>NC_084650.1:24556293-25156293 GCF_019802595.1 Syngnathoides biaculeatus | reverse complement strand
ATTATTTTCAAATTCAGTATATGCTTTAAGTATTAACTACATTAACGGACAATGAAATATTACCCAAAAACTTTGTATCTTGCTGAAACATCATCATCAGTCATCAGTTAACTCTTGTAAACGTACACTGCATCAGTTGGACCAAAATAAAGATTCCTGGAGTGGAAATAATGACACATTGTATTTTTCAGCAACAACATCGCTAACAAGCTGTCCTAATATGACGCCCACACAGCTGTCTCACAACGTCACCCTACAGGCCCAAAATCCTTTTTACACCAGTGCCAAGTTTCGCACATTGTTCCACATTAATTGTACCTTACTAAATATGTAAATATAACATTGCACTACCGCTACGTAAGACTGATATCACCGTTGTTGTTGTTTTTTTCATTCAGCAAAGATAATAAAAAGTAGCCTCGGTCAGTGTCAAACTGGTTCGTTTCATGCAATGCCAACATTAGATTAGAGTCAGGGGGTGCAGTTTTACTTCATCGAATATGAACTTGTAACACAGAGCAGTGATTTAGGTGGGAAACTAAAGAGTAAAAAAATAATACCGTAATGTCATGATCCTGGATTCCAGCCAGGGCTGGGCGTGGCCGTCTAATCGGAAGGGTCACACCTGCGCCTCATGACCTCCAATTAGACCCAGTACATATAGGACCCGGGGGACGACAGAGATTCTGCTAGATCGTTGCCTCTCATGCCTCGTTCCCGCTCTACCGTACTCCTGACGTCTACCTCCCGTGTACCGACCAACGCCTGTCTCCTGACCTACCCCGTAAGCCTGCCGTTACTGATCTTGCTGCTTGTTTGGACTGACTCCCTGGTAACCGACATTGGAACGAATAAAGGCTTATTCCGCACTGCTTACCTCTCACCTGAGTCGTGCATTTGGGTCCACCCCCGAGTCTCGTCCGTGACACGTAATCCTTATGGGGCTGTTTTGGAGTGTATTTTGTCAATTAGCTATAACAGTAGGCGAGAAGGCGTGGCTGTAATATGGCATTTTTTTTTCCCAATGGCCTTTGTACATTTATAAACTCTGCCTGTCAACAAGTGGCCATGTGTACATTTGATGTGAGTACAACAAAAAAATATATATATAAAACACACCTAGTCCTACTGCAGGTCCTGAGAGTCCTGGTACTCCCCGAAACCTGAAGGTCTCTATATAACGCCAAATGGATGAGATGGATTAATGAAATTTGTTTAGATGCTAGGGTAACTATACACTGTCAAAGAACTGTTATTTTAACATGCATCATTTAAAAAAAAAAAAAAGGACCAAAAAAGACTACTACAGCAATTAATCATTTTGACGCTTACTGATCTGACCCTGAAAAAAACACAAATAGTCATATAGAAACAACAAAATAGTGATGTTGAGGACCATAAATTGCCTTCAGAAAGGCCCAATTAAGCTCAGCTGAGTTTCTTGCAGCGAGAATTTGAGAATAAAAAGCAAACGTAAAAAAAAAAATTAATTTGACATTCACCAACAATGACAG
The DNA here is from genome assembly GCF_019802595.1 of Syngnathoides biaculeatus. NCBI lineage: Eukaryota > Metazoa > Chordata > Actinopteri > Syngnathiformes > Syngnathidae > Syngnathoides > Syngnathoides biaculeatus. Next base: position 25,154,779 of record NC_084650.1, on the reverse strand, counting down.
TTGGTGTGAAATGTCCTCCAAGTTATGTAAAAACTGTCTCTAACTGCTAAGTTATTTCCGATTAAAACACGCCTGGGCCAAAATTGAATTTGACACATAGTAGTGATGGTAATGATGCTATCTAGGCGTAAACCCTGGAGCTGCTCGGTAGACGGTGAATAATGGAGCAGTTCTTGTGGGGAAGAAAAAGAAAAAAAAACAGCAGCCACTTGTGATGTGGCGATTTTAGTCGGACTCAACTGCCAGCGGCATTACGCTATCCACAAAAGGGTCGAAAAAAAGCTGTTTAATGTGTGAATCATCACTTCTTGGACAGGCTCACCTCTGTTTTTGTTTACACAATCTATTTCCCAGACAACACCGTCACACTTTAGGTCAACAAATACGTAATAAGAAGTAGTTTTGCCCGAAGTCACCTGGGATAGACTGCAGCATCCTGCGACCCAAACCGGGTTAAACGGTTTTGAAAATGGATTGATTGGATGATTTGAGATTTGTGTCATAGTTACACAGATGAGGCAAATTTGAGGAAAAATACTTTAGGAGCTTGTTCCGCATTATTAAACATGCCAAAAATTTTTACTGAGTACAAGGAAGTATAAGAATCTTTATGCTGCTGAAAATTGTAAAATAACCCAGTTTTCCCCCAACCTTTATGCAGCCAAGGCACATATTTTACATGAGAAAAATTTCACAACATTAAAAAAAAAAAAGTCACAGAAAGTGGATACACAGGCCAGCCTCTTTTTCCATTGAGGCCTGCCCAAGACTTGCACCAGCAAAAACACAATTTTACATACAAAGAAAGACATCCATCCTTCCATTTTCTTAACCGCTTATCCTTCACAGGGGTCGCGGGCATGCTGGTGCCTATCCCAGCTATCTTCGGGCGGGAGGGGGGGTACACCATGAGCTGGTCGCCAGCCGATCACAGGCCACATACAAATAACCATTCGCGCTCACAAGTGTAATGGACCTTTCCGACTGACGATCTTCAATCTGATGACCTGAATATCTTTCATCAGAATTGTACATTCCCCAAGCGCTTTTTCAAACCACACGCAACTGATAAGCAGCATTGCTTGTGGGACAACATGGCGAGAGGGGCGTGTCAAGCCAGGGATTAAGACAATGCGTCTATCTGATTGGCTATTATTGTACAAGTGAATGACGGGTCAGAACGGTCCATTTAGAGTCTCCAATGAATGCATGTTTTTGGGATGTGGGAGGAAACCGGTGTACTCTGCAAAAACCCACACAGGCACGGGGAGAACATGCAAACTTCACACAGGCAGGGACAGGACGTGAACGCCGGTCCTCAGAACTGTGAGGCAGACTCTAACCAGTACATAATTTTCAGGCTCATTGAATTAAAATGAATACACCTAAGGCTCTCTTTAGGCATACTGGCCTCCTTAAGAAAGCTGAACGTGTAAAAATTCATGCGTTAGATGTCCAGGCACACGAGAGGAATGGAGGTAAAGTATGCTAGTCCCCGATTATTAAGAACAAAGGTGATGTACAAAGTTGTGGGAACTATAGAGGAATAAAGTTGATGAGCCACATAATGAAGTTAAAGGAAAAAGAAGTGAAGGCCAGACTCAGGACAAAAGTAGATGTTTTGGAGACGAACATAGAAAGAGGATACTTCACAGGTTCAATAGTGAGTATTTTGGAAGAACGATGATGAGGAGGTGGCACGGTGGATCAGCTGGTAAAGCGTTGGCCTCACAGTTCTGAGGTCCCAGGCTCAATCCCAGACCCACCTGTGTGGAGTCTGCATGTTCTCCCCGTGCCTGCGTGGGTTTCCTCCCTACTACCCAAAAACATGCAACATTAATTGGACACTCTAAATTGCCCCTAGGTGTGATTGTGAGTGCGGCTGTTTGTCTCGACGTGCCCTGCGATTGGCTGGCAACCAGTTCAGGGTGTACCTCGCCTCCTGCCCATTGACAGCTGGGATAGGCTCCAGCACTCCCCGCGGCCCTCGTGAGGATAAGCGGCAAAGAAAATGGATGCATGATGAGGATGGAGCTGCCAGAAAGAGAACAAGAGGAAGACCAAAGATTGATAGACGTAGTGAGGGAAGACATAAGGGCAGTTGGTGTTCAAAAGGAAGATGCAGAAGATGGGCTTACATGGACAAAGATTGTGTTGACCAATAATGGGACAAGACAAGACAATGAAGTGTTCTGGGATAAAAACAGGGTCCCGGTCTTAATTCGTTTGGATTCTCAAAGCACCACTGTACCATCCCTCCAAAATTGCATCTCTGAGTAGCAATTCTCACATCCTCAAATGAATTAGAGGCATAAACTCTTGATAGACTTCTTGAAACTGTTGAGCATAACTTGAAAGCCTGTTTCAAGTCATTGGTTAAAAAAAAAAAAAAAAAAAAACACACACAGACACAACCCCCCATACATTAGTAGTTTTGCTGAAAAGATAATTGTTGATTATACAGTAAATTGGATATAGCGTAGATCGCTTTGCCCATTTTGGACAACAAAACATCCATACACATTAGCATTTTCACAATAATATGCAACAGAATGCGGATTCTATTTTTTTTTCTTTTTGGACCTTCGGAGGATGGTCCTCACGCGCATCAGTGTGTGAATATTCATTCTCATTCTGACCAGGAGCATTGATATCATGCACAAGAATTACGCACATAAATTTACACTCCCACACATAACCGTGGAAATAACTACATCTTCTGTGCGACGCTGTTGCATATTTATTATGGCTGAGACGCCCTTGGCCACAAAGGCCTACGAGTTGCACTGAGGAGGGATGGGTGTGAGCCGGCTGTCTGGTGTCGAGGATCGGCTCCCGCTTTCAGAATAAGAGACAAAGGAGAGCACGGGGGACATGGTGGGAGGGCTTGCGGATGTTTATCGCGTCTAAACAGGTTTTATAAGAGTTGGCGTGCACATCTGTGGGGAACGTTTACGCTCCAAATCCATCCACCAATTATCACAATTGTCAAATGATAAACACGGTGATAGTCAAAGTGTGGCGTGCCGACTCCCTCTCGTGGTACGGGGAAGAATCCCAATACGGTTGAAAAGGCCAGGTGCAGTTTAGCTGTATTTAACTTTAAAGTACAACATATTTGCATGTAATTCTTGAAAACTGTTTGTTTCTAAATTAGTATACAGATATTTTTTTAAGGTCGCCGTAAAATGAAAATCTCTTCTAAATTTGACGCACCAGAGAAAAGTGTTTTTAACAAACCAGCCAAATTTGAATGTGTCATGAGCGGGGGTTGGCCAGTGCCAAGAGGGGCGTGGCCAAGCCGGTGCTCTGTCACCGCTCACAGCTGTTTCACATTGGGACTGTAATTAGACAGGCATTTAAAGGTCAGGTGTCAGGAAATGGATGATTTTATTATTAATGAAAAACCCACAGCCAATATGGTTCCATGTGGTTTTTCACCACAAAACATGATTTTAACGTATACAGGTTTTTGTAACTCCCGCCATGAAAATCATCTCGAGGGATTTGTTTTTGAGAAGAAGCAGGAAGTGACATATAGGACAGCGCCCCCCCCCAGTGTTCCCATTAGTTTTACCTCCGGGAAGGTAGCTCGTTGTTCCTTTGTGTTATAGCCAAAATGCCGGCTCATTGCATTGCTGGACATTGATTGAACACTCGGGAGAATGGATTTACCCTTCATAAGTTTGCAAGAGACCCGGTTCGTTGTAAAAAATGGATTGCACGGGTGCAGAGGACGAGAGCTTCGTGGGTTCCAAATAACAGATAGGCAGTAATGCGCCCCGGCTCAACGGTGTTCAACAAGTACTGCGGCGGCTTTGAACATACCCCTATAAGCAGCATGGCTTGGCTCCACCTCCCCCTTATATCCCACCACTGCTGCAGAAAATCAGCCACACCTGCTGAGGCGCTGCATTCAGTGGTCACTGCTTCTACGGAGGCTGTGCGTTGCCGCAATGGCTCATCTCCGCCGCGGAAGTGGATCGGACGGGGATGAGGTTTGGCCATGATTGCATATCATCTGAATATGGCTTGAAACAATAGTGTAATATTGCCCCGAGGGCTCGAAACAATAGTGTAAAATTGCCCCGGTAACTTCACTCGGTTGTGTGGTGTTCTCCTGTTCGAAAAGAGCTTCCGTGTCAGACGGGTTGCGTGTTTTCGTTTGCGAATGTCCGGGTGACGTCATGGACGGAGGTCGGAGCCAATATGGCGACCACTTGGATATCGTAGAATGACACTTCTGCAACTTTGCACATGGATGACGCGCTCTCCGCTCACATTTATTTTTTTCGTATAGACATTGAAGTGAATAATGTTACATGTAGTTTTCATTACAGTATCTATTTTAGAATGTTTATAGGGATGACACCCTGGCTTTAAGTTGGAGTTTTTGTCACTGGTATTTGCCAGGTCGTTGCCCTGAGTTAGTGAGTTGTATTCACTGACAGCAGGAATCTCCACCGCTGAGAACAGTCTAGTGTTGAACTATCCTTGTCACAGCGTTTCTGTGCCACCACAGTTTAGTGCTGTCTTAGTTTATGTTTCATAGTCAAGTCCTAGTCCATGTTTCCTAGTTTGTCTCCTTGTCATCAGACCTCGCTTCACGTTTTTGATCCCGTCTTTGCTGAGCGTTTTGTGTTTCTGCCTTCTCTTCTTCTCTCTTACACCGTGTATGACCCCGTTCCTTGAATAAACCACGACTAACATCATGCTCGCGTCTTGGAGTCTTGGATTTGGGTCCAGCCACGCACTGGAGGTCCGTGACAGAATGATTAAAATAGGTATATAAAGTATCTAAAATTTTTGTCCCTGCTCTAAAACACCATTGGCATGTCCGCTGAAAAAAATGGATGCTACTTCATCTAGCATCTTTCTTATGCCTACAAACCTCTACATGTTTGAGACACGAGGATATATATTCGCCTAAAGTCTTTGGTGGCTTGAACATAGATAGCCCAGCGGGTTGTCACCACATAGTAGCCACTATGCTGTTCTTTCTGATGTGCCTGCCTTGGCCACCAGGGGCAGTTCAAGACAGACGGATATACTCTTCATTGAGTCATCTCAAGTCCTCTCAGTTGATCAGCACATAACTAATATTAGCTGTTCATAGAGGTTATAGAGTACATAACTGTGAGGACTATCTTTCTACATGCGTTGCTGCACCGTTTGTGTTGACTCCATTGCTTAAAGGGTTATAGCACCGCTGCATAGATGTTAATTTGCATTAGTATTAAGATAGTGGACTGAAAAACTGTTCTATGTATATGTAAATCTATCTGCTGTAATTTTTTAAAATTTAATGTTTAGTTTCACAATAAACTTCAGTTGCGAGTGGAAATAAACAGCTTGAAGTTTTCTAACAATAATATTAAATGTACTTTGTAAGAATAAAACTAAAATCTTGTTTTTGACTGACCCTTAGTTCCAATACGCTATTCCAGCGTGTCCAACTCATATTTGTCACGGGCCGCATTGTATTTACGATTTGACCATTATGATGGTGATACCTTAAAAACATTTAATTGCCTCATCGTCTTAAACACGAAATGTATGAGCTAGTTTTTGAATCAGAAATCGAGGGGAATTAATTTTTCAACTATTTATGTTTGGTAACACTAAAATTCTTGTAATACCCCAATGTTATCATTTATGATAAAGAACAATGTAAAATTTTGGTAGCGATTTTCACAAGAATCATGGAATTTGATACGCTAGATTTGCCTTTGGGGGCCACAAAAATCACGTGACGGGCCGGTTCTGGTCCCCAAGCCTTGACTTTGACACCTGTGGGCTACTCTCTTTTCATGTTTGTCATGATGGAGGTACTTAGGGATGTGAGTATTATTTAGGTGGTACTTGGTCTGAAAGGTTGGAGAAGCACTGGATTAGTGCGATATTGGCAGAAAGATGGGATCAAGAGGAGGATAGCAATCCCTTCTGCATAGCAAAATTATTGAAATCTGTCCTCCAGCAGAAGGTCACAGCGTGTATGAGGGTCTGGTGCTCCTGCTGTGGTCCACATTACGGATGTTATGAGATGCCTTAGTGTACCGGTAGTCGTAACGTGCAGTACGCTGCATGCTAAACAGAGCCGGCTCCCTCATTGACTCGTGACTAAATGCAGACATACAGCTCGCAGTACGAAAATAAAAGGGCCACCAAATGACAGATTTTGTGCCTGTTTTGAATATAAGCGGAATGCAAGCGACACCCTGAGAAGGTTGCTAAACGTCAACGCTTCCCCGTGTTATGTCCTTGAGCAAATCAAACACAAACCAGAGTAGATCATAGTGAATGATGCTCACTGGATAATTAGCGAGTCACCTTTAAGGGGCAGTCACTGTTGGGAGTCGCTAATGAAGTGTCTCATAATCTCTTCCTGGGTTATATTAGAAGGACGCCGTTACCATCATCTCGTGTGCCTGGACATCTAACGCATGAAAGGAGAGCCATCCAGACAGTAATCATGCACTTGATTTCCTTTTAAGGGAGAGGCTTTATCAAAGTCGATTTTCATGCGTCAAGAGGTGGCGGGGGGCTCATCACGCTCGGGCTGACATTTTACTTGAATGTTAGTTTTTATTATTTCCCATTATTGAAGAAGGATCCGGCGATTCTGTGTCCACCAGGATTACGGTGCCATCACCTCGTGATAAAACCCGGATACACCATCAATCAATTTAAAACTCTATCTTGGTAAAACATTCGGTATTGTCCTCGTATGTGAGGATAACGCGATCGCTTGATGCACTTCAGTTGCTTTATTCCCATGAGTTGAATACGAGAGATGTTATAGGCCACAACCGCCATTCAACAGGCCTACAGCACTCAGATTTCATTTTTTCTACTACTCAGATGTATTACAATACATTTTTCTATTCATGATATATAAATCTGACATTTTAAAAGTTTAAATATCAAAAAAAAAAGCCGAAAACTACAAACAAGCCTAATGTGTGAAGGGAGCGTTAATCCGAAAAAAACAAGATGATACATTTTAAAGAGATTTGGCCACAGCAAACTCAAGTATCACAGCTTCTGTCGTAGAAGCGTAGTGTTATTGATGGTAAAATCCACCAAAAACTGGGTTGGCATTAGGACTAAAGCCAGGATTAGACAGGGGAGAAAAAGCAGCCTGCGAATCGTTGACAGACTGACCGACTTCATGCGCATTGTTGGGGAAAAAACCTCACAATAAAAATGTACGGTAAACAAGGACAAAAGGACTAACCACAGATCCACGAAAATCAAATCATAATTTTTAAGGTGAGGCTATGCACACACTAAAATTCAAGTTAAAGTGATAAAGTGCAATCAAAAAACAATTCTTTCATCCATTGGCTGACACATTCAGAATAAGAAACAAAGGAGAGCACGGGGACACAATGGGAGGGGTGGTGAATGTTTATCACCACTAAACAGGTTTTATAAGAGTTGGCGTTTGAATCTTTGGGGAAAGTTTCCACTCCACGATTGTCAAACGATTAACACAGTGATTGACAAAGTGTGGCAAGTCGACTCCCCCTAGTGGTACGAGAAAGAATCCCAATACGGTTGAAAAACCCAAGTACGGTTTAGCCCTATTCAACTTTAAAGTACAACATATTTGCATGTAATCCTTGAAAACTGTTTCTAAATTAGTATTGAGATATATTTTTTAAGATCCCTGTAGTAGAAATGTCTTCTAAATTTGACGTGCCAGAGAGAAGTGTTCTTAACAAACCTGCCGAAATTTGAATGATTAAAATAAATATTTTAAGTATATAGAATTGTTGTCTCTGCTCGAAGACGCTATGGGTGTCTCCACTGAAAAATGGATGCTACTTCATCTAGCATCTTTCTTATGCCAACAAACTACTACGTTTGAGACGCAAAGATATTGAGCTCGTGCACGTGACGTCACCATTTTCGCGGCACCATATCGCCGGTGAAACAGAGCTGCTCGACATTGTGGGAGACATTGAACCGGCGGGGAATATTCACAGTACTCGAGACCTGCGGCTGCAATCGCTTCCATGTATGTTCCGTCGAGACGACTCCGTCCTCTTTTTTTTTTTTTTCTGCCCCCCCCAATCATAGTTAATGAATGCGAGTTTGTGTAAAACCAGGGGTCATTTATTTAAATATTGGTATTTGTATTGAATCTTCTTCTTTTCCTTGAATACTAGCTGAAAAGACAAGATGGATTCCGGCAAAGGTTAACGTGTGGTCGAACACTTCCGCATTCACGAGCAGTCAACCCGTCACTATGTGGGATTTATTCCTGATTGACAACAGATCCAGCAAAGTATTTGTATGCGTCCAGACTTTTCTGCGCTTTCAAACTCTTCTGTGTAAATCTCGACGGCTTCATCACCAGATACATGTGTAGATCCTGTTGTCCAAGACAAACAGAAGCAAATTAACAGTCCACTTTCTTATCTGCGAAAACATTGACTTTGGCATTAAATACGGGTCCTCTATGCCGAGCTTATCTAATTTTTCCACTAACCTTCATTTATTTTCACCTTCTAAATGTCTAACGGTATCAGACAGGACTCTGGGCGTCGTGCTATGAGACATATTTTCGTGTGTCTCCAACTGACTTAGCATTGAACAATGCTTTGTTTGACCGGCAATATGGCGAGGTAAACAAAAGTCACGTGATTTTATGACGTTGGTGCACGAGCTCTATATATCCGCCCAAAGTCTTTGTTGGCTTGAATATAGATAGCCAAGTGGGTCGTCACGGGCTTTCTATGTAGTGAGAAGAAACGTTAAACAGCCAGTAGTTAGTAAGCTAACAGGTTTCTGGGGCTCCTCTTAGGTGGCAGACAAGGCAGTTGTGCACTGCCAGTACTTTATTCATCAGCATTGTGATCACACAGTGCAAGAAAACACAAGATGGCTATATAGAACGTCACGATTTTTATTAATATAAACAATACCGGGGGGGATTCAAACAGTGTGCACCAACAGCAACAAAGCACTCCTCGCAAACGTAGGATGTACACGTCAGTTTTTAAACGTTAACACCGAGGCAAAAGCGTCAATGCTTTCTGATCAATATGCACATTTAACTGCAGTTAGAATAAAGACGACTCTCGTCACAATAACTGCATCAAGGCTAAAGGATATTACTGCAAAATGTTCCCAAAGGAATCCTTGGAACGTGGCGCACGCTGTGGTAAAAAACATTCATCATTTATAAGTCGCTCTCCTCGCGTTCCTGCGGTGTTATTTTTACACCAATGCAGCCGTGACATTCTGCTAATTCACTCGGGAGACACTTTTGTGCCCTCGCAACTCCAAACATTCACCTATAGTCGATGAATTCAATGGGGACAATTGCAACAATTAAGTATTTCACTCAAGACTGTGACATTTGAAGTGTCAATGTGAAGAAAGACAAACACAGGAAATAAAATTAGTTTGGATTGTCAACACATAGAAATATATCTATGTACACACACTTATTTAAAAAAAAAAAAAGAGCAAAATTACCAGTAATGTAAAACCTCTTTCAAATCAGGCCCTACATATTGAGTCAGTATGGAGATCATATGTACATCCATACGTGTAATCGCCACTGTTTTCCCAGTGCAGAGAAAGATGTGAATAAGCCCCAAAGGATGCGAAGCGAAGACGAGGAAGTGGATGTGACCATGTTGTTTGTCAGATGTCTAGCGTGCACGTATGTGATATGCAAGGTCTCTCATTCTTGGCTTCAGCTGAGGAAACTGACATATAGAAGCTTTGGAGACCGTCCAGTATCTGCTACGCTCCTCCTCAACTTGGCCGGCGAGAGCATTTATTCAGAGGAGGAGAAGTGGGAGGAAAAGGAAGCATGGCCGCGCCCCTGGAGGCATGGTTAGGATGCATAATGGGCCCCCGCCCCCCATTTTGGCCTCCCTCAAATACCACATAGACTGGGGACTCCAGCTTCCACCATCTGTGCGGGGTGGTAATGACACTCGGAGGTGACAGCTTCTCTCAGCAGGAGCAGTTCCCACAACCCTTCACACTGTTGAGGATCTCCTCCTGCAGTTTCTTCCTCTCCTCCTCCTTCTGGGAGAGGGGGTCGGGCCGCGGCTGGCTGGCGCTGTTGATGCCGTTCAGGATTCTGCTGTTCTGGGTGTTCCACAGGTCGGCGTACAAGCTGCCCGCCGTGCCGAGGAGGGTTTCGTGGTTGCCGCGCTCTTTCACTCTTCCCTGTCCCACCAAAACAAAACAAAAAAAAAAACCACAAAAAAAAAGCCCAAATCAAAATGGCTGCAAGCGCACAACACATGGTATTGAAAAGATGGCATAATGACTACAGCTTTAATAATAATCTCTCCATGACCACCAATACTGACCACACACTCTGCAGAGAGCCAGCCCCCACCCCGTACGATCCCTCACGCCTCCTGAACAACTGTTGCATTTCTCGCACAAAAACACTGACTCACAAACACATACACACGGCACGGCATGCACGCCTCCCACACAGTCCAACACAAATGAAGGCGCCCCCCCACCTCCCATGAACATGCAGAGGTGTCGGTGTTATCTTTAGTGAGCCCAAGATGAGCACGCACGCTTTTTAATGAGCACCCTGGGCGGTCCTCTGCAGGCGACACCTGCAAATTCCATGGCGACATCACACACAAAACATGCCTCCTCCCCGCGACCCTCTAATCCCCGACATCTGACTCTGGAAACACACGTGCTCACTGGAAGCGGCACAAAAAGAGCCACTTATTTCATCAGCACTGGGAGCGTCGATGGAAAATGTCACTTCAGCGCTGATAGGTTTCACGCTGATGCTCTTTTAAGAACACAAGTGATTCCAAGGACAACCTTTACATATCGCAGGATTTTCTCTTCTCACCTGGACCTTTTTGTCCCATCTCTATAGCATCAGAAGGAAAGAGAGATTCTTTTGTTTGTGTGTGTAGTGACCCCCAGGAGGATAAAGTGACGAAAATAAGTATTTCAACACCCCGCTATATTGCAAGTTCTCCCACTTAGAAATCATGGAGGGGTCTGAAATTTTCATTGTAGGTGCATGTCCACTGTGAGAGTGATAATCTAAAAAGAAAAATCCAGAAATCATAATCTAAGACTTTTTTTAATGATTTATTTGTGTGATACAGCTGCAAATAAGTATTTTAACACCCGAGGAAACCAATGTTAATATATGGTACAGTATCCTTTGTTTGCAATTACAGAGGTCAAACATTTCCTGTAGTTGTTCACCAGGTTTGCACACACTGCAGGAGGGATTTTGTCCTCCACACAGAACTTCTCTAGATCAGACAGGTTTTTGGTCTGTCACTGAGAAACACAGAGTTTCAGCTCCCTCCAAAGATTTTCTATTGGGTTTTGGTCTGGAGACTGGCTAGGACACGCCAGAACATTGATATGCTTCTTCCGGAGCCACTCCTTGGTTTTCCTGGCTGTGTGCTTCGGGTCATTGACATGTTGAAACAACCAGCCGCGACCCATCTTCAATGCTCTGACTGAGTGAAAGAGGTTTTTCCCTAAAATCTCACAATACATGGCCGCGGTCGTCCAGTCGCATATGCAGAAAAACACCCCCAAAACATGATGCTACCACCCCCATGCTTCACAGTAGGGATGGTGTTCTTGGGATGGAACTCATCATTTGTCTTCTTCCAAACACAGTAAGTGGAATTATGACGAAAAAGTTCCATTTTGGTTTCATCTGACCACAAAACCTTCTCCCATGACTCCTCTGTATCATCAAAATGGTCATTCGCAAACTTAAGACGGGCTTTGCACCTATGATGAAAATTTCAGACCGCTCCATGATTTCTAAGTGGAGAACTTCCAATATAGCAGGGTGTTCAAATACTTTTCTTCACTGTAGCTTATAGAATGTTGGCAATTGCAAGACTATATAAAAACGTTTTTAAAAAGTTTTAGACCAACCACAAGCTTTCAAAACATTTAACTTATTAAATCACACTATTAGCGCATTCCTTAGTGGCTGCTCTCCGTCATTCATTGTCAAAAAATTGGAAACCATTTAATAATATCACTTTTTGTGGGGGAAGACTCATGAGCAGAGTTCCCCAAATGAGAAGAAAAGCTGTTAATATTTAACTTGAACTTGCAGTCTACAGTAAAACAGAGAACACAAAAGAGAATTTATCCATGTATATTGACAACAAAATTTTACATTTAATAGTTCATTTGAAAACGTCCACTCTTATCCCCCCCCTCCCCGACTTCCAGGAGTTGAATTGATTTGACGATTTGCTGATCGATATTGCATTGCGGGGGGAAGTGTTGCAATACCTTATGAATCGACATTTTTACACTCACCCTACTGTTATACATCGTTGTGAAACAAAAACGTTCAAAACCCAATTTGATACAAAAAAAAAAAAAAAAAATCAGCTATTTATTACACTGTGAGTGATCAATATGGTATAGGAGCCGGCTCCATCCATCTGTCCACCTCAGCGCAGGCTTCGCTCACCGGCCACATCCGTATGACACAGACATTACACATGACACACAGCCAGCCGGCGCCGGGAGCTTTACGCTAGCGTGGCCGTGTGACAGTTTGTCCTTGTCGTGCTGCCAAGGCCACCTCGCCGTGAACCCTCATCGGTCAAAAGCGCTCGCACGCCTCAGTGAAAAGGTGTGTCAGCGTGTGGGAAGAGGCGGAGTTTTACAATACTTCTCAGACAGCGGAGCACTCGAGAGCATCAACAGATTTGTTCTCCAGTTACTTTCACCACTTTAAATTGCTTAATAAGGTGCAAAAATAACAGATGACGTGGGGCAGACCAATAGTATGGCACATGCAAAGTCCATCGCTCTTTGCAATCTGTCAGCTCACCCAGTCCAATGGAGCACCGTGGTAACACGCAGCTCCCTAATGGTGCCTCATTCTCACTTCCGGTCTGTAACTGATAATGATTTTGCCCAACATCCCAGACAACCTTATGCTGATTAATTACTCCATTTAATTGTTATTCCACAAATGTGACGTGATAATCGGAGTGCTGGCGCATAAAAGGTCATTTCTGGGTATAGTTCCGCATGACAGTACCCAACTCGAAATTCGATCTTGCAGATAAAAATTGTTTACACTCTGCAACATGACAGTGTTCACCATTTATAATGCATATCATTTTTAAAACTCCTCTGTATTTGACTCCGTCTGTCTCACAAAGATTTGAGCTGAGCATCCAACAACACAATATGTATACAATGTATCCTAGCAGAGATCTGTCACACTTTTCTCATGTTCTCCTGCCAATGCAAGTTCATTACAGAACAATTTAAGCAAAGCGTCGGTTAATTAATGCTACCAAAAAAAGGGTAAATCTTCAATATGAGCAGGGAGGACAAACAGAACGTGATTTTAGTGCAGACCATCAAGCAAAAAACGTGAACTGAAGTAGCTATTAATAAAGTACCGTAGTTTACAGCCTATAAGCTGCGACCCCCCCCCCCCACACACACACACACGCTTTCAACCCTGCGGTTTATGCGGTGATGCGGATAATTTGTGCCTTTTTGTTTCCTAACAGCCGCAAGGGGACACTCTAGAGGAAAAGGTAAGCGTGAGGTGGAATATATGTGCCGAGGAAGTGACTTTTACTGGTCCGGCCCTGTTAGTGCTGCGTTAGCGTTAAACTCTCTGTGTACCATTTTTCTTTGTAAATATCTCATGTTTCAATGTGGTCACTTGCGGCTTTTACACAGCTGCGGCATATGTATGTACCAAATGGTATTTCTTTTACAAATGTACTTGGGGAGACTAATAACCAGGTGCGCTCTGTAGGCCGGGAATTAAGGTACATATACAGTATATTTACACAATCACACACACAATCACACACACAATCACACACACACACACACACACACACACACACACACACACCACACACACACACACACACACACACACACACAGTGTACCGCAGCATTTGCAATCCAGATTATTACTATTATTTTTAAATGGAACCAATCATTTGTTATTTGCTGAAAAGCACCTATTCGTTTTGGTGCTCAGGTCAAAACCCTGTTTTATATAAACATGTTGCTGGGATGGTATTTTGTGGCATTTAGGTTCCAAGGTACAGTGGTACCTCGGTTTTCGAACGTCTTGGTTTTCATACTATTTGGTTTTTGAACGAAAATTTTGAGATTCTTTTGCTTTGGTTTTCGTACAAAAAAATCTGTATTCAAACACCCCGACCAGCTGACCCACGACGATTTGTTATTGTGCTTTAGAACACACCCCCGAGAAAAGCGGAAAAGACGTAACGCACACGACCGCGGGGCGCAACCTGTTGACTTACACACTCCTCTGCTCGCGAATGTTTTCCAGTACTGTAGTGACTTTTTTTCTTCGAATTGAGCAACATTAACCCCCGATCATGGCTCCAAAGAAGGCAAGTAGAACTGCTGGTTGTGTGCTGAGCACGAATCTGGTGTGCGTGTTTCTGAGTTATTGAACAAGTATGGCATGGTAGCACCATTCTGACACACAAGGATACCGTCACAGCAACTGCCAAATTTTAATGATGATGTTATGAGCCACTTCAGAAAAGTGCTTAAAAGATGGCAGAAATAAACAGATTTGTTCTTTGTGAAAAAGGGGCAGTCACCCCCACCAAAGACATTTGAAACTGTTGTTTTGCATTGCTTTTTTCTTTTGTTCCATTAACCCTACCTCTAGTTGCAAGTTTTTTTTTTTTTACGTTACGTACTTTCTGTACAAATAAAAAAATTGTTTCCCCCCCATTATTGCTTGTTTAAAGTTATTCTGCACTTTTGTTAATAAAAAAAGGTTTACAAGGCTGGGGGCCGAGTCGGTACAGCTCCGGCAATGCACTGCCAGCCTAGCATACTCTACTAGGCTAAAGCATACATTTTAAGCAAAAAAATACATTTAAATAATTTTATTATATAAAGTATTTAAACTATACATATATTTCTACTATGCAATTTATTATCAGGAAAAGCTAAAAAAAAATGCTTCAAGAAACTTTTTTTTAGGCTTGGAACCCATTATTTCATTTTCTGTTCATTGTAATGGGAAAACGTGCTTTGGTTTTCGAACATTTTGGTTTTCAACCAACCTTCTGGAATGGATTGTGTTCGAGAATCAAGGCACTACTGTACTATGAAGTGAGGGGATGAGCTTCATTTAGTCAGACCATCATCCTGTCTTGCCACCACCTTGTGGCATTGACAGAAAATTTGAGGAAGGAGACAACAAATAAGGTTTTTCGTGGCATGTCCTGCAAATGTTTTTTTTTGTTTTTTTTTATACCAATTGGTTGTTAAGTAGGTATGGCAAACTTTACTAATTGGAAAAACGTATGACGCAAAACATCAAAACTACATACCTCACTAAGCACAATGATCTCGTCGGCATCTACAACTGTGGAAAGCCTGTGAGCGATGAACACTGACGTCCTGTCTTTGACCATCTCCTTCATTGCACTCAGGATGGCCTGAAAGCAGAACAAGTATTTCTATTAACATCTGCCTTCTAACTTCAGCAGTCTTATCTGAAATTTTTCACTAATGGAGGTCTTCAGAAAAAAACAATCACAGACAAATGAAGACAAGGTACAGATGCAATTCACTTCACTCGAATACTACAAATGGATATCAGCGCTCATATGCTTCTCAATGCAATGTTTAAATATATGTTAACTCGCAAGTATGCCCTCACACACACACACACACACACACACACACACACACCAAGAAATCTTAATTAACATGGTCTTTGTTGCCTCTATTTACATTCTAGAGCAGAAATCGTAAGCTGAACTTTCTCATTAAACGTAACATTTACAAAGACTGAGGGGGTTTAAGCAGAGCTGGGGCTTAAGGAGGAGGAAACAGCGCCCGGTTGCAAAGGGGAATATGTGCAGTGGTCTGTGAATGAGAGGTGGGGGGTTCACTTTATCATGTGCACCTTTGGCAAATGACTGAGTCGGTGTTGGTTTTGCTAAATATGTATGCCTGCACCTCTTCTGTGATGGAGTCCAGAGATGATGTGGCCTCGTCGTACAGGAGAATGGGCGGATTCTTCAGTATTGCGCGAGCAATGGCGACACGCTGCTTCTCCCCACCTAAAATGAGACAATGAACGTCACGAAACGACGCAACAGACCTCAGCGACTAGGTATAAAATTAGGAGCGAAAGGTCTCCCCCTGCTCTAATCAGATAATCACCTCAAGGAGAGAGAAAACGCACCGCCGCAATAACTCTGCATGACGGGTACAAGAGGACTTTTAATTGTGAAGAAAAATCAGCAAGAGACTTGAGCCCTGCGTCAGACTCAGCCTTTGTTACATCGAATGTGTGGCCATTTGAATGCATGCAGGTTTTAGAGGCATTTGAAAACTGTGCCAGTAATTGTGAATCTCGAGAAGGACGTTTGAAGCCTATACTTCCATGAGCTTTGTGTGAATTTGACAAACTAAGATTAACATATCCTTGACATTCAGTATAAGTGAAAATTGAACAAAAATCAAATATAAAACAGAAGTTTAGTCTGGAACAATCAGTGTCACACACATGACACGAGTCAAGGTTCAGTTATTTCCGCGACAAAATATGGACGTTCTGTAACGTTTGACATCTCTGTGGATGCTACATTCTTGAGTGATTTTCTCATGCCAACATTTGGGCATATCTGTATAGACATAATAATATAATGATTATAAGACTGAAGCCTCCAGTGAATGGAATACACTGCTTTCCACATTATGATTTTTTTTTCAGATTTTCTAATCCTTTTGAACAAACCTTCTAGGGATAACAGCATTTAAAAAAACTAAAACTTAAAATGCACTGCTCATATTATTCATTTTTATGCATAAAGATTCAACAAATTTTATTAGATGTGCAAACAGCAGATGACAAAAAAATAAAATATAGAAAATGATTATATAATAATTCGAAAATTAAATCAGAAATTAAATAGAATTATATAATAATTTTGCTTTTTTTTCCTCCCAGGGTCTTTGGTGATCCCTGGGCCATCGCAGAGAATTCTTAATAAAAATGAACATAAAACTTATCAATTTAGAAGACTCTGAAGAGTACAATAAGGCAATATAGATTTTCTTTATCCAGAGAAATGTTTATTTACAGCGCTCAAGTACATGTTAATGTACAAATTTAAGATTGAAATTAAATTTGCCTCTTTTCTTTGCAATTTTGCATTGGCCTCTAACTTGACCCAGGCCCATGTCCACCTGAAGAAAATGGTGAATTTCGCCAAAAGTTGACTGATTTGACAAGGTCTGACCCAACCTTCTGGTTGGCATGCTGAATATTCATTTTTCTGGTTAGAGGGCAACAGAGCTTCCTTAGTCACTTTTTGTACAATGGCCATATTTTAAAACAACAGCAATTTAGGCGCTGCGTACCCGACAGCTTGAGGCCTCGCTCCCCAACTTGCGTGTCATAACCGTGTGGCATCCTGAGGATCGCGTCATGAATGCCAGCAAGACGAGCTACTTGGTAAACATCCTCTGGTGTAGCGTTGATGTTCCCGTACTGCAAGTTGTAGAAGATGGTGTTGTGGAACAGAACAGCATCCTGATAACAGAAAGGTGGACAAAAAAAAAAAAAGAAATCTTAAGAACGAATATTGTTATCGCAGCGACAGGAAAAGTACTGTAGATAGAAAGACAATGGTCGGAGGGAGAAAGAGTAGAATACAGATGACAAAAAAAATGGTATACCATCTGTTCAGATGGGCCTGTAAGTACATTGCAGGAAAAGCTGAATGGAATGAATCTCATTTACCACATTGTCATTCAATGAGACACAAAAAATAGATTTCAGTCCAGTGTACAACTTGAGTGTAGTGGATGGTTGGTAAATTGTATCGCCTTGATCGTAGTGCGCTCGTGCATGTCAGACCTGTGGTACAACACCCATAGCCTTCCTCAAGCTCTCGAGGCTGACATCCCTGATGTTTTGCCCGCCAATGTAGATGTTCCCCCGCTGGGGTTCATAGAAGCGGAACAACAGCCGCACAATTGTGCTCTTCCTGAAAGAAGAGAAGGAATCACTCATCATCAGCAGCAGAATTCTTACGCTCCAGTGTTGACTAGACTTTACACCAATCGATCCGATCAATGACATCACCGATCGGCTCTGCAAAAGGCATTTACTCTGTGTTGCTGTCGTATATGAATTCAGAAGCTGATTTATTTTGAGCCTTGTCATGTACCTTGTGGTGTAAGACTAACTATCTGACAGGCAATTAAAGTTTTTTCAATCTTGCCTGGGAAAAAACATTTCCCCTGGGGGACTACTTTGCGGTGTCTCAGACAAACAACAGGTTTAAAACTGTATAAAAAGAAAAAAAGCTAAACAAACACAAAGTCTGGACAACACTCGCCCATATAGGCGGGACAGTAACAAAGTTTGAATGACCATGTAATTAACGGTATTTGTTATCGTACTTTAATTGCAATAAAGTAATTTTATCAAGCAAGTGTAGTCTGTCATGATATAAAGTTGATTTGACCTAAACTTATGTAAGGGGCCAATCCTTGAATGCCCTCTAGAGGTCATTGATGTTTTCAAGTCTGTTCTACAGACATTCTTCAGTCTAAAATGCCGGAGAATCATTTTGAAGATTTGTACTCAGTATACATTATGCAAGTATATACAGTAAATGTACATGTCATGTAAACAGACAGATTGCTCCATCTTGAGATCAAATCAGTGATCTGTTATTTATTTTATTTTTTTTAAACATTCTGATTAGTGATTGGCCCCAAAAATCCTGATCGTGTAATCCCTAGTGATGACAGTGGGTAGAGACTTTAAGCATATACATGATATTATGAGACCTCTAGAGTTGAATCTCTAACCCTGCACAACTTGACTCACCCAGAACCACTGCCACCGACTATGGCCACCTTCTTCCCAGCAGGCACCTCAAAGGTCACTCCGTTCAGGACTTTTTGGCCTTCCAGGTACTCAAAATATACATCCTCAAAGCGAATGGTGGACTCCTGTGGTGTGATGCTTAAAGGTGGAGCCAGATCCTTCTCCTGTAGCAAATCACAAAGTTGACTGATGATGAAATGGAAAGAGATACATATACTTTATGCAATGCAACACCTTGTAAAGATGAGGAAAGAATGAAAATCAGAAGATTTAAGGGGCCTTAAAAAAAGACTGATTCTTCAGTCTTCATGATGACAGACAGATCAATACACATAAAAACCTTATATACACAATGGGCTCAGCTCTCAGCATTGTGCTGATTTAAAGCCAAGGTCAGTAGCCAATAAAGCCCTGTTTTTACAGTGACACTGAAAGCCCGTTCTGCACAAACTAATAGCAACATAATCACGCAAAAGCCTGAAGCTGAGGCAGAGTAGAACATTTATGTTACCGTAGTTAAAGTAAAAAAAAAAAAAAAAAAAAATTACAGAAAGTCAGGGCCACTGGTAGCTAGATTATAATACAAAATGAATCACAGCACAATCTCACTATGCCAATTAATACAAACAACCCATAGATATAGAATAGAATGAATAGATTAGAACTCCACCCTTCCCACAGGCAGAAAAAGCAAAATTATTTTGCGAAGAAGTTACACGGGTGGGGTGGATCATTTGAGGTACATGATGTAAATGTTCAACAGATTGCATAATGCATTTGGTCAGTAATGGCTTGCTGGGCTACGTCATTCTCCGGGGGAATCACAAATGGGAGTAGAACAGATGAGTGAAAAATAAGTATCATTACTGCTGATGCGATGTGGCGACCCCTAACGGGACAAGCCGAAAGGAAAAGAAGAAGACTGCTGGACATGTCAGTAGCGCTCAGATGGGCAGGCTGCAGAAAAAACATTTGCACTTAAGTGGACTCCTCTAGCACAAGACTCGGGAAGTTTCATGAAAATAACTGACAAGTGAGAAACAAAGAGTGTGCCTGTTGAAATCAAATCTGAATTAACAATATTTACACAGTGAACAAACGATGACGGACTTTAAGTGCACTTGCAACATGCCAGGGTTAGAGAACCACAAGCAGGAAAAGGTTTGCAGGCTTCTTGCAGCTTTTCATCATATATCCATCCATCCATCATCCAAGCCGCTTATCCTCACAAGGGTCACGGGAGAGCTGGAGCCTAACCAGCTTCGGGCGAAAGGTGGACTACACCCTGAATTGGTCGCCAGTCAGTTGCAGGGTAGATATCAACACCATCACTGAGTGGGAATCGATCCCACACTGGCCGCACCAAAGTCAGGCGTATGTACAACTACACCACCAGTGACTGTCATAATATATTGCAAAACAAAATTAGTTATTTGTCTTACCTGATATTAAGTGTCAAAAGAAAACCCGATCTTTGTCATTAGGTTTCACTTCAGTTTAATTGTTGCAATTCAAATGTTTTGACTCGAGGTTTCTTCAGTGCGCAGTAAAAGCTCTTCAGTTCAATCTTATTAAATCCCTTTGTAGAGCCAATTATGCAACACCACAATTAATACATTAACAAAAACAACATATTCATGAAGGGTTCCAGTACAAATTTTACACTGAGAATATCGCAATATAGCCAACGTTTCCATGAATGGATTCAATTTGTACAGTTAAATTAAATTTATATTATATTGCCCAGTACTAGAACAAGCACGCACGATCATGCACAGTACATGAAGCCAAAACACATCCACCCTCCCACGCTTGCATTAAAATAAAACATTTCTAAGAAGATTGAGGTGGCAATGGTGGCTGACTGGTTAGCACATATTCGTCACAGTTCTGAAGTCAAAGGTTCAAATCCAGGCTCCACCTTTTCTGTGTGGTAACTGCATCGTATCTTCGCACTTGGGTTTTTTTTTTGGGTTGGGTGTAGGGGGTACTCCGGCTTCCTCACAAATTCCAAAAATATGCATGTTAGTCTCATTTAAACTCTTTAAACTGCGCTGAGACGTGAGCGTGAACGTTTGTCTACATGTGCTGTGTGACTGGCTGCCAACCACTACATACTGCCTATCACCCAAAGTCAACCTGTTCACCCAAAACCCTTGCAAGAAGCAGTAGAGAAAATGAATGGATGGTAGTGACGCTGTGCCTTCTGAAAAAAAGTATTCAGATTGTTTTCTTTTTCATCACATAGCTCCAGGCTTTTGTTTACAATCTTTAGTTTCCTTGCATACAGATGAGATACACAAAAATAAAAGAATAAAAAATTATCTTGTGAATGAACTCAACAATGTGGAGAAATTAATGTCAAACTTATGCTGGAGTTACCTTGATCTTGGTGTCGATACTGAGCAGCGTGAAAAGCGTGTTCATGTCTATAAGAGCCTGCCGCGTCTCTCTGTACACCGTGCCCAGGAAATTTAGAGGGAGGGAGAGCTGGAAGAGCAGGCCGTTTACCATCACCAGGTCGCCAACCGTCATTGTGCCTAAACATTAAGAAGCACCGTAGAAGCATAAAAAGGGTAAATATAATCTGTGAATAATATAATATACAGTATAATCTTGTGAACATCGAGAAAACAAATTGTGTTTCATACCAATTTACCAATGCAGTAGAAACTTAGTGGCTTTATTTACATGGGGCTGGATGGCTTTGACGATTGACAAATTTCAGGTGTTGTCTTGGATTTCCATGCTTTTATTTTTGTTTTGCTCACTCATGTGTTCAATACTTTATCCTTATTTTCACATTTTTAGACAACTGAGTTTACAAATGTAAGGATTACTTGGGGTGTTCCCAAAATCTGGTGAAATTTTCAGGTGAATAGCACTTTTTCATCGTAGATGCATGTCCACTGTGAGAGAGATAATCTAAAAAGAAAAATGCAGAAATCACAACGTATGTTATTTTTAATGATTTATTTGTGTGATACAGCGGCAAATAAGTATTTGAACACCTGAGAAAACCAATGTTAATATTTGGTACAGTAGCCTTTGTTTGCAATTACAGAGGTCAAATGTTTCCTGTAGTTGTTCACCAGGTTTGCACACACTTCAGCAGGGATTTTGGCCCATTCCTCCACACAGATCTTCTCTAGATCAGACAGGTTTCTGGGCTGTCGCAGAGAAGAACTGAGTTTCAGTTCCCTCCAAAGATTTTCTATTGGGTTTAGGTCTGGAGACTGGCTAGACCACACCAGAACCTTGATATGCTTCTTACAGAGCCACTCCTTGGTTTTCCTGGCTGTGTGCTTCAGGTCACTGTCAAGTTAAAAAAACCCAGCCACGACCCATCTTCAGTGCTGTGACTCAGGGAAAGAGGTTGTTCCCCAAAATCTCACAATACATGGCCGTCACCCTTTACTTAATACAGTGCAATCATCATGTCCCATGTACAGAAAAACACCCCCAAAGCATGATGCTACCACTCCCATGCTGCACAGTAGGGATGGTGTTCTTGGGATGGAACTCATCATTCGTTTTCTTCCAAACACGGTTAGTGGAATTATGACCAAAAAGATCAATTTTTGTCTCATCTGACCACAAAACTTTCTCCCATGACTCCTCTGTATCATCCAAATAATCATTGGCAAACTTAAGATGGGCCTTGACATGTGTTGGTTTAAGCTTCCATGCTATGCATGATTTCAAACGATGATATCTTAGTGTATTACCAACAGTTACCATTGGAAAAGGTGGTCCAAGCTCTTTTCGGGTCATTGACCAAGTCCTGTCGCGTAGTCCTGGGCTGATTCCTCAACTTTCCAAGGATCATTGAGTCCCCATGAGGTGATATCTTGCATGGAGCTCCACTCCGATTGATATTGGCCGTCATATTTAGCTTCTTCCATTTCCTATTGACCGCTCCAACAGTGGACCTTTTTTCACCAAGCTGCTTGGCATTTTCTCCGCAACCTTTTCCAGCCGTGTGGAGTTGTACGAGTCTCTGGTGTCTTTGGACAGCTCTTTGGTCTTGGCCATGTTACAAGTTTGAGTCTTACTGATTGTATGGGGTGGACAGGTGACTTTATGCAGCTAACGACCTCACTAAGGTGCACCTGATTCAGGATGAGACATGGAGTGGAGGTGGACTTTTAAAGGCGGACTAACAGGTCTTTGAGGGTCAGAATTCTAGCTGATAGACAGGTGTTCAAATACTTATTTGCAGCTGTATCACACAAATAAATCATTAAAAAAAAAAAAAAAATCATACATTCTGATTTCTGGATTTTTCTTTATGGATTATCTCTCTCACAGTGTACATGCACCTACAATGAAAATTTCAGACCCCTCCATGATTTCTAAGTGTGACAACTTTTAATATAGCAGGGTGTTCAAATACTTATTTTCTTCACTGTACATATATGTAAACTGAACATGGACATAGGATAGCAGAGGTATAAATTTCTGATGTTGGTGTATAATATTTATGTATAATATTTTTTCCCCACTTTAAGGTGAGAGACAGTTGAGCAGCTCACTGGAAATCGCAAGGCCACATTTCTGGCAAAGATCATTATTACAAAAACAAAAAAAAAGCTGCAATATGGGGACAACCACTGTAGTCTTCATACCCACCTGCTTCAATGCCCTTGCTGGCCAGCATCATAATGCCGGTGAGGCCGACACTGAAGATGGCACTCTGGCCAAAGTTGAGCATTGCGAGCGTAGATGTGGTTTTTAACGAGGATGACTCGTAGCTTTTCAAGAAGCCATCGTACCGTTGGGCTTCATACTTCTCGTTGTTGAAGTACTGACATGAGAAACACAAAGAAATGGAGATAATGACTCAGAGGGAGCCCAGGGCTTGATGATGAAAAGATGCGTTACATTGACAGAGAATAAGACACACAAAATGTGGCTGGGGTTGGAGGTTAAGAAACCATACAGCATGGTGTCAGACAGACACTTCTGTCAGCCCATATCAAGTGTGCATTTGTTGTCAGTGAGTGCTCTGTGTATTCTGGGTCTTAGCTGGCATGGCTTCTACAGCACTTCATGTGTGTATCTTTATATTAGTTAGTAATTGAAATGGAAATCAGTTCGGTAATAAAACAAAACCCACAGAGAGCTACTTAATAAAGTCAAATAATCTTGAGATCAACAACTGCAAAGTAAAGATAAAATGTGTAAATTGAGGAAAAATGACAGCATACAATTGTTTCTGTCAAATTCTTGACATACATCCATGGGGGGTTACCCAAAAGAGAACCTTCTAAGTGCTGATCCATATGAGCGCCACTAATTTTTATTTAAACATAAAGCCATCACTTCAGGGAAAAAACTCATGAAATTGCTCCAAGAACATTGCTTAAATGCAGCAAACAAAATGCCAGCATAGCCATAACAAACTCCCTCCTCCACTCCGGGGCAAATTACTCACTAACTGACAAACATTCCATTAGTTTCATTGCACTATTGTTTTTCTGCTCTGGCAAAGTGGGCAATTTGCTTATTTATTACCTACCGTGAAGCTACGGACATCCCATACATAGGAATACAGGCAAAGGCAGGGGGACTGAGGGTGTGGTCGGAAAAAGAGAGGAAAAAGTAGCACAAAGAACAAATAGAAGCTACACAAAGAAGGCACCATGCTCAGGTTTCTCATCGAACCTTTTGTGAAAGTGGAACAGATTTCTGAGGGGGCGGAGATCTAATTACATATGCACTCGCAGCTAAGAGTGATGCTAAATCCGGCCACATTGACACACATGATACAAAATAGAGCATAATGTAAAAGGAAAACAGAATGCAAAATAACAGAAAAGGAAATAACGGGTATCAAAATACATCCAGAGCAATGAATGAAAATGCTTTGGAGCCTGCTAGATAGATGGATTGTGAGTTTACAAATACACATCCAGATGATGGAAAGACGCAAAGAATGTGGCATAGAATGGAATGACGTAAAGATGCGTGATAGTTAGAAAACAGGCCAACTCTAAAGAAAATGTGACATTACTGACAGAAAAAAAAATACAATTATTTGAGCTGTACCCTTGCGTACCCCTGCTTTACACAAGGTTGGTAGAGTGTCATTACAGGATAATAACGGAGCAGGTACATAAACAATGTGGCATTGCATTCAAATTAACATCCATCCATTAATTTTCTGGACTGCTTAATCTCACTAGGGTCACGGGCGTGCTGAAGCCTATGCCAGTCTTCTTTGGGGGAGAGTCAGGGTACACCCTAAATTGGTCGCCATCCAATCGCAGGGCACATTAGAAAAAACAACAATTTGCAGTCACATTCAGACCTACGGGTAATTTAGAGAGGTCAATAAATTGATGACATGTTTTTGGGATGTGGGAGGAAATGGGAGTGCCTGAAAAAAACCCACGCAGCCACTGGGAGAACATGCAAACTCCTCACAGGAGCAGCCGGATTTGAACCCCGGTCCTAAGTACTGTGAGGAAGATGTCCTAACCAGGCTGGATGTCATTCCCTTCAGGAAAAAAAAAAAAAAAAAGGTTCCATCCACCTCCTACCGCTTTTCAGAGTTGGGTCGCGGGGCAATAGCTTTAGCAGGGATACCCAGACTTCCCTTTCCCCAGCTACTTCATCAATGTCTTCCGGAGGGATCCCGAGGCGTCCCAGGCCAGCCGAGAGACATTGTCTCTCCAGCGTGTCCTGGGTTGTCCCCAGTGTCTCTTTCCGGTGGGACGTACCCGGAACACCTCACCAAGCAAGGCGTCCGGATCAGATGTCCGAGCCACCTCATCTGGGTCGTCTCAATGCGGAGGAGCAATGGTTCCACACTGAGCCCCTCCCGGATGACCGAGATTCTCACCCTATCTTTAACGGAGATGGTTTCAATAAATCCTTAAAAGCCCCAAATTAATGACATTCTTATGCATAATGTGTGCTAGTAAATTTCTACAACTGCATATCTGTATTATATATTGTATAGTACAGTGCCAACATACTGAAAAGGTTCAACAAATATACACAAAATGCAATTTACTTTAAAAACTCAGATTGCATTCCATAATAATACTAATAATGTGTGGGAGTAAAATATTTAGGGGGGGGGGGACTGAAAAGTTGAAACAGTAAAATGAATTCTACCAGTGGAACACTTGATAGTTCCTGAATTAAGCAAGGAGAAGAAAAATGAACCAAGTAGGGGTGTATTAAGGAGGAACTGAAACTAGGGTTAGTACACTATGTCTGTGTGATCTCACCTTAACAGTCTCGTAGTTAAGGAGAGAGTCGATAGCTGCATTGCCTGCTTCGTTGTCTGCTTTGTTCATTTCTATGCGGAAACGAGTTCTGTGTGCAGAAAGAAACAAGCACGTTTGCCCATCGAGCTAACAAAAGATAACAGTAGTTCATCTATATATACATTGTACAATGTACAAATTAGCACTAAAGTATATAAATGTTACCTCCACTGTGTCACAAGGATGGTGAAAACGGTGTACGTGGATAATGTACCCAAAGCTACGGCCGTGAACACTCCGCCACATTTGTAGAACTGCACAAGATGAAAGCAGATCATTTCCCCCTCCCATCATCCACAAAATAAGAGCCCCACGAAACAAAGTCAAGCAAGCACAGTAGTCCATCATGCTCCACTGCTGGAGTCACAAATGAGTTTGTGACCACTCCACAACAAAATAATATGTTACAAATGTTGGGGAAACTACAAGAACTAATCGTGCAAACACTTTAGCTATTTGGGCAATGATGTCGATCCTCATTACATCCAAGCTGACATTATGGTCCTGGGTGGAATAATAACACAAAGCTATAGATGAGCAGGTCTTTAAAGTGTGCGCGTGTGTGTGTGCACACACATGCATGAGTGTGTGTAGGCATACACTAGAGGACATTAAACTGCAACAAAGCTTCGGGATTCCACATCAACGCTAATGGGCTACGGGGTTGCCCACCCAAAGAAAGCGGGATTCATCTAATGAAAATGAGACATTATGGAATTAATATCCTGACAATCTGCTGCGGTGTGTCAAGGTGATGAAAGGTGCTGGGTATTGGAATAAGGACTACACAAAGAATGAACGCTGAGAGCAGAGTTTTCTTAGTATTTGACATATCGAACACCATAGAAGGATCTCAAAACAAATCTTACCAGGATGGCACTAACAAGTCCCATCTCAAAGATCGTGGGGCCCAGATTGAAGATGAGGGCGCTTAGGACAAATGAGATGCCTCGAGTACCACGGTCGATGGCCTTGGATAGTGCTCCCGTCTGGCGGCTCAGATGGAAGCCCAGATCCAGACTATGCAAGTGGAGGAAGACATTTTTGGCAATGCGCCGAATAGAGCTCTGGGCCACCTTGCCGAACACCATGTTCCGAAGCTCGTTGAAGAGGGCTGCACACGCCCGTGACAGACCATCTGGGACAGGGGAGGAAACAGGCAATTACACACTACAACAGTGTAAGGCAGGGAGGTTTAAACTGAGACAGAGCTGGTCTGACCCCAAGATCATTATAAACCTAGAATAATATAGAGATGATGTTTTGGTCAGATGTGGAGGGATATGAGAAGTTTTGCTGCAGCAAAGTGGACCAAGTGGGGTGGAATACGGCAGCCTCGATATTGGGCACAGGTAAGATCTTTCTTGTTTTTTTTTTTTTTTTTTTGTAGCTGTATGTACTTGAATGTTACAATGAAACCCCAATCAGAAATCGACCAAAGAATGTACTGGAGTGATAGTGGACAAAGTATGTCAGGTTTGGGGAACGTGAATTGAAGACTTCAGT
Source organism: Syngnathoides biaculeatus (assembly GCF_019802595.1). Taxonomy (NCBI): domain Eukaryota; kingdom Metazoa; phylum Chordata; class Actinopteri; order Syngnathiformes; family Syngnathidae; genus Syngnathoides; species Syngnathoides biaculeatus. Next base: position 25,127,101 of record NC_084650.1, on the reverse strand, counting down.
AAAATCGACCTCAAGTAAGTGCACAATATTGACATTGGCACATGCCTATTTTCTGCACAAATATTTGCATTATCTATACTCAACAAAATTAAACATCTTCTTGTTGATCTTTGAAAGATGAATTTAACGATTGGACATTTTTAGCAATAATTAAGGACTTCATTTTGGAAAGTAAAATTCAAGGCTGTTTAAGAGTCACAGACACAGTGTATCAGGTGTACATGTTTATGACTGGAGGCTGACATGGGAGTGGATGTTGAATTACACTACCTCTCACTCTGATTCAGGTTGATACCATTCCCTCCCAATCCAAAGAGTCCAAGTCCATTTTCCAAGCTGCTTATTCTCACAAGGTTAAAGAAAAAAATCCTGCACCTACCCATTCCCACAGATTGCTCCCACCAAATCCAATTTTTAAAAAAAATTCTACTATATCCTGATTGATTAACCCACATCCCCCACTCCCCATATTTATTTTATTACCCCCAGTCAACACTGTTGTTTTTCTTTTCGGACACACACAGTGACTGATGGTGAAGCTCCCTCCCATTCCACCAGAATCCCACATGACCCACAGAAACCAGTGGGAATCCTGAAAATTGTCACCCACTACTTGTGACACACGCTGATGAGTGTTAGAAATGTCGTACATCTTTCTGGACTTCCCAATTTAATGCTGAGCAGAAAAAAAATGCTACTTGGCTGCTGGTAATTTGTTTTGTTTCAAAAGATTTGAGGTACAAGCTTAATTTTGCCACTGACAATGAGCACATCAGTATCTGGAATACAGCAGTTACAAAAGAAAATGCTTTGGGTGACTGTAACAAATTCACAAATGTTTGACTGACACATGGTATTCTTAAGGCGATTTCACTGAGAATACATGGCTGGCTTTATAGGAGTATATTAGTAATTCCTCTCTCAAGCAGTCTTTATGGGGCAGTAATGTGGCGTTAAATAGGAATGGTCATCAAATGAACAATGTGTCTATGTCTGACAAGGTAAGATGAGGACTGGGCCACCATTTCAACCAAATTTCACACCCCAACATTGACATGGGCCCAGAGCATTGCAGAGAGGGTGCACAAAATATTACACTACACACACCTAAACGCTTCCTTGACATCCTAATTCATCCAGTCTAAAATCCTGTTCATGTGCTCCAGTTATTCACCAAGCAGTAGTACTTAGTAAGACCTAAGTGGGTTTATTAAAATAAGTGGCTACACAAGCAGAGTGTACGTATCCAAGCGGAGCTCAATCCAACGGACAGACTTGCAATCGGTGTCAGGTCACTATTCCCATGATGTATTTATTTTTCATTAGGGCTTGGGGGAGGGAATAATTTCCATTGGAACTCTACCTCACCTCTGACTTTTTTTAGTGGACAGGAACTATTCAGGCAAAAAAGAAAATAAGAGCACAAATAGAGCACAGAGTCAAAGATAAACAAATTTGGCGTATGTCAGAAACCCGGTATAAGAACAGTCAAAATGTCTGTCTAAGTTTTCCTACATACAAATAAAAATGTTCACCTTGGTACCACATTGAAAAGTTGTCAACACATACAATGTGAGCAAATTAACATTGGTAAATCTAAATACACACACACACACACACACACACACACACACACACACACACACACACACACACACAAAATGAGGATGAGGCAGGGGATGTGCTGCAGGATTGATGCAAGTGCGCAAGTGTGTCGAGAAAGGTCATCTTGGAGATAATAGGCAGTCTCATAGTTGCCTCTGATGAGCACAGCACCTGCGAGTGCAAAACAAGTCTGGGACTCACAGCCAATCAACATTGCCGTTGCCATGGTAGCCACAGTGCTTGGTGCATCGTTCAGGTTCAGCATGTGTCCCGACATCTGGTTAAGCTCGTCCACTGCATACTTAAACATGAAGGGCACGGTCACATTGGTGATCTGGGGAAGCAGACAGAGAAGGGGTGGAGGGGGGTGGAGGGTGAAGAGACAAGTGTCAAACAGCCCATCAGACAACAAAAAGAGCCTCAACATTTCTGTAGTCCTCAGGAATATTTTTTTTAATAGGATAAAACCCTTCAGATGAACAAGTTCATTGTCAGGGGGGTCCTATCACGCATGACAAACCTCTCGTAAACACCCCCAAAAAAGAGCAAAATAAGATTGAAAGAAAAATAATTGAATGGACGTAGCAAAAGTTATGCCTTTGAATTTTTTAATCCAGTCAGTCAATTTAATAGATCAATAAATAACTCAATTCGTAATGTTATAGTTACAACTTAGCACGCCTTCATAATGGTTGAAAGCACAGAATGCAGTCCACAAAAATCTAGTCCTTGTATTTTAAATACCGGGAGCAAAATAACGCTCACCATCAAAGTGTTTGGGAGAATCATTCTGTTGTAGGCATGCATTGCAAAAGAATATTGTCCAAATAATTCAGCTTTACACAGAAAAAACAGACGGGGATAGGATTTTGAAGAAAAAATAAAACAAGTTTGGAAGTGGGTTTTCACATTTATGATTTATATTTGTCCTGGTTTGGTTAGCAGTGTATTTTTTTTTTTTTTGCATGTAGTTAAAAGAACAAAAGTGTGTTAACATTTTGATTGTAAGTTGGCAAAAACCTAAGTGAAATTGTTCTTAATAAAAGTGTCCTGAGGCTGTAATTTGATTCTTTTAATAAGCCATGTAACTTTCAATGGATGACATGTCAGATGTTGCTCATCGTGGTCAAAGGGATCGCTCAGGGGCTTCATGTGTTTGCTCAGACAAATAAAAAAAATAGTGGGAATATTGCTTGGATGTCTCTGCTGGTGGCATTGTGGTGGCTGGCATGTCCAGATGATGGAAGTGAATTTGGTTTTAGGGCCAATTAATAGCACAAGAGCTGCCGTGTGAGTTTACTTGGGAACTTTGCAACACATTAGTGCAGCCAGAGAACACAGGAACTGCATAACCACACAGTTTCCTTTCTGACACTTTGATTATTTCGTCAAATGATGCATGCTATAAATGAATATCAGGAAAGGCAATAGTTTAGACTAACAGATTGATAGATATTCTGTGTTTTAAGAAAGCAGGGGTAAAGGCTGTAAGGGCAGAGATCAAATTATTTTACTTAGGTGTAGAAGAAAAGAGAAGGGTGAAGAGTGTCACCTCGAGGGTGAAACTTGAAATTGAGCGGGTTATGTTTATTGTCATGAATGGTCATACCCCACAGGCAGGATGTGAACTAAACATGAAAAAAACCAAAAGCTAAACAAAGTAGTTCAGGCCAGATCTGTTTAAAGATGCCTCCAGGACACCTCCATGGTGAGGTGTTCCAGGCACGTCCCACCAGGAGGACGCCTCAGGGACGACCCAGGATGTGCTGGAGAGACTACGCCTCTCGGCTTGCCTGGGAATGTCTCAGATCTTCATAGTAGGGCAGGAGAAAATGGCTGTGGAGAGGGAAGTCTGGGCTTCTCTGCCAAAGATACTGCACGCATGATCTGACCTCAGATAAGTGGATGAAAATGAATGAATGAATAAAGTAGTCACATTCATTCTCCCCTAACCCTCCTGCCCGTTGACACCTGGGATAGGCCCCAGCACGCTCCACAACCCTAGTGAGGATAAGCGGGTAACAAAATGGATGGATGTTTATATTTTAGTGCACACACAAGTTCTGGAGCTCCTCTCTTCAAGGAGGTGTGTGTGTGTGTTGTGTAGCACTTTAGGTCCAACCTTGAATTCTAACTGTAATGCTTTTATTACCAGAGAGCAACCTTTTACAGTAATGGCCAGTGGTGGGAGATTTTAGTGCTCAGCAACAGAATACAGTCCCTTGAAAAATATTCATACACCTTGAACATCTTCACATTTTGCAATTTAGAACCACACAAATATTTTTAGTGACATTATATGATAACAACCAACACAAAGTAACACAAAATTGAAAATATTTCATCTGAGAGCAACACTTTACCTGAAACAATTTCCAACAAGTACACTCTCAAACGCTGGTACCTTCGGAGCATGGACATAAATGAAAGTGCTTAGCAAAAAAACAGCTGCAATAGATGATTTGCAAAGATTGCAATTATGTCAGCAACCACAAAGCCAAAGAAACATCAGATCCAAGGACTAGGTAGTGCATTCATTTTAATTTTCACATTTTGTAGCTTTTACACTGAACAAAGCACGAGGCCAAAACGAGCTGCATAAATCAAGACACGGTAGCTGTATTCCTAAGTCAGCGACTTAAATGTATGTATGTTAGGGACTGCACAACTCTAAGCAGATCCATTAAATATGTTTGAAGTGGGTGGCACAGTGGCGCAGCTGTCAAGCGAAAGCCTTCCGAGGACCCGGGTTCAAATCGCGGCCCCGCCTGTGTGGACTTTGCATGTTCTCCCCGTGCATGTGTGGGTGTTCTCCAGGCACTCTGGTTTCCTCCCGCATCCCAAAAAGAAGCATAAATTTGAGACTCTAAATTGCCCCTGCCCCTCGCTGTGATTATGAGTGCGACTATTGTCTGTCTCCATGTGCCCTGCAATTGGCTGCCAACCAATTCATGGTGTACGCTAGCTCGTGCCCAATGATAGCTGGGATAGACTCCAGCCCTCCTGAGACCCTTGTGAGGATAAGCTGCTCAGAAAATGAATGGATGCATGGATCGTCTGCGATAGTACCTTGGCTGCAGCTAGCAGGCCCAGCGAGATGCCAACACGGGCCCGTAGATCCGGTCTGTCCTTCGGCCACACATAAGAGAGCATGGCAGACAGGATTGTAGCTGAGTTCACCTCTTTCAGCTATGGAGAACAAGAATATTTTCATTTAGTTTGAAAACAAACAAATCACTTATTCTAGTAAGCTATACTCTTCATTCAACTTAAAACTTGTTTTTTTCATTCAAATTTTGGAGTATAAAACTGTGTAGTGGAACCTGCAAAGTCAAAAACCCTCGAAAACCCTCTCGCCTGCTGGATTAAAACAGTTCTGCCAAGGCAGGCCAGCAAATCCTCACAGAGATGTGAAAGTTTCATTGCCAGTTATAGGAAACGCTTGATTTGAGTTGATGTTACTGAGGCTCGCTAAACCACTGATTCAAAGTCAAAAATTTATATACGTTTCATTAGTATTTGTTACCATTACCTTTGAACTGTTGACTTGGGTCAAATGTTTTTAATATCCTTCCAAAAACCCGTCACAAGAGTTACCCAGGAAGTTTCATTCCTCCTTTCAGAATTGGTGTCACGGAGCCAATTTTGTAGGCCACCTTTCTCACACATGCATTCTCTGGTCTGCCCATAAATTTTCAACTGGATTGAGGTCTGGCTTTGGGACAGCCACACCTAAAAACTGACTTTTTCTATCAACAAGCTCCAAAGAGAATTCATTTCATTGAAGAGTGGTATGATGACTGGACATATGCATGGTGTTTATACTTTTGTATAAGTATTTAAACACAATGTGGCATTTCATGCATTTGGAAATTGCACCAAACCATAAACCCGACTTGTTCAAGTCCACAGTTCTCTTCCTTCCTTGACTAATGTGTATGTTGAATGTTAAGATATGTAACGATTTAGAAATGGGAACAAATTTGTGTTCACATGCAAGAAAGTAATTACTAGCCTAGACCAAATAATTTCTTCTCTCTCGCACGCATAACCACCTACCTCATCTAGGTACCTTTGGAAGTTTGGGTATTACAGTTTAGCGCTTCCTACCTGACCTAGGTACCTTTTGAAGGTTTTATGATTATATGTAGCTACTAAGCCAAAATGGCCGATATTTACTTTTTAATTTAAACTGCATTTTATATACACGTAATTTGTTATTTCTAGTCATTTTTAATGTATTTAATTTACACTGTGAGTTGTAAATATATCATTTCAGTTAAGAAATACAGTATGGCTAAATTGACTGAAATTAATGGTTAATTTTGGAGCCAAGAGTTGTAAAAAATGTTTTTTTCATTAAAAAAAAAAAAAAATCCTTCCCATTATGCTTTATTTGGGAATGGTATTATACAAGAGCTAGTTCTGAAACCACCTGAGGAATTTCAAAAAACAATCTCATTCAATGAGTGATGATATACAGTAGAGCATAAGACTAACTGGTTAATGAACAATTAGATGAAAATACATTTTGAAATACATAAAGTAAATTCTATTTTTATTTAATTTTTTCAATGGAATTATATATAGAATTCTAAATTCTACCAATATTCAATTGTGACAGCCCTAGAGACATGAAATATTTGCATTAAAAAAATGTTACCAAGCAGGTGCTGATAATACACATTATACACTTTATGTTTCTTTCGGCTTGTCGCGTTAGGGCGGGTATGTTTTTTTTTCCCCCACCAGCCCAGTTCGTGCTACCGTGTTGTTGTTAAGTTGTTGTATGTTAAGCTAAGATAAGGTATTAAAACATTGAAAACTCTTTCTGTGTACCGTCCGTCTTTGTAAATGTCTCGTGTTTCAATGTGGGCACTTGCGGCTTTTACACAGGTGCGGCTTATGTATGTAGCAAATTGTATTTCCTTTCCAAATGTACTGGGTGAGGCTTATAATCAGTTGCGCTCTGTAGGCCGGAAATTACGGTAGATCTCATACCTACAAAAAAGGTGACAGCATTGCAGTGACGGTTAAGAATTTTAACTCATGAGACATTCATAGGGAGTATCAAATGCCCATTTGTCCATTGAGGTTTTTGAAAACAATCACCAAGAAACGTTGACGATCGAACCTGAAGTCAACCTGAATGCAAGTCCCACGAGACACCAGGGCTGGATGAGAGCCCATCTGATAGTAGGGTGCCCAATGCTGCCAACATGTCTATTTACCAACACTCCAGTACACACCTGCCACAGGGACTCTCTGTGGGCCAAACTTGATGTACTAATCCCTCTAATCCATCCAATATGGAGTCTCAGTGTTAGAGCCCAACCGTAAGGCAGCAAATTACACGACCTTGTTCTCAACACCTGTATTTGATCAAATTAAGTTAAGTAATATTGCGAAGGAGGGATTAATGTTTACAGCAAATGTGAACGTTTCTGTGACACGCAGGGGGCTCAGTTAATGACCATTTGGTGGTTTTAATTGGCAAAATAAGTCAATCTACAAGTAAATTCAGATCCTGCAGATGAATTGGATGGATAGAGAGAGGGACAGAGAGAGAGAGCAATGGAGAGACAGAGCAATAGAGAGAGACATAGAGAAAGACAGAGATAGAGATATAGAGAGAGTGAGGGGAAGATAGAGCGAGTGACAGACAGATATTTTAGGGTCACAGTGTTTTTAAGAACATGAACGTATTTTCCTCATGATCTGCCAGCTGAGTGTGGAACACACACGCACGCGCACACGCACACGCACACACACGCACACACACACACACACACACACACACCATGGATGCAAGAACACATTAAAATTATTTCAAGATTATATATTTTTTTTACCTTCAATTTAGTTTCCAACTTCAAACTTCAGATGCTTTTTGTCAAATTACAAATCAACTGTAAGACCTAAAATTGTCAGGGAAGTGTTCAAAGATGATTTATTTATTTGATGGTATATTTAGGACTTAAACTGTTTTTAGAGAAAATTACAATCTTTGGGGAGGCCTCCAATACTTGCAGCAGGGCTTTGCCAATCGTCCCCACAAACAACAAGGGTTCACTGCATATTAGGAATTGTGTTTGTTTGGCATATGCCATGCGTCCCATTATTCCAAGTCCCACTGTGAATTGTTTTCATAAACAATTGAAAACAAAAATTCTCACCACATTTTTGGGGTCTGCACTGAGACCTCCTCCTGCATTCCCGTGCCAGCATGTTCGTTTGTCCGTTGCCTGTAAATGCTGTGAAATATTTGGCATTAGAATGTGTATTAATCTCATACTTTTAAAGCACTTTGATCTGGTGGTACTTCTCATCTCTACTTACATCTGCTGCCTCCAAAATCCGACGACTCTTTTCAGTTATGTTTGCAGCCCATACACTTCTTCGGGAGTGTGGCAGGGTACTCAGCTGAAACATATAGGAGATGTACATTAACTGCTAATAACGTTGTATAGCACCTTCCCTACCGTGGGTGTTCAACTTGCAGTTTCATTCTGTTTTTAATGTGACAAAAAGACTATAATGTTTGTCACTTAAAGTACATTGCAGGAGAAAGGGAGGGAATGTAGTGAAAAAAAAAAAGGGTAACGGAAAATGTTAACAATGTATTCTTATAGTGTTAGATCCCATTGACTACCACCATAGAATAAAATCTTGCTAGAGTTTGTGCGCAGGCTAATAAAAACCTGGATAACTGAATAAACAGTAGACGAGGAGAATTAGCATGAAAAGAGTGCAAGAGTGGCAGCCCCATTTGTTCATGCCATCCATCCATTTTCTGAGCTGCTTGTCCTCACAAGGGTCACACACACCACTCTTATTTATTATCATTAATATTAATAATATGAATACTAAATTTAAAAAAGGCTTGAATATGTTTTTATGTGCTTGGCTGACTCAAAATTAGCTGTTAGCTTGAAGAAAGTGCTGCGAGTGAAAGTTTTAGTCACGTGGATGCCAGGACTTGCTGTTAAAAATCACTCATGAGTACATTCAGTGCGGAGTACATCATTCTTCTGCCAAACGAATCACTCAAAAGTATTAGTACGTAGCGCCTGGGGGATCAAAAAGACAAATCACTCTTCAGTTCCTCAGTACACCAGTTTAGTGAACAGATCACTCAGTTAACTTAACCCCCTCCCCTAAATGAATCACTAAGTTCCTCAGTACACCATTTCAGTGAACGAATCAGCAGATTCACATAGATTCCTCCTCTGGCTGACACTGGCTGCTCATTGCCCATTCGCTGAAGTGAGCGACATCGGTGGAAAGTCGCAAATCGGTCACGCTCTAGCCTGGATGCTGGCTGTCCGTTAGTCATTTGCAAAATTGTCACAAGTGACAGTCAAGAATGCTTCAACAGTTCCGTTTCCCCTCTCAGGCAAGTAAGCGAGTCATTCGCGGCGGACTAGCAAAGGGAACGAATAATTTCATTAACAGATTTGGTTCAGTTAGTTCACTAAAAAGATTTTCTTCTTCTTGAGAAATTTGTTTACCGTAACAATTTTTGATTACATTGTAATTGTAAGATTAGTTTCTGTTACAGAAACAAAAAAATAATGCTGTTAGTATTTTATAAAGGAGAGACAAGGGGCGCAAAGCTCCCAATTGACCCCTCCGTAGAAATTGCGTCATCCGCGTCGCAGACCAATCAGAGGCCAGAGATCTGCATAAACCACACCCTCTTTTTTGCACCCGCAGTTCCCTCAGACAACGTTGCATGGTCCAGTATAGCTTTTGTTAGCGTTTTTTCGCGTATTTGGGTTCTTTAATAATAGATATGGTTAAGAGGTGTAGTCACGGCCTTTGTAATAGTGACGACAGGTATCCTGATAGGCTAGTTGGTGGAGTTGAATTTGTACCCTTTCCAAAACCGAAGACCGAGTACGAAAAATGTCTTTGATGGATCAAACTTTGTGGAAGACCGCATGATCAACTGAATCCATCTAAAATCAACCGGAACAGAAGACCGAGTACGAAAAATGTCTTCGATGGATCAAACTTTGTGGAAGATCGTATGATCAACTGAATCCCTCTAAAATCAACCGGAAAAGATATGTATGCACGAAGGTAAGCCCTATATTTGATTTTCAATACATGTCTCATATAAATGAATGAGCAGTTCTTCGCTTGCATAATATAGCTACGTGTGAATGATTGACACACTTGATCTGTGTTGGGCGATATCTTGCGATGATCTGACTGCACAAACGTGTCTCTTTGTTGGCGGTGAGCTAAGCTAAACTGGACTAGCAGTCCTAAAAGCCTTCGACGTGCACCGAGACACCAAGACTGAACGAAGGATGTTTGAGGACGCTAAAGTAGTGATTGTTTTACTCGGTCGGGACTTACGTAAGTTCAGCACTAATTCAAGAATAATTATTGAGGGGAGCGCGTGACGTTACACAAAGAAAACGAGAGAAACAACTCGTAAATCAAGCCTCGCCTTCTTTTCCTTCATACGGCAATTCACAAACGGCTATACAGATACATATACAGATTCTGCACACAAGTGTAACACGAAAATAGGAAACTGTCAATGACGAATTCGTCTTTGGGTTACAATATATTATATTATATTATGTGGCTTCTCGGTCTTCCTCTGACTCCGGAAAAATCTCGCGCTAATATCAATGGTTTCTCCGTAGATATGCATGTAAATACCATTGAAATACCCCTCGCTTAAATACTTGAAGCCCTGCTGTCTGCTTTTCAACGATATTTCACTGTTAGCTAAGAATGCGAGTGAGAAATTAGCTGGTAAATCGGACAGTTTCGCTCCTGTCTTTTCTTCCTGCGCCGCCATTTTTGCTAATTGTTTCTCTGAGGTTACCACATGTGGGGTGACGTAACTTCAGGAGGCGTGGTTAAGTGCCCTGTACGGAGGGGTCAATTATGTAAAGTTTGTCAATTCCGGTTGTATGTCATTCCAGTGCATACTAACCCTAGCACATGTGAATGTCACTGTTCAACATGATATATAATAGATCAAATACTGAAAAATACACCAAGATATTAGAGGAGCTTAAAGGCTTAATCAGCATTATCGCTTTTTCAATTATTGGTTTGGGTTAAAATGATTTTTTTTTTCTTCAAAAAGCAAAAAAAGTTACCTACCGGCTTTCAACATCATCTACATGTTCAGTTTATGCATAATCAAATATCCTGCTATGTTCTCAAGTATATTGTGCCGGTTTTTAGCATTTAAATAGCCAATCTTAACGCAGTGGCATCATTTCGAAACTGTGTAACTTCGAAACTAAAACTAAAAGTGGATACACTTTCACTTTTCAAATGTCTCACACTGAAGTTTCCCTCTGACCGTGGAGCTATGCCTTTCATCCACAATGCCAACATTGGCAAATAAGTGTCAATGCACCTTCGGGTGGGGGGAAAACGCGCTTATCTATCATTTACTGACTCCTCTGTGGGTCTCCAACACATGATGCAAGACCCCTGACAGGCTGATATGATTTGCCCAAATAAAGAAATGAACAGTATTATTCCACCCACCGTGTCTGTCAAATGTCAAACAAAAGATGTAAATTAAAAAAAAAAAAAAGTATTTTATTAAATCGGTGTTGTGTTGTGCAGATACAAATGTTGCAACTTAAAAACGTCGAACTGGAGTTCCAAGGTAGGTACTAGCAGTCATTACACAAACTGAAGTTCGATTTGCATGATTCCAGTCGCATATAACAGGCATACAGGTAAACAAAAATCCCACAATCGTTAGTTTAATTCCACTGTTGCAAAGGAGAACACTGACAACTTATTTCCAGCTCTGTCCTTGTACAGTTCTCTTTCCTAATTAAGCGAACTGTGTTCTCTCCAACTCACCAAGTCCTCGTTTAACTTACCGGGTAAGAACTTTGGGTCGTGAACCTCCAGACGTCCTCGCCCTGACTTTTACTCCAAACGTGGTACGAGCTCGACTTTTGCAGGAGAATTGCCAGTTTTCGTCTATGGAAGTGTAAGCCGCATTTTAACGACAGCAACGGTGGCGCCATGTTTGCAAGTGCGAGGGGAGGTGAGTGGCCCGGACGCCTTCTACGTCATTTCCGTTGTTGTCATCGCCAGTCACTAGTGTCCAAGCTAGCAAAGGAAGCGTGGTCGCTACATACTTTGATTTTACCCTTAATCTCAATTGACTTTTTAAACGAGGCGGTTTTTAGTTTGAACGTATGTAAATTTGACACTAATAGTTTAGCCCCATGCGACCGCTGGATTGATTTGGGAAATCTCCTTTCGAAAACACGAGCCGCTGTGGAAGGTAAAACACGTTGTCTGGCCGCTTAGTCTTTGTCAAACGGCTGATTAACGCTCATGCAACCTTGACCCCTTTGCTAGACAACTACCGGCCCCCCTCACTCAGAATGCCTTGCCACAATCAGCAAATGAGCAATGTCAACACCAACCAGGATCACCCTATGAAGCAAGTGCGCTTTGCCACAAACAGCAGCGGCAATGTGGCAGCTGTGTTGTCGACTTCTGAGGCAGGTGATGCCAGCAGCAGACAGCCCATAAACCAGGACTCCTTGGGACCCCAACTCAAACTGCTTCCACTCAATGACCAGATCAGAGAATTACAGACTATTATTAGAGACAAGTGAGTCACTGCTTTGTTGTTATTAGAGTTATTAGTAGCAGTACAATCTCACATTCTCCCCCACCAATTTGATAAAAGAATCCCAGTCAAGCCTTCAATACCCTTTCGGTCACTCTCACAGCTCTTCTTTCGCCCTGAATGGAAATAAACAATGTATACAGAAAGATAAACCACTATATTTCAGCCATTTTATTTAGGTGACAAAGGTCTGTCTTTCCATTCTGGCTGAAACATTTCAGCAGCACAAATTTCTGTCCATCACCATTATTACCATTTTTATTAGTAATCGTATTAGAAGTAGTAGTATTATAAACTCACATTCTCAGCCACCAAATTTCTACAGTTAATCATAATAATTATGTTATTACATTATCTCCCCCCTCTTACTACTTACTAATAACCAGTATACCAGGTGAGTTAACCTAATCAAATATACCTGGAAACCATCACAGTTTTTAATTTATATCTATCATCCAATATATGCTATCAACCCAGAATTAAATCTGCTCTCTAATGCGTCCCAACATTAATATAACATAACTATATGTTATTTTAGATGTTTGTCATCTAAAGTCATACCAGAAAAGTAACCCTTTGGGTTGGGGGTGACCTTTTTCTCATCACGTAGCATTTCTGCCTTCATAAAGCTCTCAATGGGCTATGATCAAGTTTAGCGGTTGAAATGATATTGCTCCTGATATTGGAATACATATAATTTATGTTTGATGGATTTCCCATCAAATGTCACTTGGTGAGATTGTGTCAGTTGGAAAATATATAGACCAAGATTCAGTACGGTGATCCACTCCACTAATTACAATTTCCAAACTGAAATGCCCATAACACCTGAACATAGAACATGAATATAATCTCGTAATGAAATACAGTATTGTAGCAGTTAATAACTACTACAACTAATTAAATATTTTGTTCGGAAAAATCCAATATATACTTTATTTCTTGTGTTTCTAGGACTACCAGCAGAGGGGATTTCGTGTTTTGTGCTGACCGACTGGTATGATCATACAGTACCATGATACCAACAGTGTTTATCTTCCCATGATTTAATCGGCCCATATTTTTGTTCTCCAGATTAGACTTGTAGTCGAAGAAGGATTGAATCAACTGCCTTACTCCGAGTGCACTGTAACCACACCAACAGGTGAGAATCGGCGTGAGAAATCCTGGCAAAGTCAACATCCATCCCATTTCAAAGAAGAGCTGACTTGGATTGTCCAACAGAACTATATTCATAACTGACTTGTGCCATATTTTCTCCTGAGGATATAAATATGATGGAGTGAAGTTTGAGAGAGGCAACTGCGGCGTCAGCATTATGAGGAGTGGTGAGTGGTGAGACACCGAACAATGTATACAGAAAGTGAACACACTCAACATACCTACTTTATATCCTTTACAATATAATTTGGAAACTGCAAAGGTCTGTAAGGAAAAAGGCCACAAAATAGGTAAAATTTTGAAATTCAATATTATCTACTTTCTGTTTCAAATATGCCTGAAATGAAACAAAATTGTTTTTTTTTTCCACCAATACAGTAGTACCTCTAATTACGAAACTACTGTAATTCCCGGCCTGGTTATAAGCCTCACCCAATACATTTGTAAAGGAAATACCATTTGGTACATACATACGCCGCAGCTGTGTAAAAGCTGCAAGTGCCCACATTGAAACACGAGATATTTACAAAGAAAGATGGTACACAGAGAGTTTGACGCTAGTGCCGCCGTGCTAACGCTAGCGCTGGGGTTAACAGGGCCGGTTAAAAAAATTATAAAATAACATACCGGTAAAAATCACTAAGACACAGCATTAACACGCTAGTACAGCGCTCAGAGGGCCAGACCGGTAAAAGTCACTTCCTCGGCACATATATTGCAACAGTCTCACTCTTACCTTTTCTGCTTGAGTGCCTCCTAATCCACAAATTAGCTGCATCACTGCATAAACCGCAGGGTTGAATGCATGTGAAAAAACTTGCGGTTTATAGGCCAGTAATAACAGTAATCCATTCCGGAAGTTGTTTGGTAACATTAATTTTTGTAAGTAGAAGCACATTTTACATGTAAATAGCGTAATCTCCAAGTACATCATTCAAGTTCTCATAAAGAGGACAAGTCTTGTGGGACACCCACATTTTCAGAAAAAAAAAAAAGTTGATTCATAGAGAGTTGTAAATTATCCATCCATCCATTTTCTTTTTGCTACTTATCCTCATGAGGGTCGCGGGGAGTGCTGAAGCCTATCCCAGCTGTCAACGGGCAGGAGGCAGGGTACACCCTGAACTGGTTCCCAGCCAATCGCAGGTCATATTGATACAAACAGCCGCACTCACAGTTACACCTAAGGGAAATTTAGTGTCCAATTAATGTTGCATGTTTTTGGGTAGTGGGAGGAAACCCACGCAGGCACGGGGAGAACATGCAAACTCCACACAGGCGGGGCCGGGATCGAACCCGGGTCCTCAGAATTGTGAGGCCAACGCTTTACCAGCTGCCAGTTGCAAATTAATATGTAATCAAACGTGTGTAATAAATAATAAATTTCCTTGATTTGCCCCTAAGGGATTTCGTTTGGTGTGCCTGAGACGCACAAAAATTAGCCTGGACGCATGAAGCATATCTGTTCTTTGACAAATGGTTTAAGACCTGCTCTTTGTGTGTGCCTGAGAGAGAGTGAGAGAGAAAATAAAAAAGCTTCCTCTCACAGCCACTCAAAAGTATGACTCTGGTCTTGGTGTTAACCACTTAGAAGCAGAGTAGGGAGAGTTATTGTTCCATACAATGGACATGGGAGTTTTTCTGGACTCAATCAATCTTCATTGGTTTGGTAACACCTGCTGTGCTGCTCACAGTTCAGCAGGCCCCGCTGGCAGAAAGACTTTGTGTGCTTTGTAAATGCACACAATTGGGACACTTCATGGAAAGCATTCGCAAACCGGCAAGCTAACGAGTTAGCGAGCTAAGGGCTGTAGCCAAAACTCATTGGACCGTGGCGTTATCATTAAAACATCTGTACTGGGAATTGTGTGTGTTCCCCCACATAACGCACATGTGCGGATGGGAAACTTAACTGTTTACAAACCATAACCACAGTAGCAAACCCTATCAATATTCAGGCAAGGTGAAGCACTCAAGTCCAGTAGCTTGGGGGGGTTCCTTTTTTTTTTTTTTTTAAATTCTTTATTTAGTCAGAAGTTTTTTTAAAAAGTCAAGAGGCATCAGAAATTATACAGTACATTAGATGACAACATTCAAAGGAAAAATAACATTAAAACCCATGGCGTCTGATATTATTTTGTATTATTTATTCATATTTGGCAGGCTTTAGACATTTTTTGGGACTATTTCGTGAGTGAAGGACTATACGTATCTGCCAAATATTTAAGCGCAATTTTTTTCCAGACAGAAAGTCATGAATTTTTTTATTTTAGATATTTTACTCATTGTTCTACATTACAATTCCGACATGCAAAATTCTTCAGAATTGAAAGTTAAAAAGTATGTATTGGAATTATTATCTCCAATATTATATCATATTATATTATCTCTAATATCATTATATCAGTGTTATAAAAAAATCTACAATGCTGTGTAATGTAATGCGGAGGATTACCATATCTGTACTACATAAAATGCAAGGAATAATTTTTTCCCCACACATGTGCATCGTGGGACTCCCAAAGTCTTATGTTTAAAATGATCTACATGTCTGCAGTCAAGTTAGCATTGTAAATGAGAAATTTCTCAATTGTGTTACCTGATTAAATAAAAGGTTAGGTTAAATAAATGAATAAACAAGTGGGTGCGGGTACCCGTTCTGGAAGGGTTACTTGGCTCATCACTAAAAAAGGCTGACACACCCTGGTTTATGGTGGTGACATTTAAGATAGGAACAAATTAATTCACTTCACCCTGTGAGAAATGTGGGAATCAACCAACATCATGAAAGAGATTGTTTTTGGGACTTTGGACATTCCACCTTTCCAGTACTTCGGCACGAGCTCTAACTATTTAGATAATAGATTTAGAGTCATGGATTATTAGGTAAAGGCTACTTGTGTCAAACATACTGTAGGAGTGAAGGAAAAACATTTTCATTTTGTGTTTGACATGTTTTTGGTGCAGGTGAGGCCATGGAGCAGGGTTTGCGAGACTGCTGCCGCTCCATTCGTATTGGCAAAATCCTCATCCAAAGTGACGAGGAGACCCAGAAAGCCAAGGTTTACTATGCCAAGTTCCCTCCAGATATTTACAGAAGAAAAGTGCTCCTCATGTACCCCATCCTCAGTGAGTCGAAGCATGCGTGCACACAAAAGCGCACACGCTGTTCTGTGCTAGAATTAAATTGTGAAACCAGCAGATACAGTGTGTATGAAAAGTATTAAGACCCCCTTAAATCTTTCCACTGTGTTCAAATGCAGCCATTTGCTAAAATCATTTAAAATTCACGTTTTGCCTCATTAATGTACACACATAACCCCATTATGTCAGAAAAAAATGAATTGTTAAAATTTTTGAAGATTAAAATACTGAAATATCACCCAGCCATAAGTATGCAGGCCCTTTTCTGTGAGAGTCAATATTTAACTTGGGTGCTCTCCATTTCTTCTGACCGTCCTTAAGACGATTCTGCATCATTATTGGAGTTTAGATGTCTTTGATTAGACTGGAGTTGATTAGGAAAGCCACACGCCTTTGTTCACAGTGCATGTCAGAACAAATGAGGATCCTGAGGTCAAAGGGAACTGCCTGAAGCGTTGCCAAGAGACAGAATTGTGCCAATGTGCAGATCTGGCCATGGTTACAAAAAAAAAAAAAATCTGCTGCTCTTGAGGTTCTTCAGAGCTCAGTGGCCTCCATAATCCTGAAATGGAAGGGGTTTGGAATGACCAGAACCCTGTCTTGAGCTGGCCGTCCAGCTAAACTGAGCAATTGGGGGAAAAGACCTTGGTGCGGTAGCTAAACAAGAACACAAAGATCACTTTGGCTGAGGTCCAGAAATGCAGTTAAGAGATGGGAGAAAGTTCTCGAAATTCAACCATCACTGCAGGCCTCCACCGGTCGTGGATTTATGGCAGAGTGATCCAACAGAAGCCTCTCTTCAGTGGTCACACATGAAAGCCTCCAGGGAGTTTGCTTTAAAAAAAACACATCTGAGGGACTCCAAGAAGTTGATAAATAAGGTTCTGTGGTCTGAGGCCAAGATAGAACTTTTTTTCTTTTACCTTGATTCTAAGTAGTATGTGTGGAGAAAACCAGGCACTGCTCATGACTTGTCCAACACAGTCCCAACAGTCAAGCATTGTAGTGGCACCATCATGCTGTGGGGTGCTTTTTTTTTAGCTACAGGAAGAGGAAGACTGGTTCCAATCAAAGGAAAGATGAATGTGGCCCAGTACATGGACATCCTGGACCAAAACTTTCTCCAGAGTGCTCACTACCTCAGACTGGGTCAAAGGTTCACTTTGCAACTAAAGAATGACGCTAAGCACACAGCTAAAATACCGAAGGAGTGACTTTGGAGCAACTCTGAGACTGTTCAATAATGGATCAGGCAGAGCACCTTAATTAAACCCAATTGGGCATCTCTGGAAAGACCTTAAAATGGTTTTCCGCCAACGTTCACTACCCAACCTGACAGAACTAGGGAGGATCTGCACAGAGGAATGGCTCAGGATCCCTAAATCCAGCTATGAAACGCTTGTTGCATCAGTCTGAAAAAGGCTCATGGGTGTATTAGCTCAAATGGGTACCTCTACTAAACACTGAGCAAAGGGTCTGAATACGTATGGCTGTGTGATATTTGAGTTTCTTTTTTTAATAAATTTTCAAATTTCATGCTTTTTTTCTTGTTAATATGAAGTGCTTAGTGTAGATTTGCTTAAATGATTTTAGGAAATGGCCACAATATAAAAGAGAAAACTTCCAGGGGTTCTGAATACTTTCCATACACACCTTATGTGAGACTCGCATTTTAGTGCATATGCGCTTGAATTTCATGTATATATTTATTCGAAGAAATCTTAGTCACTTTGCTTTTTACTGCCAAGTCTACATTTCCACATCACTCAGGCACACTCACCCTGGACTGATAATTATAGCTCTCACAGAGGAAATTATACATTGCTAAGCCAATGGCCACCAAGCTGCAGGAAAGCATAATGAGGGCTTAAATTTTGCATTTCCCTGCGCACAAATGAGAGCAAAAATATGCTACTGACCCTTTCAGGTTGGAGGTTTATTTTAATGCCAGAATATTTGCAAGCATGTTAAGTGTGCGGGTCAAGTTAAGGACCTTTTTGTGATAACATAGGCAATTCCTTTCCACCTAATTTCCATGTTTTTTTATTATCTATTAACCTAGTTCATCCCTAAAATGTCAGATTTTGAATGAGGGCTGTCTTGGGTGTGTGACGTGTGAAATGCATCTCAAATGTTGCGTGTGTTTTTTTTTTGTCAGGTACTGGGAACACTGTGATTGAAGCAGTGAAGGTACTAATCGAGCACGGAGTCCAGCCCAAACATATTATCCTCCTCAGCCTCTTCTCCACACCTCACGGTACATTAGCACAGCTGCACGGGCTCATTTTCCAATATCTTTTGTTTGCACAACAAATCAAACAGTCTCCAATCTCCCACTGTGCTTCTTCTCCTGATGTGTCATTGCTTTTATTCAACTGGTAAACTGCATTGCTGCGTGGTGGATGCAGCTAGTAATTAGTCTTATTCAACACTGTTGGCAATATGTCTCTGACAACATTGAGACAGCTAACAAGGTCAACGGTAGCTTGCATTTTTGCACTGATAGGTTTTTAGCATGTATTTTAGTCTTTAAGCCAATGAGGCCGACGACAGATATAAAAGCTTAACATTGAGCTAAAACCTCACTGCACCGATTGTAAAAATCCCATATTTCAATTTGAGCTGAAACATTATTGAGTGAATATTAACTCAATTGCGTTAGTTCCACATAGATTGGCTTTTAGTTCACACGTTTGATACTGATGCTGTTTATGCAAACCTTGAGTGAAATATTCATTTTAGTCTATGCTGCTAAGAAAATGGATGTTCATAATTTGGACACATTTTATTCTAGATATACAAAGGTTTTTGACCCAGCCTCCTAAAAGAATCTGAATCCATAATCTTTTGGCAACAGAATTGAAATAAGGAACTGGAATCTGAACCAGAATCGCCAAATTCAAAAAAATGGCCAAACCTAATTATAAATACACTCATATACAAGTAAAAACATAGGGCAGCTCATTCTCTGTCTCACAAATGTTGAGGCTACTTACATGTATTAGAATCTGACATTTATTTTAAAAAGGAGATGCGGAGTGGTTAAGCAATTATTTTTCTTATAAAGATACCAAGTAGTGTAATTGTTTGAGCCTCCAGTTTACCATTACTGAACATTTCCACACAATCAACAATTATTTTCAGTCGAATTAGTCATCATTCTCTCTGTCCACAGGATAACAATTCTGTATTTAATTCATAACGTGCATACTAATCAATTATTGAATTGCTAAACATTATGTCAAACCTGGGGAGTTGATTGTGTTTAATCTGTTTTTAATCAATTTAGACTGTAGTACATGCACTGCTTAACTTCAACCAGCAGAAGTACTGCTGATTCCATATACAGTGGTACCTCTACTTACGAAATTAATTATTTCTGGAAGTCATTTAGTTCCATGTAATTTTCATAAATTGAAGCACTTTTTACCTGTAAATAGCCCAATCCATTCCGTGGAGTTATTAAAGTTGTTGTCTGGGGTGAAAAAAAGAAAAAAAAACAGTTAAGCAAAAAGAAATCATAGTAAAACCCTTCTCCCTCGGTTGTGACATTAAAAAAAAAAAAAACATTTGTTTTTGAATCGGTAGCAGATTCGAGTTTTTGCTGAATTTCAGTAATTTCTGAGCTGATGAAAAGAAAAAAAATTGTGAACAATGAACAAACACACCTGTGAAGCAGAGGACTGGATTTGATAGTTATTTCTGTATTGATTTAGCTCATCTATTGAAACAGAAATGACACTCAAAATAATATGACCAAACCTCCAAAGAACTTGGGAGTTGTTCACAACAGAATTGGGAATCAATCATTTCAGCAGATTACAAAATTCTGTCTTCATGTCTAAGTAAATCTTTGTAAATCATGAAGAATATGGAGGCTACAATTACCAGTTAGCCTACATTTAGCACAATTTCCAAATGTATTTACTGCTCTGTAGGCTACAAATGTTTTTTTCCAGGTCTGTATAGATTTCGTTTTACTTTGATTTGTAGACTGTATGCTTGTGAATCAAAATGGGGACAATTTCCTTGGTAGGATGCGTGCAATTTGTAATGTCAAATATTGTAGGCTGCTCTCGCACTGTACAATAGTATTATTTTAACTAGACCAAGAAAAATGTACAGTAAGCATTGTCAAAGAAGACTGGACTACGACTGAAAGGCTGGCATGAAGGCCATTTCAATCGTCCTCTACCATAGTGTTAACACTTGTGAAAATTGTGACGAGGAGTTCTGATACAATGCCAAAGAAAAGTGCGGTATGGATGACTAATGAAAAAGTAATTTCATTTTTATGTGAGTGAATTGTTTTTGTAGGGAAACGGGCTTTTGTATGTGAGCTTTGGTGTGCTGAGTTTTGAGAATATATTTTCTGTTTCAAGAAATAAGCCAAACAAACCAATAACAGCAGCTTCTAAAAGAATCCTGCTTTAGATAAGATGCTAGCACCCTCTAGAGTTCATGGAATTAAAAGACATGGGCCACCATGAGGCCACTGAACTGTAAAAGGATGGCCATTTTGCTTGTGACATTGTTGGACAGTGTCCAAAATTAGGTCTGCATTACTTTGTTAAAACTGAGAAAAAGGACCCCCCCCCTCCCCCCCATTTCAACATCAAAATTTTATAGTGCTTTAAAATATGTGCTCATGCAGAATTAAGTTACAACCTATGTAATTTAAAATATATATAATTTTTTCTTTAGGGGCCAAGTCTATCATCCAGGAGTTCCCAGACATCACCATATTGGCAACAGAGGTTCACCCAGTGGCACCAACACATTTTGGACAAAGGTATTTTGGCACAGATTAAAACCCAGGACCAGTTGAGCAACTTGAGCTTGTTATTGTTTTAAGAACAGGATGCGTTTTTGTCAACTTTATTTAAAAATGTTCATGTTTTCATTGTTGTCTTCAAAAGAAAAAAAAGAAAGAAAACTCGCTATTTATTCAGTTGATTTGTTCTTGCTGTTTCTCATATGAATACAAAAATGCTGAGCCATATCAAGATCACTTTATTTTGCATCTTGATCATTGATTCAATAAAGGATTTATATTTGCTATCTGAAAGACCACCCAAATGGAAAATAACTATATTTACTGACAGAGAGACACATTTAGATACAGTATGCCAAAGACCAGTTTCAACTGGACCACAAGCTTTTGCAAATGCTGCCTCGTGGTTGGGGGAAAAGTTTTTTTTAATTGTTAGAGATCCAGGTTTTTTTCATACAATGTGTGTCGCTGATGGATAGTCATTGTAAAAAAAAAAAAAAGTTAACACTCTTGTTTCTTCAGTTTTTCTGATTTTAAACGCCTGCTATAACTGAAGGTGGATTTGTGCAAAAATAATGACAATACAAATGCTGATATCTAGCCATTTTCCATTACTGTATTTTCTTGATGGTAACCAAAACTAATGGAATCCAATTAAGCTTAAGCATGTCAAATAGAACAAAATATTTTGGAATCCGCTGCATTTTTGTCAAGCTCATTGTATTATTCAGGTAATATGCCTTTCGTGGTACCAGGCTATAAAATGAACAAGAAATTGAAGAAACAAGATATACATATAGTGGATATTGAACGGAATCAAACGCCCTTAAAATTACTGGGAATACAATAGCGTTTAAGCATTTCAAAGAGAACAAAATGTTATGGAATCAGCTACATTTTTGTCAGGCTCATTGTATTTTTTCAGGCAAAATGCCTTTAGTGCTACCAGGCAATAAAATGGACAAGAAATTGAAGAAACAAGGGTGGTCTTAAAATTTTTGATTTTTTATATATATACACATACACGCGCACACAAACACACAATGTACAGTGCATATGGAAAGTATTCAGACCCCCTTAAAACTTTTGTTATATTGCAGCCAATTGTTAAAATCATTTAAGTGCGTTTTTTTCCCTCATTAATGTACACAGCACATCCTACCCTAGATTGACCGAAAAGAAAATGGAATAGTTGGATTTGTTTTGCAGATTTATTAAAAAAGAAAAACTGAAATATTACACAACCATATAAGTATTCAGACCCTTTGCTGTGACACTCATCTGTTCAACTCTGGTGCTTTCCATTTCTTCTGCTCATTCTTGAGGTGGTCCTGCACCTTCATTGGAGTCCAGCCGTGTTTGATTGTGTTGATTAGACTTGATTAGTGAAGCCAGACCCTTTTCTAAATAAGACCCTTCAGCTCACAGTGGATGTCAGACCAAATGAGAATCATGAGGTAAAAAGGAACTGCCTTATGCGCTCAGAGACAGAATTGTGGCAAGGCACAGATCTGGTCAAAGTTACAGAAAAAAAATCAAACGCACTTGAGGTTCCTAATAGCACAGTGGCCCCCATAATCCATTAAATTGAAGACGTTTAGGACGTCCAGAACCCTTCCTAGAACTGGTCGTCCGGCCAAATTGAGCAATCGGGAGAGAAGAGCCTTGGTGATGGGTAAAAGAAGAACACAAAGATCACTGTGGCTGACCTCCAAAGATGCAGTTGAGAGATGGGCGAAAGTTCTAGTTAGTCAACCATCCCTGCAGCCCTCCACCAATCGGGGCTTCATGGCAGCACGGCCTGATGGAAGCCTCTCCTCAGTCTAAGACACATGAATGCCTGCATGGAGTTTGCTTTAAAAAAAGCATCCTAAGGATTCCAAGATGAACAAAATAAGATTCTCTGGTCTATTGAGAACAAAATGGAAGTTTTGGGCTTAATTTTGAGCGATATGTATGGACAAAACCAGTCCCAATAGTGAAGCATAGTGGTTGCAGGAAACTGGAGTGCCCGGAGAAAACTCACGCAGGCACAGTGAGAAAATACAAACTCCATGCAGGTGGGGCCAGGATTTGAAGTCCTCAGAATTCTGAGGCCAATGATCTAACCAGATATTCCATTGTGCCACTCATTAATGAAGAGCGGGCGGGGCAATATTGCAATTGGCTACAATATAACAGTGTAAAATTTTGAGGGGGTCTAAAAATGCTTTCCTTTCCCACTGCATGTCATATACAGACACCCCCACAGCAGCTGTCTCCCTCCTCACTAAAGATAATTTCAGCAATAAATAAGCAACATGAAACAAGGTCCACATTCTCTAAAGGTTTCTAAGTTCACATATATTAAACATACACAAAGGAAATGGAAAATTATAAATAAGAAGAGCGTGTTTGTCGGACATGAGTTGTATTTGATTGGTCCAATAAAGTAGAAATCTTCAGTAATGAAAGGAAGTGTCAATGAAGTAAAAACACCCAAGCTCTTCTATTCGGGGTTTGTTTTCATTGCCAATAGATCATCAAGAGATGTCATCTGAAATAATGTTTTGTCTCCACACATTGCCATAAAACACAGAAAAATACTCAAAAGATGGATAGAAAACAATACAAACATCACATATTGGGAGATCTGATCTCCATCCATATTTGTCCTATTTAACAAGAACCTCAGTACTCTGTAAAACATTTGTGCCAGTTAACCATTTTACATCCTATGGATCACAAAATCTCTTCAATGCTGAAGTGAGTTCAGTTCTCACCTTTGTAGTTCCTATTCCAATATACATATACACACACACATATATATATATATACACACACACATATATATATATATATATATATATATATATATATATATATATATATATTTTACAAACCAGCAAACATGACAAAATACATACAACATCCATATTTCCTCAAGTGTGAAGCGGTGTATATTTTCGAGGCTTTTATTTATACATATGTTTGTGGGGGGGCGGCGCGAGACTTGCTGATGTCTGATCTGGTCAAAAAAAGAATTGTTACTGTTACAATGGGGGGAGGAATGTGTAAATGCCTCACATGAGCACTATTTATTTGGAATTTTATTCGTTACGCCTGTATTTAAAAAATGCTTTGGGTAAAGGTATCACTAATTGTTTCTAGCTGAAATCAATTATCTTACACATACAACGATACACATTCAAATTTGCACTTGCTGCATGGTAGACCAATTGACTGTGCGAATGGTGGTGGACACCTAGGACTAGTTGACAACCAAACGGACAATTTAGTTGCCAAAGTAACACAGGAAGGTCAAAGCTGAACCTCAATACTGTGAGCCAGTTGTGCCAACCACAATGCTGCTGCTCAGGTGTTCATTTGTTACTTGTCACAGAATTATTACAACATAAATATCCATGTTGTTCACATTAATGCCATTTGTGCCACTAATTCAGGATATGATTGTGTAGCAAAAAAAAAAAAAAAAAACTCAAAATCTAAGGTCTGACAGTTACTAATAATTATTGATTTTTTGTGGGGGGGATAATTGTTGTTCCTGTTTCTTACCTTTACCAGCCTTATCACACACACACATGGTCGAGTAGAAAAACTATAATGGAGATTTGTACCTAAAATATTATACGCCATAGAAGCAGGCTGCTGCATACATTCATTAGGAAAATGGATTCATTCCCACAACACAGGACGACATAAATACAGTATGTGTAAGGCGCAGGTTAAGTGAGTGGAAATAGGATAAGCTACCTCTGTTACCAGACTGAGCTTCCAGGTAAATCAATCCGCCTCCTGAAGCGTAAGTGAACATGAGGTAATGTTTGGATGGTGCAAACTGTTCCACTGGAGCACTGCTTTTGCGAAAGCACATGTTCAAATGAGTGCATGTGATTGCACTTCATTGTAGTGTAACAATGGGACACACCCGCGTGTCAGTCCGTTCCTTCACAATCTCTTTTGGGATGAGAACAACATCCAAATGCTGGTGCAATCCATCTGGTTGGTCCACATCAGAGTTGTAAGGAGGACGTCCACATTTTAGATTGGATGTTCCCTACTCCTCTTCAACCCCTGCACCACTTTCAATTCTCTAGTCCTCCATCTCTACGGTAACAGAAGGGTCTTGATCCTCAACTGGAATTGGAAGGGCGAGATGGGAGAATGTACAGTGTGAATCACAATGTCCTTTTAAGCAATTTAGAACATGTTCAAGTGATATAGCCAATGGCCACCAGAGGGTAGTATTGGTTAAAGGACGTTGCAAATGTCCACAAGGAGGCGGCAAATAATTCCAGTCAGATCCTATTTGGAAGCCATTACATTGTAATGCCACTGAGGCCTTGGAATAAATGTCACATGACCGTGGCCTCTGTAGTATTTTTTTTTCGGCATTGTCTGTATTCATTTAAACGTTGGATGGGATAGCAAAATGGTTTGGAAACCTTGATGACACCAGAGAATGATTCTAATGTTCTGGAGGACAGATAACATCGCCACTGAGTGTACGATGAGGTCATGGTTGGAAACAACAGCTGTCTACATTCATTTTGTCTGCCTCAGCCTGCTCTCTGTGGTCAGATGTGTTGACACGGGGTTAAACAAAGGTCACAAGAACTTTTAAAAGTGTCATGTTAACAAAAATACAATGTGATATGAGAAAGTAGATTAGTCCTGATATGGTCTTACTAGCGAATCCTCTTAAAAGGGGGTGTTATTATGGGTTGAATCACCAGCAACTCATCTATGAGATATATAATATTTTTCTTTGAAATGGGCTGAAGTACGTTTGAATAACTCTTGTTTATGACTTCTCAGTTAATGTTTAACGATCACTACCTAACTTAGAATTGCTGGTGCAGCCTCAACCTGATAAACCTCTAACTTTTACTGCATTCTATGATGGTCAACACAGATGGCAGTGGTCGGTTCAGAGGTCATGGACACAAAACAATGTGTTGTGAATGCACATTACGTGTCTATTGTTGGTTGCTTAGACAAGACAAGAGAATCTGCTGATGATGTGCGTCCGTCAACAAAGATTTGTGGTCACATGATGTGTTAGACACTACCTTCAATTGGGGTTGAAGTTGAACAGAACCTTGCACTTTCTAAACTTTTTTTTTTTTTTAACCTATCATGAGGGATGAAGACAAATTTGGTTGGTTTAATGGGCAAACCAAATCAACGCAAAAGCCCAAAAATGCCGAATGGCGTCTTCAAATTATTACTCAATATTCATGGAAAAAGATGACACGCTGTGGCAACCCTTAATTGGGACAAGCCGAAAGGAAAAGAAGATAAAAGAGCTATTTCTGCAATTCATTAGTCTATTAAAATATTTGTATGATTAGCATGGATTTGGTGTGTATATAGTTACGGTTAAAAAAAAAAAAAGAATACGACAAAAAGAACATTGCACCTTTTTTGTCATTGTGACCATTTTTCATTGTCTGCTAATAAATGCCCTGCATTACATGATGATGGATTATTTGGAATTTGTTGGAATTGGGTTTTCTGTTTTTTTTTTTGTCTAATAAAAAGAAAGTGCTAATTTTACTGTATGCTTCTTTGATAATACTGTATTGCTTTATTTTATTGCAAATAATTTGCCTTTTTCATTCAGATAAACTTCGAAACCTTCAAGTACTAAAAAGAGAAACAAGCAACCCAGATATTGTCTAATAAAACTAGGGATGCATGATAACTATTGGAGAGTAGGGATTATTGGGGGGAAACATAATAAGAGTGTCTCATTTAGTGGGATGAGATTGCTGTTCCATTTTGACAAAAATTATTTACCGACAACACCAAAAACAATCCATATTCATCCATATGTAACCCCTAGGAGTGGGCAATATTTCATTAATATCTCATAATATGAAAAATTTTGATTTTAGGGATAAGCGGAGGAAAATGGATGAATGGATAGAATAATTTGAATAATTACAGAATTTGTTTTCAGAAGAAAATATACCATTGTCTACTGTTTCATTTTTTTGTGCTTGAGGCTTTCTATTTTTTTTTCAATTTTTTCCCTGTTTCTTTCGGAAACGAAACGACTTCCTCAAACTATAATTGCTGTGTGGACACATGACCTCTATTCGTAGACTCTAAGATATTCAATTGACTCACCCCAGCTTCCTTCTTCAGAAGCATCGTCTGATTCCTCCCACATCTCTTCGTTTGCCAGTAAGGGGTTCTGACATTCACTCCGATTCAAGGGGAAGTAGTGTCCATTCCCTTGGCTGTAAAGAACATGATGGAAGAAGACGAAAGATCTTTTACATTATAGTAATCTTGATGATCTAATTATGATATGAAAGCACAATGAAGAGGATCCACTTGCACTTTTATGGCTAAACTGCAGCCTATCCCTATGGAAATTTGGGCGATAGGTTCACCAACCTTTTTGAGGGTGAGGGCTACTTCGTAAGCATCGATCATATGAAGGGCTGCATGACTTGTGTGTGGCAAACTTCAGAATCAGACTTCATTATACATAAATTTTATATATTACAGGACATTGTAAAAAATATTTTTAATGAAAGAAAGTAGGATTTAAAATTTAAAGCACAAATGAGTTTGTGACCTATGCTATATTTAGAACAAGCTTCATTGCCGCCTTAAGTGGTCCTCGTGGGCAACCATGTGCCCGCGGGCACCGTGCTAGTGACTCGTGGCATAGGGTAAGTGTGATAAAGCTTGGAGAGATTCCATGCATAACCGTTAATACACTGGCATCTGCCGGTGGATTCACAGCTTCCTAATGGGCAGGACACCACCATCATCTACACACTACCAGCCTTGGGGTGTCCCAACGATGCGTCCTCTCTCCGCTGCTCCTTTCACTACACGAACAACTGCACCTCAACACACCCAACTATCAAACTGATGTTTGCAGACGACACCACAATCATCTGCCTCATCAAATACAATGACGAGTCTGCATACGGACAGGAAGTGGAGGTTTGGTGCAACCGACACAACATGGAAGTGAATGCGCAAGACTAGATATATGATCATGGGCTTCAAGAAGCTTCCTTCATAACTCCTGCCTCTCCCGCTATCCAACTGCCACGTGTCAACCATCAAAACCTTTACTCAGTATAGTTTCCTGTGAATTTCAGTCTCTCAGGACCTGAAGTGGGAGACCAACATCAACTCCATCCTTTAAAAGGCTCAACAGAGGATGTACTTTCTGGGGTTTTTGAGGAAGCATGGCCTACACAATAGTCATCGACTCAAACTAATGTTTATCTCTCACAGTCACAAAAAAAGAAACTCCAATTACAGCAAACAGGATTGCCGGAAAAATCATCAGTACTCTACCATTCGCCTTTGAGGACTTGCACGCTGCTAGAATTAAGACAAGAGAATGCAAAATCAAAACCTCTTCTAGGTCCTTCCCTCAAGAATTCGCTATTGATTAATGCAAACTAAAACAAACAGACACTCGAATACCCTCAGCCCTCTTGCCAATAAATTGCTAGAGGCTAAGTACAAATTCCTCGTTTTTTTACATACTTGGCAAATAAAGAGGATTCTTATTCTGATGTCAAACTCACCTTGTGAAAATGGGGATGAACCACATTCTCCTGTCTTTTCCGAATACTTGCTGCAGATTTTTGCGTATTCCAACATTAAAACCCTGTCTATCTTGTCCATTGACAAAGATTGGAGCAGAAAAGGCCTCTGGAAAAGGTCAAATGAGTGGAGTCAAAATATGTCACACACACTCTTGTCATTGTTTACATTCATTTTGCAACGCACCTAAAGTGGATCTGTTTTTCACAACCAACCAACAGTGGTAACCGAAGAGGAACATGAGACTAACAAAAAACATGAGTGCCACAAACATGAGGAAAAGCACGTGGAACTTGGCTGGCCCATTTGGCAAGTCCCCCTGGGAACGCATATTAGAGCAAAATAAATGGTGGTGTCAAATGTACTGCTCGTTAAAACTTGCGATGACACTTACCACCCAGAATTTAATGAAATACTGAAGGACTGTGGCTGCTATGTATATGCAGTATAGCATTGAATAGAACAGGAAAAGCAGGAAAAACTTGTAGTTGGAAAAGCCAACACAGTTGTTCACCCTAAAAGAAATTCAGATGAGGCAGTCAAACAGAAACTGACTGATGCACTGAATGTTTCTTAAAACTTACCAGGGACAGTGGTGGTCCATTTTCAAAACACACCTAGAAATTAAGATATTACATATCATTTATGATCTGATGATTATTGTAAGATTAACATTCACTCAAGTGTAAAACCAACTAGCTCACCAAGAGAAGTACAGCTGGCTAACTGTAGCAAGCGAGCTGAAGTAATTCTCCTCATATGAGCCAAAATGAGGTCTCATACATCACACCATTGTCTCATGTCTCATCACAGATAAGGGAACTGTGATCATGCGCTTATGACGATTTTTTTTTTCTTTCCTGATGCATGCTGTACCGACAACTCCTCATAGAACGATAGCCACACCATGCACAGCGCCTTTGACTTGGTCATTCTCTCAATGCACATATCAGGAGGAAAGCTTGACTTACGTTTCGCAGACCGAGCAGTGGTGACAGCGGTCGGGCTTCAGCACCTGGCAGCGGTCGCAGAACCTGATAGCTGGACACAAGAGGAATGCCACTTAAGTGAAGGACATCTGAGCTGACCTTACGGTGCTAATGAGGGGGAGCCAACAGCTCATCTGCTTCATATTGGAATGCTAATACGGTGCTACTTGTTATAAGCACACCTCTTGAATGTGAAAAGATTGACAGTAGCTAAACCACTTCCTTTTGTGGTATAGCATCTCATTAAAGAATAAGTGAAAGTTTACCTCCAGACTGAGCACGAGTGTGTATAGGCAGTTTCTTGGCAATCTCAACCAGGATTTGTTTCTGCGCATCCGGCCTCTCCTCCATCTCGTACCGTTGCTTGTCCGAGTACGACAGCTGAAACTACAGCAACAAACGCGTCACATTAGCATCTTGAAATCCACCTGGAGATCTTTGCTATGACACCCTTGTGATTTTGAGGGTACCTTCTTGCATGGAGAAGCAGCAGGAGTAAAGATGGACTTCCAGTAGGTCCAGGAAAACATCCCAAAGCACACATGGAATACCAGTAAGTAGGCCACTGCAGGGACAAGTAATGCCTTTCTCACATTCATATATTGTACATTGTTTTTCATTAAAACCCTGGTCATAAACAGCCAACTCACCCTTTTCCAACGTGTTTGACAGGGTGACTGCAGAAACAAGAATTACGTTTAGGACATTAAAACGCCCCCGGTTTATACAACGTTTATTTTTTTATTTTTATTTTTTACACCCAAGACACATTTACCAGCTAACAACACAAGCTTTAATAACCGACTGGAACCAAAAAGCTCGTTTATAGACAGACCGACCTCTCGCTGGAAGTAAAATGACCTTCACGCTTTATGTTGATTAAAAATCTAAAACGCTATTTTCACAAAAAGCTCAAAACCAAAACACGTCCGCACAGTTTTGCTAGTTCCTGCTTTGTAATTTAAATCTGTCAACAGAGCTGTGCGGCAAACTGCGCTACATGTCTACGATCCTAGAGAGGGAAATCGTGGTTTTAAAAAAAACTCGTTTCCGGTACTCACAAAGGCATAGTTGAAATACGTAAGCGTAGTAAGACCACAGCGCCACGGACGCAATAATAAGCACGGGTATCCACGAGAAAACCCTTTGACAGCATCTCAAACCTCTGGAGAGCGCCATACTCCTTCAAACGCAGCTCACGCACTCTGTGCTCGATTAGCCTTCCTGCCTGGGATTTCTGCATCGGCGTCAACTGAGCTCGATTCCCCCCACACCATGTACTCGAGTACCGTACATTACAACAAAAAACAAAAAACTCGAAATGTTACACACTACGAGAGAAAAACAAAATTCCCGCGTTCTGCCATCTGAAATATAAATAATATGTCTAAATACTAAATTTAATATCCATGGCATTGTTTTTATATATGTAGAGTACATCCACACAAAATACTATCGGCAGTTTTCAGTAGCGTATTATATTTTTTATTTTGCGTAAAATTCATCAACATGTCCTAATCTCTTCAATTGATTATGACAGGCCCCCCTCCCTTATAAAATAAAGTGGTATATTATTACAAATCTACTTGTGGACTACCATGTGGATTGGAGTGAGGTGGTCAGTACGGTACAGTACATCACAGTACTGTAAATTCTACACGAGTGCAACCTAGACCTTACTACAACCACCTCACACAGCGGTAGTCACTCAAATGCGTATTTCTTACTTGACCAATCATTATGATTAATAGCGGTACAACTACTTATATATACCAAACGAGGCATATGCGAGTTAGACACTGGCGCGATAGTTAAAAAAAAAAAAAGTTATAAAACAAAAGCAAAAAAGGGTGCGTTATAAAACTCACCGATAGAGAACGCTAAGAGACTTATTAATTTAAAGCTATGTTTGGAATGGCTTGTTTGAGCTAAAACAACAATTTACTCGAGATTAAGGTTGGCAACATGGTGGGTGGACCAGTGGTTTGCACGTCTGCCTCACAGTTCTGAGATCTCGGGTTTGAAACTGAGCTCTGGCCCCCATAAATGGGAGTTTGGATATTATCTCCGTGCCTGTGTACACCAACTTCCTTCCACATTCCAAAGAGAGGCATGTTGGTATATTCTTATTTGTCGATAGGCGCTAATGGATGTTTGTCTTTATGCGCCCTGTGATCGGCTGGCGACCAATCCATGGTATGCCGCATCCCGCCGTAAACCAAGTGGGAGAGCTTCCATCCGACCACTAACCCTAAAGAAAATGGATGGATAATGATTAGCATTTGAAAAAAAACTTTGAGTTAAGATCTCCAGAAGAATTTTATTTACTTGTAGGTAAATTGGGTATTACCTCAAGTTACGGAACAATATTATACTCAGTCATTGGTCGGTGTTCTAATAACATTTGCACCATTTCTTGACATCTGTGAATATTTCCGCTAATTGTCTGATGTGGTTATCCGCATTAGTTTGTAGTTGTGTAGTTGTGTCAATGAAACTTTGTGGCATGTAATGGGACCTTAAATGAATTGGACACATCTTACCTCCACCTGCTCTTTTATTTTATTTTATTACAGAATCTAGCCCCTCGGGTTTGTAACGAAAGAGACTTCTGGGTTAGAAACTGGAGTGCGAGGTGAGTTGCACCCAATGCTGACCTTCCTCCCCGCATCAAACTCCAGGCGTTCTGTGACATTTTCCCACTTTCAACATATCGTCTGTCACTGGCTCTTGAAGCAACAACAGCACTCCACCCCGTTCTGGCCGTCTGCCCCGCTCTCACTTCAAGCGACCATGTCGGCTGCAGGGTGGTGACAGGTCCACTCTGATTCATCCACACAGCGGAGGCATTCATCCGTCGACGCGGCAGGAACAAACCCTGCACTACAAAAGCCATTGTGTCTAGCAAAACAGTAACGGCCTTTTAATCATAACATATGGCCGGGAGTTCAAATAAAACATCATACCGGCAGGTTGAGGTGAGTCCTCCACTCAGAGGTGTGTATGTGAGTGGAGATTGACGGAAGGTGCATTCCATGCCACCTTGGTGGGAGTCTACATAAACAGATATTTAAGGGTTAAGGGAGAGCCTGTTTGGGCAGAGTTCACGCATGTCTGTGTGGAAAGAGTGAAAAAAAAAGAAAGAAAGGATGCTGTGGTTTACCTCGTATCACGATGCGGGCTCATTACTTGCAAGAGACACAATGGCAGCAGCTCAAGTGTTTGGTCTTGAGCTGCAGCTCACGGTCATGCCTTGTGGATGAAGTGGCACTGAGTGCGTGGGTGCGTTATTTGACCCCTGAGACTCTCATAACATACACTTGTTCCACATCTGCAGCCTTTAGGGGAACGCTAACAATGCCATGATCGATTCATGAACAGTGTACATTTACCTCTGCTAAAGCAGATATATAGTGGAGAGTTGATTTTTGCTTTTAGTGAATGAGAAATTCAGGAACAGCTCCGTCCTTAAAATAAAGAGAATGCTGAATCCTCCTCCATAAACCAAGTATTAGCCTCGAATACAGTTGCTGAACCATCCGTCGAGTTGGAGCCGATTGCAGCTGACATTGGGTGAGGGACGTTGAACTACCTTGACTAGTTGCAAGTCTTTTGCAGGGCAGACAAACAAGCATTCGCACTCACATTCACAGTTATTCAGAATCCAGATGCATGTTTTCATAATATGGAAAGAAACACCCGAAACAAACAAACAAAATTGTACAATAAGACTATAGAACTTTACAATAAAATGTATTTTAGGTTCTCAAGCGACCACATTGTTCTTTTCAGCACACTTTTGTTGGCAGCATTACAAACAAACCAGAAAGCCAAAGAAAAAGTTAAATACACT
The DNA here is from genome assembly GCF_019802595.1 of Syngnathoides biaculeatus. Classification (NCBI taxonomy): domain Eukaryota; kingdom Metazoa; phylum Chordata; class Actinopteri; order Syngnathiformes; family Syngnathidae; genus Syngnathoides; species Syngnathoides biaculeatus. The sequence goes on along the minus strand of NC_084650.1, from coordinate 25,093,346 downwards.
TGGCTGACACACCGGCTAATCAAACTTGTGGACATTTTTATCGTTCAATTGCCCTGGCATTGAACTTTTTGCGATTCCACTAAATGAAAGGACAGATACAAATAGCATTTCTATCCAAAAAATAAGCCAAATAAGTGAAGCGTTTCCACGAAAAAGAAGGAGACGCAAATATGAGTGCACTCTAGATGTTGAGTGCGTTTGACGACTGTGGCTTTGTTTCGGTGTTTTGCAGCGCCACAAGATGCGGCACTCGATTTGATAGGATTTCCATTCCATTCCCTGCGTGCTTGAGCGTCTGGACAAGGAATTCATCATGTCTGCATTTGTTTGAAGTCAATATGAAGCACATATTGGAAAGTCTGTATTCATATTGACATTGGTGCACATCCAGGCCATCAAAGCGCTCCGAGTTGCCCACATTACCTCATTCGGACCAAAGGTAAGTGTGTAAACATCAGGCATGAGCGCAGCAGTAATTAGAGGGTCAAAACCTTTCAAGAAAACATTTTGGTGACTTCAAGGAACACGCCATTTGCAATGTAACTCAACGCAATGCAGAGAAGCACATATTTTACTCGGACAATACCACTGATGAAAATTCGCAGGTGTCTTGTCGAACTTACTGTATAATGCATTGCACACAACCGGCATACAGGCGCTGAAGTTGTCCGGATGGACACGGCGGACATCTGTACAGTTATTAAGTTGGTGTGACATCAGCAGTGGAGCAAGAGAACCCCTTCCATTTCAGCTGGGTCTCTGCGCATATTCACACTGAACAGCAGAACAAACAATGACAGGGTGGAGGAGGAATTGCGGACACCTCACCCAGCATGTGTGAAAATAAATCTGCTCAAGGGTGGAGACTTGTGTGTCTTCAACAATCACAGTAATTTTCATGGCTGTGCCAAGTGGAGGACACCAATTACACTGTCTATTACAGACATTTTACTACACAAAGCTAAGCACTCACTCTGGGCTGATTTTATTACCCCCATGAAAACATACACGGATACCTTTTCATTTTGGTGCTCTGTGATTGACCACAATATCTGCAAATCTATCCATCAATACATAAATAGGCTAGTGCATAAATTGAATTTATGAGTGCTGACAAGAAATAACAATGGAAGTAGAAAAGCCTGGTAAAATCCTTGGTGAATTGAATCAAAAGCAATTGGTGCCAAAAAGTTGACTTTCATGCAGTCCAGTCTAAGTCAGCTGGTATGAGCTCCAGCTCCTATCATGGTCCTGAACATCTTAAGCAATATAGAAAATGTTAAGATGAAGTGAAACTATCTAATTGAAGAGGAGTCCCATCCATCCATCCATCCATCCATCAATCCATCCATCCATCCATCCATCCATCCATCCATCCATGTTCTTATCAGACAGTTAATTTATCATGAAACTTCTCAAAGGCCTCTCTTGAAGCTGGGATATTCCCAGAACACCTCACCAGGGACACATCAAAAACCAGAAGCCTGAAACTCTCTCCTGTTGGGGCAAACTCGTTACACTACCTTTTAAAAAAACCTCAGACTTTGCTTCACAGAAGGTCTGGTCCACAAGGTGTCTGTCCAGGCCCCAGATACCCTGTGGAGGGAACTTATTTCGACCAATTTTGTTTTTTAGGTCATTGGTACTCACAATTCATGAACAAATGTGAGGGTGGGAAATGGATCGAGTGGAAAACTGGGAATTTCCTTCTTCACCGTGCTGGGTCTACATCACTGCTGGTGCAGCATCGATTAACGTGTCAATCTCTTCCCTTTTCTAGGTAAAGGTCATTGTCTTGGGTTTGCTGGTGCTGACTCTCATTCCAATCCTTTTCAGACTCATTTGCAGATTGAAGATCATTGCCTGATATTCAAAAAAGAACAACCATCCGCAAAAGGCAGAGACGCATTAAATCCGACCCTTTTTCTTCTTCCTTTTCTTTCGGCTTGTCCCGTTAGGGGTCGCCGCAGCGTGTCATCTTTTTCCATCTAAGCCTATCTCGTGCATCCTCCTCTCTAACACCGACTGTCCTCATGTCCTCGCTCACAAAATCCATCAACCTTTTCTTTGGTCTTCCTCTCGCTCTTTTGTCTGGCTGCTCCATCCTCAGCACCCTTCTACCAATATATTCACTCTCTTGCCTCTGAACATATCCAAACCATCGAAGTTTGCTCTCTCTAACCTTGTCTCCAAAACATCCAACTTTGGCTGTCCCTCTAATGAGCTCATTTCTAATCCTATCCAACCTGTTCACACCAAGCGAGAACCTCAGCATCTTCATTTCTGCAACTTCAAGTTCTGCTTCCTGTTGTTTCTTCAGTGCCACTGTCTCTAATCCATATATCATGGCTGGCCTCACCACTGTTTCATTGACTTTGCCCTTCATCCTAGCAGATACTAATCTGTCACATAGAACACCAACCTTCTGCCAACTGCTCCATCCAGACCCTGTACCTGAGAAATCCTTTCCTCTGGTGTTTCAAACAGAATCTGAAAAAAGAACAGCTGTGACAGTTCAATACTCAATGTTAACCAATTCAACTTCCTGGTAGTAATGCCAACCAAATTGATACTAGTCGTACAGAGACCGAAAGGTCAGTATCAGAGGTCCCAGGTACCCTTGTGAACGAAAAGGGACAACTAACCCCATCTACCAATCCAGAGTCCTTGTCCCCAATGTCCACATGATGTTGCAGATGAGTCCCATCAGTGAAAAGGTTGAAAAGGCCTGTATGTTTTGTCTTTGTTTTTCTTTCCCTTCTTAAATGCAAAGTTCTGATTAACCATTTTCCAAATTCTCCATGGAAAGGTTCTGGAGCTATCCTTGCAGATGACATTCCTGAGCAGATACTTAAGTGATGTTTCCATCGCTCAAATTTAATCCACAGGGCCAAAAAGTTAGACTGTGTGAATGGAATAAGTAGAAGCGAGACAGACCAATGTGGGATGGGGATGTCAGAGCGAGGGTGAATAAAAAGACAGGACAAGATGCATACGAGTGTTGATGAGTCCGCTTAGAAACCGTTTCAATTTCATTCAAAGCGCCGTCTGATATAGTTACTTGACATTATTTCTAACAAAGTTGCCCAGAAAAATCTATCACTTTGTCCACCACCTATATAAAAAAAACAACAAAAAAAACAGGAATAATTCACCCTGTGTAGTGCACTTCTATAAATTTCCCTTTTTGAACTACTTAACTAAATTAAAGGTTGCATATTTTACCAAAGAAACTTTTTCTTGCATTTGGGATGTTCTGTAATATTGCCTGTATCGGGCCTCAGTAACCATAGTAAATACGAACTAAAAATCAGTTTTTCTGCCAAGAGGTCTGAAATAAGGTCACTAGAATTTCTCGACCTTATCTACGTCAATAACAAAACTCTCCGCCAACCTCTCGACTCCGGAGCCAGCGCTGTCAAAATACACGTGTGCTCTCACAAGTGCGTGTTCTACATGGAGGTGACCAATCAGTGGAAAGGGGGCTCCCTTAGGCAAATATCGACAAAGCGGATACAAAATTGGGTCAAGCAGAAGTAGCTGTCAGAGGGGCTTCTATGACACTTTTATACGACAGTAAGTCCATGTTAGAGACTCTCTCTATAGATGTCCAAATACCTAAAGTATGAGACCTTTGAGCTTTTGAATCTTTCAAGTTATTGAGTTGTAACTTTAAAACAAACAGGGTGCATAGAACTATAGCATGTAGCAGGGTGTAACACAACTTGGAGGCGGTCCATAGTGGGATGGGATGCTTATTTGTTCCCAGACATCAACAACCCCTCTAAAGCTGAAGCATGTGTTTGATTTACCAACAATCCCCGCCGTGACATAAACTGATGTCATGGAAACTGTTTAAATACTTCATGTGAATGTCTGAGACTGAGAGAGAGAGCTGCAGAGGAGTGTGGTGTGTGTGTCTAAAGGTCTCCATCCATCCATTTTCTTTGCCGCTTATCCTCACGAGGGTCGCAGGAAGTGCTGGAGCCTATCCCAGCTGTCAACAGGCAAGTGGCGGGGTACATCCTGAGAACTGGTTGCCAGCCAATCCCAGGGCACATGGAGACAGACAACAGTGTCCCTCACAATCACAATTTCCATTCGCAATTTAGAGTGTCCAATTAATGTTGCATGTTTTTGGGATCTGGAAAGAAACCGAAGTGCCCCAAGAAAACCCACGCAGGCACGGGAAGAACATGCAAACTCCACACAGGCGGGTCTGGGGTTGAACCCAGCACCTCAGAACTGTGAGGCCATTGCTTTCCATTTGAGCCGCCGTGCCGCCTGTGTAAAGGTCTATTTTGTATATTTTGGTAAGAGATAGATTAGAGAATCAATTGTGCACAGAAAATCGTAATAAATTTTAAACATTTATTGAATAATCATTGGTGGCATGGTGGCTCAGCTCATAAAGCGTTGGCCTCACAGTTCTGAAGTCCCAAATTCAATTATGGACCCTCCTGTGGGGGAGTTTGCATGTTCTCCACGTGCCTGCGTGAGTTTCCTCCGGGCACTTTGGTTTCCTCCCACATTCCAAAAACATGCAACATTAAGTGGAATTTGTTTGAATTTGAACTAAATGTTCAGTTCTATTTTTTTTTTGAGCCAACACAGTGTATAGATGATTCTCATCATTTATTTCCTCGAAAGGCGTAATCTTCGATTAGATGGAAATATGAAAAAAAAAAAAAAATCCTTGACCCACAGTTCTGAGGACTGTGGTTCAAATAGTCCCGCCTGTGTGGAGTTTGCATTTTCTCGCTGTGCGGGTCTGGGTTCTCTCTGACCACTCTAGTTTCCTCACAAATTCCCAAAACATGCATGGTAGGTTAATTGAAGAACCTAAATTGCCCAAGAGTGTGAATGGGTGTTTGTTCATATTTGCCCTGTGATTGGCTAGCAACCAGTTTAAGGGTGGACGGCCTTGCAGAATGGTGGTCTTTCAGTTTTTCCGTTTTTCTGTGTGTTCTTTTAATTTATTTTTAGCCATTTTCATGTTTAATTATTTATTTTTTGTGATGAGAACCACACCAAATAATGAGGCTATTTGAACACAAGTAACAAATATTACAAATCATTTGGGGTGGGAGGACACACACCAGTTAATGTGCTAATGTACCCTGTGTTGTTGTTTGGGATTGTGGCACAAATAATTAAAGCCAAACGTTTGTCTATCAAACTTATGAGTGAATGAACAACATATTTTATGCATTTTATTTTGCTAGGGTATGGAGTTAATGAGCCGCCACATCAAGAATGGGGGGGGATCGGGAAGGCCATGCATGGGAACCCAACCCTGGTTGACGCCACCGACATCCCTCACCAGGGCAGGGGGGGTCACAAGCCCGACCGAAGCACCCCAACCAGTCCCAAAGGGATGAGCATGGGGACCGGACCCCTGCCCCACCCCACGCCAAATCCCTCGAACCCCCACTCAGCGAGCCTCTCTGCCACCAGGAAAACCAACACAGACACCGGCCGGGCACCCTCACATACCTGGACCCTAAATGCGATTTGATTGTGCCCAATGTGCGGTGTATGTACTATGTGAGTATGAATTGATAATAAGGAATATGATTTTGAGTGATTGATTACTGTACTTGAAAAAGTTCAATGGAGTGTAGTATTATGATTTTTCATTTGAGCTTGTATTGTTAAAAATTACTGATGTTGATCACTTTGTGCTTGCTATACTCTAAACAGCACCTTGTCACATTTTAATCTGATTGAAAATAAATTGATTTAAAAAATAATAAAGGCCCCCTTTTAATTGAGGACAGATTTGAATGTCTTTTGAAAAAACATGACATCATTTAAGAGTGATTTAATTTTTTGTCATAGTGTACAAAGACATTTTTGTGAATTTATGCCTGTGGAATGTTTTTCATCAAAACCGTCTTTTATCAATAGTGGAAAAGTGAGTCCTATTGAAGGTCTTTCCACTGATGTCTTTTCAAAGTTCCATCTTTCCACTGGCAGTGTCATGTGAAGCCTGGCAGCTGACTAACGCTCCCCTGCGCTGGATCCAGTGTTATAGTCGCGCTGCTGTCAGGAGCCACCCGCCAGACCGACAGCTGCTCGGAAAAAAGATTGTCGTGGCTTCAAAGAGAACTTGCGAGTCCCCGCTTGACAGTAAAAGCCTCCTCCAATCGGGGAGCGCTCATAATCGTCACGCTCGCACGCACACACACCTCCAGTGAACCCTCAGCCTAACGGGCCTACAATAAATCTGGAGTTAGACTCGGAATTGGAATTGCTTCATTAGGGCTGATGCAAGTGTAAGTGTGTGTTAATGTACGTGAATCATTAACAGAATCAGAAACAAAGGTTTTTCTTGGATGGTCACGTGAGCTCAACATTACGAACAGCTGCTGCATCTGGTTTCGCGTTAGATGCGCGACAGCCCTTCTCAGCTCCATCTGTAAGTGATGAGCTACCTGCTCTTCTGTAAAAATGACACTGCGTGAACGTGCATGTGCAACAATCAACCTGCGCATGAATGCAGAAGCAAAGATAAGCGTTGTTTGCATGCCTGTGTTTTCGTAACCATGACAGTAAATTCAACCTGTCCACATATCATCAGGTAGCTGATAATGGAGTTGTCTAACAGTGATGATGTCACTTCATCTGTACACTGGAGAGCTTGGGCATTAAATGTGTGCATTTCCAGGAGCGCTCTGTGTTGAGTTAAGGATTACGGGGGAATTAAACTGCCAGTGCCACCTCCAAAAAAGCTCCACCATCTTTTAAAGTCACATAAAGAAGTCAAATCTATTGTATACACTTGGCCAGCCGGCAGTGAGTGCTTTGTTACATTTTATTTTCCATATTCAAAGGCCAAGAAAAATGCAGCAAAACCAGCGGCGCTAAATCAAGGTCTGGTCTGTAAAGAGAAGTGAAAGGAAGAGAAAACTGCAGAAATCAAGGAGGGATACACTTCAATTTCAGACGGCTCCCGTGTATGGAGCGCCATTCCCTATTCCCGCCCTCTGGCGCAGAGCTCGCACGCACTCTCTCAGCACAGCAGGGCTCGAGCTCTGAGCTTGGACTTGAGCCAAAACGTTTATCCTCCATAGCCACCGCCCCCGTACACCTATCACGGCAGACTTTTCTCCCTGCTGTCCCTCAGCACATTACAGTCGTGTCATAAACTCTGTATGAGGCACTTCTCGCTACATTTTCTTTGCCTTCCAGGCTTTTTGGTACCTCAATGATAGCATCTATTAGATTTAAGACTATCTAGTCTCTATTCTGCATGCATATTGAAGTAAAACAGACTCCATCTTCACGCCTGATATTAAAACAATGTATAATTCTCCGTGAAGAGAGCGAGAGGAGTTAATACTATTTCTGTAAATCTGGGTTTAAATTTGCAAACGGGCTAGACGCGGTGACTAACTTTCCACTGTGTCTAATACGCAAGGTATGCGGTTTCTTGCGCCAAATTCCTTAAAACAATAATAAAAGTCAAAAGGCCCAAATTGCCCATAGGTGCGAGTGTGAATGGTTGTCTGACTCCATGCTCGAAATGGAATGGATGGATCGATAGTTGATTGATATTCCATTGTGCATTTCATAATGGGACTTTGCTTCTAAATAGTGTTCAACAATGGACCTTTCCGACCTGTCAATCACTCGTACAATAATAGCCAATCAGATAGGCATATGGTCTTAACCCCTGGCTTGACACGCCCCTCTTGTCACATACGAACAAAATGGTCCCCAGATGTGCTTGGGGAACGTGCAATTCTGATGAAAGATATCCGGCTAGGTTACAAGGGGCCCGCTTGATTCATTTTCCAAAGCCTGAAACACAGTTGAGGAAGTGTCTACGATTGATTAAGGCTCGCGGAAGAGCGCATGTAAAACTAAGTGTGGACAATATCAACAAACACAAGGCTGTATGTTCGAAAGTAAGTGAGGGAGAAGTATCTTCTCTGAGTTTGATTTCATTATTATCAGTGCTTTATACATTGCAGGAGAACAACATTCACTTTGTTAGTGTATCACTGAGAACTGCTGAATGAAGTGCGTAATGTTTTATACCGAAGAGTCAGGTTAGTGATACTAAATCTGCCATGTCATGCAAGAGAAATGTCTATTTGCCTATTTGTATCGTATCGGACTTTTAAAAGAGAGCACTGGGTTCCATTACGAGCCAAGTCAAATGAATACACCCACTGACTTATAAAGACTACAATGATATTACTCATGATCTTTCCAAATAAAAAGTACTCACCCTGCTTTACATGCTCAGTACGATTCCACAATTTTATCCTGTTGGATTTCAATATGAAGTTTGTGAGGCGTCAAGCTTTTTTGCATCCATCGGCAAGGTTTCTCTGTCTCTCTGGCATTGCGTCCTGCTCCGTCCAAAATCTTCATTCCGTGTACATAACCATTCATGAAATAGTTGAGACCTCTCTGTAGAACTCTTGGACAAGTCGGATACATTTAGCAAAAAACATACTGCAATATTATCTGGAATACACGATAGAGGATCCAGTTCAAACCTATTGTGTTCAGTTGCCATTTTGGAAGATTGTGGGGCATGGCAACTGTAGCTAAGTGGGGCGGAGCTGAAGATCGCCAGTCGGAAAGGTCCATAGGGAAGGAGAGCTGGAGACGTGCTAACCATTGGAACTTCTCCGTGGATCCAATCGATTATAATTCTATTTTTCTCGTGATTGTGTAATGTTACGTTATTGCATTTTGGCAGACTTGTCATCTGGCCTCCTTAAATTGAAATCCAGTATCTAGCCAAGAATGGTAAAAATGCCCAGATAGGATTTGGGACTTGTCTGAACTTTGGTTCGTTAGCTGTCACAGCATGCATGGGGTTACATCATAAAGATGATCCAGTATGATGGTCCGCTAAATTATGTGTTCTCCAAATCGCTCTGTCAACAACCACCGAGCCATTCATTCATTTTCCATACGATTTTGATGTTCAGTGACACAGGGAAACTGGAGTATATTTCAGCGCAGAAGATTTTCTTCTTCAATTAACCTCACGTACATGTTTTGGGCCTGTTGGGAGGAAGCCAGACCGCCTGCAGGGAGCAACAGTGCCAGCTATTCTTCACCCCGCTACCCACCTGAACTTCCCAAATCTCTTCTCCCAGGTTTGCAAGATCATTCTTGCAAACCTTGGTCTTGACAAACAGCCTGTATGACGACACCTGCTTGGAATCCGATTGTCTCCTGTCTGAAGTGTCTTCTGGTGATGCGAAAACCTCTCCACGGCTCATATAATAAAGCTCAGAATGAGTTTGTTCTGTTCCCGACCATTCCACATGTACCGAGAAAGAGACGTGCTAGTGTCTTGATGGGTGATAACGGGTAAACTCTGCGGTGAACTCCGCTGTGAACCCTGTTGTCTGGTCACGGCGAGGACAGCTGAGGTCAGAACAGCGGCCAGATAATCCCCATCCCTGCACAGCGCTCACGTATGCGTCTAATCGAAAACAGACATTAATCGCGGATTCTTGCCCGTGATTAATGATATTGATTCAGTTTTCCAAGTTTGTGTTTTTCTCCTGATGAAATGTTTCATCAAAACTGCCAGGGACAATTATTGTGATTGCTCTGCACTGGCATTAAGCAGAGCACGCCTGATCGGGCCTGGGCTCTTTGGTCAGTGTAGGCAAGAAGAAGGAAGAAGTGGGGAAAACAAAACTAATTTCATATTCCTGCATAACTCATCACACCTTTAGAAAAGTGTCACTGTACATATGCGTTCAGGTCCACTGACATAAATGGTTACAAAGTGCCTTTTATGGCACCATTTTAAAATAGCTGGACATGGAAATGGACATCTTGCGCTTTCATGCATGTCATTTACAAACCAAATGTCATCCGATCGCGGAAACAGATTTTTTTTTTTTCCCCAACCAGGAAACCGTTGAATCTGCAATATGCGTCCTGTCTCCATGTTATGTCACATTGTTCTGAGTTCCTGACACATTGCTCTCATGTCATTTCCAACACAAATCATTTAAGTAAACTAAAATTTGAACTTAACTTGTTCTCATTAAAAAAAAAAAAAAAATCTCAATATTGTGTTGAGGAAGTTAAAACATGAGATAATTATTTTGAGTGCAGTGTAACAAGTTAGACAAAATTTGATTGTATTTTGGGATGCTTTATATAGAAAAAAAATTCAGGAAATAATGGAAAATTATTTGATCTGTTCTAGGGTCAAACTGTAATTAAGTGAAGAGCCAAAATTTATCAGTATATATTCTTTCTATTCTTATTTCTTCACAAGGACCATACAAGTGCAGAAATACCTAAGAAACTAAATACATACATAAGAAACTAAAAGAAAAATAGTCACCCTTTGATGATGTGTGATCAACTCATTTGACCTTTAAGTGTTAACTGTTGTTTTTTTTATTAATTCTATTAATTTAAAAAAAAAATATTTTTTATTTAGTTAGAATTTGTATTTAACTTTTATGTTCAATAAACAGTATTATAATTGTAACAATGGGTACAAAAACTTTTCCTCTGTATTCCTATAATGTTGCATTGGTTTGCAATATTTAATTGTACGCTGCCAGTCAAAAACACTTTGTTATGCTATTGAATAGAAACAAATATTAGTGTACTTTGGGGAAAAAAGTGATTTTGATGAACCCCTAGACCTACTACACTGTTGTATTTTAATGATGATCATGATACTTAGAGGACTAGGTTTTGGGTTTTTTTTTTTTGGCACCCGGTTCACAATGTCTTACAAGCACTGATGGAGATGAACTATGGACAAGTGCTGGTCAATTGAGAAGGGGGGGGGGGAGATCGATAGATAGACTTACCATTTTTGGCTGTCAGCAAGGCAGTGAAGGTCTCTGAATGTGATTTGATGAGCAATTTATTGATAGTCAATTAATCGACATCAACTCAACTATCACAACCTTGGCATGGACTACAAAATGTATTTCGACCCCTAGTGGTTGGTAGGCAAGTGTTTTCATCTAAACTATTATTTTTAAACGTTGACTAAGCAATGTCCATTCTGTTCCTCTTTGATTGTTGTATCGAGAAGCCAGGACAGAGACGGGCATGTGTATTTCTCTTGTACACATAGCAATAAGTCCCATTTCCAGTTCAATGTTCGTTATTGCAGTTTTCCTTCTTGCCATCACTGCAACCGTTCTGTGGTGAAATGACTAAAAATATATTTGAAAAGAACTTTGGTTTGGTCTAGATGCCTGCTGAACTGAAGTTCTGTAAGATGCTGCTGTCCCATAAGATAAGCAAAGGTTTTATTTAGTGTATGCATGACTTTTTAGAGATATGGATATTTTTTAATTGAATAATTCAATCAATTTGAATATTAAAATGTTGAGCATCTGTTTTTGCCTCTACTTTGTCTTCTAGATCACGCTTCCCCTGTGTCAACTCTGAACCATCCTCCATGACAGGGTTCAAACCGAAACCGCCACCGATTGGGAGTCCAGTATGTCGAAAGCCTTACCAGCACATGCATTTGAGGATTGGAGAATGTGGTTCCTCAATGTCCATCCACACAGCCTAACCAGCTGCTGGCAATTACACATGGTGTGATAGAGGTTAGCACACGGATCACATTGAAAAAATCCAGGTTTGAACCTCTGTTGAAGCATCTTTGGACTTCACGTTCTCCCCATGGTGCTGAAAATAAGATGCAATATAATCTAGTTACCACCAAGCCCAAATGACGACATACTTTATAATGAAGAGATGGATGAATGTAAAAGATTCCACTGCAACTCCTTAGGTTATAATTTCCATTTTCTGAGCTGCTTATCCTCACAAGCGTCGTGGGGGGTAATAATTTAAAGAATGCAATTGTTTTGTTATCCTTCAGTAACTTCCAACAAGGACTTAATTCTAATAAAATGAAACCTTGACTGGGTCATGGATCTGTTAACCAGAGCACAAAATTATTAGCTTGGTCTAGCAATATTTCAATACAGGGAGTCCTCGGTCTAATATAAATAGAAATAAACAAGATGATGTACTCAGCATTACTGCTGAGTGGTGGATGGAGAAGAAGAAGTTGAGGCTGTGCTTAGCTATAGCGATGGAACCTGGTCCTCAAGACAAGTATCAAAGAGCCTTGTTTTGTGATCAGCATATCCGACATAGAACCGGAACCCTTCACATGCGCTAAAATACAGGCTCTCTCTTTAATAACTGTCACCACTGTCGACCAACTGAAGCCTTGGTGGTGTTGGTGTCTCTCCTTTCTCCAATCTTTATATGATCTTGAGCTTCGTTTCCATGGTAATGGATTTTGTTTTGGCTCCAGAAGCATTTCGAAAAGACACAGGTTTCTTCTTTGCGGGGATAATGTCTAGAAAGGAGGGAAAAAAATGCAAAGATACTCCCGGCGCACAAACACGGACAAGCATTACCCAGACAAAACGGCGGACGGGGGGTGTTGTAAAGCCGAAACGTCTTAGGTCAAGTCTATCTTAAACCGAGGACTCGCTGTATAATCATATATAATCCATGCAAAACTTCCATTACATTACACATCCAGTATGTATTTTTTTTTGCCCTTTACCTGAATTATGTGCACTTACACACTCAATATGAAGTGCAATAGTACTTTGATGCTGGATACGCAACAGGAGTTAGCAGAAACGGGTCGATCAAATCAAAATGGCATTAAATTGGTGCGTCGTCCTTTCATCAGTACAGCAGTTCACTCCATATATGCCCGCTGAGCCGCACAATAAAGCGTTTGATGCACTCCGCAGCCCAAATGTGTTAATGAGACTTTATCGATTCAGTCATGTCATTCCCGTCCACTCTATCTCCGCAGGGTGCCCCACCCTAACTGAATCCAGATGAGCTCCATCATGTCATACTTGGAAGGATACCAGTCTTACATGACAGGAGTGGGTGGGAATTTCTAGACTTCTGATAAAAATGAGGAGAGTGGGAAAAACATTTCTAAAGGGAACATGGTGTGAAAGAAAAGGCAGGAGGCCTTTTCCACAGCTGTTTTGCACATTGGCCTGAGTCAAGCAGCTCGGCTGCTAATGGAGTGATAGGCAGACTGGAGACCTGCTCCACTGAGAGCCATTTTATGCTTCTCGGGGTGTTGAAGAAGTGCATTAGCAGGACCGCACACACACAGTTTGCAGTTCATTTCTCACACAAACAGAGACTCTGTCGAAGCTTATAAAGTCACCACTGACACGACGCTACCCGCAGCGCCGAACAACATTAATTCTCCATTAAGCTCGCTCCATCACTTCAAATGTTTGGACCAGACTTGCATTTTCTGAGTTGAGTGAGCTCTTTCGCAGAAAATGAATGTCTAACTGTTGTCTGTGTCCAAACGCGACAAAGATGAGAAAACTAAAACAGAGCAAAAACTGCTAAAACAATTAGCTGAGTGACAATAAAATACTGACAGGAGCAACTAAAATCCTCTGTCAACGAGGTGATGTTCTCACATGTTTGTTATCTTTCCAACGCAGAAACGAGGCAAGATGTGTTGATTCTTGCCTTTTCAACAACTGCTTTTTCAATGTCGCACTCTCACAAATCACCAGAAGATTTAGCAATCCAGCCTTCCATTTTATAAACAAAACCGTAGACTGAATATTCATGGCATATATTCATTTTCATCCTTCATGGGCTTGATGAAGATGAATCAATGCTAATGTATCCACCCTTTCACCATTATATCACAAAAATTTAACCGCTGGAAAACAAAAACATGGCATTTGAGCCAAACAGAGTGATTGATTAAAGTCGGTGAAGACTCAAATGATGATGTTAGATGTTCTTTACCTCTGTAAATTGACAGTGTAAAGTATCTGTGTGGATTCTGAAGTGAAGTGTAGGACTGCAGAAGTGTCAGTCAAAAAGAAGATGTTACGTGAGGTCAATTATTTCCAAGGGAACGCTGGCTGTATAGTCACATTTGAAAAAGTATGATGATTCAAAAATAGAAGTGATGGAAACGCAGACATAGCAACTTGTAGTTATAATGATACTTGAGGGAATGGGTTTGCTGTTGCTTGGATTAATGGCACAGATGTGTTCCGAAATGAAAAGTATGCTATTGACCTGACAATGGCTAGCAGGCTACCCATGATGTTTTGCTAGATTACTACTTTTATACGTACCTGTGAGAAAATGTTTTCCACAAACCTGATGGCAGTACGGTCCCCAGTCAGTCCCTCGAGAAGATGCAACTACGCCTTTAGGCAGTCTGGCAACCTTCTCTGCATAATATTTACGACTGGTGCTAGATTCATTTAGAGTTTCTTTTTTATTGTTCTTCTTCTTTTCCTTTCGGCTTGTCCCGATTAGGGTTCGCCACAGCATGTCATCTTTTTCCTTCTAAGCCTAGCTTGTGCATCTTCTTCTCTAAGACCCACTGTCCTCATGTCCTCCCTCACAACATCCATCAACCTTTTCTTTGGTCTTCCTCTCTCTTTTGCCTGGCAGCTCCATCCTCAGCACCCTTCGACCAACATACTCACTCTCTGGCCTCTGGACATGTCCGAACCATCGAAGTCTGCTCTCTCTAACCTCGTCTCCAAAACATCCAACTTTGCCTGTCCCTCTAATCAGCTCATTTCTAATCCTATCCAACCTGCTCACTCCGAGCGAGAACCTCAACATCTTCATTTCTGCTACCTCAAGTTCTGCTTCCTGTTGTTTGTTCAGTTCCACCATCTGTAATCCATACATCGTGGCTGGCCTTACCACTGTTTTATAAACTTTCCTTTTCATCCTAGCGGAGACTCTTCTGTCACATAGAACACCAGACACCTTCCGCCAACTGTTCCATCCTGCTTGGACCCGTTTCTTCAATTCCTTACCACACTCACCATTGCTCTGTATTGTTGACCCCAAGTATTTGAAGTTGTCCACCCTTAGTATCTCTTCTCCCTGGAGCGTCACTCCTCCCCCACCGCCCCTCTCATTCATGCACATATACTAAAAAAAGCCTTGGGGGAAATATCTGGCAGTGCAACCTCAAGCGCAACATATTTTTGTCATCATTTACACTTCAAGTCAACGCTAGTCAATCACTTTCTGTCAGTAGGAATTATTGTTTACAAACATTATGATTAGATCTGATAGAAAATGGTTGGACATTAACAGATGATTATACATCAATGTACTGCATTTCCACTGCATCCAAAGTCATTCAAAGTATTTTGCTTGAATTCTTCTCCATTGTTAAAGATGAAAATGAAGTTTTAAGCATGAGTCTTTAGTAGAATACACCAACAATGCTTGAATGTTTGACCATTTATCAACAAACCAAAAAATCAATTTACAACAGTGCAGCCCAGCTGCTTCTTGCAAAGTAGCTTCAACCGCTCACTTTCCCACAATTGAGGCTCCTAGCAAAAAAAAAAAGAAGTCATTACACGAATATTTCCTTCGAAGTTCATTTGGATGTAGCCGCTTCACATGCATCGCTTGCCTCACTTGTACAGGAGAGTCATGAGGAATGTTTCTGTCGTTTCTGCGAACCACCGTAATTAATGTTTCCCTTCCCCACGGCCAAACCTTATTTCAGCGCATGCACCAGTGATTGCTCTGCATTTGCACTCATCCGCGCTGCGGGCCAAACGCAGACCAAAACACAACCAAAACATAATCACCAACGTCGAATGTTTTTAATGTGAGCACTTTGAGATGATGTCACTTTGCAGCAAAGGTGGTAGTGAGATGGAAAGCTTCATCGACATCAAACGAAGGGACCACGTTCTGGCCCTCGGGGCCCCCACAACACTTACGACTGCGGCGTTATTGCCAACTTTCAGTGTTCCGTGAATTGCTCCCCGACCTCTATTAATTTGCAAAGACTATTACTGGAAAAATAATCTTCACCTGTTAAAGGATTCCATGTCGCTTCAAACAACTCTCAAATACATCAAATTTAGCAATTTTCTTCCCCCCATGCACCGTGATTTGTATGCATATTTTTCCATTTTCTTTTCTCATCATGAAATTAGGTCGTTTTAGGGGTGGAGTGTGAGATAGCCCTCATCCTCCATGAGTACATTACCAGGACCTCGTACTGTATTGAAATACATTTTATAGGTTTTGACACTGAAGCTTCTCTGCTGTCCACACTAACCAGTAAAAAGTCCAAGTTAACATAGTCGGCATGTGTGTGTGTGTACAATCGAGCAAACAACATCAAGATGGGCGACACAAAGCTCACCATACGCTTAAAGCGTTTGGAGGAATAAATCTACGGAGAAGAGACATAGTGTACTGTAGTCCACATTACTCGCCGTCTCCTTTTATGACACGTGAGGCGCTGAACAATTATATATTCTCTAATCCCATCAAGTAGTTTGCAGGAAGCCTTCTCGAAGCTTAACCTTTGCAGCTCTCATGGAATCTCCCACTCCAAAGTGGAAAGTGCCATGTTTCTGTGCTCCCTTCACTGCTGAGTAAATGGGAATGCAGTTGATGCACCAAATTTGCTCGTTTACGCATTACTGAGACTTACAGGACCGGAGTGGAAGAGTTGTGCCCACCCCTTCATCGTTTTCTCATCAAACGAGTCAGATGTGCATGTCGAGAACTTTGTGGCTTTGGTAAGGGTTGCATTCAATTGAGTGCCATGCTAGTTTTGGAATGTCTTGCTGTGGGACCTTGCGCCCATTCATGCACTGTAAAATTCCGATTATAGAATGTAAAATTTTTCCTGTTTTAAACCCCGCATTCCAAAAAATGTGCCTCTTATTTATGAATTTTCCATTTCCCATTGCGTTCTCGCCTTGTGTTAGCTTCTCTTAGAGTCACCAAAAGTGGTTAACTTGTCACTCCCAGATGAAGTTTACAGTAAAACGGCACATTTAGGCGTTAGACATTGTATATTTAATCACAAAAATGTTCAACCAAACCATAAAATTTTCTTTCCTTTAATGAATTTCCGCTATCTACCATATGTCCCTATTAAATGGGCTACTTCGAAACCTTCAAACAAGTGCGACTTTCACACACACGGAGGAGCAACACATGCAAACAGAGCGTCCATTAATACTAGTGGACAAATACTAAAAACCCAGCACTTGTCAGTGTATAACACAGAAGGTTGCATCCTCTTCTACTTCCGCCTAAAACCCTTTAAAAATAATTGCCTAAACATCTACCCTCCAATAGGGCCACGAACAATGAAACTTGAATTTTTAGTAATCAGATTCTCTGCTAATTCTGGCCAAGAGAGGCAGATAATGTATAGACATTTGTTCTCAGGCTCAATTGGAAGGAACCTCCAATTTGCTTATCCAGATTGCGGTCAAGGTTCAGAAATAAAGAAGCCCTACGACTCACTGGCATCGTGTAACAAACTGCATCTTGGCGCTATCATGCATGGATTTTTTTTCTTCTTCCAACGTTACCAGTAAAAATTGTCTGTATTGTTTCCTGCTTATCCTGCTCCACCCCTTGTTTTGTTTTTCTGTTACTCATTTCTATGGTGACAGCGTGCTTTCCTGCAGTAATGGAGGCTGAGGGACTATGAGAGATGTTTGAGTTTCTCATACATGGGAAACAAAATACCAGTGCCTGATGAACGGCATCAGTAGATGTGTGACAGTAGCTTAAGCTCTAATTAGAGACTTTTACTGCCTTTCACTTGTAAGAGAAAGATTTGCAGACGGACAAGATGTTTTTGTCAGCATTTGTTTCCTGCCCGGCTATCGTGTTATCTTTTTCTCATGCAAACACAAACTTAGAACAAACACACACACATATTAGTAGTCCAGAAATTCCCAGCCTAGGTCCCATAGTGTCCAGTATCCACTTTCATTGAATTTGTCCAAAGATTATTAACATTTTTTTTTCGTTCAGCCTTCTATCCTATGAAATTGTGTCAGGTGGAATAATTAGATGCTCTTCCAGTGGTCGACAGATGGTACAATCAACCCAGATCGCCACCTGTTGCTTGTCATACAACATCCATCCATTTTAGACACTGCTCATCCTCACAAGGGTCATGCTATGCTAGAGTCTATCTCAGCTAACTGTGGGCAGGGGGGGGGGGTACATCCAGAACTGGTCGCCAGCCAATTGCAGGGCTTGTGCAAATTATCATTTGTACTCACATCCATACCTACGGGCAATTTAGACTCTTCAACTATCATGCATGTTTTTAGAATGTGGGTGGAAAGGATGGGGTGAATATGCAAACTCCACACAGCTGAGGATGGATTTGAACCCGGGTCTCAGAACTGTAAGACGGGTGTGCTAAGCAGTCGTCTACCGTGCTGCTGGCATAGAATAAATACGTCATTATATTGGCATTAACTTCTTGTTTGCTCACATTTATTTAGGTGAGATGAATTTGCCCATTATCTGCAATACATTTGAATTGTGTCATTATTAAAGAAGACTTGTTTTTAAGTTTCCTTTAATTAATTGCTTTTATGTTGAAATTGCATAATGGCAGAGTGGCCCACAAGTTTTAGCAGTGAAACTACTTATGATGAACACTTTTGCCTACTTTGCTCTTAGTTATGTTGGTATCTGGAGAAATCAGTTATTGTTAAAATGGCATTTTATTTAAAATGTTTCTAAACCGGCGGCACATTGGTCAGCTGGCAAAGTTCTGCCCATTGACAGCTGGGATAGGCTCCAGCACTCCGCGCAATCCTTGTAAGGATAAGCAGCAAAGAAAATGGATGGATGGATGTTTATAAACCACTCATCTAAAATGATCAGATTAATCACAGCAAGGATCCAAAATAGACAGATTCCCATCCTATGCTACTCCTAATTGCACGGGATGGACACACACACACACACACACACACACACACACCACACACACACACACACACACACACACACACACACACAATAACAGACCGCAAAAACCCTGCAGTCAAAACACATCAAAGTGTACAGGCAGCTCACTCACACTGACACGGGACAGCCGAAAAGGTTGTTGAGCCCAACACAAACAAGCTGACTTATTTGGAAGAAGAGTTTGGGGCATTTTTGTGGGCATGTTTCGCTGTCTTAGTGAATGTGTGTGTCTGTGTGTGTGCTCTCGTTCTAATGTGTTGTAATGAAGGCGATGGATTTCGTCAAGCGGTTACATCGGGAGGAAATGCCGACCGCTGCGGTGGTGCAGCCCAGGCCTTTAAATATGAGTGTCATTATGAAATTGTGAGTGTGTGCGTGTGTTTCTTAGAGAGCGCGTGTATGTTTAAAAGTCTAAACCATCCGGTGGCTGCTCCACTCCACATTCGGCTTACCGCGGTGACCACAGGCGAGCCACACTTAAGCCACTAAAGCCAATTAAAATGTTATGTTATGTGGAGTTCCCTTATTTATTTATTTATTTATTTATTTTCTCCTCCCCCCCCATCCCCCCCCCCCCCCCCCCCACCCACTGGCAGACCTAGGTGGTGGGTAAGTATAAGTGGTTGCTTCGTTTGGGGTAAAGTGGAGGTTCCCTTGAGGCCTGGAGGAGTGAACCAAAGCGCTCCATTTTTCAACACACACAGCAGCGACGCCTCACGCGCCAAAGCCCAACCCAAACGTTGACGTTGCAACGAGGAAGGCGACCCAAGGGCTGAGCGCTGGGGGGCAAGAGATAGCTGACAATCACTCAAAATGTCCCTCGTTCAGACACTGCAACAAGTGTGGAGGGAATCCTCCGCAATGGGCTCCTTATGAAGTGTTTCTGCTTTGAGGCTGTTAGTGCATCCCAAGAGAGGACTTATACATGATACAGTATTGTATGTCAAGTGTGAATGCGGTGCTCGCTATTATTTTGGATTCATTTTATACATCAAGTATTTGATAAAAGACACCTTTGTGCTCTTTTCTTTTTTTGTTTTGTTTTGGGTGGCCTCCATGGTCCAAGTTGCCTTGGTGTAGCCTCTTCTTCACGTTTCCAACAACTATGACATTTTGCAATTTGTTGCCAGTGTATTCCAGAGTCTTTAATGATCTCATTTATCCATCTACTTTTGAGTCTTCGCCATGGTCACTTTTTGTGTCCAGTGATATCCATTTGATAGTTTCTGTGGTCTACCTTTTGTCAGCACTTCAGGCAACTTGACAAGTCCATTTCCATTTAAGACCATGACAATGGTCCACATAGTAGTTGTGATTTCCCTCAGAGGGCCGTTAGAACTGTAAAACCATGAACATTTTTAACCGCCTCATCATATTTACACATGAAATTTATGCGCTAGTTTTGGAATCAGAAATCAAGGGTAGTGGAGTTTTGAATTATTGTTGATGTTTGGGCCCACAATATTGCATGCAATATCTCAATGTTCCCATTTATGATATGACTGTTTGAAATTTTAGTCCAGATTTTAACAAAAACCATGGAAGTTGATACTCATAATTTGCCTTCGTGGGCCACATAAAATCACGCGGTGGGCCAGATTTCGCCCCCGGGCCTTGACTTTGGCACCCGTGTTCTATGACGTGGTGGAAGGTGACAAAATACAAATTCTTTGTCACTGTAATGGGGTATATTGTTCAAGTCTCTGTACTTTGCTTTTTGCTTCTACTCCCCACATTTGAAAATCGAAATCTTTTCTTCTGTTATTATCGTTTGCTAATGTCACATTTCTTTATTAATCAGTTCACAATGGTAGAAAAGCTATGGGAACATGTTTTGATTGTGTGTCAGTATACGCAGTATTTATTTGAATCCACGTGAATCTTTCATCTCATCATATTTACAGATGAAATCTATGAACTAATTTTGAATCAGAAATCAACCGTAGTGGGTTTTTCAACTATTGTTCATGTTTAGTAACACAAAAACGCTTGCAATATCTCAACTTTATCATTTATGACATGACAATTTGAAATTTTGTTAGATTATCATAAAAATCATGGCAGTCAATGTGCGGGCCACATGAAATCATGCAGCGGGCCACATCTGGCCCCCAGCCCTTGAGTATGACACCTGTGATTTAAGGCTTTTTATTTTTTGAATCACATCGGTAACTCGTGTCTGCTGTCTTATCCAATTGCATCTTTTCATGCCATAGATACTTATTTCCAACATTTGGCAATCCATGTTGCTTTCGGTTCCACTTAATCTTTGGATAATTTTGCCATTTGTAATTGAAGTTTCAGTACCGTACATAAGGACTGGTAAAATACACCGAAAACTTTGCTTTTCAAGCAAATGGGAAGCTTTTTCTTGAATACAACAATAAGCCTTCCGTGAGGTGCGCTTTCCAATATAAACAAAATAATTTTTTTTTTAAATAGTTTCTGTGTGATAGGAGATAAAATCTATCATACACTTTGGACCGACACATGCATCACTCACCAAAGATAGGGTTATTGAGCTTTCGGGCGAAAGTTCCCATTGAACCTAAAATGCACTAAACCTTTACAGATGAAATTAATTTGAGGTTGGCTTTACTTTTTAGTGCATGTCCAACTTTTCAATGTTTCAGCACTTGTTGTACAACTTGTATTTCTTTACCACAGCGCTGACAAGCGAAATCGACTACATGGTTCTTATCCATGTCTTGGTTCAGTTAGATGTTGTATGGAAGTGGCTACTTTAATTAAAGAGTCATAAAGTGTCAACAGGGATATGGAACAACTGGAAGAGTCACAGAAAGGAGTTTAAGTGCACATCTGTGGAAATGTGCATGGATCAAACGTTAATTTTTCTGATGTTCGAAACACTCAACAGTTGGACATGTGTGAACAAAGCTTAGAGAAGTTCACATATAATATATAATAATTACCTGGAATGGTTGTTGTGCATTTTAGGATCATCCAGACACTTCACCAGAAACTTTTTATGGGTAGCATGTCTGCAGTTATTGTCTTTTGATGTTACACCTTTCTCTCCGTACGTCCCTTCATAAACCTCCTCTGGCATTACAAAGCTGACAAAAAGGACAATTAAAAAAAATCCAGTTATTTATGTGCATTTACCCTAATTTCTCGGGTATAATGCGTCCTGAAGTATAATGCGCGCCCCCAAAGTTGACCCTAAAAAAAAAAACAAAAAAAAAAAACGCTTCTACCAATGAACAATGCGCACCAACAATTTGCTGCGACCCATATGCTCAGAATATTAGGAATGATCTGTATTTATATTTTGTTAGGTTTGTACTTGTATTGTTTTTAAAAAAAAGAAACATTTCTTTTAAAAGCAGCTGCACAACTACCAGTTGTGGTTGACATTTTTTGTCTTAGTTTAGGTTAAAAAAAAAAACCTCACGGGCAGTTGTTTGAGATCTTTGGTGTGGTAGCGACAAACATGCTACACTAAAGATTGTAAAATGCAAGCTCCCTGAGGAGGTGAGAGTGTTCAGGTTGGGGCTGCACATGACCGTAATATATATAAATGTGTAACATAAGACATCAAATATCATATCAAAATGTATATTTATACATTTTCTACCACTATGTACCTGTATACAACTATACAATGTGATTGTATTTTTTATTATTCATCCATACCTAAATAGAATGTGCTCTATTAACGTTTTGAAAATATTTTTGGAAAAATTTGTGCATTATTTGAGAAATTACGGATCTTAAAAATGTTATCATATAAATGGACCCTCGAGCACAACAGTGAGAATTCTGCCACGAAGCAGATAACAGACCTTACCAAGTCGCCTGCACTGTCACACTAAACTGCACCAGCAAGCGTGCATAAGATGGTATCAAAAAGTTAAAGGTCTAGTGTCATCCCTATAAACATTCTAAAATAGATATTGAAATGAAAAATATATATAAGATTATTCACTTCTATGTCTACACGAAAAAAATATGAGCAGAGAGTGCGTCATCCATGCGCAAAGTTGCAGAAGTCTCATTCGACATCCAAGTGGTCACCGTATTGGCTGCATTTACTGTCCGTGATGTCACTCTGGACATTCGCCATTGAAAACACGCTGTGCCACCTACTGTTGGACACGCCCCTTCAGACACGGAATCTCTTTTCGAAAAAAAAAACATCTCACAACCGAGTGAAGTGTCCGGGGCAATATTACCCTATTGTTTCGAGCCACATTGAGATGACATGCGGATCATGGCCAAACCACCTCCCCGCCCTATATCCACCTCCGCTCGGCGGTGATAAACGCCCATTTCAGCGGCGGACATGAGCGACCGCGGCGACGAGCCACCTCAGGCGACAAAGCCGGCAGCAGGCCACGGCCTTGTCGACAAGGCCGGTCACGATCCACAAGGCCTGCAGAGGCTGTCCTTCAGCGGCTGCTGCATGGAACCCTTCCGATGCGCACATCGACACATTTAGCAACCCTGATTTATGAATTATTATTACTATTGTTTTTTTTTAGTAGCTGTATACACATCTACCTGTCATTTGGAACCCACGAAGCTCTCGTCCTTTGCACCCGTGCAATCCATTTTTCACGACGAACCGGGTCTCTTGCAAACTTATGAAGGGTAAATCCATCCTCCCGAGTGTTCAAGCAATGTCCAGCAATGCAACGAGCCGGCATTTTAGTTAACACGAAGGAACAACGAGCTACCTTCCGAGAGGTAAACCTAACAGAAACAAACAGTCCACTGGAGGGCGGTGCTGCCTTGTACGTCACTTCCTGCTTATTCTTGAAAACAAATCCCTCGAGAGGATTTTCATGGCAGAAGTTACAAAAAGCTGTATACATCAAAATAATGTTTAGTGGTGAACAAAAACGCATGAGACCATGTCGGCTGTCGTTTTTTCATTAATAACATACTAAAAACCATGCATTTCATGACAGTGGGACTTTAAACATCCAGCAAGTCCAGCTGAACATACACACATGGCACAGCATACTGGATGAGGAGGCACACTGCGCAGCACACTTCTTCAGGCCTCACACACTTGTCCCCCCAACACTCCGCCATCCTCCCCCAGGGAACAGCAAGCATGCTTTTCCCAGGCTGTGCTCATATTGTGTGTCGCAGGTGCTTAAGTGCAGAAACAGCAGCAGAGCTTTGGAAACACTCCCGCTGCCAGTCACGGGCGTGAGGGAACACGCTTGATATCGCCTTGACTACATGTTTATTTTTTGGGCTGTTATGCCTCCACACAATGCCCTCCTTCCCCCCCACCGCCCCACTCATATGCTCCCCAGCCCTCTCCACCATTACCACCAACCAGCCTACTGCTGCTGTGGGAGTCCTTGTACATCAACACTCTGCACATGACAAGGTATCACCTGAAGGCCTGATGTCATCCACTTGGACGCATTCTGCAGCACCCAGCCTGTTTTTTGTGTGCACACATGTGTACGTGTGTGTTTGTGTGTGTACTACAGGACAGAATACAACTGACTGAATCAGTTGGTTGTTTTTTTAAAACTAATTGCGCACACACGCAGATACACACATTCATGCACACGCACAGAGTGCTTCAGGGCACCTTCACCCCTGAGGAATGTTTTTCTGTCTTACCCGTCATCACACACAGGGGGGGATGTGTGTTTGTGTGTGTGCATCCACGTGTGTGAGGCGAACCACGTAGAATACCTGTGTGAAGCAAGATGACGTTATCGCCTCAAGTCTTTGCAGGATGAGAGGTGAAAGTAAACATGTACTGTACTGTACTGTCTGTATGAAGAGTAGAAACATGACAACACTTGATTGTCCACTTAGCGAGATATTATACTCATATAATCATAGAAATTCACATCAGGCCCAGTAAACACAAAGCTAACTGATAAATTGCCAATTGTGATATTAATGTCCTCATTACCAGACAAAGGCCATAGGGTGTGATTTGAAATCTTCCATTTCTTCCCTGAGTGTGTCTAAACCATCAAAGTCTGCACTCTCCAACTCTATGTCCAACTATCTAACCCTTCACCATCTTCATTTCCGCCACCTGCAGCTCTGCTTCCTGTTGTCTCTTCAGTGCCACCGTCTCTAGTCCGTATCTCAGCGCAGTCTTATAAACTTTGCCAAGTTTGTGTGGCTTATCAATGTCATTGCTCAATAGTTCCCACAACTCTACAAATCCCCCTTGTTATTAAATGTGTGAAAACGGGCAGCCTCACAGACCAGGAATCACTAAAGATTTGAAATCACTTTTGTCATAAATCATATGACATGTGACACCTTCTTGTGACTGGCTCCAAGTCAGGGATGGGCAACATAAATGATGGTAAGGACCACAATTTTTGTCAGCACTACCAGGGAGTGATAAGGGTACCACATTTTTCTTGATCATCTTTAGTCTTGCAGCAGTTTTTCATAGTCAAGGAAACTTATTCATCATTAAAAATAATATACGACTGCTCTGACTGCGGCTTTTGTTTGCATTTCAGAAAAAGACCTGCCATATATCAATTTGTTAAAAGTAAATCAATAATTGTTAAAATACTTCTGGTAAGAACAAAACCCCCAAAATCATGTCTTTGCAGCTCGCATGGACGAAGGAATGTGTATTTGCATTACAGAATCACATGCGGCACCAAACCATCAGAGTAACAAGTACGATTCAAACAAAGAGAGCTTTTGTGTGCATGAAGATACCGCTGATGAAAACCACTTGCCATTCAAGGAAAAGTCAGAACAAATCCTCATAGATTGTAAAAGTGTCTAAAGGAGGAGGCGCTTTGAAAAGAATTTTTAAAAAAAAGGAATCGGGTCATCCAAATACAGCTGATATGAGCCAGGAAATACCACAAGTTGTTTGAGTAGCTAAGAGGATTCATGTCTAATCTCCCCTGTTGGAATACAGCAAGTGGATTCTCATCAAAATTTAATGACGCCTATTATTTCTTAAAAGTGAACATTGGCGATCCTACATTTGAGTCTTTGATAAACACAAGGAAGAGGCCAAATGCACAAATCCATTTAATAATGAACATGAAGTACAAACACTTTCTAAGGCTGATTAGGACGGAGTAAAATGATCACAAAATGGCTGCCATCTTTTAGCACTTGTGGAGGACACGTTTTTCTTTAAGGTGTGAAAACAAATGGTGGCGTTGTTTCCAGTGGAGTCTATTTTACTGTATGTGAAGTCACATAGCTGTTTTCCCGCTTTCCACCCCCCCATCCCAATCAACTCCTGATGGGATAACTGCATGATCCCATGGAAAGTGCCTAACATGAGCAGGTGTTTTAGACCGTAAAGCTAATTGCCAGACGCAGCGCCTGGTAGGCGCTAATGTGAAGCGACAGGGCCTCTGGAGGGAGGGGGGGGGGGGACACGAAGGGGGCGGGGGCCATGGTAACTTCTTCTCCTTTCCAGAGCCACTCTATGACTTATCAGGTTAATCAAAGGTTAGACACAAAACACGCAACACGCTCTGCTCACTTGTTCATTAAATCTCTCGCGGTGATAATTAATAGGTATAATTAATCACATTACGCCAACAGTATCCGTTTTATGCATACAAAGGGAAACCATTTTAAAATCTTTCATTTCAATGGGCATTTTGGTAAGCCCACATCTAATTACCATTCAATAAAACTGAAGAAGTCATATTTAAAAATTTTACCATGACTGTATTAATAGGTTTTAATCTACATTAGATTATCCTTTATTAATAATGTTACATAGAGGTGTACTGGCTGTGGGATGGGGTGTCAAAAAATGTTTCTTCTTCCTGAGGGGGGAAGGGGGCTGTGGGGGGGGGAGCTCATGGGAAAAATTGAGAAGCAGTGCCTTAATTGAAGATTCTAAATGGTCATTTGGTGTGAATGGTTGTTTGTCTGTACATTATGTGCCCTGCAGTTGGGTGGCGACCAGTCCAGGGTGTAAAAGTCATCTGAGACAAGTTTCAGATCACAAATGAACATAGCGATAATAAACAGTACAGAAAATGGATGGATTGATTACAATATTGTCGGCTTTTTCTGGGGTCGCGTACCTTTCACACATTTGACGTGGGGTGTGCATAAGGAGGTTGTTAGCGATGGTTACAACTTTCAATACTTTTGTGTATTTACATTGGAGCAAATAGTAATTTGTTCTGTCAAAACAAAACTCAATTATTTTCAATTTAAGCTGCATTTTTCAATACATACACTTGGAAAAATATCACAAAACATCCCAAGTTTAAAACAAATTAGGAAAATACGTTTTAGTTAAAAAGGAATCCAGGAAATATATCGACAAACAAATTCAAAGAAAAAATATTGTGAACGATAAAGCGTTAGAAACTACGTGTGCAACAAACGTTTTTTTGTTGTTGTTATGAGTGCCATCATTACAATGTTGTGCCGTACTGACGTGTTTAAGTGCAGCATAGAATTGGGTCAACTCGTCCACTCCCACTACAGTCACACCTGGTGCACCTAGGTACTGAAATATGGTACTAATTGGTACTCCTTGGTACAGGTCAGTACCAAAAACTAGATTGAAACTGTGGAGAGAACCCATTAAACAGTCTTAAACACACTTGGGCTCACAACATGAGTTACCCCAACCTTACTTTAAGAACTTTCAAAGTAGTAAGTTGTCCCATTATGCAAATCGTCCTATTGTGTCTGAAGATGGAACAAGACCGGCAACCTTCTTTTTGGGCCATTTAGCCAGCCAGCTTCCTCCTCTAGCCCGCTAGCTCACCTCCGCTTCTATCATGATGGCTAACACCTCCCTGGCAAACTGCGGTTTCCAATTTGCCATGCAGTTGCTGAATCTTACTCCACTTTCTCTCAATCATCTTTCATGGCTGACATTCACCTCCAATGTTGGCTTCTTTACCGACACCGGCTTCGACCTCGGGGCTGCTCCTTTGCTCGCTGTGGATGCTTCCCGCACATTTTCCACCACATTGGTGGAGGACTCCAGCCTCAGCGCGGCCACCAAAAACTCCTGTCGTAAACTTGCCATAAATTCTGCCACGCTGTCCTCACGAGTTTGGACTACAGCAATGACACAGGCTCCTACACGCTCATCCGCCTTACTGTTATATTTTTCTGTTCTGTACATATTGTAAAGTGTCTTTGAGTGTCCAGAAAAGCACTAAATAAATTTGATTTATTTTATTATTATGATAATGATGTCCCCACCAATGAGTGTAAGTTGGCTTGTGCGATGATTTTATGGTTGTAGTCCACATTACTACATTTTGAAGGTGAGTCACCATCATTTTTAGAGCCCTACCCACAGTGGTGGTATTTGATTTACAGGTGGCAGTTGAGCAGGATGCGGTTTCATGGCACACGTCCACAGCGTCTCACTGCGGCTTGATTTTTTATGGTTTTGAAGACGTGGTGATTTGCTTCGTCATTCAAACTTGGCAGGATTGTTTACTACACTTATGTGGTGTGTTAAATTTACAAGCCATATTTACTTTTTGCTTTACAGGGTCTTTAAATATTCTGTTAATGTCCCTTTTATGGCACAAATTTAGAAGCATTTTTTTTCAGTAAGCAAACAAGGAATGTAAAGTATCAACATTTGATGGGACACATGCAGTTGGGAACTCTGGGAGACAATCCATAAATCCAGTCAGGAATATGTTCACAGGCAAGCAAAATGTCATCAGCCTGACTATCAACCAGCTTTTCAATCAAACGCAGAAAGCGGTAAGAGTCTCACTCACATCTGTTTCTGGTGACGCGCAGGCACAAAAGTCACCAGAGGGAACGGAGACTGGAAGGTGCTTCCAGTTAGAGAGCTATAGATAACTTGTTATTTATTGAAGAGCCGGCCCTCATGTTCGAGTCGCACCACTGTTTAATGATCTCAAATGAAAGGAAATATGAGTGTGACTCGACTAGACGACGGTTGCCAAAGCAGCCAGAACGTAGAACGGCAAGAGGAGCACATCTGTTCGTCTCATGACGACTGGGTCGGCCCACGTCTTCTTCGCTCGTACGCAGCGGCAAAAGGTCCTGGGCGACTTTCTCATCTCACTGCGCCACACAACAGTCTGCTAATAGATGACACAGCCCTTCCAGTTCTTGTCAGCGTTTCATTTTCCGTGGCAGAGGACATGCGAGTGAAACCTTATGGGCCAGGTGCAGCATGGAGTCTTTGACTGACAACAGACGGGCCGGTTTTGTAACAACAATGGAGACGTCATGTGTCTATGTGGGCATTTCCACTGCCTGGGGTCACACGTGTTGGGTCCAAAACAACAGCACTGCTCTGCCCTGGAAAACGTCTCATTGACGGAATGTGCTAACATATATAGGAATCTGTTGGAGCATTTATTCGATATCCTCGGCATCTTTGCCTCTTAGTAGGACTTCAATCCTGGAGCACACTGGAGCTATCAGCTGGGTAAAAAGTCTTACGAGAACATTTACTTAGCCGATGCCTCACTGAGGGCAAGTTTTCTTCCTCAATAAACTCTGATATATATTTAATGTTTGATGATTTTTGCTCTATAAGGTGACAAACTCTCTTAGTTTGCATTATTTCTGCTACCAAGTTCTTCCACATGCTGGAGAACACAGACAATGGGGAAACCTTCCATCAATCCATCCATTTTCTTAGCCGCTTATCCTCATATGGGTCGCAGGGAGTGTGTGAGCCTGTCCCAGCTGTCAACAGACATTAGGCAGGGTACACTCTGAACTGGTTGCCAGCCAATCGCAGGGCACATAGAGAAACAGCCACAGTCACAATCACACCTAGGGGCAATTTAGAGTGTCCAATTAATGTTGCATGTTTTGGGGATGTAGGAGGAAACCGGAATGCCCGGAGGAAACCCACGCAGGCACCGGGAGAACATGCAAACTCCACACAGGTGGGTCCAGGATTGAACCTCAGAACTGTGAGGCCAATGCTTTTCCAGCTGCGACACCATGCCACCATGGTGAAACCTCATCAATAAAATTAATAATATCCTTTCATCAGAGCATTCAGTTTCATTCATGAAATTGGACGACCCAATATCTGGCCACATATCGATGAATTTATCGTCTAATATGCAGCTGCAGACGACTTCACCGAGGGTCGCCATCTTAAAAATCACGTGAACAGCGGATACAGTATGCTTTGATTGGCCACCTGAATTTATGCCTTCAGCACTTTGTCCAAGTAGCACGCACATGGTGTATTTTTTCACCTACAGAAGCAAGAGATGACAAGCATATTGTATGTTAAAGCTTTGCGATGCAAAAAGTTCATCAAAAATTACACACGCACAGCAAAGTATGGTCTTGAATAACTTCTCACTCGGCGGATTTTCTCCAGGCCAGCTCCAGTCAACTTGAAGGTGTTAATGGAAATTGCATGAATGCGCAAACAGCTTTAATATCCTTGATTTTGCAAATTAAAACGAAAAAAAAACTACTTCTACTACTTCTTTGAAGTTATCGATGCATGTCCAACTCAGTGTTTCAGTAACCTAGTTGAACAACCATTTGTTCTCTTACCAATGAGGTAAATTATCATCTGGCGATAATACATACATTTCCAGGTTTCATTACAACTGTGATGTACTTTTACGTCATGAAACCAAAACAACGACTAACATTTGATCAACAGTCAGTAAAATACTAAAAGATGCATTATACACAGTGGGCAGAGATACAGTAAATGGAGAGTAAGAGAGGCCAGAGACATTTAATTAGATGTGACCAAATAGGTGTCCAATGTTCCACAGTCAGAGCCACTTCTTGAGAATATCATCCAAAAAGCAAGCCAAAAGGGTGTGCCAGAGGTGAAAGGTCAAATCGGGATGAGTTTTGGCCAGTACACCACATCCCTGAGCTGATGTTCCTCTCTGCTATTCAGTGACTAGTTCTTGAGTGTGATCCGGGCTGATCCAGAGAGTTGTTGCTGAAAGCTAAACAGGCACAAAAACCGTCCATGTTCCATCAAGTTATTAGAGTCAGCGCCCGCCAGCAAAGTCTCTGGTGGGCTTACGGCGAGGGGGCTTTCGTATGTTTTTTTTCCCCGTGTTTCACTGTGGTATGACAGTAACTTTTCGGAGAGCTGAAATGATGTCATTGAGAGGGGGAGGAATGTTGATGGCTTTTCAGAAAATGACGACGATGAATGTTGGAGAACACAAACGCGCGGGAGTAAAAAAAAAAAAAAAGACGCCACGCGTACATCAGCCATCTTATTGCAGCGGTAATGTATTTCGTGTATACGATACAAAGGGTTTAAGCGGAATGTTGTCTTGCTTTCAGAACATGACGGCAGTGAAGAGACATGTAGATGAGCTTGCTCTTTGTACGTTTTAGAACACGTAGGTACATAAACATGCATGAGGGAACAAAAGCATTAAAAACAGCCCTCAGATGTCCGACAATTGTGTTCTCTTCAAACTACTTAAACGGTGTTGTCTTTTTTACATTAGTGCAAGTCAGACTGTCAAGTTACACCCATTTATTGTTCTGCACGTGTAACACATGTTGACATTCTCTTTCTTCCGCTACACTGTTGCTCCGCTGTTAACTTGCATTATAAGATGATGGAGGCAACGTCTTCTCACGACAGTCACAAGGCACGACGACGGTTGCACTCACAATCACACCAAAGGGCAATTTAGTGTCCTCAATGAATGCGTGTTTTTGGGATGTAGGAGGAAAGCGGAGTGCCTGGAGAAAACCCACACAGCCACGGGGAGAACATGCAAACTTCACACAGACGGGGCTGGGAATCGAACCCCGGTCCTCAGAACTGTGACGCTAACGCGCTAAGCAATTTGTACACGGTGCCGCCCTGAAGACTATCGTGAGTGAAATATTCTATTCTAAGTAAGCTTGGTCTCAGTCACAGGTCATACAGTGAAGAGAATAAGTATTTGAACGCCCTGCTATATTGCAAGTTCTCCCACTTAGAAATCATGGCGGGGTCTGAAATTTTCCTCGTAGGTGCATGTCCACTGTGAGAGACATCATCTAAAAAGAGAAATCCAGAAAATCATAATGTATGATTTTTTAACAATTTATCTGTGTGATACAGCTGCAAATAGGTATTTGAACACCTGTTTATCAGCTAGAATGCTGACCCTCAAAGACCTGTTAGTCCGCCTTTAAAAGTCCACCTCCACTCCATGTATTACCAGGTTGCTCACCAGGTTTGCACACACACTGCAAAATCCCTCTTTCGGCCCACTCCTTCACGTAGATCTTCTCTAGATCAGACAGGTTTCTGGGCTGTCGCTGAGAAACACGGAGCTTCAGCTCCCTCCAAAGATTTTCTATTGGGTTTATGTCTGGAGACTGGCTAGGCCACGCCAGAACCTTGATATGCCTCTTAGGGAGCCACTCCTTGGTTTTCCTGGCTGTGTGCTTCGGGTCATTGTCATGTTGAAAGACCCAGCCACGACCCATCTTCAATGCTCTGACTGAGGGAAAGCGGTTGTTCGCCAAAACCTCACAATACATGGCCGGGGTCATCCTCTCCTTAATACAGTCCAGTCGTCCTGTCCCATGTACAGAAAAACACCCCCAAAGCATGATGCTACCACCCCTGTGCTCCATAGGAGGGATAGTGTTCTTGGGATGGAACTCATCATTCATCTTCCTCCAAACACGGTTAGTGGAATTATGACCAAAAAGTTCCATTTTGGTCTCATCTGACCCCAAAACTTTCTCCTGTGACTCCTCTGTATCATCCAAATGCTCACTGGCAAACTTAAGACAGGCCTTGACATGTGCTGGTTTAAGCAGGGGAACCTTCCATGCCATGCATGATTTCAAACCACGACGTATTAGTGTATTACCAACGGTCACTTCGAAAACGGTGGTCCAAGCTCTTTTCAGGTCATTGACCAAGTCCTGTTGTGTAGTCCTGGGCTGATTCCTCACCTTTCTATGGATCATTGCGACCCCAGGAGGCGATATCTTGCATGGGGCTCCACTCCGATTGAGATTGACCGTCATGTTTAGTTTCTTTCATTTTCTAATGATTGCTCCAACAGTGGACCTTTTTTCACCAAGCTGCTTGGCAATCTCTCCGTAGCCCTTTCCAGCCATGTGGAGTTGTACAATTTTGTCTCTGCTGTCTTTGGACAGCTCTTTGGTCTTGGCCATGTTACAAGTTTGAGTCTTACTGATTGTATGGGGTGGACAGGTGTCTTTATGCAGCTCACGACCTCACACAGGTGCATCAGATTCAGGATAATACATGGAGTAGAGGTGGACTTTTAAAGGCGGACTAACAGGTCTTTGAGGGCTGTATTACACAAATAGTTTTTTAAAAAAAATCATACATTGTAATTTCTGGATTTTTCTTTTTAGATTATCTCTCTCAGTGGACATGCACCTACGAGGAAAATTTCAGACCTCTCCATGATTTCTAAGTGGCAGAACTTGCAATATAGGAGAGTGTTCAAATGCTTATTTTCTTCACTGTAGGTCCTTAGTTAACAATGTCCAAAAATGGCTAAAAACAAAACAGTTCTGCATTGCTCAGTTCTTAATCTTTTTGAACATCCGCGATAGGAGCTGAAAAATGTCATGTGGAGACAAAGCTGAAACAGCAACTTGCTCACCAGAAGTGAGCCAAAGTTTACATGAAAACGTTTAAAGTTTACGGTAAAAATGCATATTTTACAGTTTTTTTTTCTGTAGGGGAAGGCCAACCTGTGCAATAAAAGTGTTCCAATGGATGAGGCAAGGCTAAATGATGGTCATACCAGGTAGTGACCCCCGGAATACAATACAAATGCACTTTTTAAAGCACCAATCTTCTGTGGGCAGTCTTCCGCAAACCTGCGCAACAATTGTGTCTGCCTAATCAGCATCTTAAAATCGCTCAGCAGTTGGGTGGAGGGATTCTCTCGGCAAAGGTACTCACTAAAACGGATTTAGACAAACTTGCGAACAGTATTTGAGTGGAATATCCTTTTTGCGTACACAGGGAAAGTCTTACTAATACTAATCTTTGAATTAGAACAGAAAAAAAATGGGAGCAAAAGCATAAGCGTGGCTTTTATCTATACTGTATATTTGGTGTAGATAAAGGTAAACCAAAACGCGTGTGGTGAGTGGATTGAACTCCCTCTCCTAATCCCCTCCATGTATACTGAGACAAGGAAATGAAAACTTGTAGTTGACTCCATAAATCCTTTTGGCACACTAACAAAGCCTCCACTCACAGTGCGTGATCCCAAAAAGTGGCAGCGCCATATCGAATTACCGTCGCTGTTCGTATTGCACTAGAAGGATGTAGGTAGTCGATGGGCTTTTCCTCACTCATTTCCAAGCGTTCTTCATTTTATTGCGCTCTTGCCAACAAGATTAAAGAGCCGAGAAATCTTAAGAAACTAAGCCAACTCGATAAACGTGATAGGATTTCACTCTCGAACGTCACACTTCGCCACGGATCAACGTAAGTCGATCAAATGCAGCGAGCGCTTCGGCCTTAGCTGTCGGGTTTCTCTGTTTTCTATTTACTGCAATTAGCACTTGAGTGTAGCTAAAGCGTCTGGCCTTCGTGAGGCATCAACGCCCATCCCAGAGTGGAAACACACAAAGCGATGGTGTCCAAAGACAAATCAATGAAATTACAGCACGTGTCATTCCTCATTAAAAAAAGAGACAAACGTACTCTCATCGCTGCTTGCCTTCACACAATGAAATCAATACTGATGACCAGTACGTGTTTGTAAAACCTCACCCTTCTTAATTACCATACATCTGCAATTTACATTTTAAAAATGAGAAAAAAAACGAGAAAAAAAGGTACGAGTGTTTGCAATAATCGTTTTGTGAGTGGATAAAGCTTGAACAATGAAAATGTTTTTTAAGAATTTGTGACTTGAGCACCATTTCCATTTTCTTCCAATGGCAACAGACCCAGCACAATTACTCATTTTAAAAACTCACGCAAAAGTCTAATTGAAATAATGTTCCTTTTTTTTGGTTTTGAGAAAGGACGTCAATACCAATCACCTTTGTGTTGTCAGGCACAATTGGAGACGCACATCGTGAACAAGAGAAAAATGTTTCTGCAAACTGCATGGTAAGGTTTAGGAGACATTTTGTAATACACTACATTTATTATTATTAAAGAAATGTGTTATTTTACTACAATACTCCTTTTGACTGACAAATTCTGTTAGGTTTGAATCACTCCCTGATACTGCCTGACGCGACTAGTCGTCTCGTTATAGTGGTCGTTCAATGTCCCATCATCAAGGATTCAAAAGCTAGCCGATGATGGTCCGGTAGCAAAAAGTCAGGGCAAACAAAACAAAACAAATTCAGCGAAACTGTGCCGACAGATGCCCACTGAGTTGATGTATGAACGTCAAATTCCCAGAAGGTTCTAGTAATAATGATGTTGATGAGAAAAAGAATAATTCCTTCTATATTTTCACACACAGAAAGCCTCATCAGCTGGATCTGCTGTGGTACTTCACACGGACTCTGCCGAGTGAATGCCGAAAGAATCACGTTTCTGTTACAGTCCGGCCATTTCCCCTCTGTTCAAAGCCGTTTTTGACAAAGAGTGGTCTCAGCGCTACACTCACTTTATCATGCGGAACCCAACCAAGTGAAAACAAGATGGCATGAATGCGAACACCTCCATGGATCAAGTCCTGTATGGAGGCTGAACAACAGGTGTCTTTGTGCGCATGAGGCTGCAACAGGCAGCAGAGCGCAGCCGCTGCTTTGGGTTTCACTCTTTGAAAGTGATACGGCCGAGCTGCTTTTCTCAGGCCCGGCCTCAAATCTGCTGTTGACGGACAGACCACCCAACTCCGACATCTGATTGGCGCACGGCGCGGCGCAGGCCGCCCCCCCTTGTCATGCTCCCCTGGGAAGGAAATGGATGGAGTACACTGTCAGGGTCTCTCTCCCGAGAAATGAATGGGCAGATTTAGCAAACAAGCGCATCAGAGTGGAAGCGACGGCTGGCGTACGTGTAAGACCCTTGTTACAAGCCCCGTGGTGCTTGAAAAAGAATCCCATAGAAAAGACCTTAGAACATACGTTTTAAAACCATCTCCTTCTCTTTTCACCTTATTACGCAACTTGATGTGACTTTTTTTGGTGTTTTTGTCCAGCCTTCTCAATACAGATTCCCCCCGGTGTCGTAGCGGAGGATGCCATTGGTGTTGGTCATTGGGCTGAGGTTGGCCTCGCTGCTTCCCGCCACACTGAAATCGTGTGCTCAGACCTAGACAAAAGATTCACACCCTTGTGCTCCTTT
The DNA here is from genome assembly GCF_019802595.1 of Syngnathoides biaculeatus. Classification (NCBI taxonomy): domain Eukaryota; kingdom Metazoa; phylum Chordata; class Actinopteri; order Syngnathiformes; family Syngnathidae; genus Syngnathoides; species Syngnathoides biaculeatus. The sequence goes on along the minus strand of NC_084650.1, from coordinate 25,057,312 downwards.
CCAGAAGGAGTCCTCGCCCTAAAGTATGCGAAAACAAGTCGGGAGGTGAAAAAAAGGACACTACACAGACTTCATATAAGTGTCATGTGACACGTGTGAACTGCCCTAATGAAAATGCTGCTCATTTGAGTTTAGCTTAGGAAATTTGAGTACAGTAAGTGTCCATTATTATTCAAGTTTGGAGCCTTTTCATAGGTGAATCAGGAGCACGTATGTGCCCGAAAGGTCAAAGTAAAGTGACACCAAAATGTCGACCCAAATCAATGTTGTTCGGATTTTTGCCTCAATGGAACTTTCCGACCTGTCAATCACTCGCACAATAAGAGCCAATCAGATAGCCACATTGTCTTAAACCCTGGCTTGACACACCCCTGTCGCCATATTGTCCCCAAGCAATGCTGGTTGTCAGTAGTCTGGGTTTGGAAAAGTTAATGTCACAAAGAAAATGGTCCTCAGATGCGCTTGGGGAATATGCAATTTTGGCGAAAGATATGCGACCAGGTTACAAGGGGCCTGGTTGATTCATTTTCCAAAGCCTAAAACACAGTTGACGAAGTGTCTACGATGGATTCAGCCTCGGGGAAGACGGCACGTACAACTAAATGTGGACAATATCAACAAACACAAGGCTGTATGTTCGAAGGTAAGTGAGGGAGAAGTATCTTCGCTGTGTTTGATTTAACTATTATCAGTGCTTTATACATTGCAGGAGAACAACTTTCACTTTGTTACTGTATCACTGACCTGCTGAATGAAGTGTGTCAGGTTTTATGCCGAAGAGTCGTGTTAGGGATACGGAAATGCGCCATGTCATGCAAGAGAAATGTCTATTTGCCTATTTGTATCGTATCGGACTTTTAAAAGAGAGCACTGGGTTCCATTACGAGCCAAGTCAAACTTTTTCATCTGGTTACTACGGTACTGATTGAGTTAATCCCCATTTTTTTAATTGCACTTGGGGAAAATCAAACTGAACTCTCTTATAAAGACGATAATGATGTTACTCGTGATCTTTCCAAGTGAAAAGTACTCACCCTGCTTTACATGAGCAGTACGATTCAACTATTTTATCCTGTTGGATTTCAATATTTGTGAGGCATCAAACTTTTTTTACACTAATCGCCAACATTTGGCTGCAACTCTGACATTGCATCCTGCTCCGTCCAAAATCTTAATTTTGTGTACATATTCTATTGTGAAATAGTTGAGACCTCTCCGTAGAACTCTCTTGGACAAGTCTGGCGCATTTGGCAAAAAACATACCACAATATTGTCTGGAATACGCGATAGAGAATCAACTTCAAACCTGTTCTCTTCGTCGCCATTTTGGAAGCTTGTGGGACATGGCAACTGTAGCTAAGGGGGTGGAGCTTAAGATCGGCAAGGTCCGTTGTCTGTGGAATTGTGAAAATGAATGGCCGACCAAAATGTGGGAGAAACATGCCTGAAAAGTCAAAACGTCAACACCGAGTTTTGACAAAAAAAATCCATGCTTGCGCGTCTTTTTCTGCAGGTACTCCATCTTGGTCAATTTCAAGGTTTATTGAAGACTGTAAATTGTCAGTATTTGTGAATGTGAGTTTGAAAGGGTCTTTGTCATCTTGTACCCTGTGATTGGCAGACGACTAGTCCATGATTGGCAGACAACCAGTCCAGATGTCAGATATGTGAAGCAACACGCTAATATCCTTAAGTTTTCATGTTTGCAGTTAGAGAGCACCCAGATAGTAAAACGGCACAATTTATGTTTGGTTGGTGAATTTGTGTGTGTGTGTGTGCAGAGGGTGGGTTTAGTTTGGAAGTCTAAATTATAAACACGTGTTGCCCCCTTGTTGGACGAGATGTGAGATGCTGATAATTTCTTTCGCGGTTCACAAGGAACCCCTCCCCAATTAAGACGAGGCCCTCAGCGCGTGTCCACCCGCTAAAATGAGAAGCGACTAAAAATTGCTCCGGCAACAAACAACACAACGAGAGCAACACTCTCCCAGCAAATGCGCTCATTGCAGTTTATGGTTACAAATATGTTGAAGATGTAGCACCTCTCTGAAGTCATCCACATAACCCCAAGCGCATATTTGGAGTGAAATTAGGCCCCGAGATTAATTTTTCTCCCCACATTTTTTTTGTCAAAGCGCTGACTTCATGCTCCACTTTGCTCATTACTCAAACACATCTGGCTGACAGGTGCCCCGTCTGTTACAAGCTGACTAATTTCATTCCGGCAAAGAGGAGCGAAAGGAGAGAGGAGCCGAGGAGAAGGTCCTCTATCTTCTATCTGCCATGACATCAGGCGACGTTGCTTGGTTTCACCGCTCAGAGCGCTGTCAGCTCACTCTCAGAACTCTGATTAGTCCTTTTCCAAAAGGCCTAATCTCTGTAAACAATCTCTGTTTTCATTATCTTTTAAACTGATTAGCCCCGTGAATATAAGTTTCCAGCGCTGGACGGAGAAAGACGTCTGCCATATTGATGCCAGCTGTGCTGCTGCGTGACCTTACAAGAGAAATAAAGCTGTGATACAAACATTGAAGATGGAGATGTGCATGCGTGTGTGTGTGTGTGTGTGTGTGTGTGTGTGTGAGACAGAGAAAGCGCTTGAAGTGAGGTGGGGAGGGGGGCACATGTGACTGAGGAATGCTAGAAAATATGACACATAATGGACAGAAAAGCACATGTGGAAAATCACGAGCACGTTAAAAACAAAATCTCAATGTCACTCACAGGACGCAACATATATAGCCAAATGAGGTATAGTACAAGAGTACAAGAGCTGCATATTATATATACGTACATACATATTACTTTTTAGTTTGCCTTTAAAAAAAATAATGTTTTCTTGAGGGGACAGTTTTGATTGAAATATTCAAAGATTAATTGAAAAGTACATTCCTACTGTGGCAGCACCATGGCTCAGCTGGTAAAGTGTTGGCCTCACAGTTCTGAGGACCCGGGTTCAATCTCGGCCCCACCTGTGTAGAGTTTCCATGTTCTCCCCGTGCCTGTGTGGGTTTTCTCCAGGCACTCTGGTTTCGTCCCACATCCCAAAAACACGCAACATTAATCGGACACTCTAAATTGCCCCTGTGATTGTGAGTGCGACGGTTTGTCTCTATTTGCCCTGCGATTGGCCGGCAACCAGTTTAGGGTCTACCCTGCCTCCTGCCCGTTGACAGCTGGGATAGACTCCAGCACTCCCTGCGACCCTCGTGAGGATAAGCGGCAAAGAAAATGGATGGATGGATTTCTACTGCTGTTTTAGTTTTTACTGCGTCATCATCAAATCTTTCTCTTATTTTGGTTAACTTAAAGCAGATAATTATGGAAAATGTTGTTGATAATTGTTTTAATTTGCTTGCATTCCGTCGTGCTTCAACTCATAAATTTAATTTGTTTAAAAATCATACTGGTAAACTAGAACACTCATCTCTCCCCCCATTGAAATAAATGGAAAAGCCCTTATTTCATTCCACCTTCCAGTTGTGCTCCTTTTGTTGTGCATGGCTGTATGCACCAGTGATTTAAAAAAAAAAAAAAACGACTCAGTCAGCTGCAGTATTATTGGTCCTTTTTCACAGTTATTGTACAGCTATTTTGTGTGTCGTCAAGTTTCACTACTGTTTCTGTTCAAATATCACATCGCAACACCGGTGGGTCCCTGCTTCTTAGCCCACCTGAGCATACCGTTGTCATCACGTCTCTGGGGGGAAAAAAAAAACTTTTCCCCTTTTGCCACCAGCAGTGTGTGAATGAATAATACATGAAATTGTAAAATGTTTGAGTACCTAGAAAAGCATTACATGACTGCAATGCACTATTATCCTCAAAACCACTTGTTCTGACATCACTTCATGGCGTTGCTTGAGCTTACAGTATCAAAAAGCCAGTTTCTCGTTTTTTTTTTTTTTAACGAGTTCCAAAATCTTTGATACCGCCAAGAAAATGTGTCCAATTCTTTCCTGTTTCCCCTCATTATCAATTGCTTACATCACGTCGATCAAGATGTTATAGAATGGGTCTCAATTGAATACTTTCGCCCTCACAACATTTAGGCTTTAATTTATTTGTGAATGAGGAGACAATGGTGAAGCCACCAGTTTTGTGAAATATCTTGTGAACCATCTACTTGTTCTTTTCTCCCAAACATGTCCTCTGATGATTATGGACTTTCACTCGGTAGTAGATACAGTTCAAAGCCAAAGCAGAACACAACGGTACAATGCCTGACAATAAAAAGCAATAAATTATTTGGAATAGCTTCTATATCCTGTTACTCATAAGTGAAGGCACTACAGTAATCCGCTGCCTGGAATGCCCCCTTTAAAGTGGATGTCGGGAACCCAATGCACCTTTTCGCTAATATTATACAGTTTTTAGGCTGAATACGAATCTATTATAAAGGAAACATTTTTATTTTTCGATTGCACATTGCTGTATCTTCCAGAAAAGGACGGAAATGTCGTGGAAAAAGCCGATCAGGGGTGTGACGTAGAAGGTTCCGACAACAACATGGATCCCGTAGGAATACACTAAGAACGCTGCTGAATTATGCGTTAAAGGTTATCAATTTGAGCCAGTTAGACAGCACACACCTTCGAATTCAGACGAAGTAGCAGGCGATGAAGACACAGCAGTCAGACCCATGGGGGAGGATATCCCTCGTGTTGGAAATATCGACTGGTAAGCGTTTGTCAAGTTCTTGTTTGGTTTAGTTAGTCATAAACTGATAAATAGTAAAGGCTTCGATATACTGACTTGCATATACAAAGTTTTCGGTCTTGTTTTGAAATTATGCAAACGCCGTGTATTTAGTGATTTGGTATGCGACAACTACTTTGTGTGTAAAATGCCCATTATTGCACCAGAACACACAGAAGCCAATAACATAGTCTACGTAGGTATATGTTCACAAATAAGGATTTTAATGAACGTAATCCATTTAAAATGTTGCCACGTTTATTTGAAAGCTATAGCTGGTCATAACTTACTTCACCGTAAATATAATTTCACAAGGTAAATTGATGCAATAACCAGACAGTACCCAGACCCTTCCAAACCCCATTTTTGTCACAATTTTCCCAAGATGTCATGAGCAGAACAGTTTTATGCTGAAAGCTGAAAGCCGGTATCCTGTCCTTTTGTTTGGGCACTAAATGCTTAAAATACAATTGACTTGCAGTTTATCGTCATTCCAAAACAGCCCACCGCAGGTTTTGTGACATCAGAGGTCCGGCCACTAAATGAGTAGTTTTGCACCTAAGAGAAACTAGGTGAAAGTTCGCGGACTTTAATTCATAAAGACTTATATTTTTGGGTAAAAACATCAAATGGGATATGAATTTAATGGAACAGTTGAACATACAATTTCGTCTAGATTAGATCATTTGCGTTAGAAAATACATATTCCATGAACTTTAAGTATGAAATGAAACAACCAAGTAAATGACGTGCCTATTTCTGAAAATGTGTACAACTGCCACCCTGCACCAGGAGTTCCTCAGCCTTTGACGAGATCAGCATGACTGGACAAAGATCCACAGCCACTGCAGTCTGGCTGCCGGGTTCCACTGTTTGAAAGGCTATCGCACGGGACACGTGTGAGCTAACAGCGCTAGCTCCGCTCTGAAACGGACTCGATTGCTTGTGAAGTTGGCCATGCAGTTGCAATTTTTCCTCCAGTTGTTAAAATGTCACTTAAAAGAAAACTCATACTGTCTGTCAGCGGAGGTTTTATGATAACAGGAGTTTGACCCTGAAACATGGGAAATTTGAAATCGGAGGTCGACCGGCGTCCCGCAGGAGATTGTGTTCCACCTTCAAGGGTCCACTGAGGGAAATGATTGAACCTGCTTGTGGTTCTGCACAATTTAACAGTTGGATTTTGTAGTCACCTGGAATCTAACCAATCGTGTGGCTCAACATTCAAAAGGAGATCTGCACCAAATTAAAGTACAAGATTGTCTCAATCTATCCCTGTGTCCTTCGTGCCGCTTGCAATTAAAGTATTGTTTTTTGTTTTTTTTTTTATAACTTCTTTCCCGTCTTGCTGGACATAGTGAGCTAATGTTCACCATCTGTTTGCAAACACATCCAATATGTTTTTGGCCCTCAGTCTGCTCCATCAGGATGTGATGAACACGCTGCACCTGTTTCAGCCTCTACTCTGCTTTCTGCCAGTGGAGAAATTGTCTCAAACTCGCAACTATTTGCCCTTCCAACATCAAAGTTGAAGATGTTGAGGACTTCACATGGAAACAGTGGCTTTCTTTTCCATTTTCTCCCTACAATACAATTCCTCAACGATAAGCCCACAGGCTGCAACGGTGATTTTGTGCTCCCTGGTTGGCAAAACACCCCTTTGAGTCAATTAAAATGTCTCCGGGAAAGGACCCGCTTCGTGTCCACGAGCACAGGAAAGACATGCCTTCTCTTAATCCTCTTTGGTAAACAATATGTAAGCATTCACGTGTGCAGGCCCACGTAGTCACGCCAACGTGTGCATCACTCTTGACCGCAAATGACCGGCATAACACGGCAGGTCCGACTAATACGTGGGCACGCCAACAACGGTGGGGAAATTAGCAGCGGAAGAACTAACAGCTTTGATTGCGTGAACGAACAGAACTCATCGAATATCAAGACGGAATGTTAAAGACCAACAACAGGAAGGATTTTCCACTTTGATGAAGGAATGAACTGTCATTTGTTATCGCATGAGGCAATGGTAGCTGTCAGCTGGGGAAACATCAGCGCCCTCTACTGATTTGACATCATTTCCTTCCACTTGCACATGACGGGAGCTGCCGTCCTTGTGAATCAACGTCCAGTTGTCACTTGCTGTAACGTCTTCTGTCATCTCGGACAGTGACTCGCAAAGTGGGTCCGCGAGCCATACGCAAACATAATATTCCAATTATTTGTCACTAGCTGAAATTTGGACCAAGTAAAAGCTCTGTGATTGCACACAGAGAATTTCTCGCTCCCTCTCAATTGACTGTGATTGTCTTCCACTGGGCTCATTGTGAACGCAATGTGAAAATAATCTCACTTTCTTCACGGATTTTGAACTCCATAGTGACTCTTTTGAAAAGTTGCCTGCAAAGCATTCAGAGAATTCTCTAAATATAGCGATTAAGTTGCTTACTTGGCAGCACCGATGGCTTTTGCAAACCAGCTGTTCTCTGTTCGGAGCCTTGTTAGTTGAAGCAGTTTATGGCATCTGCTGACAATGGATACATATTGATGATAGTTAAAATGAATTGGATTAAGTTCTGTTAAACAGGTAATGAATATTGGTGCTCAGGTTATGGGTTTGTGGGGGGGGGGGGAATTATTTTGTCTATGAATTCAAAAACTGAGAATCCTTCTCTAGGATCTAGCATCAAAATGAAGACACATGACAATCACGCCATGTAAGAATGGTCAGGAAGTTCCAAACTGACAAATCATTACTATTATCAGTGACATGTAGACTTACCAATGCTTCCATGAAAAAGATTTGACTGACAAACGTGGAATGATTGATATGTGGCCGAACCAAAAGCTCTTTCTGTGCCAACCGGTAACTGTGAGTAATGATTAACATTCACAGTTGACTGACCAACATGTGCATTAAGTGCATAATGAATGAAATGTAGAGCGGCCATGACACACATCAAGTCAAATGACTGGACCAATCATTGGCGCTGTGTAAAGATGAAATTGTAGACTGGCCAATGACACTACACGGTCTCTGCAATCTGATACATTGTGAGAACGTGACACAGAAGGAAGAAGTTACAATATACTGTATAGTAGAAGGGAAAGAACATTTAAAAAAATCAAACTGTCATAAAATCACAATCAGCCCTTTTTTTTTTTTGAAGAAAAAAAGATGCATTTTCTCCTCGTCCATTCCATTCTTCCTCCACCCTCACAAAGGGGTACCAAAAAAGGGGTACGGCGTATCGTGGCTATTTTGCTTCCTTTTAAGGCTTTTGCCAAAGACGATGCTGCCAAATGGAAACATGACTTAAAGGCAACGCAAAGCTTCCGACATCAGCTCATACGATGAGCGTGAAAGCAGACTCCGGGATCGTCCACATCTCGGGTGGACCGACGAAAAAAGTGCAGCAGGTAAGAATATCAGCAATGCGGTCAGCTTTTCTGAGAAGGGAAAATGGCTAAAAATAAATTGCGGGTCCAAGGTTTGCGTCAGCGCAAAGATATTCTGGGATCCAGACCGCCTGGCCTTTTTCATCCCCCTTGCAAGCGGACCTGCATCAGTACTTCAGCTGTCTTGTCAGCTAAACAAATTAGTGGCTTTGTTTGATCAAAGTTTATAAGTGTGCGGGTATTTTGTTTCAAACGACGAGGGGAGAGAGGGGGCATGCAAATATGTACGGCGCAAAAAAAAAAATAAAAAGCAAAAGGAGAGGGAGCGAGTGAGCAGGAAAGAGAGCGAGCAGCTGGATTGCCATGTAAATAGCTGTGCAGATAGGTAGGCCTGGGCTGTGTGCCAAGGCCTCTACAAAGGCCGCCTAACATCTGTTTGAGGCTGAATCCTTGCACTGGGTTGTGGAGAACATAATAGTCTCGCTCCAAGGGCCTTATCAGACGGGATCATGAGCATGCATACACAAACTAACCCCTAATGTCACGCCGCTCGAGCTTAGAGTAAAGAAACACACGTGGGGACGCTATTGCGGGTCCCGCACACTGTCAATCACAGGCAGGTCGAACAAAGAGGTCCTTTTTTTTTTTTTTTTTTTTTTTTTTAGAGCCACGACAATGTCACTTTTTAGAAAGTGAAAAATATGATAGCGCGCAGTATTAGGGCAAGTCGATTTAATGTTTAAAAGTTAGGTTTGGCTGTCCAGAATTAACTGAGCTCTCTCTTTTTTATTAAAGATAGCTGTAACATAATTGTTATTAGTCTAAATGACAGATGGCGATATCTGTAGTGCGCTTTTTCATAGTCAAAACTGTATCACGGATATCTGTAATGTCATTTCGTCTAGGGCAAATTACTGTGCTCCCATTGCATTTTTCTCCAAGGAAATTCAAGTCAGTGCCTTTGTGACTTTTCAAGACACTCTAACTGTAACGACGAAGCCAATACACATGAATGGAAAAAGTGATGTCGTTTGTCATATTCAAAATGATATCTGAAATGACAATTGTGTATAGAAGGAATCTTGCAACGTTCTGTTGGACAAAGGCAAAAGTGAATCACACATATCTGCAAGACACATCCAGTCTAGCTGTTAATTGTATTAAGGACCTTCCATAGAGTAGTAGCTGTTGGTTTCGACGTGAATCAGGCAGCGGGTAACTCAGCGGCATTCAAACACCAAATAAGCAACAACATTAAGTCATAACATGCTAGTAACCACAATGTGAGTCTGATGACATGATGGTGGTGATGATGATGATGTAGGATGACAGGACCATACCATTTCTTTTATTTTTGTGAAAGGGTTGAATAGAAGCTTCAGAAGTAAAAAAAAAAAAATATCGACGCTATATTTGTGTTGATTTGTCGGCAGCAGAATCTAAAAGTGGGCATTATGACGTTAAAGATGAAGAATTGGAAAATTCAGGAAAAAAAAATCCTACGTTTTTTCTTCTCCCATACACACAAATGTAATCAGAATCAAAATCTTTATTCATCAAGTATGTCAGAAACGTAAGGAATTTGTCTCCAGTAGTTGGAGCTGCTCTCGTAGAGCATACATGACGATAGCAGACAGTAAATTGAGACATAAAGATATTGTAGTATTGCAATAACAGTCAGGGAGAAATAAAGCCTGTGGGTAGTCTGGAAATGATGGAACTTTTATTTATTTTGACAATTGTGCAAAGGATGCAGAGTCCTTTAGTATTTAAAGTGTTTAGAGTTCTTAATAGAGCAATAATCCAGTGCGATGACTGGACGTCAAGACTTCACTGAATGTATGCAGTAATAGTGCAATAATCTGCGACAATGTCGATTGTGCAAATGTTGCAGATGCTACTCAGGCACGAGTGGCTTGAATTGGTCAACAGTGAGTAGACGAGTGATGTATGATATCATAATAATTGACCGCGCAGAATGTGGCAACAAACTCAAGATAAAAAATTGGCGGCATGTTGCAGTCGAATTTTAAGGTAGCTGATTAAGAAGTTAATTGGGAGTTGGGGCGGGGGGCCCTGTTGGAGTGCCTGCTAGTTTCGGTTAGCATTGGTCGACCAGTGTGTCGACGGTTGACACCGTGAGGGGCACCTGTGGTGAAGGATGCGTCCTGAAGCATCATGTACAAAGCATTTGTACAACAAACGTCGATTTTGGACTCATATGCGACTGGCTCAAACCTTACGGGGTGGGTCAGGGGCGTGGGGGCCATTCATTAATGCAAGAAAGCAAAGCAAACTTATGAATCAAAACCAACTTTACAGTGAGTGGACAGCCCGTGAAATGTTAAACCATTACTTACATCCACATGCATCTTTGTGTCTCGTCTTCCCTCCCAATCCAGCCACCCGCCCGAACCTCGACAACCCCCCCACCGGCACCCCCCCGCCCCTCCGTCCCGGCGCACACAGCGCCCTTGAACAAGGCCGAGGGACCACCTGCATGAAAGCGGAGACCCTCTCTGTTATGTCTCTGCTTGGGAATGAAATAACACGGAATCCAGCTCTGCAAATAACTCACAGCGAAGATCATTTTCCACATGCTGCTTGACAAAAGGTAAAATAAGAACACATGATAGGAGCCATTCTCTCAGGCAGTGTGTACCACTTCTCTGCAACTTGACTTGTGCTGTTTTTGGTGAGTGAGGCGTGCCGGGCTTTGACCCCCCCCCCCGGCACTCTTCTTTGCTCACCACCAACATCAAGTCCCTCCATCTTTTGGTGGCTTCACGTGGCTGGGGTTAAAAGGGGTTCACAAGATCCTGATCCCAGATCAGATGATTCCAAGTTAGGGAACACAAGCAACAGCAGGCCGTCTTGTTCAACTAGTATGCGTTTGACGTGCCAGTGTTTTAATACATTACAGTATATGTTAATCTGTGCAACCAGCCATCCATTCATCCATCCACTTTCTGCACCGCTTAACCTGCTCAGGGTCGCGGGGAGATTAACCCCTTTTCCTGCTGGTTTCAGGTGAAAGGTCAGTCAGTCAGTCAGAGGGCACTTATCGAAACGCACCATTTACACTCAGAATTACATCGTCAAAGAATTGAACTCATGCTGCCTGCACCGAGGTCAGACAACTGAACAACTATACCGTCAACGACTCTCTAGTTACAGCCATTTAGTACGGCAGACAAATTCCAGAGCCAATCCCAATTGCTAAATCAGTGATATAGAGAGACCAAAATATATAGTTTTGCTGATGGAGTAGTGGTACACTTTCCCAAGTTTGACAGCGTGAATGTGAGTTTGAATGGTGGTCTGTCTCCCTGTGCCACCAGCTCATGTTGAAGTCCACACCTATTGCCCCAAGTCAGTTGCGATGTGCACCAGAACCTTGCAACCCTGAACACGATAAGCAGTGTATAGAATGGATGGACATTTAGACACCCACATTGCCACTGTTGCACCATTACTGTGTTATCATGTCAAAGACTAAAGGTAAGCAAACCTGCGTTGTATTTTGTTGAATTCACAGATTTGTGTTTGTTAACAGCATTAGCTAACTAGCTTACTTGCTTGCTAAGTTGTCAATGTAGAGGCTGAATATTTTTTTTCCAATCCATCTGTCCATTATCCATCCTGCTTATCCTCATGAGGGTCACAGGGTTGCTGGAGCCTACATCAGCTATCTTCAGGCAAAAGGCGGGGTACACCCTGAACTGGTTGTCAGCCAATCGCAAGGTACAGTGAAGCAAACAAGCACGTGCACTCACGTTTACACCTACGGGCAATTTAGAGTCTTCAGTTTACCTACCATGCACGTTCTTCTCTGTAGTACCCAAAGAAAACCCACACAGACACGAGGAGAACATGCAAACTCCACGCAGCCGAGGGCAGATTTGAACCCCAGTCCTCAGAACTGTGAGGCAGATGTGCTGACCAGTCTCCCAACGTCAGACACAAAAATAAAATAAAATTACTCCGCCTATTACATAACCCAGCATTCCTTTTTGTTTTGTTAGTTTAACTAATGAGATGCATCACGTTATTTACAGCACACTGGTGCAGCTTTGGGAGCAGCTGTTTCTACTGACTTTGTGGTCTCCAGTGCCCCGCACACACGTGAAAGGAAGAACTCAAGAACACCAAGAACAAGGGCAAGCGAGTCTCCTAAAATGTCCAGAGAGTCCTCAAGAGCACCACCACCTCCAGCGAGGCTCCATAATTAAAACCAACACGGATCTATATGTATAACATTTCCACTTTATTTATTTATCTTTGCTAAACTCCTTGAAGAGTACACTTTTTTTTCAAACTCAAAGAAGTAGGTGAGGCACTTGTTAGCCTCCAAACTCTGCGTGTGTGTGTGTATGTGTGTGTGCGCTCCCGGGAGAGCGACTTCAAAGCTGCAGACGTACACTTGAGGTCATTATCTTCATTTCTATATCCTCGGCAGGTTCACGGCATATGGGAACATTTTAAGGCCGTGCGTGTGTGTGTCTGCAGCCATAAATCTGCCTTGCCAACTATAAAATACAGCTGACCAGCAACAGATGTAGCCCTAATAGCTACCAAAAAAGAAGGAATCAAAAAGGTACCACTTCTGATTTTGATTTTACGCAGAAAAATTAATTTGACTTATCTTCAAGTTTCCAAAAGTCGGGGAGAGCACTGGAATTCACAAATTTGTCTTCTGGCTTCCGTGGAGTTTCTGTCAGAAGAAGACGATTCATTTAGTCAGAAATAAAGACACTTTTTTTCCACTTGTAAATTTTTTATAATGTATTTTATAGTCCGGCTCCACCACACTAGTCAAAAAGAGGTACGGTACCAGCCATTTTTATTTTATATTAGTTTTGATTATTTAGACGACGCTTACATCTTTTGCCAAGAGAAAAAGTAAAATTTAAGTGAGAATACATAGACAAGGTGCTCTGTAGGGAGACCAGCACATTTAAAGGCGCAACACGCAAATGTAGTACAATATGTGACTTTTGGATTAATTACGCTTCATCAAAACCAATGAATAGTTTATTTTAGCTTTTATTTTGTTAATATATTAAAAAATACAGTGATGTTTTTCTTTATTAAAAACTTGTTACACAAAAATATGATCTTTTTTGGGGGGGCTGGAACAGATTAATGATTTTTCCATTCATTTCAATAGGAAAGTTGATTTTGAGACAAATTATATTTGCATCTCAAGGTACCACAGTATTTATCTAATAGTGGGCTCCGTTCAAATAGATCCCATCCCCTGATTATTTATTCTTCCATGTTTCATTAAGTGAAGAGTATCTACTGTATGAAGAGGCCACTTACACAAACATCCATCCATCCATCTATCCATTTTCTTAGCCGCTTATCCTCACAAGGGTCGCGGAGAGTGCTTGGAGCCTATCCCAGCTGTTAACAGCCAGGAGGTGAGGTGCACCCTGAACGTGTTGCCAGCCAATCGCAGGGCACATGAAGACAAACAGTCCCACTCACAATCACACCTAAGGGCAATTTAGAGGGTCCAAGTAATGTTGCATCTCTTCGGGATGTGGGAGGAAACCGGAGTGCCCGGAGGAAACCCACGCAGGTACGGGGAGAACATGCAAACTCCACACAGGCGGGTCTGGGATTGAACCCAGGACCTCAGAACTGTGAGGCCCACGCTTTCCAGCTGATCTACCGTGCCGCCCTTACGCAAACACTTGTACAAAATTTCCCTCAAAATGGACCTTTAGATAACTGAATAAATAACCTGATAGATCTTTAAATAAATGAGTGAAACAAGATGATTTGGGGTTTTCCCTCCAAAAGTTAGTTGACTCTTTTTTACAATACATTACCCTCATTCAAAGCTCTCTCTCTCTCTCTCTCTCTCTCTCTCTCTCTCTCTCCTTTCTTTCATATCTGTGCTTTAACAGAGACAAAACTTCCTTTCAGGCTCCTGTGTAGCGAGCGCCCCGATGTCCGCCCGCACAAAGCCGCACTTGACCTGACTCCTCGTCAACCCCTCGGCCAATTCATGCCTCCAAGGCCCCCGGGCATCCGTCACCCTCGCCACCTTTCACAGCCTGCATGTTGCTGAAAGCTGCCGTCCCTGGGCCCACTTCAACGCAGACCCGACACTCCCGCATGATGCATAGTGAGACAATAAGTAGCTGTGAAGGAGGCCTGCTTACTTTGCGGAGTTCATGTCGTACTGTCTCCGTACTGAACACACCAGGGATATCAAGATGTCTGGCACTGAGGGCCACATACAAGAAAATGAAAGCAACGGAAACGGGGCCCTCTTCATTTTAGGTTTAAGAAATATCTTAAAATCTATTCAATATGATCCAGGTCACTTGTGTGAAATTCAAGGCACTGGGGCCGCCAGCTACATCATAAATTGCAAAGTTTCTTGCTGTATTGAGTTTTTCCTTTTCATCCTTATAGTTTATCCACGCTAATGTTTAAAGTGCCACTGTCATGAAATGGATGATTTTTAGTATGTTACATATGAAAAAAAGGCACCCGGTATGGACCCATCCATTTTTTCACAACAAAACGTGATTTTGACGTATATGGCTTTTTGTCATTCCAACCGCGAATATACTCTCGAGGGATTTGCTTTCGACAAAAAAGCAGGAAGTGACATTGGAGGCAGTAGCGTGCTCAAGCGAACTTGTTTCTTTCTATTAGTTTTACCTGCGGGAAGATAGCTCGTTCTTCCTTCGTGTTAGCTAAACTGGCGGCTCGTTGCATTGCTGGATATTGCTCGAACGCTCGGGAAGATGGATTTACCCTTCATAAGTTTCCAAAAGACCCGGTTCTTCGTGAAAAACAGATTGCACAGGTGCAAAGGACGAGAGCTTTGCGGGTTCCAAATGAGAGGTAGGTGGGTATACAGCTACTTTTAAAAAAAAAAACAATAGAGGGGGAGGATGTAATCCTTTCAGAATATAACAAAAAGATCCATGTCCATAAGTCTGAGGTGCTAAATGTGTCCATGTGCTCGTTGGTACCGTGTCCGCCGATCACGGCTTCAGCTGAGCTTCCAAGTCCCACGAGCCGCCGGCCAAGCTGTGATTCGCGGATGAGCACGGCTTCGGCCGGGCTGGCTCATACGTACTGTATTGGAGTCTATTGTTAGTTAGAAGTAATCCGCATATCATCGAAATATGGCTCGAAATAATCGGGTAATATTGCCCCGGACACTTCACTCGATTGCGAGATGTTCTCTTCTTCGAAAAGAGCTTCCGAGTCAGAAGGGACGTCTTCGTCTCCTATAGTAGGTTGCACAGCGTGTTTTCAATGGCGAATGTCTGGGGTGACGTCACGGGCAGGAGATGCAGCCAATAAGGCAATCACTTGGATGCCGAATGACACTTCCGCAACTTTGCGCATGGATGACGCGCTCTCCGCTCATTTATTTTTTCGTATAGACAATGAAGTGAATAATGTTATTTGTATTTTTCATTTCAGTCTCTATTTTAGAATGTTTATAGGATGACATTTGACCTTTAAGAACAGCATTTGAACATGTTTACTTTGCTCAACCTTTTGATGCGGGTCCTGTTTAATTTTATGATTGGAATATGCTGCAGAAATGACCCACCCAGGCCGGATATTTGATATTTGTGTTGACCTAAAAATCTGACCTAAAATCGGAAAGAGCTGGAAGGCTAGCCCAGCTGACTTCGGGCCAAAGACAAGCGAAATGTCTGCACTGGTCATAAGTCAATCACAAGACAGAAACTGATCTCCGTCTGAGTGGAATCCGAATCCACAAGCCTCCGCAAAAGTCAAAGAAGTGGATCACTTCACTAGTCAAATATCATCTCAATCACAATTATCAATCCATCCATTCATCAGTTTTCTATCCCACCAGCGTCGCTGGTGAACTGGAGCCTAGCCCAGCTGACTTTAGGTAAAGCTGGGAACACATTGATAGGTCACATATTGATAAACGATGAACAAATTAGAACTGAAGAACAACAAAAGAGGAACAGTCCACTTGCCTTGAATCGACCTTTGCGGATGACAATGGATGACTGGCGCTCTTTGGACAATTCACACTCACATTCATAAACCTAGCATAATTTGCGGATAAAGTTCATCTGATGTACTGGGATTTTCCTGACATTTACTTATTTGCATCTGCAAACCAAACCTATGGATCATAAAGATTATAAAGAGCAGCAGATAAATCTAATCATTAAAAGGCGTCAGTTATTAGAAGGTAAGAAATAATTCCTTTGTCCATCGTGAAAAAAGTCACCAAAAGGTCAACTCAAAACAAATGCAAGGCCTTTTATTTTCCTGGCATTTTATTTCTTTCACATCCTTATTTAATTTTATTATTTAAAGAGCAACAGAGTTGCCCAGATTGGGTTCCCGGGTTACATAAGACATTTGCATCACAACTTGGGGCCTGATTAAAGAAAATTAAAAAGGAATGTACCGTCGCACTCGTTGGGCCGTTTCCTAGGCAACCTGGACCTGAGAACTCAATTGCCCCACACAGCAAGGAAAGGACAAGGAATTATGACAGGAACACAATCGTACAAAGACACTACATATACGCAGACAAACAAGAAGAAGAAGGTACAGTATGTATTTAAAAATGTCCTTTTCCTCTGTTTTGGGGGAACCCCTCCTCCCCTATTCACTGAAAAACTAACCCATTTGCTGTTTTTGTGCTCAGGACAAAGCACCGTCTGGTATCAAAGTATTGCTTAGGCCTCATCTTGTTCCAAGGAACTAAGTTGAAGTGAAAGGTCATGCTTCATTTAGTCAGTCCTTTACGCTGTCTAATAGAAAAGTGCTCATTTGCTGCCATCTTGTGGTAGCTGTATGCAACCTTGTTTTTTTTTCCAGGGGATTGAGGGGAGGAATGCTTACGGGGAACATTGTACATATCCATCCATCCATTTTCTTTGCCACTTATCCTCACGAGAGTCGCGGGGAGTGCTGGAGCCTATCCCAGCTGTCAACGGACAGGAGGCGGGGTACACCCTGAACTGGTTGCCAGCCAATCGCAGGGCACAAGAGACATACAACAGTTGTACTCATAATCACACCTAGGGGCAATTTAGAGTGTCCAATTAATGTTGCATGTTTTTGGGCTGTAGGAGGAAACCGGAGTGCCCGGAGAAAACCCACGCAGGCACGGGGAGAACATGCAAATTCCACACAGGCCGGTCCGGGATTGAACCCGGGACCTCAGAACTGTGAGCCTTTACCATCTGAACCACCGTGTCGCCAACATTGTACATATAAAATAAAATCATAATGAGCTTTTTCACCACAGTGCCATCTGACCAGGTGCACGACCAGACAATGTAAAAAATGGTTTTCCTTTTACAATCAAATTGATCCTGATTATCATACAGTACGTCATTAAAAGGTGATCTGAACGATTCCCTGCAGTGTGAGGTTGGCGGTGACGGTCGTAAATAGTAAACCTGTTCAGGATTTCCACTCACAAATCCTCACATGTGTGTGCGCCGCAATGCTTGAGACGTGAATTACAACGATGGCCAATTAAGAAGCGAGCTAAAAGTGTCGCTTGACACAAATACAGGAGTGGCATGGCTGGAGTGTTTGTGTTGCGAATCTCGCAACTTATTCACCAAAATTATTCTGACAAGGAGAAGAGTTTGCCACTGAAATGTACTTGTCAGTTCTAACTGAATTGCGGAGCTGGGCTCTCCAAAAAAAAAAAAAAGACAGCTTGATGGTGGTCTAATAAAGCGTTTACTACTTCAATTGTTTTATAGATGTCTCCATTGAGCTCCGACGGCCTCCCCTGCTGTCACTGATATCTCAAGCCCGGCGATCTAATTAAAACACTCCTGCAGTTTGTTTTCACTTGACGCAAGCAAAACGTCTTTGCTAAACAGCTGTGTTTTCTTTTTCTTTCATGCTTGCACATGTCGGGACCTGTTGGCCCGCAATGTACAGAAGAGATACAAAATCCATACTTATCTTTTATTCCCCATTTCTATAGGCTCCATCTGCTTATAGAAAGGTTTGTAAAACAAAATATAGGCAATTGTGCTTTTATTACAATTTTAAAATATTTTGGTAATGTTGTTAAAATGCTGCGTGTGACAGTTTCAGATGTTTTATAGGGCAGTGATTCCCAAACAGTGTGCTGTGAGCGCTCTTCAGGTGTGCCGTGGGAAGTTATACAATTTTATGTAATTGCTAAAAAAAACATTTATTCCAAGAAATAATGTATCTTTATTCATCTATTTATGCCAGTGAGGCACAATGACAGACAGAACAAAAAAATCCTCTTCGATTAGATGGCAGGAAGTACATACAGTAATTAATCGATCCATTTTTGGTGACATTCACTTTTGTTGGTGTGCCGTGGGATTTTTCAATTGTAAAATATTTGCCTTGGCTCTATAAAGGTTGGAAATCACTGTTATAGGGTGACCATAACAAACTTGCAATGCCAATCCAAGAGATAGTTGACATGACCAGATGCAAATCCCCCCCCGTCAGTTACGACTCCAATGCATCATGGTTGGTGGTTGTGTGAGTAAAGGCATCCCGTTTAAAAATTTGCCATGAGTGTTCATACAAAGAATTTCATACTGGATGAGTCATTAACGACGTCCGCCATCACCGACGCTAACCTACAAGGACCCAGCTGGAAATTCAACTACTGTGGGTTGAAGACGGCGGAGATGGAACGCCGGTTCGAAATCACGGATCTTAGAGCTCAGTGAGGGAAATTTGAATGGTGTGATCATGACAGGAAAATCTTGGGAGTTGGTTGACATGATAATTAGGAGAAAAGATGATGTATTGGATTGTGTGTCCAGGAGAGCAAGTGGAAAGGCAATAAGATAGACTGTTAGGGGCAGGGTTTAAATTATTTTACTATGGTGGAGATGAACAAGACTTGACTAGGTGGCACAGAGACGCCGCAACGAGGGAGATTCTCTAACAAAACGCTTGCATCTTGACACACAACGCTGCAATGTCGTGTCCACGGCAAACAGACAATGACAAAAACAAGGCTTTATATATGCCTGGCCTAATTAGCGTCAATGAGACGCAGGTGAGGAGCTGCTGATGGAGGGCGGTGCCCTGGCCACGCCCCTGACAGGATGTACATGGAAAATTACAGAGAAGGTGAGGAGGATCTACATCGTGTCTTTGCGGTTCTTGAGCAGGGTGCTCAATGTGTCGATCGCAATTAGGCTGTTTTGGGCGATCTCATGACACCGTGCCCAAAAAAATAAAAAAATTAATACATCAGCCAATCATCCATCTCATTGCTTGATTCAGGTGTGGCCAATACGCCGATCGCACGCACATAAAAGCGCGTTCGAGCAAGCTGGCCTTTTTCCACAGCAGCCACTTGCAATTGGATTGTGAGTTCCAGATGAGATTGAAGGTGGTCAAGGTCATAAATACAGTAGTGAGGAGGGGGGCACATGTCAAATGCCCATTTTCTGTACCGCTTATCCTCAATAGGGGCACGGGCGTTCAGGAGGGTATCTCTTCGGAGGAGACCCTTAACTGGTCGCCAACCAATCACACAAAACCATTCGCACTCGCATTCACAATTTAGCATCTTCCAACAACCACCTGTTTTCGGGAGGTGGGAGGAAACCGGAATATCTGGAGAAAATCCACATAGGCACAGGGAAAGTGAGCAAACTCCAGGATTTGAACCCTGTCCTCAGAACTGTGAGGCAGATTTTCTAGCCGTGCACTGTGCCCCCCCCCACATTTTTGTCCCCCCCAAAATGTGAAAATATACCGCTTTATCTCCGCATAGCAATACAGCTTAGTTGATAGTCTCATCAGGTTTTTGGCAATGAACATTTACTGCGTCTTTAAAATCAAATCTCTGAATTCCCTTTACAGGGTCTTTATAGTCACTTAGTGGCTTTTTTTTTGGGGGGGGGGTCACAGCTGTCACGTTTGACCACGCTTTCGTAGGCCCTACAAGTGGTTAAAGCTGCTGCCTGGTCGCATGCAGCCCATTGCAGACGTTGTCGTGCAGAGGGGGCGAGGAAGCACCTGCTCCCAAAGAGGAGGAGGAGGAGGAGGTGGGGGTGGGGGTGGGGGGGGCTCTCGTGGGAAGCTCCAGTTGTTGGCACTGACACTTGCGCGCAAAGCTTGGATTGCGCTGAGAATACGCGCAAGTTATTCGGGGAAATCGGGAGGTGCGAGCCCTCAACGAGCAGCAGATGGAGCGTGCGGCGATCGACAATCGGAACACTTTGACTCGGGATGGTCAGTGAACGCGCCCTCTCGTTGAGCGCAGGAGATCCCCCCTCCTCCCCCCCCCCCTCCCCCCAAAAAAAAAAAAAAAAAAGTCTAGCAGACAAATTGGATCCGAGGAGTCCGGTCTCCTGGCGAGGTGCGCGCAAACCAGAGGATGCCAGCCAGGCGTGGCCAATGTGAGGAGAATGCGTGGGGACTGGGGAGGATGTATATAATCGGGTCTTTTCCTTCTCATTAGCGCACATATCAAAAACGGATGAGCAGAGGACTGCGTTGGGTCTGCATGGCTCGGACATTTTCACCACTTTTTCCTCGTCGCATCATTTTAAATGCCTTCGCTTAGTTTAAACGTGACGGCCGTGCACACCATGGCCGAGGTGGGGACATTGTTCGGAACGCTCGACTTGGATTTACAAAGTTTGCCCGCCTTTGGGAACGCGCCCCTGCAGCCGGAGGCTCCCCTGGGCTTGAGCGAGCGCCTGGGCCAGATCGAAGGGGGACTGCAGCGGGGGTCGCCCAACGACTTCGGCCACCTCAAAGGCATCCTGAGGCGGCGGCAGCTGTACTGCAGGACCGGCTTCCAGCTGGAGATATTCCCCAATGGGACGGTGCACGGAACCAGGCAGGACCACAGCAGGTTTGGTACGTCGGTGAACTTGTTGCGATGCACGCACGCGCACAAACATAAACGGGTTTTTACTTGACAAAACCTTTGGAGACTGGGCTGCAGCTTCTGATTTGAGCACAAATGGAGAAATTGGGAGATGTGCATTCCCCTTCTGAATGCCATTGAACAAGGAACCGATTTCCTCTGCTGGTCAGATCGATTTTTTTCAAGCCGGGAGCAAAACTAAATTGTCAATGCAGTATTTTTTCCCCCCATCCATCCATCCATCCATCCATCCATCTGTTTTCTCAACTGCGTATCCCACCTTGGATCGCGGGCGTGCTGAAGCCTATTCCGGCCATGTTTGGCCGAGAGGCGGGGTACGATGCATTCGAATTATGTACAACCCACAAGAAAAAAAAAGTGGATATCAAAACAGAAGACCAGAATTGAAAGAAGAAATTTAAATATAATCTAACAAAGAAAAATAGTGCTGCCCCTTGTTTCATATCTCTCTTTGTGCATGGGCGTGTACTAATGTACTCCTTTATGTCAAAGTAACGTAGAAATGTGTGTGTAGTAAGTGAGCAAGAAGGTGTAAAAATGATGTACAGTACACAGCACTTCCTGATAATGGTTGCAAAGTGGTTTACAAGGAGCAGGTTACAGAATGGAAAATGAGCCATTTGAAAAAAAGAAATGAAATAAAGAAATTGGATTGCATCTATTTGCAAAGTACACAAACTCACAACAGGTGGGCGCATTTTGAAACATTGCTTAGAATATTGATTTGATTACACATAAAGTGGTGAAGTGCACTCAGAGAAGTCATGCCTGGTCTCCTTAAGTTGTCACTTATCTACCAAAGCCTCCATTTGAATTCAGAGGTGGCAAAAGTACTCGTTAGCTGTGCTTTAGTAGAAGTACTGACATTTGAGTATATAAAAAAAAAAGTCGTGATTCAATTCCTTTATCTCAGTCAAAGTGACAAGGGCGCTTAAGTTCCGTACTGTATACACGTATATTAAATAGGCTATTAACATCCAGAAAAAAAAACACACAATTCTCTTAAATAAGATCATCAAATGTTTGGGAAATCCCCCAAACTGCTTCATCGTCATTGTGAACACTCACTTGTCCCCAAGTCCCCTAACAGTACAAATACCTGACAAATCTAACAAAGCAGTAAAGAACGACTTGTGCGTTGTACTTCCGACCATGAAATACAAACTGAAAGGGACATAAAATATGTTGGACTTATTCATTCCTCGTGCCGCAGTAGCCACACCAGCTTGCTTACTGAACTAATTTGACACGCAAGTTGGTGTACACATAGTAATCTTTCCAGATGATGCAACACTACCAATGAAATGAATCTCCACAGGTGTCACTCTTGAGCTGTTTGCGTCCCTGGTGGCTGTGCGACATACAACACCGCCCCATCCCCCTCCCCCTCGGGGCTCTGGCCACAGGTGTCTCCTCTCGTCGGCCGCAAGCAAGTGTATGTGCATGACATGTAGCATGCAGACATGTAGCGTGCAGGTGCAGGCCGAAGCAGAACCGCTGGTCGGCTTCCAGCGGAGGCTTCCAACAACACACACACACAAAAAAAGAGCATAAAAATGATGGGTGGGTGGTCCTCGTGTTTGTCTCTGGCTCATGCTAAGGTTCAGGCGCGAGCCCTTTTGTCAGACATGGCTCTGATTAAAAAGGCGCACTGTCAGTGTTTGGCACCCCGTGAGCTCCGGGGGAAGATGGGGCCCAGGTGGCCGCGTGCCGGCCTCTGCCAGCTGGACCATCTCTGACTAGTAACCTCCTCATCCCGGCGTCCTGGCTTTTCATTTGCCTCCTCCTTTCCCCAGCCTTTGAAGTTCACATACGTAAATTTGCGCTGGAACTCCCAGTGAGTCAGCATCGGAGGCACACACTGCTCAGCTACCTCATAAAAGTCACTGCGAACTAATGGCATTTTTTTTTTTTTTTTCACGAGACAAGCTAAATATTTCTTACTGTACTTCCACCAGTTTTAAACTACCACATACAACAAAATCAGTATCGTCTGACAGCTGCGTGTCAAACGCAAACGTACCTCAAATATGACTTGCGGGTTGCCGTTTATGCTGTCAGTTTAGCCTGGTTTTCAGGACGCCATGTCCGGTTTTTGTCGGAATTTGTCTGAAGCTAAATGAGGTTACAGTTATCTGAAGTGACGGTTGTGGATAGGAAAACATCTGAGACGGAGGGATATATCAGAAAAAGTAGTCATCTGCTTCACGGAAAGTCACTTGAGCATTGATTCTATATCGATATACAGCTCAAGGTCCGTGTACTAGTATATGGTTTGTGTCCTCACTAGTGAGATAATTCAACACACTACTATAACAATTGTTATACTAATAATGTTTTTCCAATACTGCCTTCCACTACTCTATGACATCCCTGCTACTAGTACTTGTATGGTGAAGCACTCGGTATGAACAAGTCGAATGTTAAAAGTCACAGGCACACAGTTGTCAACTAGTGCTCAGTTTTGCCTCACACGTATCAGTTTTCCGACTGGTCTGCCAAAGTTGTTCTCCAAGGTGTTTGCGTATTTATTCAATATACTGAAGGTCCATGTAGCTACAATCTTTTGCCTCATTTGTCAGAGAATTCAGTGCACTTCTAGTAGCTATTTTTTCCTGCCATTCCACTGTGTAAGAATCCTGCCCATAGTTGGACAATTAAAATATAGAGTTTACAGGACAAGGAGTCCTCGGTCTACGACTGAAATCCATACCTACATTTGAAACTTAACTTGAATTTCGACTTAAGTCGGATTCCACCAATAAAGTTAGAATTTACA
Source organism: Syngnathoides biaculeatus (assembly GCF_019802595.1). Taxonomy (NCBI): domain Eukaryota; kingdom Metazoa; phylum Chordata; class Actinopteri; order Syngnathiformes; family Syngnathidae; genus Syngnathoides; species Syngnathoides biaculeatus. The sequence continues at coordinate 25,033,532 of NC_084650.1, read as the reverse complement.
CCAAAATACTTTGTATAAAATCAAATACATTGAAATAAAAAAGATGTACTTGGGATTACTGCTGAGAGGTGGATGGAGAGGAAGAAGGGGAGGCTGTGCTTAGCTATTTCAAAGGAACCTGGTCCTCGATCCTCTCCATCTCGACAAGTATCAAAGAACCTTGTTTTTTTATCATTGTATCCGACATAGGAACTGAACCCTTCACATGCGCTAAAATACGGGCTTTGTCTTTAATAATTGTCACCACAGTCGACCGACTGAAGCCTTGGTGGTGTTGGTGTCTCTCCTTTCTCCAATTTTTTTATGATCTTGAGCTTCATCTCCATGGTAATGGATTTTCTTTTGGCTGCAAGAACATTGCTAAAAGACACACCTTTCTTCTTTGGGGCGATAATGTCAAAAAAGGAGGGCGAAAAATGCGAAGATACTCCTGGAGCAGAAACACGGACAAGCATTAGCCAGACAAAATGGCGGACGGGGGACGGACGTTGTAAAGTCGAAACGTCTTAGGTCGAGATCATCTTAACCCGAGGGCTCCCTGTAGTAGGATAATTACGCTAGTAGTGAGGCAAAACTGAACCAAATTGTACTAAGGAGAAAGAAGGTACTAGTACATCGACCTTGAGCTGGATATCAAGGTTAGCATATCGAACAAATGCCCAAACGGGTTGCCACAGACAGCCTTGTACAGCATTTGTACAAATAAAGACCTCATTTCAATTAAAAACTTCTTTCAAAATGGCTCCTGATACGCCATTGTTTGAGAAAATAATTGTAGTGTATATTAGTAGGAAGAATATTAACTCCCTCATAAAAAAATGCTCAAAAACATGCCAGTGAAGTCTTCTTCTGGATGGCACACGAGTGCACGAAAGGGAAACTACATACATCCACAAAAGGATTTAATGTAACACAGAACAACACGCCAGAATGTCACTGATTATGTAGTGGTACACACGGCTCATCTTGATGTAGGAACCGTGGGATCGATTCCCGTTTAGTGATGGTGTCAATATGGGCCCTGAGAGTGACTGGCGACCAGCGCGGGGTGTTGTCTGCCTCTCGCCTGAAGTTAGCTCGGATAGGCTCCAGCACTCCCGCAACCTTTGTGAGGATAAGTGGCTTGGAAAATGGATGTATGGACCACTCCCAAACCTTTCGGCAAACAGCAAAAATATCCTCTAGGGAACTCATCCACTCCCTAAAAAAAAAAAAACATTAGAATTGCCTAGAGATGGGACAAGATGGCAGCAAAGCACTACTTCGTTATTAGACAGGACTATGGCCTGACTAAATGACATTCCTCCTCTTACTTCAACATTGTTCCTTGGCATCAAAAGATGGCGCCAAAGAAATACTTTTACATTAGACAAGAATCTGGCCTGAGCTCAAACAACATCAAATAGGGGAGTTTTTCAGCAAGTAAAGAAAGACGGCTTTCAAAACATTACTGATTACATATTCCGATTGATTCTATCAAAAACAATCTCATTTTCTGGAGCTGCCTCCATAATGTAAGAACTTAGTGTCTCAGAGATCCACGTAGAGATCACAAGAAGGATTTGCTGGATTTGTGAGCATATAAAGAACCACCAAAATACCAACTTCAACGCGTAAGCACACAGACGTGACGTCTCTTTGTGCGTGCGCACAGTCCAGTACGTCCTCCTGACCGGTGTGCATGTTTGATCCCAAGGCATCCTGGAGTTCATCAGTCTGGCAGTCGGCCTGGTCAGCATCAGGGGCGTGGACGCTGGACTCTACCTCGGCATGAACGAGAAAGGAGAGCTCTATGGGTCGGTAAGTCAAAACCCTCCAATTCTTTGCTCTCCTTGCCCGGCTGGGTTCGCTATGACCCCCCCCCCCCCCCAAAAAAGGACCTTTACATAATAAACAAAAACCTTTACATATGCAGTATCATACATGAGAAGTGAAGTTTCTTCCAAAAGGAGAAACGTACGTATTTTAACACCATCCGTTGTATCTTGGTTGATGCAACGTAATGCTGCAGAAAAAAACTTCAGAGCTTGTTTTGATATTAGGAGACATAAACAAAAAAAAAATGTCAATCGAATAATCTCATTGTCATTTGTGTTTGGGTTTTCTATAAGCAACGTAGCACCACAAATAATACAATACACAAAAGAATCGTTGCTCGAGTGCAGTTCAGTTGTATTTAATTTTTTAGTATAATACAATGGTTGCACGCAATGCTTAGGAACTATTAATTTGGTATAATATTTATTTAAATTGGATTCACACCTCGGAAGCTCCAGGATTGGTCGTTTATTATTTGTACTTCCGCAAGAGAGTGTTTCTTGGCAAATGTCAAACGCAGTCATCTGGGTTTCAGTGCGTTGTCAAGGCTCGTTGGCTGATAGGAAAGCGCAATGAGACAAAACTATTATGTCTCACGCGCTCTTCTCGTAGCTCCACCTCTTGACGCCTCACATCTCCGAATGAACCCTAGATAGATCGCAAGGCAAACAGAACACAGAAAACGCTTTTTAGTTTGGCGCGTTTGAGATGGAATCAAAGACATCTTTCAAGCTTGCAGCAAATATAGAAATATTGTCTTCTTGAACTGGGTCCAGGCCTTCAGAGGTGTTAGAAGTGAACTTGATGGCCTAAAATACGGAAGCAGACGGTTTGTTTAGTTCCCCAGAACCTGCCCCTTTTTGTCATGCCTGCAGTGTTTTTTTTTATCTCAAGAGAGAGGAAAGAGATGAAGACAAAGCGGGCAGAAGTATGTGAGGGTTATGTGTATCAGGTGTCCCAAGGCATTACCTGGGGGGCCTCTCGGGGCCCAGAAGCCCCCACCACAACCCACAATCCCTGACTATTCCAAACAGAGGCCACCTTTCTACCTTTAAGCACGCCTATTGTGTTGAGAGTGCAGATATTGTTACTGCGTGCTATCAGAGTCTGGCATCCTGGAGCTCTGACCCCCAATATTTAGGGTTGGGGGGCAGATGGGTAGGAGGTGGGGTGGGAGCTTAAATAGGCTGAAAGGTTTCTGTCTGAAAATTATCCATCAAGGTAGAGAGGGCTGCCGGACAGCCAGAGTCCCCCAACATGCTCGGAGCCCTGGGACTGTTGTCCCCAGAGACTCCTGTACATCCCTTTTTTTATGTTCCCAGGAACTACACAGTTCACGAGTACTCCCGAGCCGGCCCCAGTCCTTGCTGTTTTATTGCATTTCTCCATACTCCATCTATGTATTTTCGATACCACTTATCTTCACAGGTGTCATTGGCAACCCAACAACCTTTAGGAATGGAGTCGGAAGCCGGAGCATTTTCACCTTTTAAATTCCAGTTCACATACTTTATGCATTGATTGTAGTATACACATGACATCAACTACTATTACTTTTAAAAATTCACCTGTAGGACTAATGATTGCCCCCATTTTACAAGCGAGGGAATGCATGTATCGGGAGGCCTTACCATGGCTAAAAAAAAATTCCTGGGACACAAGAGTGTGTTCCCAACAATATGACGCGTTGACCACATCAAACAAGTCTCCGAATTAAGGCAGCGGATGGGGAATATAATAATAATAATAATATCTTGCTTCTTCAAATCATTCATGCGCCATGTAGCCACAGCAAGATGACAGAGAAAAAACTCGCGTCTCCTACCCCACGCAGACACACACACATGTACAAATACACAACTGCATACATACTTAACTGTGAGTAGTGATGGCTCTGCACTGAGAAGTCAGTTGAGGGCAGGCCAGCTAAGGGGAATGTCCACAATAAAGAGTTGCCGCAGCCCACAAGTGCTTGGAGTGCTGCCCAGGAGACCACCTCAAACCCAGCAGGGCAGAGTAGAACCTGCACATTGTGCAATCTTTTGTCCGGGTTCACCTACAGGACGGACTTATTATTTCAAATACGTGTTAGAATCAGAATCACCCTGGAACGACATACAGAACAGAAAACAGAGAACAAGGAATAACATAGCAACAAGAACAAAGAACAAGAGACATTTCTGTCTATAGGAATTATTCCTTATAAGACGTGCAAGATGCGATTAGACCCAGTTTCGGCAGGAGAGAGCTGCGTGTCATCTGCATAACTGCATGTAAGGAATAAAAAGTAGTTCATCGAAAATACAACCTTGGGGCACCTCACACTTAATTTCGTGTGATCCTGAAGAACATGTATCTTCTTTTCCTTTCGGCTTGTCCCATTAGGGGTCGCCACAGCGTGTCATCTTTGACTGTCCTCATGTCCTCGCTCACAAAATCCATCAACCTTTTCTTTGGTCTTCCTCTCGCTCTTTTGCCTGGCAGCGCCATCCTCAGCATCCTTCTACCAATATACTCACTCTCTCGCCTCTGAACATGTCCAAACCATCGAAGTCTGCTCTCTCTAACCTTGTCTCCAAAACATCCAACTTTGGCTGTACCCTCTAATGAGCTTATTTCTAACCCTATCCAACCTGTTCACACTAAGCGAGAACCTCAGCATCTTCATTTCTGCTACCTCCGGTTCTGCTTCCTATTGTTTCTTCAGTGCCACCGTCTTTAATCCGTACATCATGGCCGGCCTCACCACTGTTTTATAGACTTTCCCCTTCATCCTCGCGGAGATTCTTCTGTCACATAGAACACATGTATCCATACTTAAAAAGAAAAATGTATCAGTGACATAAGAACTGAATCAGTTAAAAACAGTACCAGACTGGCCAACAGCTTTTTCTGAGTCTGGTTAATGAAATGTTGTGATCTACTATCAAAGGCAGGGCTGCATGACACTTTCCTTGTCACATGTTACACATTGGATTTAAAAACTTTAAAAGAGCTGTCTTGATACTGTGGCTCATCCAAATGCAGGTTAATATTTCTCTACTGGTTATTTTTACTGGCAGTAATGCTAAAAAAGTTTGAGCTCTCAATTGGTCTTCGTCAGAAGGGGCTTCACCACTCCCATTGTGAAGGCAGCGGGGAAGACGTCCATCTAAAGGGAGCAATTAAACATAAGTACGCTCAAACATTGTTCCCCAAAGAATTCATAAAATGTTTTTAAAAGTGATGTGGGACCTGATCTAAGAGGCCGGTGGTTTTGTTTACTTGGGAGAAAAACTCAACCAAGTGTACTGGCATCAACCAGGGCAAAACCTTCCAGCACTTTCTCTGATAAAAGTGTCGCTACAGGACTGTTAAAAACTCTCTTTTGTTGGGATAAAAAAAAACATGAACAGTAGCGGTAGTCTAGTAGTAGCAGTCTTACTACCAAAAGTTGTCAGTTGAGATCTCGGCGGATTTGTTAAAATTGGTGTTGGTTTAAAAAGAAAAAAAAAAAAAGCAATGGCAAATAAAAAATATCTGGAATTGTTTTTGTTCGCTATGATGAGATTTGAAAAAAATTGGTATTCATGCCTGTTTGACTATTTTATTTAGTTTTTGGTTGTTCATGGAATATTCCATAATGGGCTTTAAGTTTCACGCCTACATTTCCTTTTTTGATGTTGTTGCTTTATCGTAGTAGTGTCATGTTTTTTTTTTTTTTTTAGGTTTTTACGTGAAAGTGGAGCCAATGAAACCAGTGGGGATTTCACTTTACTGTTAAATCAGAATCGGAATCAGCTTTAATGGCTGATTCTGATCAACAATTGAATCACAAGGTGTGGGTAAAATTTCATCTTGACGTCTCTGTAAAATCTCAAAATTTGCAGCCTCTTCAGAAGTAAGGTAGCGAGCGTTTCGTCAGTCTCTGCGATCAAAAGTTTTGTAATTATATGTATAAGTCACAAGATGGAGGCAAAGTACTTAAAAACATCAGGATCGTAAAGCACCACTGCCATGCTTTTATGTAGCATGTACACAATTATAAACCCATGTTACATAAGCAACTGGATTCAGTAGCAAAACCTGTAGTATGTACATCCGTACGTCTATATTCTTAACCGCTTATCCTCACAAGGGTAGCGGGAAGTGCTGGAGCCAATCCCACCTGTCAAAGGGCAGGAGGCAGGGTAGACCCTGAACTGGTTGCCAGCCAATCGCAGGGCCCATCGAGACAAACAGCCGCACTCACGATCAGACCGAGGGGCAATTTAGAGTATCCAATTAATGCCTGTAGTAAAAAAAAAAATGAAAAATTCTTTACTAGAGATGGAACTCCTCAAACGGCATTCTGTGTTTTTCACAATTAGAATTTTTTTACATTTGGTGAATCCCCAATTAATTTCCTGCACTGGCCCACATGGCGATGCACCCAAAACAAACAAAAAACATAATGGAAGTAACAGTATGGAAATTGTGCATTTTACTAAGCTAAAGAAAGCTAAATAAGCGGAATTTTTTTGTTTGTTTGTTTGTTTTTTTGGGTCAAATATACCCAAATGACACGTATTGCAGGGGTTCACGGTATTCATCCTGCAGTTCTTCTCACGACTGGAGATTTTGCTCTTAGCCGACTTGTGAAGCTTCATTTTGCCTCTGAGCAGGCAGGCCCGGGTCAAAAGTTAGAGGGGGGCTCTTCCTCCGCAACGAGCCACCAGACCTTGACGAGCTGGCAATGTGATGAAGTTAGTGTCTAATGGGATGGTCCGGTCATGTGTCCTCTGGCTTGTGTTTACAGACAACAGCTCTGCTCAGCCTGACAGATCATCAAGCAAACCCGGCAATCACTTAGACGAGGGCTTCCTTCTTCGGGGGATTCTCCCTCTGTGCGGGCTGCTTACAGAGCAGAACCAGAAGCAGGCGTTGCATGACTGAGCGATCTTTGGCAGCGGAGGGGCTAGGTCGGACCCGTGTGTCTTTCGATTGCTCTCGCGCGCTTTCAGCCAGCTTGCGCTCACCTGCTGAACCGGCGGCCATCGCTCACGCTGCGCTGTCAGGACAGCTTTTAGAGACGCTCGCTGTGTGCGTGCGTGCGGCTGTTAAGCGTTCTTGTTGCATTGCAGGGAGGGAAATGATCCTCCCCACCACCGCCGCCACCACCCCACCCGCACCTCCCACCGTGCGCAACCAGAGGTCAGCAAGTCTGTGGAGCGAGTGAGGAATGTAAAGTGAAAAGTCAACCCTAATAACTCGCCCTCGTCATACTGAGCACCTCCTCAAATGCAGGTTCACATCGCTCTGCGACACGCACGCTAAATCGAGGGAAGCCACGGCGACCTGGTGCTTTCGCGCACACGCTGGAATATCGTTTCGAGCGTCACTTTAATTCCTCATGGCCCATTTCAAGTTTAGTCCGATATGTTTGAAGCAAGGGTGGCACGGTGGCGCAGCTGGTAAAGCGTTGGCCTCACAGTTCTGAGGTCCCGGGTTCAATCCCAGACATGCCTGTGTGGAGTTTGCATGCTCTCCTCATGCCTGCGTGGGTTTCCTCCGGGCACTCCAGTTTCCTCCCGCATTCCAGAAACATGCAACATTAATTGGACACTCTAAATTGCCCCTCGGTGTGATTGTGGGTGCGGCTCTTTGCCTCTATGTGCCCTGAGTTTGTCTGGCAACCAGTTCAGGGTGGACCTCACCTCCTGCTCATTGACAGCTGGGATAGGCTCCAGCATCTCGTGAGGATAAGCGGCAAAGAAAATGGATGGATGTTTGAAGCACTGTATCTATGTCCTCAGTCAATCTGCGATATTATGTTTGGGCCACAGTGGGGCCTGAAGGACACTTTTTACAACGACCGCAATGCATCACGTGACCTACGCATTGCCCCTGCGTGGAAAAAGTTGCTGCACGGAGAAAGCCGTAGAGCTCATCACTCGTGATTGGTCCATTTTAGTCACATGCTGTAATGACGTACTCGGGATCTTCCTCCCAGCTCCACATAGCACCTACGTCGCTGCCTTCTTTATCTATTTTGCAGCATAATTAAAGGTATCATCTGGTCATTTAGGTCCATTTGTTCAAGCATACACTCGTCCACGGTCGCCATTGTTGTCGCTTTGCTCGTTGTTACAGAAAGTTAAGTAAAAACGGCTACCAGAAATGACCAAAAAGTGCTGGACCCACCTATAGGGACAACTCTGACTTGGAAAAGAACAGTAGCACATTTTCAAACCTGCGCACACGGGTTGCGCTCGAGTATAAAGTCCAAACTACACGTGGGATAGCCGCAGTGACGTGAACGCAGTCGCGACAGCCGCAAGTATAAAGAGGCCTTTAGGGTGTATGCCTTCTCATCTTACCTAATGTTTACTTTCTTGCTATGTGTCAGCATGATATTTTTTTTATGGCTGTTGGCTCAGTGAGATAGATGGGCGCACAGCTCCCTATTAAATATGCCAACCTACAAAGCAAAAGTGATTCGTGGAACTGGCTCTCTTACCTACCACTGTGGTTATTCACTCACATTTGGCTGGTTGGTGGGTGTTAGTATGAAGGCAGCCCCGAGTACAATACTGTAGCATTATTATGTTATTAAAAAAACACAGCGCACGTTTTGGTGTTACGACTGGAACGGATTAATTGCATTTCCATTCATTATAATTGAAAATGATGATTTGAGTTTTTTTGTATTATTATTTTGTTAAAAGCAGAGTCGTGGAATGAGTTCAACTCACATGTCAAGTAAGCACTGTACTGTACTGTACTGACCATCTATTCATTTTTTTGTAGCATTAGTATACCTCATTAGGGTCGCAGGTGAGCTGCAGGCTATCACAACTAACTGCTAACTAATTTGCAACCGAACCCTAACCTCTCTGGCTTCCACTAGACAGACCATAATGTGTTGCGTTCTTCATCTCCTTGCAGAGGAAGCTGACAGCAGAGTGTGTGTTCAGGGAGCATTTCGAGGAGAACTGGTACAACACCTACGCGTCCACCCTGTACAAGCACAACGACACGGCACGCTACTACTACGTGGCCTTGAACAAAGACGGCTCGCCCAGGGAGGGCAGCAGGACTAAAAAGCAACAAAAACTCACACACTTCTTACCGCGACCCGTGGAGATTGAAAAGATCCCCCAGGCTTACCGGGACCTCTTCCAGTACAGGTGACCACAGCTTGGACAACTGGTCCCACTTAACAAGAAGAGGCAGCCACAGGGGGTTGTTTGCGACAAAACTGTTTACCCTCCGCTGAGCTCAGCGCCTCGGCACGCTACCAAGAACACTGATACAAACATCTTTTGCGTGTTCTTGGATGATGCTTATGTACGTTTACAGCGAACCAGAACGTTGCGGACGTGGACAGAGAGGACGCTCTGACCGGGCGCCGCCTTTCCCTAGTAAAACCACTTTTCTTCGAGATCATTTAGCACTAAGCTGGCGCAGAACCAACAGCCGGTTACACGTGATGGGAAGCACTCCAGCTAATGGAAGAGGAGGCATGTTTCCACATGGACTCAGAGGAGGGACAGGAAGAAGGCTCAAGTATACAGTACACACATTGGGCAACGTTCCCGTGTTCCAAGTGGTCAGGTACTGAAGTCAAAGAAGAATATCTCGGGCTAGAGAGAGAACATGACCGATGCGGTCTTGATCCCAGAGCACTTACTGAACACCCCAGCTGGAGGCTAGCGTGGAAACTCTTTTGAGCATTCATTTGACAGTGCCAGTAGCATGCATTTGTCAACTAGTACACTGTTTTGTATAGTTTTCCTTCTCTCGTGCCAGCGTTCTACTAGTATATCTTGAGATTCACATGCGAGTGAGCTCTTTGTCCTCAATAATCAGATTGTTCAACCCTAACGCTAACCTGCACTACTTTAACAATTATGGCACACTAGTAGAATAAACTAGTAAAAAATTTTCACACTAAGCATCCAACAAAAGGAAGGACAACTTTTACCAAATTAACGACATGTTACTAGTGAAACATTAGATGTTAACTAAAATTTTATATAAGTACTCGTGTCATGCAGTTGGGCGGGACGGTGGCTCAGCTGGAAAGCGTTGGCCTCACAGTTCTGAGGTCCCGGGTTCAATCCCGGACTAGCCTGTGTGGAGTTTGCATGTTCTTCCCCGTGCCTGGGTGGGTTTCCTCCGGGCACTCTGGTTTTCTCCCACACCCCAAAAACAGACAACAATAACACTCTAAATTGCCCCTAGGTGTGATTGTGAGTGCGCTGTTTGCCTCTATGTGCCCTGCGATTGGCTAGGATAAGCGCCGAAGAAATTGGATAGATGGATGGAGTTTTGCCTTAATGGGAAGATGTTTTCCCTATTAGTCTGCTCAAAATGCGCTACTAGCTTTACTATTCAGGTTAAGGTCCGTGTATTCTTTGTCCTCGTAAGACAGGGCAGCACACTAACATGACTTGTAACTTCCAGTCATTCTACTTGTGTCCTAAGGACAAGAAGCTTGTGAGTACATATCAAACAAATGCTCAAAAGGCTTTCCATAAGATTTTAATTAGATGGTACACGTAGCGCTGCGTTGCAAGCGAACGCAACGCAGAGTGATCAACGCGGGAAAGAAGCACTTCTCCAACTGTGGTAGAAAAGAACCAGCGACAGACGTGTGACGTTCAAAAATTGTCGGGAACGTTACTCAAAAGCCAAGCAGCTGAGGGGTGCGTGCGGGCCATCCTATTTATGAGATGTACAATATATTTATTTTCTGCATATAAAGTATAAATGTAAATCTATATATTTATTTATTGCAAAGACTTTATTTTGTAAGGAGCTGAAAATTATCTGGACCGTAGATTCTACTGAAATTACAACAATAAACCATGTTTAGAGAACCAAAAAAAAAAAAAAATTAAAAAGTCATAATGCTAATGAAGATTTGCAGTTAATATGACAATAAAATTGTCCCGCTATGTGACACTTTCTTGTGAGACTATTTTGTGCTTGGATCCAAATTTGATGTACCAATTAAAAACACAGAATGTATATGAGCCTGTGTCTTTCCTTGTATATTGGTTTTATCATCCATGATGGATGAATATATATATATATATATATATATATATATATATATATATATATATATATTCACACCACACACACACAGACACACACACACTTTATGGTGAAACTGACCGTGTTTTTTTCCCATGAGGAAGATAAAAATGGATTCACCCCTCAGTCATCCTCACATAGATTAAACATCAGTTATTAGCGACAGTACTTTTGTGAAATCTCTATTCTCAGTCAACACTGTACCACATCTACTTCGACTATACTTGGTTCAGTGAAATAATACCTTTGCTATCAATAGTTATCTTAAAACATTATGCTTGTAGTCTTTTTGTCTACACTTGCTTCTTTACAAAAAAAAAAATCACACTATAATAAACTCATCTTGAAGGTGTTGTGAGTCATCGTTCTTTGCCAAATAAAAACGGAGGGGCTGGGGACGTGGGGGCTAGTTGGGGAGCATGCAAGCATTAAAAAAGATGACGGAATGCATGCAGTAATACATTAATTTGAAATCGTGTTTTCATTGGTCGCTTAGATATGCAGTGTTTACATACACAACGGATGGGATGAGTGGAGATATTCACATCATATTAAAAAGTCCTTCATTCATTTCTCTTCCCTAAACACTATACATTGAGATATATATATATATATATATATATAATATATATATATATATATTAACTATTATCACTGCTGTCACATGAATACACCACAGTGGATCAATGTAAGCCGGTTTATCCTGAATGATAAATACTGACCAATTCCGTAAATTATATTATGTTGTTTTTTGAATATGTTTTACAACAAAAATAAAAACAATAAACACCCTGGAAATGGAAGTACGGAATTATTTTGTCATCAAAGGCTTGAAAATGCAAATGCTTACAGTAAATGTCAAAGTGGCAGTATCACAATCGGATTTTGGTGGTTTGAAATTGTACGACGTGAGCGAGGGAAGAGACACAATGCAAAGCAGCGACCCAAATTGTTTGTACCGTCGCTCAGGTCAACGAACAGGTAAGAGATTTTAGGATTATTTGCAGACTGGTAACATAAGACACTGCCTGCAGTCATCAAAAAGCAGGGAAAACTAAATAATAAAGAGCACACCATTCATGTTAAGGTTGGGATGAAATATATTGACACATACAGTACAGTATAGATTTTTATAAACATAAAGAACACTACAGAAAATGATCTTTTGTCTTTCTGTAGCGTTGCTCTGTTTTGGACATTGTCTCGAGATTCTGGGCAGTTATTTTGAAATCCTTGTAAAATTTACAACACTACTACACCAGCTCCACAAATAGGTAAGGAATCTCAATCAAGCTGTGTTTGTCTTTCTTCTTCTTTCAAAAGATTCATGGCCCACGCCGCAAATGAGAAACGATGGTGCCTTCCTGTCTGAAAGACGACGAGAATGTAGCTTCAAAAGAGTTTGCAGAAGACGTTGTTTCCCAGAAAAAGAAAATATTGACTGCCAGGCCAATTTGCCCACATAAAGCCTTCAGCAAAAGTGAAGTGCGCAGGCCCGGCTGGCTCGACAGTACACTCTCAGTTGGCCTCATCCAACCGTACTAAATCAGATTCCTCATGCAACTGGATCCAAACTCCTAATTGGCTTTACACATCAGTGTGGATTTGGGCTCTTGGGGTCCCCCCCCCTCTGACCCCCCAGGGACTCAACTATGGTGTCGTCTACGCACAATAGACAAACAGCTGCTGCGGTGGGGATGTGCTGCAAAACCCGCAGTGCCGCTTGCTAATCTGGGGGACGGGATCAACATTTCAACATCTGCAATAGTTGTAATGCTCCTCCACTGGCAGATATCTGTGAGCAGCGAGAGCAAGATACCCCCCCACCCCAACAGACATGCACACTCCTGCGCTGGGGGATGGGGGGGGGGAGGGCTGAAAAATAAGACGTGAAGGGAAAAACCCTGGCAGATGCAGAAATGAAAACAATACAGGTGGGGGGGATGAAAGAAAAAGAGGGTTGAGGACTGGTAGACGTATTTAAAAGACAACTATCCGGAAGCCGTGATTGAAAAATGAATCTGCTAAAAGGAGGAATTAATTTAGAAAATGAATGATAGAGAACACGGGCTCAACTAGTAACATTGTACTTCAGTGTCAAATTTAAACACTAGTAAATCTAATGCTAAAGGCGACACGGTGAACCAACTGGGCCTCACAGTTCTGAGGACTGGGATTTGAATCCGGCCCCACCTGTGTGGACTTTGCATGTTCTCCACGTGCCTGTGTGGGTTTTCTCCGTTCACTCTTGTTTCCTCCCACATCCCAAAAACATGCAATATTAATTGGACACTCTAAATTGCCCCTAGATGTGATTGTGAGTGCGGCTGTTTGTCTCCATGTGCCTTGCGATTGGCTCCAGCACTCCCCTGGCCAATCAACCTACCATGTGTGGTTTGGGACTGTGGGAGGAAACCGGAGTACCCATAGAAAAACCCAGGTAGGGACTGGGAGAACCCCGCTAACTCTACATGGGGAGGTTGGCCGGGATTTGAATCCCAGTCCTCAGAAAAGCGAGGCATATGTACGAACCAATAACTATCATTGTGCCGCCACATTTCTTTTACTCACCAAAATCCAAATATTTCCTTTTTATTTAGAACTTCAACTTTAAAAAAAAAAAATCTTTGTGTATTATTAAGACTCAAAGACAGGATTTGCTTCAGCCTTTTGGTCACTTTATTAAACGTTATATTAAATACTCAAGATAATAGCAGGTTAGCAAATTGTGGTGCATTTGCTTACGGAAGAACAATCTTCAGAGGGCAAAAACAGTCTACAAGTAAATGAAGTACACCTTGTGCAAACACAGGAGCCATCAAGAGACGACAGGCTTCTCTTGCGCCACAAAAACCCTCATTAACAGCGACGGTAGTTTGGAGCAGAAAATAAAAATAAAAAACTTTTTTTTTTTTTTTTTTAAATGTCCCCTTGCCCCCCACCCCCAAAAAGCCACCAGGTGCAACTGAGCTGTGACAAAGCTAGCCTGAACACACACACACACACACAACACACACACACACACACACACACACACACACACACACACACACTGGACCGTGGGCATACTGGTTGTGCTTTGTGAGTGCCTGTCACTCGCAATGGAGGACCAAGAGTGACAAAATGAAATAAGAAAACGTGTTCAATTTGTAATATATCTTGATTTCATTTTGGTCCTCCTATTCCCCTGTGCATCGTGAAATAATGTCATTCTCGCCCAGCGGACTCAAGTCAGAGGGCTCAGCTCGTGCTGATTCAGCTCCAACCCAAATTGCCTGATCCTCCACGAACGCCTGGGAATTAATCGCGGACGTTTCATAAGTCGATTTGAGGTAAATACTTGGGCCAGTATGTTTTGTGTGCTAGTTAACAACAGGCAGTTCAAACCTAGCGAAAAATACAGTACCAACGATATGGCTTGCAAAGTGGAGGGATGTTCTTCATTCATTTACCGTTCCCGCTCTTGACGGTCGTGTCAGGTGAGGCGTGGAGAGCGAAATTGCTCAAGGGTTTGGAGTTTCAAACACGACAATCAGAACACATGAAACGTACTGGCTCAAGTATTGACCATTAAAGCCGTGGTTTTTGCTGAGCTACATACAGTGACAAGGCTGGCATTGCACGCGTTAACTCACTGACGTGCTCACGCAGTAACACGCAATTTGATTGGAGCTGACACACCACTAGCCCCCCCCCGAGTTTGACGGGCAAGAATGACAAATGCAATTTTGCCATGACCAAATGGCAACAGTAGCGCCAAAATTCAAATCGATAAATATTGAAATAAAAACTTCATGACATTTATTCATTTAATGATGCATTTACCACACTTTGGCACTCACGGTCCTCCAAAGAGTCACCAACCCACTCACCGAGGGACCAATACGAGTGGAACATAAAACAATGAGGACACACAGTGCTATGCTAGACACCACGCTAACAGTGAGAATGACGATATACACACAAAATAATAATTAAAAAAAAAAAAAGGTCACGGGGACCAGCAGGCAGTTTTGAACAACACAAGCATTCCAATAATGGACCCGTGTTGATAGAAACAACTGACGTCCAATAGGAAGGCCATTATTGTTTTTTTTTCGTTTTTTTTTTTTTTTTTAATGGACATGCCATTTAATTTTATTCATTTCCCAAAAGAAGCCAGACTTGTCAGCAGCAAACGACTGATTGGTGGAGGAATCCACAGGCTGTCACCAACCACACTGGTCCCATTGGGGTTTTAAAAGCGTATAAAAAACAGTTTAAACATTGATGAAACCCTTTTTTAAGGGGGATACAATGCAACACTTTAAAGTATTGCAAGCTAAGACAGATTTGACTTTAAATACATGAAAAATGAAGATATAGAACTCGAATAACATTAAGGCGGTATATACACTTTGTATTTATGATGAGTTTTTCAAATAGACCCCTTTCAAACAGTCTTTTTTTTTTTTTTACATAAGGTTCTGCCAGCTCCTGGTCGGCGACGGAATTGCAACTCCAGTGGAGAGGAATTGAACTTCCACTTTCTTCTCGTTGTCTCATCTCCATCGGTCAAGACACAGAGAAAGAGATCGATATAGAAGACAGACCCTGGTTTGGACTGGGCCCACCCGGTACTAGAAAGCTGGTGTGACCTACAGGCCCTTGGAGGGCCCGGGATTCTTGCCCATGGCGGCGTGGGGGTTCATTCCGTGCAGCTGCTGGTAAATGCCCAGCAGCTCCATTTGGGTGAGCCTGTTACCGCCCAGCATGCCATTCTGCAGGGCCATATTTAGAAGGTTGGTCTGGTTGGCCAAGGCGAGTTGCTGCTCTTGGACCTTCCTGTTGTTCACCACCTTCTGTACGTACATCATCAGCTAACAAGAAAAGCAAAACACCAATCAGCAATCAGTCGATGCCTTGACCGACAATGTGGTCAACTTAGAATGAGAATGCACAAAACCATTTTAGCACACTCCATTTGGCTTTAAATGATTCATCAGTAAACTTACATCATGCAATTGTAATGAAGATGTATTTTACTTTACTCATCACATTTGTTGAACGTGGCGTAAGCGAAGTCGGATCAATTTCAAAGGAAAATAATGAAGCAATGTTATACAAACTCCTCTCAGCATGCCATGCGGCACTGCCGGCACTAAAGAGTGCCGCAAAGCATGCTGCGAGGAGGTAAATAGCATTGAAAGTGCGTGTTTTGTGTCAATTACTTTTGGAGTCACTTTTATTTGTTTTATTATTTGCTGGTTATGCTCATTTAGCACTAAGCTGGCTCTCTGCTGCGGTGTGATAATTTTTAGTTTCGATGTGACACCGTGAGTGTGTACAACATCGTCAGTAATGACCTGCCTCGACAGGTTGTGCGTGGGCCAATGGAAGCTTCTTCGTACAGATGTGAAATTTCATTTGTTCCTCGCAAGTGCCATCATTAGGTAGCTTAGATCCTCGCTAAAATACATGCTGGCAGTGTAACCAGTGTGTGTTAATACTGCATCTATTGTTTGGAGATTTTTGTTATTCACGGGCATTACCTTCCTTACACCCCTGCAAATAATGGGGGAATACTGTATATATTTAGATTGAGGCCCCGTAGCTCAGTGGTTAGAGCACTGGTTTGGTAAACCAGGGGTTGTAGGTTCGTATCCCACTGGGGCCTCCACTCCCTGAGAAGGGTTGCGTCAGGAAGGGCATCCGGCGTAAAAATTGTGCCAAACATATATGTGCGTTCATCTGTGATGACACGCTGTGGCGACCCCGAAAGGGACAAGCCGAAAGAAGACGACTGTATATATTTAGATTAAAAGTACTGGCCCGCTTCTCAAATTTTCATGTTTCCAAACTTAAATGTTTAAGATCATCAAACAAATGTTAATATCAGACAAACATAACTCAAGGGAACTGAAAACACAGTTTTTAAATGAATTCATTTAAGAAAAAAAAAGCAATGCGCCCCTAAATCTTACTAACTTGTTAATTCATTCTCAGCAGCAATTGAAATAAAGGAATAAACCCAAACTCCTCCAAACTAGTTTTCGCCCACAGTACAAGAATTGGCCCCCTCGGAGCTGAACAAATGGATATGTATTTTGAATTATACTTTGGGAGGAGTTGGGGGTGTGGGGGTCACCAAAATGCTGGCTACCTGTCATGTTGCTGTTGTTAAATGGTCATGATGCCAGGTTTCATAGCGCATAGATAAAACAGCATCAGCACAATGTTGTCCAAAATTTCAAAATGCACCACAGGAGGTCAAGATCTTACCGACTGCTGCATGGTGACGGTTTCTCTGTAAATAGCTTCCCTGCGTTTGGCCTCCAACTCCACAGTGGCCAGTCGGCCCAGAGCCAAAGATTGGACCTGGTTCTCAGTAAGAGCGGGATTCTCTTTCCACTGTGGAGGACGGAGTGGACAATTAACAGGTTAATGTAAAAAAAATAAAATAAAAAATAATCACCTGTATTGATTGATACAAAGCATTACAAGAAAAAGATAAAGGGTCGGGACGATCATAAATTCAAAGAAAATGTCCGTTCTACGGCACTCACAAGTATGGCAATGGTATCTTCCAGGGAGTCTCGTTGTAAATTCTTCAATGAATTTGTTGCCTCGATGACCTTCATTCGCCCTTGGTTGATAAGCTCCTGTCCGCAAACAAAAATGGAGAAAGTGTTGAAACAACGCCTTCATCCTCTTAGCATCACGAGCAGTCGGGTCCTCGGCTGCTCCCCCCTCGCTCAGCCAAAATGATGCAGTGGCGGGACCGCTTCAACTGTTGCATCGTTCGGATTGTGCAAATAACATGGATTGAAACGATTAATGTCATCAAGCGTTGTTTATAGCGACAAAACCACAGAGGATTATCGAGCTCTGAAGTTATTATGAGCTCATTTGGTTGTGAGAGCCCAGAAGATTTACTGTATCATCCACTCGCAGCACTTCCAGCAACAAGTCACTTAATTCACTGCACATTGTTGAAACGTAACCGCTGCGTGCCACAGAACAGGCAGGCGCTTTTTTTTTTTTTAACCTTCCAAACAATCAAAGACATTTGCAACAACAACATTTGTCCTATCAGCATACAACATCCTTGTGCACTTGTTATTAAAATGACAACATGGAATGTGTAACAGTACAAAAGTCACAGCATTAGTAATGTCGTGTATTTTGTTTTTTGTTCAAATCCATATCTTCACTGAAAATTGTTTTCTTGTTCACAACCCTCATTTTAATATACTTTCAACAACAGTTGAAGAAATATTTTCCTTGACTTTTGATTTCAAAACTAATGATGTATCAATATCACAAGTCGAATATATATTTATATGGTTTCCCTGCATGACTACAATATAGTCCATGACTAAAATGCTTTGGACACCCCTGGTGTAGAATCATTTCATTTTCTCCTCTGCCATGACGATTGCTTTAAAATATATAATTGACCATTGTTATGACCCCCCCTCACTCCCTGTCTCTCCCCACTCATGTTTTAGCAACTTAGTAATAACTAAAAATCCACCAATACACAGTGTTTCCATTGGTTATATGGAGTATTGCCTGGACTCAGTTTCACACAACTTGGTTTGGGAAACGCTGGTCTAGAGGCTCAACTGCAAGTAGGTCCAAAGGAATTTCAATCGAAACCATCAAATAATTTAACAGTTTTGATTAGACCTAGATTGTTACAGGGACTTTAAGAATCCTCACATGGGTGGAACTTTTATGTGCCTAAGCGTTCAATTGAAGGAGGTGTTTGGAAGGAGACATGAAACTTTTAAGAGCTATATTGTGCCTCACGTCATCAATGAGTGATCATATCGCTTAGGAACTTTTTTTTGTGTATGGCACCATGATTATAATAATTGAAGCCAGGCTAAATATTTTCACCCATCTACTCTCCTCGGTGATCTTCTCGCTACTTTACTCAGATGTGTCAGCGCGTATAAATATCTGTTGGCCCAGACATGAGGCATTACGACGTGACGGGCGGCGATCCGGGGGCTGAGCTGGTTTGCCGGCTGCATGGCTGTTGTCACAATTAGCGGCGGGAACTGAGGAATGTGGTGCGACATGCCGTGGGGGGAAAAAGGAGGAGGACGACGAGTGGGAGGCAGGAGAGGGGCATGTGGGGCTCATTACTTACCTCCAGCTGCTGGTTTGTCATGGTGGCCAAAGCCCCCAAGTTGTAGTGTGAGAATAACATAGAAGCGCCCATTTGAGGGTGTGCCTGGTAGTTCGTCCTCATGGTCAAACCCTGGGAGAGCAAAGACCGTGATTAACAAACATGTGACAGTTCAAAAGCAGAAAGATTATTTTATTTGCTTGCATATTAGGTAAGAAAACCTGACAGGGTGAAGTGTGTGTGTGTACAAAGCATACAGTCGTACCCCAGTAAAGAGCAACAGCATACTGATGTTTGTGTGTAATTGAAATTCTTCTGCAGGTACTTTTCCTGTGCCCTGTAATTTGGCCATCAGTGCGTGTGCATGCGTGTTTGTGCAATTGCGTGAGCTGAGTGTGTGTTGGAAGATGGATGAGAAAAGGATCTCTGGATGTGGCCAGAGAGAGGTGTGCACACAAACACAAACACTGGATGTATGAGCATCCTGTGGCAGCCAGGCTAACATTGGTGCCTATCTGGCCGCCATGTTGCGGAGGTCATCGTTCCCGTAGAAGGCAATGCATGGACACTGAAATTATGTTGGAACTTGCTTATTACTCAACTGATTTCCATGATGATTACTTCTTTGTCCAGACCAAAGGGTATGTTATCAATAAGCTACAATGTTGATGTTATGTTCCGCTGAGCCAACTAGTCTTTTATTTATGAGTTTAGACACACTCGTTCTTCATTCACTTGGACTGTATTCTTCTTCAGGTCGGCGGTTTTGCGAACTTTGGCACTGAAACTGGGAATTACACTTTTGATATTTAATTTAACTGTTTTTTTTATTTTTAGAAATTGGAATGTTAGTCATGCTTCTAATCAATTCTCAATTCCCAACCTTACCCATCTTTATAAGAACTGACCCAATCATCAACGGCTAGCCTCCACAATTGTAAACGTAACCGTTATAATAACTTTGCATTCCTACAAATACAGTATAACATTAGCTAGCTAGACAAATAGCTTAGCCTCCACCCCTAAAATGCACGCAGGTTGCCATAATATACAACTTAAGTACATGTATTTTGTGTTATTCAGGCCACCAGAGGCTACAAGCCGATATATTTTCACTGCTCAAACGTAGGAATGAGTAGGCATTTCTGGTATGTGAGTGACAGTTTATGGTGAGCCGGAATTGATTACATTTACCGGATGTGTCTCCCTAGTGTTCAAAAGCTGGCAGAGCTTTATTTTTCAAAAAGTTGAAGCCTCATTTTATCAACTTGTTGTAATCATTTAAATATGAAAGGGTTGTTAACTCTGTGGTGTCATATTTACAAGACTTTTATTTTCACTTTACAGGAAATTCAAACGAAATATTTTCACGATACTTCACAAAGATGTAGAAACAAGTGAAATATTGTCAGTGGACCTTCGCAGCATTGTTTCCCCTGCAAGTGGAAAACCTTGTGTTCTTCTGACAGGCAGACAAGCTCAGGGAAAAGCCGCTTACGGCACACAGGGGGTAGAAGACGGCGAGTGTGTTGGAAAAATAATCATTAGAGTGAATTAGAATCTAGGATTACATGAGGAGAACGGAGACCAACTCCCACTCGGTTGCACGATCAACCCTTCACACACACGCACGCATATTCCAAATAAACACACTAATTGCCCTTTGATTTGACCTACAAAAAGACAGGAGAGAAGGTAATAGGAGAGTAGGTGCAAGCACCAGCCACAGAAGGTAAATGTGAACATTAGACAAGCCTCTCGTGGATAGACGTGGGCCCTAAGAGTGGCTTGGCACATGTGGTAAAATTGTCATCTCGCACAAATGTTGGAATACATAGACCTTAAGTGTCCCTCAACATGGCATTAAATTCCACTAAATGCTACTCTTGTGTGTGTCACTAATTGCTGTGATGGGAAAAATGTAGAACATGTTAGACTCCCTTTAAAAGCACTCCAGTGGCTTGGATTAATTGCAGTTGATTCGAAATACATAGATCCTTGGGGGGGGGGGGGGGGGGAGACAAAAAGAATTGGGTACCAAGAATCGAGACCTGATCAAAACCGGGACTAACATGTCGGCTCTCCCGGAATCGTAAAAAACAAAAAAAACAAAACAAAAAAAAAAACACTTCTCAGTTTCGATGCCTACAGTCCAGTGACGACAAAGAACAAACTACCCAAAACAATGAAGGACCAAAAACCAACAAAAAAGAATGCACATTAAAATGGAGAAGTTGACAGAAACAAAAATATAGCTTAGTTTACCATAACAGAAAACGTCAGAAACCGGGCTAAAAGTTCACTAAAGGTCAAACTAGCAACTTTACATTACAATGAATTCAGAAAAACTCACGGAAACACCTCACAGTATCATAAACACTAACCTTGTCTGTCCTTGGTCTGTAAGTAAAGGAATCAGCAACTTACACAGCGTTCGGTTCCATCGATTAGTCTTATTTTTTTTTTTTCCATTTTAAATTCATTTTTACCGGTGTTGTGTGAACTTATTTTTCATTCCAAATTGTGGCATGCATGCTTGAAACAGCAATTCCAGTTAAAACTTGGCCATACAAACCTATATGACATATTAAACTACCTTTAAAATGCTATATTTAACCTTTAGCTGAAACAATAGGTAATAAATAATAACTAACTGGGTTGGTGCCGCACAGTTCATAGGCTTGATATCAATACTGGTCATAAGGAACAGCAAATCAAATGTTCATTTTAGTTTAGGCTGCAGCCTGCTAAGAAAATGACACTTCCTAATAAAACTTTACTTAAACCATGAATTTAACATTTTTTACCCAGCCAACTAAAAGAATCGTAATCAGGAATCCTTTGGAAATGGTATCGAAATGAACCTGAATTGCTGAAATTCAAACAATGCCCAACCCTAAAAAAATACATCAGCAAATTTAGCCTACTTTAGATATGAGTTTAATGATGCAGTACAAGCCAGACTTACCTTCTTCTCTGCTTCATATTCAGCCCAGGCTGCTTTGCGATCTTCCTCGCTCAAGGCTTCCTCCTCCTTGTGGTCCAACAGGGAGTCGTGCTCATGATAGCACACAATCTGGTCCTTATGGGTCTGAAGCAACTCAGCCAGGAAGAGGTCCTACAGCGGCCAGAGAGACACAAAAATGCAAAGTGTCAAAGGGAGGATTTTTTTTTTTAAGTCATCACTACAGTCAATACTCTGAGGGCCACAGTCAGTCTAGTGTTAAGACTGATGCGATTCTACTCTGGTCTTGGAGGCAACAATTGAGAGAGTCTTTCCTTGATTTATGCCACTCACTTGGTATGGCAAGTAAAATTGACAATGATCTTATTGGTTTGATCGGTATAGGCAAACAACTAGCCCTGCTGATCGGCTTTAATATTACAATTTGCCAAGAGATCAAGGATGCAATTGATAGGCTCCGCAAAAGTTTTTTACTCTGCGTTGCCATCATATCTAGCTGCTTTATATTTAGCCTTGTCGTGTGTTTTTTGATTAAGTATTGTAAATATCTGACAAACAATAAAGTTATAAAAAAAAAAAAAAATACAAGGAGACTTCGATGGTTAGGACATGTTCAGAGGTGAGAGAGTATATTGGTAGAAGGGTGCTGAGGATGGAGCTGCCAGGCAAAAGTGCGAGAGGAAGACCAAAGAGAAGGCAGATAGATGTGGTGAGGGAAGACATGAGGGCAGTTTGGGTTCGAGAGGAAGATGCACAAGGAAGGCTTAGATGGAAAAAAATGACACGCTGTGCCGACCCCTAATGGGACAAGGCGAAAAGAAAAGAAGAAAAAATAATACATCGGCAGTCTGGGAGGGACAACATAACGCCTGAATCAGACTATGAGACAAACTGGGTATTTCGCGATTGCACTGACTACTTCAATAAAATTGTGTATTCCCATACCACCACATCCCGTCTTTTATGATTATTGGGCTTTATCTTGTCAACTCAAATGTGACCGGAAGCATGCGTCACCATGGGAACAACAATAAATAAATCACGCGTGTATTGTTGGTCAAAAAAAAAAAAAAAAAAAAAAAGAACACAATGGGGAAAACTGGTGGTGGTCACCGGTGCTCGGAAGAAGACATTAATTTAAGAATTGCGTGATCTATCAGGTAGGCATGCATTTTTATTACGATACAGGCAACCAAACATTATCTAGTCTAGCAAGCCAGTCCTAGCATGAACGGTTGTATGTAAACATCCCCCATGTTAAGTGAAATCATGCTCTGTTTTGGTGTGTGATTACAGTAAGTTACCACCTATTATTTCTATGTAATGTTGGCTTGACGTGACTGAGTGAATACATGACCTGATAAGAGAATATTTTTTGAAGATATTCAGTATAGAGTACACAAGTATGAACAGTAACTACTTTTTGATCCAATCGTGATCATTTATCCTTTTTTTTTTTTTTTTTTTAAATTGCTGATCAGTCTCAAATATCCTGATCGGGTGAGGCCAACAGGCAAGTGGTTTTTTTTTTTTTTTTTTGCATTTTGCTTTTCCATAGATACAAACAAAAGCAACAACACTCTCCTGTCTCATGTTTTGCACAGGTAAACATTAGGTTCTTTGTTGGCAGAAGTTACGCCACTTCAGTTTCCATTATAACACTATTATTTAGTCAAATGCCCAACTAAAACTATGCCAGGAGTGCCAGACTCACAGAAAAATGGTTCAAATTACTCTGCTTTTTTTTGTTCTGGTTTATCTTTAGAATAAAGTAGAAGTTTGGAAAGTGGAGAGATCATACAACCTCTGCATCATCACAAGCCAGTTCACACAGGGGTTCAACTATGCTCCTCCTTCATTGTCCAGCTACCTCTGAACTCTTGACAATGAGCGTGAAGTTGCAAGGCAAATTAATCATAGATGTCACTGCTGCATACCAAGGAGGAATACAAAACAGAAACACGGTAGGATAAAAGGAGTCGGTGATTGCAAATCTGTACAGAATAAGAGAGAAAATAAACAGTGGTCCAGACACGGTGAAACTAGATCTCTTAAATTAGAGATGTAAGACAAGCAGACAAGCTTGTATACACAGAATTCACGTGTAAAACTGCTTAGGCCACCAACCTGGGCTGAGGAAGGCTTTGCCGGAGTGGACTATTATAGCTAGGGTGAACGATCAGCATTTTCCAAGATTTTTAAGGTCAATTGTCACCAGTGCTGGAGGTCAAATGACAATACAGATGCTCCTCCTTGACCAATGTGCACACGGGAATATAGTTGTATTCCCACATAGACCACTGGCTCCAGGGTGGTCCAGTCCATCTCCTTCAGCGAGCTGTTTGCAAATGTGACCCAGTACTAATGATTGCCAGTAACCTGAGCTGTCTTATTGGCATCCTGATGGACCCGCATAGTAAAGCCTATCAATTTCCTGCAGGAGAGCTGCAAAAGTGAGAGTCGCTGGGTGAGCAGATTGCTCGGGCAGAAATGATGTAAATGAACCCACTCACTTTGCATATGGGGGATATGAGTGGCTATTTCTACAGGATTAAGTCTTGAAAGAAATTCTGGCATTTCAAAATTTATGATTATAGGATGAAGTGACAGACTTACGATAAGATCACTATTTTAATCCTTTTAAGTAAAAAAATAAGAACTGAATAGGATTTTGGAAATATTGGTGGACAATAATGAAATCCATCCATGGATCCAACCATCTAACAAAATCTAAGCTTTGTTTGGATGCATTTAATGAAAAGGTATTTCATGCCGGTATTCAAATGATGTGAAGTGGTTTTGTAACAAAGCAGTCCTTACTTATCAAGAGATTAAAAATTTGGGAGTTGACAAAAGCGAGCCTCATTTGGACTGCACAAGGTGGCACAGGCATCCAAGCGTATTTTGCCAAGAGACTAAAAATGTCTGATGCAATTAAACACCTGTCACCATTAGTAGCTTTAGAAGTCATGAAGGCATGATTTCTGGCTGTCATCAGATGCTTTCTGAAGTTGAGAATGGGTACATGATGTCCTGAAAACTGTTATTTTCTTGGAATTACTTTTAACAAGCCACTAACGTGACATATATGTTTAGAATCATAACAAATACTTAACATGGGGTAGAGTACCATCCATCTTCTACCGGTTATCCGAGGTCATGTTGCGGGGACAATATCTTTAGCAGGGACGCCCATACTTCCCTCTCCCCAGTCACTTCATCCAGCTCTGCCGGGTGGATCCCAAGGCTTTCCCAGGCCAGCCAAGAGATGTGGTCTCTCCAACGTGTCTTGGGTTGTCCCCCGGGGTCTCCTTCTGGTGGAACTTGCCTGGAACACCTCACCAGTGAGCAGTCCAGGAGGCATCCGAATCAGAAGCCCCAGCCATCCGGATCCTTTCAATATGGAGCAGCGGCTCTACTCTGAGCTCCTCCTGGATCACCGAGCTTCTCACTTTCTCTCTAACGGAGAGCCCAGGCACCTTGCGGATGAAACTCATTTCAGCCGCTTCTTTGCGAGAAATTCATGACCCACAGCTTGTGACCGTGGGTGAGGGTAAGAACATAGATTGACCGGTAGTGAACTTCACTCCTTCTTTACCACAAAGGGCTGATACAAAGTCAACTACAGATGCTGCACCAACCCGCCTACCGATCATGCGTTCATTATTCCCTCACTTGTGAACAAGACTCCAAGATAATGGACCTTTCGAACTGGCGATCTTGAGCTCTGTCCCCTTAGCTTACAGTTGCCATGTCCCGGAAGCTTCCAAAAAGGCGCCTGAACAGAACAGGTTGAAAGTCGATTCTCGATTACGTATTCCAGATAATATTGCAGTATGTTTTTTTGCCAAATGCCTCAGACTTGTCCAAGAGAATTCTTAAGAGAGGTCTCAACTATTTCACACAAGGATATGTACAGGGAATTAAGATTTTGGACAGAGCAGGACGCACTGTCAAGAGTTACAGTGAAATGTTGGCGATCGATCCAAAATCATATTGAAATCCAACAGGATAAAATAGTGGAACTGTACTGCACATGTAAAGTAGGGTGATTACTTTTTACTTGGAAAGATGATGAGTAATATCATTGTAGTCTTGCCATGTGTACATTATGCAAATAACTGGGTGTATTCATTTGACTTGGCTCATAATGGGACTCAGTGCTCTGTTTTAAAAGCCCGATGTGATACAAATAGGCAAATAGACATTTCTCTTGCATGAAATGGTGCATTTACGTATGACTAACCCGACTCTTCGGCATAAAACATTACATACTTCATTCAGCAGGTCAGTGATACATTAACAAAGTGAAAGTTGTTCTCCTGCAATGTATAAAGAACTGATAATAGTTAAATCAAACTCAGCGAAGATACTTCTCCCTTACCTTCGAACATACACCCTTGTGTTTGTGGATATTGTCCACATTTAGTTGTTCGTGCCGTCTTCCCCGGGGCTGAATCCATCGTAGACACTTCGTCAACTGTGTTTTAGGCTTTGGAAAATGAATCAACCAGGCCCCTTGTAACCTGGCCGGATATCTTTCGCCAAAATTGCATATTCCCCAAGCGCATCTGAGGACCATTTTCTTTGTGACATTAACTTTTCCAAACCCAGACTACTGACAACCAGCATTGCTTGGGGACAATATGGCGACAGGGGTGTGTCAAGCCAGGGTTTAAGACAATGCGGTTATCTGATTGGCTATTATTGTACGAGTGATTGACAGGTCAGAAAGGTCAATTGAACTCCTCCACTTGGGGTAGGATCTTATCCCCAAACGAGAGAGGACAGGTCCACTTTTCCATTTGAGGACCATGGTCTGGCTGATTCTAATCCCAGGTGCTTCACTCTGCTGCGAACCGCTCCAGCGAAGGTTGGAGATTACGGCTTGAAGAAGCCAACTGAACCACATCATCTGCAAAAAGCAAGCTTTGTGCTAATATACAGATATAGATCACCACATCACTTGTATGTTTTGTGTGGAAAAATGGGAAACAATTCAATGCTAAATTCCATCTACAAATAAATTATTTGCCCTTTTCAACCGTAGTTTATGACAGAATTTGATGTAGTGGCTTTAAATTCAGAGGTGTGTTAGCGACAAGAGATCAAAGACATCCTAAAATTAGGAATGCACGAGGAAGAGATATTTGTAATACCTAAACATAGCCAGTCAAAACTCCCTAACCCACAGCTGCAGATGAGTTACGAACACACACAGTCAAAGTCACCAGACACTGCTAAACAAGTTAATCTGCAGAAACGCACTTAAATCTTGGGGCTGTGCCTGACATGGAGGCCAAGACCGCCCTCAGGACTTTACAACATTCACAGCAGGAAACATGCCAGATTATTTTTTTCTGGCAATCAGTCAATTAACAAAGCTCATCACATTAGTCACACTGTGATGCACTGTTTAGTTAAAATGTATCTACATCCTGGTACATATTTCAGGAGACACTGAAAAATATCAGAAGCTCAATACAAATGCAGCCCATCTTTTAAAAGGCTAATAGATGAGGGGCCAACCCATAAACCCTGAACTCAACAGAAAACGATGCAGTTTTATGGAAGTTTGGCTCTGTCATTTCTCCATGGAGTTCTCTGCACACCATTTTGACCTTGGAGGAAAATACCATGACATTTTTTTGTTATGGCTATGGCGCTCCAATGTTTAAGACAGCTGCACGTACCACTGTCTGCATTTTTGGATACCTTTGTTTATCTGGTGTTGTATTTCACTTTTTCACATTGGAAGAAATTGAGCTATCACAATCTAATGTGAAACAACTCTTAACAAAGATAAATGATGGAAATTCTTCAGGATGATATCTGCAGACTTTTGGCAGTGCTCGCTCTGCCTTCCCCGCAGGGACAATCTGGAATAAGTAAAGCTGCACAGTTGGCTACCTGAAGTCACCAAAATGTGGTTAGGCCCAACCACGTGAAGAAAAATGCTCAACACAAATTGATGATCATTGACGAGCATGATAACATGTAACAGTTTAGTATGTTTCTGAAAGCATAGCCGAAGCTCAAATGCTGACCACAAATCATTCCAGACAAAATTTTGCTATATACATTAGGGCTTGAGCCATATTGAACTAGGCATCCAGTTCATTCATCCATCACAATAAGTCCCATTTCTATCTTCTTAATTTTATGTTGTCGTACGCATGCCCTTGTTCATATCACCAGTACCCCAAAAGCAAGGCAAAGGCAAAACAGACCTGTGGGGCTGATATTTTCACGTTCATTGAGCAGAAGACTCACATAAAGTCCTGCATGACCTCACTTTTTAAGTGACATAGGCAGGGATTTTGACTTGACCATTAGAGCATTGGAATATTTATTTCCTTCAAGACAACAGAGATTTAACAAAATAATCCAAAATTGTGAACTTCATACAACACCAGATGTGTGATCGCTAAATAAAAAAAACTTCAGTTTTATCTTCAATCAACGGAGGGTGTATTATAAGATATAAGATGGAGCCTAACCAAGTCGGCGCCTTTACGTGTTGTATTTTTGATTGTCTTTGAAGAGGCAATTCATGTACACAAGACTTGCTAATCATTAGAGAGTCTACTACGGACTTTCACAAATCCGCTTATCTTTTTCGCTGTTATCGGTGGGGCGGCTGTGGTCTACGCTGCAGGTCAATGCTGATGGCACACCAAATAGGAAGGGATGGGACAAAAATGTCATCCAGGGAGGAGTTCCAAGGTGAAACCTACTGCAGGCCAAAAAGAATAAAGGCTTGTATTACTTTTGCAAAAAAACAAAACTTTAGGGAGAATATTATACTGTGTGGTTTGACAAGATGAAAGGTTAGTTTCTTTGGATGGTGTGTATCAAAACAAAAAAAACATGCTGCAGAGAGTTAGTGCGGCTTATTAACTGGAGCGCGGTGTTGTCTGGAAAATATGGTATTTTTGCTGAATTCAAACAATTCTCCAAGGAACAGTGCGCGACAATATCTCCACAGAGATTTGACATACCCATTACCAGTTAAAGAAAACACTCAATTTAAGTTGTTGCTGCTGAGGATGGTTCAACCGGTTAAGTTCAGGGGGGTATGACTTTTTCCACACAGGCTAAGGTTTTGTCCATTATTGAAATCAATTCAAAACAGCATTTTAAGTACACTTGGTTTATATTTGTCTGATATTTATATTTGTTTAATGATCTTAAAGTGGGGAAACTATGCAAAATATAAGAATTTGAGAAGGAAGCAAATACTTTTTCACAGCAATTTATCAGACGATGTAAGAGTGGGATGATATAAAAATTTTGGGTGTGGAACGGTGTGGAAATTATCAAAGATTAAATAATTTCCTTGCCCTAATGAGGCCAGCGTGTGGGATATTGCTCCAGTTTGTTCCCATTCATATTTAAATTGCAAAACAGTCTCCTGTGGCCTTAAGGTACATGCCTGGGCCTAATGATTACTGCTCCCATCACCGGCTGAGAGGACACACCATAGTGTATGCATACGGCCTACAGCTTTGACCATTAATTAATAAGTTTGAAAACAGCGGAGCTGTACAAAGTGAGAACAACAAGCCGGGGGGCGGCCCCTTCTGCAAGTGGATGCTTGCTTCATGGAAGAGTGTAATGAGCAGGAAATGGGATGAGTCTGAAGGGTGGGTGGGAAGTCCAAACCTCATGTCTGGCATGCAAAACCTTCTTTGTCATTAGGGGAAGTGCGGCTGCCTCTTTCGTCTTCAATTAGTTTCTCTGATGAGCACAAAGACATCTTTAAGAGAGGGGTTTAAATAATGACCCTTCATCAGCCAAGGGGGGGTCCAAGGGGTGCATAAGAAAAACAACTTTACTGGGCTTGCTTTGAACAAGCAGAGGTAGAGGTGAGTCAGCATAACAGATGGCTGAAAAAACTATGGGGACAAGATTGTGTAAGATCGTGAAGGATGGGGGACATAATAGATGAGGCTCATGGAAGTTTAGTATGAATCTCAAGACATGAGATCAGAAAAGTAAATTGTTGAAGAGGACAACAATCAGGGCCACTGGCCAGCCTTATTAATTTTAGCAATGTGCACTTTGCAGAGTTTGGGGCCTTATGCTGTGACTTCACTTACTCTGTCTGTGCGGAAGGCAGTTGGCTCAAAGCAATGAGTCTGAGTCTTTCTGAGTCATCTTCACATGGACACAGACCGAATTCCTTCCATCAAACTCTCAGCTCTGTCTTCATCCTATTTCTCCTCCTCCTCATCTAACTGATCAAAACAGGCAGCTTCTCGATGACTTCAACCTTTGCCTTTAATACTGTAAATCTAATGCTATCTCACTAAATGTCATGAGTAAAAGCACATCGCTCACCAAATACATCTGTGCAATAGATAACTTAAAAAGCGACCCACTCTACAGTTTGATGCAAAGAGCATTTAGAGATTGCTATTTCAGTTTAATAGAGTTGATTAAGGGCTCCTACCTGTTTATTAATAGACCTACCCTGTGTATAATACTGTGAGTTCCATATTTCTGGACTTACAAATGATGAAAGCAGGGGAACAAGCAGGGATTAGACTTAGTGGCAATTTTAGGCTTATTTCTCAAAAAAGATTGATTTCAAACAGATTTTAGCCTGCCCACATTTTGGGCATCAGCCTATCACAGTCTGCCAAGTCAAGTGCAGAGGGTGAGGACATTTCCTCACTGAACTACTACGTATTCTTTGGTGCATTTTTTCCCAACATTGACAGTCTGGACATTTTTTTAAGACAATAAGTGAAGCTGGAGAAACATTTTCATAAAATTGATTGTTGAAATGTCTCCTTGAAAATAGAAGACATCATCCCACATGAGGTAAGTGCTAGCAGATTCATTTCTGTACAAATAAATGAGTTTTGTCAGCTTACTTTTGTATTGATTGCATTGAAAATATCTCAGACGTTTGAAAGGAGGTTTGATAACACGGGTTTGGTTGGGTGAATGGTGGCATTGCGTGGCACAGGCAGACTGTGACGTGCACTGATGGCTGTCACGGCGGAGACTTGGTATCACAGTGCTGTGTCTTTTAATGTCCCAAATCTGCGATCATCACCAAAATGTATGTGGACGTTTATATTTATGTTCACTTACACTTTAGAAAATATCAGAACAATTGGACGAATACACTTTTTATTTTATAAACATTCAAGCATTTTCCTCTCCATAGACACTCACTAGAGAATAAGGAACACACTTTACATCCATAAAACCCACAATATTTGGGATATGAATTTGATATTTTCAGAGGTAGAAGGGGGCTTAACTAGAGATGTACACATACAATGAGTTTTCTGATGTTAAGGTTAACAACATGAAGCATTTTAGACCGGGTGCAATGTTTGAATCAATGACATCTTGTCTATGTGATGTCTGTCACGTTTACAGATTCGTGCAAAGAAACCTTGTCGAATCCAGACAATCTAGAACTAAGAACATCTTAACACAACGAGATAATCTACCAACTATCGGGGCCAGAAAAGTATTAGCAAGAGGAGAAATTAATAGTTTATTAATAATGAACAACAATGTAAACAATGGCAAGGAATGAGGAAAAAGGGAAGTTTATAGCAGCATTGCAAACAGCAGATTATTTAGTAAATAGCAGTAAACAGCTGTGTGCAGCTGCGTGAGGCTGGATGGCTCATGTAAGTGCACTGTGTTCTCATTAAACCCCAGGGGGACTAAATAACAACATAAAAGTGGGTGGGGAAAAACAATTCACATTAGTCTGAGTCACTTCTCAAAAAAGGTCACAAAAGTCAGAATAACTAGCAGTGGTACCGTTGCAGAATTCCTGTGAAGGCAGTGCAACATCTCAGAAGAATTACAATAAATAAGATGGACTAAACAAGGGCTGGGAGAATCAAATAACTCCGTTAAGTTGACTTCAAAAATAGGTTGAGACAAAATTGGTGGTTCAAATCTCTGCCGGGACGCAAAGAAAGTTTCACCCAGTAACATGTATGTGCCGCCGGAACCAATGTTTTAGATGGACATTACTGCAGACAGTGTTGGGCCACTAATAAACTTTGCCAAAAATGAGAGAGGAGCATCTAAAAGGTGTCACAGTTAGGTCTGTAATATTCACACAGTAAAACATGATTTATGAGTCAGTAGAACAGTAGTTTTTTTTTTTTGTTTTTTTTTTTATAAATCTAAAATGGTAATAACTAGTGTGCTAATTATAAATCCAATTGTTAACCATTTTGCTGTCTCCAGATACACACAATAGAGCAAAACTGCACATTTCGGAGTGGCATTTTATTATGGACAGCCAAAGGCTAACTGTGCAATCATCAGCATCTTGATATGCCACACCTGTGAGGTGGGATGGATTATCCCATTAAAGGAGAAATGCTTATTAACAGATTTAGGCAGATTTTTGAACAATATGTGAGGGAAATTGCCTCTAGTGTATGTAGAAAAAGTTTTAGATCTTTGAGTCCAGCTCACGAAAAATGGGAGAAAAAGTGTTACATTTCAATTTTTGCATTCTACATTTTAAACAGTGTCCAAACTTCATTGGAATTGGTCTCTGAATTACACACTGTCAAAGCAATACATCAGAAGGAAAAAGAAATGTGGTGTTTTTATGTTTTGTTTTTATCAAATTTTTCATATTGTGATATATCGTCAGGTTAAAAAAAAAAAAAAAAAAAGTAATTTTCGTCCACATTGTCCAGACATCCATTTTCTGAGCTGCTTATACTCACACATTTGAGCATTTTTTTATGGTGGTCTAAATATCAATAACGTACAGACCTGCGTTCTGGAGTGATGATCAAGGGATTATAAAGTAAAACATGAATAAGTAGCTTACCCTACACAGAAGGATAAAAAAATGGAGGACCAAAAACACAGATAATGTAGTATGGTAATGACTTGAATTAGGGCTCTGCACGAAAATTTCCACTGGTCATACCATTTTTAAAGGAGATACAGCATGACAATGACATACCATAGTTTCATATGAATTAAAGATTGACAGTCAACCTAAGATATAGTTTCTAAATATTGTGGTGGAAAATGAGGCAACTTTCACACAAAACACGGGCTCGTGCAAGTGCGACAAGATGAGATTTTCAATCGCACAAGTTGAAAAAAAGGTCTCAAATGGGACCAAATTGGTTACATTCTCAAACCCTGGCTTAAAGGTTGAACTGGTCTGCCACACAAGTGTTAAGTACAACAGTAGTATAAAACTGAAGGTTTACCTTGGGGAGCAGCGGTGTGGCTTTCTTGCTCTTCTTCCCTGAGGGATCGTCTAGCAGGTCAGGCTCAAAAGTGTAGAGCTCTGCCAGCTCATTCATAGTAAAGTGCCTTTCAATCTGCTGCTGGTCCACGACCCGGTATGATAAAGATTGTTTGGTAACCTGCCGGTCATAGATTTTTTCTTCCATTGTGCCCTGAAAGGAAAATATTACATGAAAGTCCAATAAATACAAGATCGAACTTCAAGAATACACAACACAATAGTATCGTGTCATTAATTTAGTGCAATAATCAATCAAAGTCACTGGTACATATTCAAAACATCCATCCATCCATCCATCCATCCATCAATTTTCTTTGGCGCTTATCCTCACAAGGGTTGCGGGGAGTGCTGGAGCCTATCCCAGCTGTCAACGGGGAGGAGGCGGGGTACACCCTGAACTGGTTGCCAGCCAATCGCAGGGCACATGGAGACAAACAGCCGCACTCACAATCAGTTCCATTTATAGGCATAGGTTAATGTAATCCATGCGGATGTGCATATTTACTGTTCGTTAACATGCTTGTCTGCTAAAGTTTTAAGATATCTGGTGGCTTCTATACAAAAAGTGACAAATATCATCCTGTCAAGATCACCTGCGCCAGCAACCTGTAGACATAGACCGTCTTCAGCTGGCCGAAGCGATACACCCTGAATATACTCTGGATATCATACGAAGGATTCCATGAGGCGTCAAAGATTATGACTCTGTTGGATGCCACCAGGTTGATACCCAGGGAGCCAGCTCGTGTGGAAATGAGGAACAAACGACCCCTGGAATTGTTTAGAAAGACTTCTATAAAATGTGTTTGTATTGTTTCATGACCATTAGACTTTTAAAATGATAAAAGACCTTGTGTTGTTAGGGTCGTTAAACTCCTCTGCCCACTTCTTCCTAGTGGTGGCGTTGGTGGAGCCATCCAGACGATAGTAGTCAATATTCCTGAACCACTTGCCCTCACCTTCAGAGACACAAGTTAAGAAACATGCTATTCAATGACATAATCAAACTGCAGATGAGCCTTCAACAATAAACTCCCACCTAGTAGGCAGTTTCTTGTAAAAAAAAAGGACATGGTTCGGGTATAAGCAGAGAGTTATAGCGAATGGAAGCACTCTGTATGTAACCTTTAAGATGGCCAATCCTTCGCCAGGCCGCATAGTTCAGCATGTTTCCAATTAAAGTACTGTGATCTCTTCATTACAAATTACAAACCCTTGAGCAAACATTTTTGGTGGAATAAAAAGTCAAGGTCTAATCATCTTCAAAATGAAAGTAAAAACAGCTGCTGAAGTTTAATTAGGAACATGACCTTAGACCGGTGGCACTGTGTATGCATGTGTGCGCACACTTAAGGTTACAACCCATGGACAAAAAAATACATGCTGCATGCGGGCTTCCTTTATGTAATGGATGGAAAACTCCTACCCAAAAGAATGTGTTAGCATTTTTTAATAGACAAAAAAAAATAAAAGTGAAATTTGGGAAAGAGAAAACATGTCAAGCTCCATAAATCAGTAGCTGGTTTCTATTAATAATAGGGTACTTGGTTGTTTTTTAACATCATGACTAAGACCAGAATTACAAAGAAGAATATAGCGGGAAACTGATCACAGGCAAATATGGGATGGAATCATTCTGTGAAGTAACAGTTTCACAAAAGAGCCAAGTGAGATCATCTTGAAAAAAGAATGCGGGAATATAAATATAAAGCTTACCTTTGTATGGTGATATCTTATTTTCATCCGCAGCTCTGCAAGACAGCTCCAGGAAATCCTCAATCAGGTCCAAAGAGATAAGAGACTGACTGAATACCAACCTGTGGATGGGGACAAAGATTCATTGGTGTCACTTTACATTTTTAAATGAGATCCCATTACACTACAAACCAGCGAGTGCACACAAACAGCACATTTCAAACTTACACTTTATCCTCCACTTCCTCTGCCATGCGTAGGATCTCAAAGAGGATCAGAATTTTTCCAGAGTGTTCGATGATTTCAGCATCGGCCTCAGTGACAAACTCCTTGTGCCAGTCAGCGGTGGGGCTCCCTGGTCCCGAGCCAGAGGGTTGAGGTTCTTTAAAACAAACACATAAATTAATCCAAGGTCTGTAAACGGCCACCATCACAACAACACACAAACAAATTAATAACCCAAAAACATGTTTTAATTGGAGACACTCAATTCCCCGTAGGTGTGATTGTGAGTGCAAATAGTTGTTTACATGTGCCCTGTGATAGGCTGGTAACCAGTTCAGGGTGTACCGTGTCTCTTGGCCAAATATAGTTGAGATAGGACCCACTACTTCCGCGAAACCTGTGAGGATAAGTGGCTCAGATAATGGCTGGACGGATGAACATGCCTTCACATTCTGATTCTGACATGCTTACACAACTCATTATTATTTTAATTAATTACCCAAGACAAGCATGTTTATAGAGTCAGATCCATAAATGTATCATGACATGAGACAATTCACAACTTTGGGCATTTAACAACTACAATGGATTTGGAATGAAATCTAGCTGGAATAGGTTACAGGACTCCTCCGACCCTTGTGAGTATAAGCCGCTTGAGAAAATGGATGGATGAACAGGATTTGCTTTAAACTGCAGACTTTCAGCTGTAATGTGAATGTATTTACATCCGAGTTATGAGAACGGTGTAGGAATTACAATCTTTTGTACTGTATCTTGGCCAGGAGACACCGAGTCCATGCTTAACTGGATTGCCAGCCAATCGGAGGGCACACAAACAACCATTTGCACTCACATACAACTACGGACAATTTAGAGTCTCCAATTAATATACAATTCATGTTTTTCGGATTTGAGACGAAACCGAAGTGCCTGAGAAAGCCCACACAGGCAGAGGAGGAACATACAAACTCCACACAGGCGGCGTTAGGAGTTGAACCCCCGGTCTACAGAATTGTGAGGCAACCATAATTGATATTTACACTTTTTAACTTTGTTGCAAATCCTTTGTAGTTAATCACAGCCTGAGGTTTGAAATAACTCGACATCACCAGAAGCTGGAATTCATCCCTGGTTTTGCTCTGAACATGCATTTCACTTGCTATCAACAAAACTGAAGGGAAACTGCCCCAAGAACAAGGGGAAAATCAAAACAGTTGCAGTAGAGGCCTAGCAGAGCTTTACCTGGGATGAAATCAAGCATCTTGTGGTGTCTATGCTTTCCATACTTCGGGTTATAATTGCTTGCAAAGGATTTGCAACTAAGTATCAAAAACTGAAAGCTTTAAAGAGTTGGTTGTTAATTTGTCCCATTATTTTTGGTCCCTAAAAAAGTGGGAGGGAACATATACAAACTGTTGTAATTCTTATACCGTTCACCTGATTTGGATGTAAACACACTCACATTAAAATTGTAATTCTCCAGGTAAAGGACAACTGGTTTGTTTCATTAGAACTCCATTGTGGTAGTGTTTTAGAGCCACAAAGATAATTGTGTTGATTTCCCTATATTTATGGACATGAGTGGAGAAATGCAATGGACAAACCATATATGCCTCATCCTCTACAGTCTTAACAGACCTACAAGCTGGAATGTCACATCTCGCTATGCGTGAACCCTGATTCTTCATCATCAAATTTTGTTTCACACTGGTTGTCAAGATCAATTGTTCTACTACAACAAGCAAAGTTGTTCTCGAGGCTCCAAACTTACGTTCTTCTTGAGGCTCAGCCCTGTTTCGCCCCTCTCCATTTCTGCCCCGAGAACTAGTGTTCCACTCCTTGATGACTTCCACATCATCGCTATCAGAGTCATCAGATCCCTTCTTTCTTCCCTTGCCTTTCTTCTTTTTCCTATTAAGGAGGGACAGTGGAGGACACAGGGTCAGCAAGAGTAACAGATGAAGGAACAGGGGGAGTACAAATGTGTCTCTTGCTTTATAAATATCCAACGCAAGGAAGTGGAATCTTTACTTCTTTTGCTTTTCGTCCTCCGAGCTTAAACTCATGGAGGACTCGTCGGTCTCTGAAGCAATGAATTCCTCCATACTGTCTTCGTCAAAGAAACCCTAAAAGAGAGATGAATTGGATGAGTTTCAAATGTGTAGTGAATTGATTTACCAAATACGGACAGATGATGCTTTGGAGCAAAACTGATGCACATGGGAATTTGTTTTAAAACAAAAACAAAAAAAAAAAAAAAAAGGATAATCATCACCCCTGGATTTCCAGTTCATCACAAGGTTTCATCTCATCTTCCTATACCTACCC
Source organism: Syngnathoides biaculeatus (assembly GCF_019802595.1). Lineage (NCBI taxonomy): Eukaryota > Metazoa > Chordata > Actinopteri > Syngnathiformes > Syngnathidae > Syngnathoides > Syngnathoides biaculeatus. Next base: position 24,996,050 of record NC_084650.1, on the reverse strand, counting down.
TGTTTTCTTTACTGATGTAATCCAGCTGAAGGCACCAGGGATGGGTCCAGATTCTACTGAGCATCTGGAAATCTTGGAAGAGTTTGGTCCCTGCACGGCCTCGGCCCCCCTCCAAAGCATTCCCCACACCTGGAACATGAGGGAGAGGGTGCGATGCAGGCGCGAACAATGACAGACTGAAGGTCAATCTCTCTATACACAACATTGTCAGTGCACAATATGTAAAGGTATCTAATTTCTGCCTGAAACTTGCATAACTATAGACAAAAAAAAAATATCAATTCAGAAGACAGAATTCCCTCAACACATCCAAGCTTTGTGGTGGGAGCACAAATGCGACAGTAGGCTGTATGGAAACAGCAATAATGGAAGAAAGGACAAAGCTTCAACATTTACAGACAGCCTGGTGGTGTGTGTGTGTGTTGGGGGGGGGGGGGGACACAACTAAGAAAGTGAGCAGTCAGTCACTTCAGGACTGTACCCTGTAGATAACCCTGCTAATGAACCACAGCACATAGCAACAATCCATTCCCAACCAACAAGACCTTCATAAATACAGTAATCCCTTATTTTTTGCAGTTAATGGGGACCAGAACCCCCCACGAAATGTGAACAATTGAGGGAGGGGCACAATGCACTGAAGCCCCAATAGGTGAAGCGCGAAGTAGAGTGATTACTGTACTGTCCTGGTCTTTGGTTTAATTTATGGTGCAAAAATGTTGATATTCGCTCCCAACCACTTCAATGTCTTTCCTTTTCCTGTATGCCCCCATATTCCCCACTCCTGTCCCTCATGTTCCAGAGCTCTTCATTAAGGAAACGTGGGAAACCGTGCTTAAACCCTGCCTGCGGCACACTGCCAGCTGCCACTCTTATATACGCGCATATATGCACACACAGACACACACACAAGACGCACGCACGCTCACACACGCTCACACACGCACACACACACACACACACGCACACACACACACACACACACAAAAAGTTCACTAAATGACTTATCAAACAGGCACAGAAAAGTAGACCAGCAAAAGCTCTGCAAGTTAGGAAAGGGGAAAAAAAAGTCGAATAACTTATCCTGTGAAGGTAGTGCTTTAAAGGCAAACCAAAAAGTTGAAAAAGGATTCAGACTTGTCCAATGTTGCACATAACTATATACATTTTTTTGCTTTTCTGTGGGTGAGAAAAATCGCCATTTTAGCATGCCCGAGCTGTCATATAACACCCAAAATCATCTGTGGATTGTAAAAGACAGGGGCAAGTCAGATGATTCTATGCAAGACATAATAATAATAAAAAAGGTTTAAATGCAGTGTGCATCTCACCAGTGAAGTGCTCCAGGTAGTATTTGTAGAGTTTAAACTGGAGTGGAGTAACTCTGATGGACAACACATACTCGTGCTTGGGAGGGAGGAACTTTGTGAGTGCTGTGTAATCTTTCCTCTGGGAAAACAAAAAGAAGATACTTTTAGGACTCATCATGAAAGGAGGGAAAATATCCAGAAGGGCCTGTGCGTTACCTGAACACATCCAGCCAGCATCTCATACAAGATATGAGCCCTCTTCTTCATGATGCGGACATCGTGCATTGTGGAGTCGGCACACTGCCCATTCTGGATGGGGTTGATGAAGCGATTGCGGAACTCTTTGACTGACCCGAGCAAGTTTTCCTTAATGAAGTTCACCATGCAGTGATCTGATAGAGGAACAAGGAAGTCAGAAGATCTTAGCAATCGGATAATGATCCAACTGCTGGCAGGCTTACATTCTATGAGGTTATTTTGAAGCGGCGTTCCCGTCAGCACAACCCTCCTTCTTGTCCTGATGGAGTTCATGGCTTTGGACACAGCTGATGCCTCATTCTTCAAGATGTGACCTTCATCGCATATTACAAAATCAGGGCCTGAAGGGAAAGTTCAGTTAAAATCAGAAAGTTCAAACCAAAGAGAAACTTGATCATCTAGTAAATAGCATAATTTAAAGTATTTTTGATTGTGGTTTCATCATTTTAATAATAACTATTTGTATCTCAGCACTCCAGCACACTTATTTGCAACAATATGTTAATACTATACCTGGGTCAACCAAAGTCTTCTGAAATGTCTCTTTTAGCTTCTTACTCTTCGTGTTCCTTCCCTGTGTCAGATTTCGGTACATCTCATAGCCTATGATCATAACACCCCCCATATCCTGCCATTGCTGGAGGGCGACTGCTCGCTCCTGCGGCCTCTTTACTGTGGCCAGTTCCGTCACCTGTGTCATACACCAAGGCTCACCCGTTAATCCTCCAAAAGTCAGGTTTGGTGAAAAACAATTGCCAAATCAAAATATTACCTCTAAACACTCATCATCTTTCATTCCCTCTTGCCATTTCTCAAACTCATTGACCCAATTAAGGACGGTGTTGAGGGGACAAACCACCAAAGCTGTTGAGAAGTTGAGCTTTTCACAGAGCAGCAAAGTGTGAAGAAATGTCACCACCTTCAGGAGGAAAGGAGCATTGCATTTAATATTTAATGACAGCATTGACTCAATCATGTAGTCGTTACTAACACTCATGTCTCGTTAATGATAGCATACAAAAAGATTGTTAATATCATATCTACTCTGAATTATGCATTTAGCCCATTACTGGTGCACAAAAGGCCCAACACCATTGATGACACACAGGAGCAGTGTAACCAGGGACTCTTGTGTCAGTCATTTACCAATCTTTTCACAGCTTGTCTCTCCGACCTACCTGAAGTGTTTTTCCTAGACCCATACAGTGAGCAAGGATGCAACCAGAACCAGAGGACTTCTCAATCTTCTTCACAGACTCACAGCAACAGTCCCACATGAATTGTACCCCTAGACACATGGCAAAGATAAAAGGGCTTCTCAAACAAACCTTTGACATATTTTGTGATACTACATAGACAGAGATGCCTTAAAATATTAGTTTACAAAACTCGTACCTCAAAGCATGACCCCATTACAAATAATTGGAAATGCAATTAATGCGTTCCAGTCCCACCAAAACACTGCAATCGTTAACCTCACCACCACCACCACCATCAGGAAGGTTGTATGTGTCTCATTAGCGGTACTGTTTTTGTTTTATGGTTGGTTTGCAAGTAAACCAAAACTGTTCATGACAATGTACAGCTTCAAGCCTCTTTGTTGAATATTTAGTAATAATAACAACCGCCAAAGTCCTGCGAGTTGTCAAGTGAGCGGAACCTCCTGCAGCCATACAGAACTCATTTCTCAAATTTCAACTTGCAAGTATATGTATGCGCACGCACACACGGTCCAAAACACAACACCAAGACAAATTTTTAAAGGCTTTTAAAAAAAAAAATAAATTAAGGTTTTGGAGTGACCTAGCCAAAGTCTAGACTTGAATCTGATCTGGAATGCATTGGCATGACATTAAAAGGCTGTTCATGCTTTAAAAAAAAAAAAAAAACATTTACTTTTAAAAAAATCTAAGCAATTCTGCAAGGAGTAGGAGGCCAAAATATCTCCACAGATGTGAAAGACCCATTGCCAGTGACAGAAAATGCTCGATTTCAATTATTGCTGCTGAGGATGCTCAACCAGTTGTTAGGTGAAGAAGGCCATATCTTTTTCACACAGGGTAAAGTAACTTTGAAGTCTTTCTCTCTCTCTTTTTTTTCCCATACCGTATTTTCCGGACTATAAGTTGCATTCTTTTTCATAGTTTGACCAGAGGTGCGACTTATTCTCCAGAGCTACTTGTACGTGAAATTATTGATACATTATGACATCCATCCATCCATCTATTTTTCGAGTCACTTGTCTGTTATTTTCACACTAACAAACAAAGAGGGCGCTCTACCGGTAAAAATCACTGAGACACGGCAGTAACACGCTAGCACAGCGCTAAAAGGGCCGGACCGGTAAAAGTCACTTCCTCGGCACATATATTCCACCGGTCTCACGCTTACCTTTTTCGGCTCAAATGCCCTGTTGCAGCAGTTAGAAAAAGTGCACAAATTGGCCGCATCACCGCATAAACTGTAGGGTTGAAAGCGTGTGAAAAAAGTCGCTGCTTATAAGCCGGAAATTACCGTCGATTGGTATTAGACAAGTCATGGTCCAAACAAGCTAAAATTCTATGGAAGGAAAAAACGTAACTGGATTTATCATGCACATATCATCATCCTTCATCTTCTTACCGTCGACCTGGTGAGGTTTCAGCTTGGTGACGAGGTTCCTGTGCACCTGAACCTGTGGCTCTTTGGTCTCTTCATTTTCATCAAGCACTAGCTTGGTGGTGATTGGACATGCCACCTGGGATGACTCTTCCACCACAATTGTCTGAGCACAAAAATGTTATTGTCACCGTTATTGGGAAAAAAAAATACTTGAAAGAGAATGTATTTCAGGTACATGCACGCTGAGAATTTTGCTTTCTAGTTCAGACAAAAGCAGAAAAAGATACATTGTAAGGATAGGCTCTGTGTGCATGTGCATGATGACTGGTGCAACCACAGCGTGATTACTGAAAGACACTCCTCACCTGACTTTGAGTATATGTTAAATGCTGGCTCTTTCACAGCCAGAGGGAGCTAACTGTAGTTACCATGAAGGTTGTTTACATTCCAACAGATGCTAACGCTGCACTCTCTCTCCTGCTGAACGTCATTAATGAACAGCAGCGGCCCCACCCGTAAGGCGCTCACATTATAGCCGAGGACTTTAACAAGACCAATCTAAAGACTGTACTCTCAAAGTTCCACCAGCATGTCAAATGTCCAACAAATAGAGGTGGAAACACTTTAGACCACGTTTACTCCAACATAAAGCTTGGCTAAAACACCACACCCTCCCCCCACGTTGGTGAGTCAGAGCACATCTCCCTGCTGCTAATCTCTTCATACACCCACTTCAGATGCAGATCCAGGCCCAACTGTTACCGATTGTAACTACCTACCCAAAGACTGCACTTGGTGAACTTCGGGACTGCTTCCAATACAGAGACTAGGACCTATTTGAACACCAAGACGTGGACACATGCACAGGGGGCTGTACCGGACTACGTCAAGTTCTATATGGAAACTGTGCATGAAGAAAAGCATCAGGATTTTTCCAAACCAGAAACCCAGCCAGGTCCGCACACTCCTCAGGGCCCATGACACCACTTAAGGTTAGAGAGCATGGCTCAATCTGAACCGAAGAAAGTTCTTGAGAAATGCCAAGACGGAGTACAAGAAGAGGACAGAGTTACATCTTGCCAGCAAGAGACCTCCGGAGGTGTGGCAGGGTCAACAAAGCCTCACAAACTTTAGAGGCTGTGATGTGACGCCAGAAGACAAGAGTCACTGGCAAGGAGCTCAACAGCCGGCCAGCCACCAGGGAGCAGAAGTATGGTTTAGGCCTCATTAAGGGCAACCTAGCTACATTGGCAAATTCAAAATAAAAGCTTAAAATACTATTGATTTCCAGTAATGTATAAAGGTTTTATATATAGGTAACCAAAGACATTATTACAATCGTAGCGGCTGTCTTGGATTAAACCTTTCAGCTGACTTGACTGCAGTAAGTAAACAGAGACGAAAAAGCACAAGTGTTCTTTTTAGTTTGTGACCGTGGATGGCTGACGGATCAAGCAGAACAGAGACATACCCTTCCATGACAATTCAGTATAGCTTTGGGGATATGCAAATGAAAACTTGGTCCTTACACCCTAATGTATTTTATGCATTAATTGTATTTTCTTGCATTAAGTTAAATTTGTGATTCCACTTTTTAATAGCATACTTAGTTAACACTTGGTAAATAATTTTTGGGGGTACATTTTTTACGAGCTATCATTCATAAAAAGGGTAATTTTTCACAGAAAACGGTAACATATTGTCCCTAAAAAGTAGTGCCATAAAAATGTTTTTCTCAAGCATGAAATATAATCATGACTGATAATTGTGATTATGATATTGATCAAAATAATCTTGCAGCCATATTCCATGGTGTCTTTCCATCTAGCCAAATCAATTAATCTTTGTGTGAAAAGTATTTTATACATTGAATAAAATAATGAGAATAAAAGTCGTGAATTACGTCCTAAATATGACCTTAATGGGATGAAATTCAAGCAATCAAATACAATTGACAATATTGTTACATTTTTACCTCTCTGAGTTTCTTCCTTAGCTCCTCTCTTTCTGCGATACGTTTCCTCCTATCTTCCTCTTCTTTCAGTGCATCCCGCGTCTCTGTACGGAGATTGTCATCCTTGAGGATTTTGCGTATTTTTTTGCGCCCTTTACGTTCCTCTCCATCTGGGTCGTCAGCATCTTCCTCTCCACTCTGTGGACATGAACATTAAGATAAGATTTCAGATCAGTTCTTTTGGGGGTGGGGTTGGAGAATGGCTACCATTAATCAGTGGCTTGAGAGCAGCTTGATATGTACCCCTAGTAATCTTAACACACTCCAGGAATAAGCTTAAAATGCATTTTTTCTGTCATGCATGACAGTATTTGCTAAGGTTAAGCCAGTCTGTCTCAAAAATTCATGCACTTTTGACTCTTCAGAATAGCAATTAGTACATTTGTAAAGTGGTCAAAACACCAGTGCATTCCTTTAAAAATGTTTTTTATTGGTGTGAGAAATTTTAAGGTGAATAACGTACCCATGGTACTGACAAATATTGTTTGCAATTCCTAGCCTATTTCAGCAAAGGCCAGTAAAGCAGTCATTTTCACTGCTTTTCCACAGACACCCTGTCCTTTGGGGAAGGTACTGAGGGCTAGCATAGGGGGTTGAAGCTCACCCAGAAATTGTACAACCTTTAGAAAAGTAATGGGAGCATGGCAGAAACGTAATGCCACAAACTGCAACTTGAATGTGAAGTTTAACACCCAAGACTTACTGTCCACACACCAGCGTACTGAAAGCAATTGCCTGTGTTGTGCTTATGTTGCCACATAGCGACATTCCTAATAGAACAACCTGAAACTGCTAAAAGAACGACCACTTTAGACACAGCTGTGTCCAGATTTGATGAATTCAGTCTGAAAGGCAAAGCCATCCTGACTCAACTGCTTCAGCCATAACATACAAACATGTCTCTGATGTCCACATCATGTTATAGAGGTGTGTCAATAAAGAAAGCCCCACAACATCAACAGCCTCCAAGAACTCCTAGCAGATCTTATCCACCCACTGGAGCCTGCAATCGAGGAGCTTTTTATCACCTCAAATGACCTCAACCACAGAGACACAGGCGCCCACCTCAGAGTCGCAAGACTGCTCCCTCAAGGCAAAGTGTGCTGGTGCAATTACCTACTGTAGGTCTAAGAAATACTTGGGACCACCGGTTCACATGGGCTTCAGTTGAGGTCAGCGGCACACCACCCTACTATAGATAGTGTTGATGGTGCAGAAGACGCCAGATGGTGGATAATAATTTATGCAAAGACGTCCAGAAGTAATTTTCCATGGCCTCACCAAAGCCTTTAAATATTGGTTCAGTGACGCACAATGCTAAATTGCACTTGCCAAGCTGATACCAATCAATGTCCACTGCCTTCACGGGGACATAGTCAAAGTTCTGCTCAGGTGAGACTTGAAACGTTGCCATACATTCCCAGCAGACCCTCACAATACCTTTGGGTTTGCCAAGTCAGACCAGCAACACACCACCAGGTGGTGATCGGTTGACAGCTCCTTCCCTCTCTTTACCAGAGTGTCCAAGACTTGCGGCTTGAAGTTCAATTACATAACCACAAAGATCATTAAAGTGCGGCTTAAAGTGCCAAGTGCAAATGTTCACACCATTGTGTCTGAACAGGGAGCTCGTGCTGTAGTGCAAGTTAAGCTCCAAGAGTATTTTACACCCCACTCTCATCGATTCAACTTGCAAATCTATGCTCTGTAACTACCAAAATGAACATGTGTCATCTCTTCCTAAAAACAAGTAAAGACTTTGGTCCTTCTGCTGCCCTGTTTCAGAGAGAGATGTCTTTGTGAACAAATGCCTGACTGCGCCATAGTTCTGCCTGGCTTCTAACTAAACCAAGCAGACCGCAAAGTGGGAAAACAAAAGGTGTCAGAATATACTTTTATGGGAACAACAACAAAAAAGCCCGGCACACACTTCAGCCAGGATTTGGAGTCACCGTTTTCAAATTGTACGTCATTTTAGTCTCTATGCAAGCTTGTTTCATTCAAACCAACGTTAATAAACGTTAGCGTTCAGGGCAATCATGCCAGAACTGTTCTCTCCAAGCTTATCCACCTCACGGTTTTGCCTGCTATCTGCTGGTGGATCTACAGCTTGCCAAGGGGCAGGACACAGCAAGTTAGGCTGGGACACACCATATCCTCATGCAGGATCAGCACCGGGGCTCCCCAAAGATGTCTCTTGTCTCCACTACTCATCTCTCTCTACACGAATCACTACAGCTCAAAGCACCTGTCTATCATACTCCTAAACTTTGCAGATGGCCTACTCCAAGACGGTGACAAATTTGCATATTGACAAGAAGTGGAGCGCCTGGAGCTTTGGTGGGGATAGTACAACCTGGAGCTTAACATGCTCAAGACTGTAGAGATGATTGCGCACATCAAGAAACCACCATTGTGTGCTGTGCTGCCAATCACACTCTCTCACACTCCTGTGTTATCCATTGAGATCTCAAAGTTCCTGGGAATTACAGCCTCTCAGGACCTGAAGGAGAAAACTAAAATAAACTCCTTCCTGAAAAAAGGCCAGCAGAATGTACTTCCAGCGGCTTCTGAGGAAGCATGGGAAGCCACAGGAAACGGTGAGGCAGTTCTACACAGCTGTCATTTAATCGGTTCCTCCATCACATTCTGATTTGGTTCTGCCACAAAGAAGGACAAAAATCTGACTCCAACAGATATTCAAGAATGCTGAAAAACTGTCAGTAACCATCTACACACTCTTGAAGGCTTGCACAGTCCCAGAGGACAAGGACATGGAAATTCATATTGGAAACATCCACACCCTGGTCATCACCCATCTTATCTCTTTCCCTAAGGTACACACTATCGAACAACGCAAACTAAAACCACCAGACATTTAAAGAGCTTCTTTCTTCCCTCATGCAATGAGCGTCTTAAACAGAATGACGTACAATATTGTAAGATTGTCAGTTTAACATTTCTGTCAGGACACTTCTAAATTATTCATGCAGTTTAATCACGCTGCACTATTTGCATATGGTTGTTGATTATTACTGGCCACTGATATGTTTGAGAACTCTCTGCACCATTTGCACAATCATCACTGTACCAGATCAGTCTATTATAAGACTCTTTGAATCACGTTAAAGTGCTTTAGGACTGCATCAGTTGCACTTTCATTGCTCAATGACTCTCCATACTCATGTTTGTTATGTCCTAAATGTATATTTTGTCGTAGTGGTTGTTTGTTGTCATACTAAAATGGCTCCAACTACTAAACAGAAATTCCTTGTTCAGCTTGGAACCTACTTTGACAATCAAGCTGATTCCTATTCAGGACATTGTAACAAACAAAGAAGTTCAGGAGCAGAACACCACCCAGGTTCTGGTCAGGTGGCCGTTCCCACCGATCACACCCATCCAGGTTTCACTGTCATTACCCACATATTTGTTTTTCTTTATTTTAAACACCTTCTCATTGCTGGAGGAATCCTGTACTTTGATCCTGCGTCTCTTCTTCTTCTGCTGCTTGTGACCTTTCTGCTTCTCATCATCCTTCTTCTTCGCAGATCTACAGATGCATAACATAGATAGTTTATGAGGTGTCCCACATGACAACGGAGTCAAGAGTCTAGATCAGGTATCTGCAACCTGTGGATGTTTCAATCTTCTGCTGTGGCTCTGTGATTTTCAAAGAATAAACATTTTCTAAATTTGGCTGGTTTTGAAAATGATCATATTCTTGTCACATTAATAAAATTATACCACAATTTCCTCAGATATTTGACACTTGGTAGGTTAACCATGGACAAATTAAAAAAATATATTTTTGAAGAGACCACATTATTTAACATTATGTGCTACATTAACAATATTTAAAACAAACAGTGTTCACGCCTCACAGATAACAGTTTACAATCGTATGTGAAAATGAAGGTGACTTCAACAGCCTTGATGTCCTAATGCTGTAGGCTGAGATTCAGGATGGATAAAGAAATAAATCCCAATCAGATATACATTACAATTGGCTTTTAATTTTCAAAGAAAGCATATTTTAACTTACCCTAATTTTTTATGCGGACTGTAATATGCTCTTGATTATAACAGGGACCCTCAACATCAACCCCCCCAAATCAGGAAAGCCCTCTTACAGATGTAGAGTAAATGAAAAAGTATTGCTGCTCCCTTCTCACATTCTTATCGCTGTGCATAGTTTCATCACTCCAATGTTTAAGATAAGCAAACAAATGTAAACAGACCAATATAACCCATGTGATCTTTGAAATTATTTTCTTTATTAAATTAAAAAAAATACTTAAAGTTAAAATATTCAAGGTAATTACCCCCTTGGTTAAATCATGAATTAATTGTGGCTAATCAGAATTTTTGGTTAATTTTCACAACCAGGAAATCACTAACAGAATCTGCCTTTACAAAATCAAGTCAGTCAAGGAGACTGTTTAGCCATTTTCTGACCTCTCACTACAGCACAAGTGGGGTCTGCAGCAGGATAATGATCCTAAACACAGCACGAAAATCAACTTCTGAATGGCTTAAAAAAAACAAAATAAGGGTTTTGGAGTGGCCTAGTGAAAGTCCAGACTTGAATCCGATTCCAAAGTTTTATGACCCAGCCTCCTAACAGAATTGGAATTGAAAATGGTTTGGAACCAGAATAGAAATAAGGAAGCGTAATTGGACAAGAATGACTCGATTCAAAACCACATCCAACTCTATGTATAATACGCTGTTTTTGTTTTTTTTTTTTTTTTTTTTTAAACAGACATTATATATCAGAAATTACAGTAAGTGAAACTGTCCTTTTTCATTCAAGTTGACAGATGACAGTACGTTCAATAAAATGATGATCTCCTGGTCTGTGTCCCGCCCTTGAGTATTTAAGGTTGCCAAGCTTTACTAGCGCTAACCCTAGATAATGAATGTTGTGAGTGAGTGCTTGGAGTCGACACCTGGTCTTTCGACGCTTTTCTTCATTCTCTGACTCACTGACCACCTCGCTCATCTCAGAGTCCGCACTGGATGCTGACTTCTTGAAATCAGAATCTTCTGAATCGTCGCTGTCCACTACCAGGCGGAAGACAGAGGTTATTCACTGCTCTCACAAAAAAGCAAATAGTTAGCTCACAATTACTGATGAGTAACTTGAGTGTGAACCTCTCTTCTTTTCTTTCTTTTTGACAGTCTTTTTGGTCTTTTCTGCATTGTCTTCTTTGTCATCCTCTGAGTCTGCTTCACTGAGCGAGAGCTTGTGACGTAGCAACTTGTGGCGTCGACCACGCTTCTTCACCTCTATATCAGAACCTGAGTCTTGAGAATTTTTATCTGTTGAACAAGAACAAAAATGGTCATACGCAAAAGGACAAAAAAAACAAAAAACAAAAACAGAAGCAGTGTTTAAATTCATTCAGCAGTCATTAAATTCACTCCACCTTGCTGCTCCTTTGTGTCATCTTCCTCTCTTTTAACTTTTTGGGAGGACTTCTTTTTCACATCTTCACCTTCATTTTCAGAGGAGCTCTCAGCACCAGAGGAAAAGTTGGACTTAATCTGGGCGAGGAGCATTTTCTTAGCGATTCTTAAATACAAGGGAAAAGAATGATTACAATTTCACACACACAAATACCTAAATCCTACAAATTAAACGGTCAAACTGCTGCGGGCAATTCTTTTTAACTGCTATGTAAACAGGGTGTAGACACCTTTGTTATACACTATTGTGCTATATAATTATTTCAGTTTCTAATTTCAACCAGTCTGCCGAGTCTTAAGTATTAAATGAATTGTAAATTAAATAGATAAGTAGAATATGGTTGACCTTTACTGTGAGAATGTAGTGTGGCGTAGTGTATGATGCTGGTACCTATTCTCTGGATCATCGTCGTCATCTTCATCGATTTGAGAGGCTTCCTTGACAGTTATTCCATCTACTTGACAAAAAGTAGTACAGGTATCATCCAACTGAGTACAGTTTGTGAATCTTTAAATTCTATGAAACACTTGCCTCCCAGCACACCATCTTCCATCAGGGGGTTGAACGTCTGCTCGTCAAGGTCATCTCCAGAGTCAACATCAGCTTGTTGCTCTTCCTCATCCTCGCTGGAGGATGACTCCAGCTTTGAAGCCAATTTTGAGCTTCTTACTTTGCGCTTCTTTTCATAAGATCTTCTCACAGCTGCAGCCATCTTTTTGGGTTTGCCTTCTTCCTTTGCTTTGTCATGTTTTGTTGCACGGCTTGATCGCATCTTTGGAATGCTCATCTTGTCTTGATCAGAGTCAGTAGAGTCTGAGACATTTTGTTTTTTCTTCTTTAATGCCTTGTTGCCTTTACTTTCAATGCCTGATTCAGAGTCCCCAGATTTTCTTTTGCGTTTGGATGTTTTGTCTACATCAGCTGAGGGTTTTGCTTTAAATAAACGTTTTTGAGAATTCAGGCTCTCTTTCTCCTCATCGCTACTGTTGCATTGTGCCACCTTTTCCAGCAATATGTCAGGAACCTCATCCGAGTCAGAGTCTCCTGCCTCTTTGTCTGACAAGGAAGCAATACTGTGCTTCTCTTCTTTCTTGGAGGACTGGGACTTGCAACTACTTTCATTCTCTGAGTCCTGCTCTAATTCAGAGGAGTCCTTAAAATTCTTAGTATCAGCTTGCTTCCTCAGGGGAGTGGTCTTAACTCTACTGGAGCGTCGACTGGATGGTGGGCTGGCTGGTTCCTCTCTTGGACCAGAGCCCCCATTTTCCTCATCTTGTTCGCTGGTTTTGCACGAGGACTTAGACCTGCTCGTTGTCACAACCGGCACTGGAGTCAGTTTAACGATGAGGTTCTTCACTTTCTGTTGTGCGGGGCCATTTGCTTTTGCATCTGAAGTCGGATCAGTCTGTGCCAGCATGTGGGGACCTGCAAGACTTTCAACCATCTGAAAAAGCTCCTCAGGAACTGAAGGAGGAACAGACATAATGTCATGATCAAGTGATATTTCACCAGGTGACAGCAGCTCATCATCAGACACTTCTGTTTTAACTACATTTTTGGTTAGATCTTCTGTTTGTCGGTCTTTACCAAGTGGTTCCTCATGTAGTGCCTTTTCCAGTCCCTTGTCTGGCACACCTTCCATCTTGTTGCACAGAGTCTCGGGGTCCTCCTCTGGCTCATCTAGCTCCTTTCCAGCATGCTGGTCCAAATGTGCTTTCTGACACTTTTTGTAAGCTACCACTGACTCCTCATCGTGATCCTCATGCAGATTTCTCAATGAGTCTGATTCCTCAGTTGCATTCGCCTCCTCCGGCTCATTGTCCTCGTCAACCACAACAGTTTGCACCACATTCATGCTTTTTCTGACTTGCTGTAGCCCTTTGTCACCATTCTGTAGTTCCATACTTCTGAACTCCGGCTCCAAAGCCTCCTCCAGAGCAGTGTGGGCTTTTTTCAAATCAGCAAGTACAGCCTTGAATGCTTTCAAATGCCTGTACCTTACAGACTTATCATCCTGCTCCAAGGTAGTCTGCTGCACAAACTGGATAAATGTATTGTTCAAACCAGTTGTGGTTTCGACCAGTTTTTTTGCTTTCTTCAAGAGTTCTTTGGGTATCTGTAATTTTTTGTAAGAGAATGTTATGGTGCCTGAGCCGTCCGTGTGCTCTTTCCCATTCACAACTGCTTTGTGCGCTTTGACTTCACTGCTAATATATGTCTTGCTCTTGCGGTCCTCGCCTTTTCCAGATTTACGATGCTTGTGTTTTTCGTGGTCAATCTTTGCCAAGATGCCGCTACACTTGGAGATCAGATCCTGGAGGGGTTCTGACCTGCACACATAGCAGTGCCATTTGGAGTTCTCGTCAGTGATGGCTGATAATTCTCTTCTGCCCAGGTTGCGTAGGATGCACTTCTTGCAGAATGCATTGCTGCAGTAGTCACAGCAGATGAGCTTTCCTCCCTCAGCACACCACCTGGAAAAGAGGGGTTTGGAGTTGTGCAAAAAAAAGTTCTACGACTAAAGTACACTAAAGGGTTTGGTTAAATTGATTTGGCTTACCTGCACTGCTCGTCCATTCCATCCGAGTCTCTACTGATGTCATCACTCGTGTAATAATTGTAGCATGACTAGAGGAAAGGTGAGATTACTGGCAAGACTATTGCACCACAGCCTCAATAAAATGGTAGAAAAAAAAAAAAAGTAAAGTGATAAACTTATACCTTGCAAATAAGCACTTTAAGAGCAGGGTGCTCATACACAGAGCTACGCTGAAACTGGTTAACTTGCTTTCCACAGGCTGTGCAGTTGATCTTTCTTTCCAGGGTGTCATCTGTGGGCAGAATAATGTGATTTGTTTTTTGTTTGAAACATTAAAAAAAAAATGTCATGGAACATTTTAAACCGCTGACAACTTTCAAAATAATGTTTTCCAGAAGAAATAATGTAACACCAAACCTCTGCAAGAGTCAAACCGTTGACATAAAACATTAACCGAATATTCTGACAGTCACACAAGAGTAAAAGTAAGTTGACGTCTATTTGCTTATGGTAAAATGCAAAAACAATGACGGGATAGTTTTTGATTACCATTTTTTTGGTATGATTTTCAGTCTCAATACAATACAATAAATTGCATCTTATTTCAAATATGAATTAAAAAAAAATCTGGTTGAATAATAAAATATAACCATTTGTTATGTGGATTGTCATCACACCATAGTGTAAAACAGTTTATGGACATGTGCATATTAATTAATTACATATTTTTTTTTTAAATCAAAACATGCAAGAGGAATTTGTTTTCTAATTGAATAGTTTGGGCATGGTAATGCAACGTCTAAAAAATTGAACGTGGTGAGATTAAGTTTTTAGTGCATTTTAAAGTTGTAGTTTTAGTCATTAAGGTGTTTATATGAATTTTAGAATTCTGGTTTCAATCAATTTAATCCAATAGTCCAGTTTTCTATTGCACATAAATGGAGAAAAAAAACCCACCACTTTTTGCTAAGATTTTGCTCTATAACCACACAAAAACACTTCTATGCTAAATAATTACCTGATGTTTTATGTTTGTAATCCACTCTGAACTTCACAGTGCCTTTATTTTCACTCCCTGCAGGCCGCAACACTAAGGTACCTTGGAATGCAATTAGAGCAAAATCGGATTAGCTACGACCCCAACATCTTAATAAATAAACACGTAAATACGTACTTTTGGATGTGCTGCCTGCATTACTGTCAGAGGTAGCCACTTCATTGTCACTGTCATCGGAATTCCCAGAATCATTCGGTCCAGTTACCCTAGCTACAGTTGTGGGCTTCCTATAATGTAGGAGCAAAAAAAGAAAAATAATTGATAAATAAGGTGTGCAAACAGGGGTGTGTTTGACAACAATATTGCATTTGGAAAAATGTTGCTTACCTCTTGCTACGAGAAGAGGAGAGTGTTGTTTCTGCTGAGCTACAAGGCTGCAAGCATAAAAGGGAAAAAAGTTTCAACTGGACGTTACTCAATGTGCACACAAAACCAAATCAGGAAGAACTACCTTCTCTGTATTTTCTGCCATTTGGTCTTCACTGGAGTCAGGAATAAGCAGACTCATTTTACCTGAAGAAACAATCAATGTGGAAAAAAAATTACATTTCTCTTCAAATACCATAAGACAGCAAATAATGCCAGCAAGGCACTGAAAATTAAGATTACAGGGAGAAGTGACACTATTGAAAAAAACCTTGAACAATGATAAATTTGTTACCTTGGCGGGTTTTTACACACTTGAACTTCAGAAACATCCAGTATTAACATACAAACTAATATTCTCTAGCATTTTCCAACAGTATCTTATAGTGTGCAAGAAAAGATAAGATAATAGTTGCACATTTTGATTAGCATTGCTGGAACACAAATTCCATTGGGCCCATCTTGACAACTGTATTAAGAGGATATATTTTCCTTAAAATTATCACGATAACTAAAATTATTAATTTATGCCTCTGAAAGGAAGAAAAATAAGGTCCTTCACTTCACTAACACACTTGTCCTGTCAATCAAATATATGAGAATGTTTGCAGCAGTTAACTACTGGCTGAATAATGTGCGCCACTGATGTTAAGCCAAATAAATAGTTTGTTTTCCCGTGTTTCTGTTAATTGGGGCCCATCAGACACTACAACTCTGTCTATTCCAATTATAATGTGATAAGTTCATATAGTAATTATGATGATGGTCTTAAATTCCAATCTTTTTATCAGTATGATTGCAGTAAATTTCTTTTGTGCAGAGACAGGCGGCAGCAATGTTACTAGTTTACTTTTCTCAAATTGGTGGTACTTAGAAAGAACTGTTGTCAACATCCAAGACATCCATCTGAAATTTATGGCTCCACATTAAGGTCAGTCACAAATTTCACATAGCAATCACACGCTAATCTAATCATTACGACTCAGGGTACGCTCAGAAATTCAATCCGATTCCCTAACTCTACTCTGAAAGTGTGCTGTTCCGAGGCAGAGCATGTTCCCTTTCTTTGAATATTTGAACGACTGTCAACCACCTTGCGTAAATGACTTGTTTGAACAGCTTCCATGACGCTGTCTCCCCAGTCAGAGTGGCCAGAGTGCGCTTCACACTCCAGAGTGTGGTGCGCTGAATAACTGAAAGAGGTGCAACGATCAATAGAGTAATTAATCAATTATCAAACTAAATCAATACTTTCTTAGATAATCAATCGCATAAAGACTAACTTCAAACTGTTCACATCCTTGGAATTTCAACCTCTCAACAGTAAATATATTTAACAGGATGATAAAATAATAAATACTGACATTTACAGTGTGTCGTTGGCCATTCACGGTTCACTGTTTGCAGCCCCGCATACTCACTGATTAGCACTCCAAGTTTATTTTTTATCCCAAACGTACCATATTTTCATGAACCTAGAGGTCTTAAATTCTCTTCTAAATACACAAGGCACCACATTAGACATGGTGCCGTACAATGTGCTGCACCTTATGTGCAGACTGAGTTCCAACATTTGCAAACGCTTTTTACATCCTCCCAACATGCTTTGTGGCACGAAGGAGGGCCTGAGTGCCACAAAGCATGCAGGGAATGACACAAAGCACGCTGAGTCCTGGTATATGGCAATTAAAGTGCACGTTTTGTGTCTAAATTGTTTTATTATTTGCTAGTGATGCTATTCTATTTGTTGTAGTGATCATTTTAGTTTTGATGTGACACCGTACGCATTTACACCAGGGTTGCACAGACTTTTTACCCCAATATCTACTTTTCAAGCAGCCAGCCTCTCGCAAGCTACCGACGACGGCGTGTGTGTGTCGGTGGTGGGGCTATTATGATGATGCTCCCAAACCGTTTTAAGGTTAATGTTATGTTGCCGCCTATATTTAAAATACAGAATTAGCTTTTTGTGCACCGTACTGTCTGTGGTTTCATCCTGGATCAGGATGTGCCAAGGAGGAATTTTAAAATTACACACCATCTCATCCTGCACTTTCTACTTTGGGTTCAGACAGACCTTTCCCACTCGGAAAAGAGAAAATCTCGTCCAGTTTAACCACTTTTTCTTCGATTATTCACATACTCCGACAGTCATTGCATCTCAAAACAACGGCATTTCTTTTTTAACTTTCTCCATGAATATCAAAAGTAAACATGAGCATCATGTCTAGCTCGTCTTTGCTCTACGTTGCCCAGACTGTGGACGCTGTCATTATAAAATCACATTTATGGGCTGCGTAAGTATTATAACATTTGTAATTATGAGTGTACGTCTTTAAGACCGGCGATGGGTGTAAGGTAAACTAGGAAAAAGAGAGTGTGGCGGAGAAGCGGTCGTTGTTAGAGAAAGTTCCGTGCGCTGCCTAAAATAAACCAGTGGATTCTTCTTTTCATTTTTTTACAGTATGTATGTGAATTGTGCCATTGGATGTAACAACCAATCATCTCTCACTCATTTAATCACATTGCAAAATGCCACAAAATGAATAGCTGTATGTTATACTTTCAATTTGCATTGGATTTTTTTTGCACGCAACACAGAATATCTGTGAAGAGACTGCATCAGCGGTGCACAATTACACACGAGTGCAGTTTAGAGGGAACATTGGCTGAGTCTTATTTGTTTATTTATTTGGGCACGCCATCCCATGATCGACCAAGACTGCCTCGCGATCGACGCATTGAGCACCCCTGGTTTACACCATCGTCAGTTACGACCTGCTTGTAGGCTGTGCGTGGGGCCATGTAATCTTCTTCAGTTTACACATGTAAAAAGTAATTATTTCTCTCTGTCTTGTGAGCGCCATCATCTGGTAGCTTACAAACACAGTAAAATATGTGCTAGCATTTATCCTAACAATGTAACCAGTGTGTTCATGTGTACTTCAGTCACCCATATTTGAAAAATGTACGGTTGTGGTCAGTAAAGACCGCAAATATAAAGTTGAGGGTGAGATTAGGGATGGAATCTCAAGACCTTAAAATAACTTACTGAGTTGTTATAACCGTGTATGTAGTTGTTACCCAATACCAAAATCATAACATATTGACACTGCACAGACTGAGACAGACAATTTTAAAGAGGTCAATAGACATTCAATTTCTGGCTCATGATGTTAATGACTTTTGACGTACATGCACTTAGAGTATGCGACAAAGCCCGGAACATGTGCTTTGGCATAATTTCAGAACATGCTCAGTACGGTTAACTTGCATTTCCTGTTTCCGGGTGAATACTGTTTTTTTTTTTTTTTTTTTAGCATCAGGCTGGTTTTGTTTGCAACATTTATGAAATAAACATATAAATGAATGTCAAGACACCACAAAATAAGCAACGTCTTTCAATATCTATGTATGTCTACTCGTAACACAGTTTACGCGTTTGATTTTTTTGTGCTCGACTGTGCCGTTTCGTGAGCGTGATGGCGTGTGGGCGCGATTGCGCCCGTCAAATCACAGTGACTACTTTATAGGACAAAAAACACAGTTGTGAACATAAGATATGCTGTAGATTTTGGAGAAAATTTAAGAGGTTAAAGTGCATCTTATGGTTGCAAAAATATGGTACATATCATACATAGGTAGATTAATATTATGTCCATTTTTCACAGATTTTTGTTATTCACGGGGTGTAAGGAACGTAACCCCCACGAATAATGATGAAACACTGTACGAAATAATAAAACAGACTGATCATCTTTGTGTTTCCTCAAAATAGGACATTTGCAAACATATATTGATTTAGGGTAATAAAATTAAATGTTAACCAATTTTCTGACATAACTGACCAAATCAATTTCTGAATCATAATTTACATTTGTAGATTCTCTGCATTGTCCTGCTTTGGGGGGAAAAAAAATATATATATTTTTTTATGATCAATTTTTAAATTGTTAGTTGCAGCCCTAAATCGAATAGCATTTTCCAACAACACTGAGTTTCCAAATATTCCAGAATGTAGGGAGCGTGCGTGGACTACATTTCCAAAAGTCACAACACAAAAATCACCAATTAACACAGTTCTAGATCACAACATGTTTTTGGCAAGCAGAGAATAAAACTTTACAACACTGGGTTAACAGTGGTACAATGAAGCATAATCATTCCCAATATTGGAAGCATGAATTTATAACTGTACAGTAACAAGAAATTAAGTTATTTTTAAGAGGCTCCAATCTATAATCACGGAATAAAAAAAATAAAGTAATCCTCTGCTGTACCACCGGTTTTGCTTCATGGTCCTGCTAAATTGCAGATTTTTATTTCAGCTTTTAGTCTATCGTTGGTACTGTTTATTTATGTAACAATTAAGTCCCTGACTTCAATAATGTACCTGTGTATAGTAGCTCAATATCGGTACTGAAAAAAATACCACAGCAAAAATCTAAAAATAAATCGCTAGAAGCAATGGAATGAAATTGACAACTTCAAATACTTGTTTAAGCAATTTTAAAAATTAAGATCTTTTTCCATTTGGCTTGTCCCGTTAGGGGCCGCCACAGTGTGTCATCTTTTTCCATCTAAGCCTATCTCATGCATCCTCTTCTAACACCCATGGTCCTCATGTCCTCCCTCACAACATCCATCAACCTTTTCTTTGGTCTTACTCTTACTCTTTTGCCTGGCAGTTCCATCATCAGCAGCCTTCTACCAATATACCCACCAATTAAATTATCCAATAATCAAATTAATCAATTCTAAATGTCATCTTTTTAAAATTATTAGATCAACACCTACACAATCATATACATGTATCTTTATAACAAATGTGTGTGTTTGTAATGTACATAAAATTGTAAAAATGTACAGAGTAACGTAATTTCTGGCCTACAGAGTGCACCAGATTATAACCCTCACCCACAGTACATTTGTAAAGTAAATACCATTTGGTACATACATAAGCCGCACCTGTGTAAAAGCTGCAAGTGCCCACATTGAAACACGAGATATTGACAAAGAAAGACAGAAAGTTTTAATAGCTTAGCTTAGTTTAACATAGCAACAACATGGTAGCACGAACAAGGCTGGTAAAAAATAAATAAATAAATAAAATTCGCCGGTTGAAAAAAATAAATAAGTCGCGGCAACTACATAGTAGCAACACAATAGCACAGCACTAACAGAGCCAGTTAAAAAAAACATACTGGTAAAAGTCGGCACATATATTCCACTGGTCTCACTCTTACCTTTTCCACTCAAGTGCTCCTTGTGTGACGGGGGACACGCATCAAACGAGATCCGTTTGCATAATACGCCAATGTCAGGTTGGAGTCATTGTTTCAAATACCGATTGAGGAGTGTCATTCACAAAAGGCACTTATAAAAGGTTGAACTACTCTCTCGCTTCTTTACTTTTCTGTACAGATTCTTTAAAATCGGCTATTAAAAAAAAAAGATAATCGAGATTGGAAGAAATTATTAATTGTGATCATTGTTAGGCCTACTAGGCAGACAATATCACAATATACAATACACAAGACTGACATCTATTCTGCTATCATCTGTGAAAAATGACTCATAGCACCTTAACCTAATCACGAAGCCTTTTGTTTGATTTGTTTTCAAAATGCCAATGTTTGCACATTACAAGGAGCAATGCTGCCACAGATTTTCCTTTCTGATGATTCCAATGGGGAGTGATAATTTCAGATTAGACAGTTTAGAGATAAATGCGTGGTCATGGAACGAATTAACGACAAACGCACCACTGTTGTGTTTTCATTAAAACTATTTCAAGAAAGCTATATTTAAAAAAAAACTGCCCAAGAAAAAACGTCTATTATTGTGTAATCATTAATTACTAGTATGCATGTCGGTGTTGCTACTTTCACAACAGGGGGCCGCATCAGTTTACTTTGGATGCTCAACTCTGTTGTGGTTTGGTCCCTACAAGCACTGACAAGGTCCACGGTTAATTGCGAGAAACAAAACGGTGCGAGCCGAAGACGCCCGCGTGTGGTCCTTTCTTCTCATTCCGCTTTGACATGTTTTGAAAACAGCAAATCTGGCCCGCGTCGCCAAATTGAGACGAGCTCGCAGGTTCAGCAGCAGCACGAGCTGAGCAACTTCTTTTTGCCCTCCATCCCCAAGTTGCCCTGGCAACCTTGCAGCCCCCTCTGCTACCCCCTCCCCCGAATCACCCCTCCCAGCGATGCATGCCAGCTCCAATGCATGGGCATGCACCGAAAAATGGAATGCTCCCGGGGCCTTGCATCCCTCTGACGATATCATGGCAGGAACTGGAGCGCTAAACGCTGGCTGCTGCTCGCTACTAAGCTACCTTGAAGCTACAACATTTAACTATTTTTATAGGCCGCGTCTGTCTTCCAAATTGTTCTTAAAATAATGCCAATAAATACCGCGATCATTCTGAGACATGCACGAGAACACTGGAACCTGCATTTGTATTAAGTTGAACATTGCCGGTAGCGGCTAGTTAGCCTAGCTTGCTAAATACCAACAAGCACTAACGGATGGCTCGGCGTAGCGTTAGCAAACGATAGCTCACTCCAGTGCAATCAATGCGCAACACGCTCGTGTAAACACATCGAAACGAGCCTTCCCTACCTGCTGTTCGCGGTCGTCATTTCTCGATACACAAAGACGGGTTTGCTCTCCGCGCGGACAGGTCGGAAGGAGCTCGGGTGGCGACGTTTGGCCCAGGAAAAAGCGACACAAGTCCCCGAATAAGCGTAACAACTCCAGTCAGCGGAGACAAAGCGCGGAGACCATCTTACCGGATGGCGGTGGACGCGCTAAAATGGCGCACGGAGCCCAAATCCTGCGAGCGCTCTCATTGGCTGCTCGCCTCGGATGCCCCTCTGCTCCCACTGGTCCGCATCGAGGTGGGCGCACGATGCCATCTGGATCCACTTTCAAGCACCTTCGAGTTGGGGCTGTGCACTGTGCGCATCTGATGGGTCTCCGAAAGATGTGGTTCAAACTAAATAATAGTTCAAATGAGTGGATGGAGAATAAAATATAAAGTAATGTATAGGCCTACAGATGCCATATTTAAATAGTCGTCTGTCTTTGTTTCATTGAACGGTACTACTATAATGATCAGAAATAACTTTTGTATAGTTTCCCCACTTTTTTGAAGATCATCAAACAAATGTAAATATCTAACAAATGATTTCGGTACACCGTATTAGATTTAGGGGGGCATTACATTTTCACAAACCGCTAAGTAACTTCAATTTTTTTCTCAACATTTTAAAAACTGAATTTTGAGTTTACCTGTGTTATATTTGTTTGATATCCACATTTGTTTGATGATCCGAACAATAAAGCCCCCACAGTGCAATCATTTTGTATAAACAACCAACCATTCACACCAATAACACTCATATGAGTTCAGTATTTTACAACGTATCATTTGACAATTATTAGAACTACCTGAGGATGGCACTGTCCACTACATTACTTTGAAAAATCAAATGACTTTATAGTGTTACAGTGTATAATTCATCATTTACAACGATAATGTTTTTTTTCCCGTTTTAGAATAGAATAGAGATTTGAACCCCGGTCCTCAGAACTGTGAGGCTGACACGCTAACCAGTCGCTCCACCGTGTAGCCTATCAAATGCAGAATACAGAAAATTTCAGTTATTTCAGTATTTCAGTTCAAAAAGTAAAATTCAGAAAGTATTGTACAGATTCATTAAAAACATGAAAATACTTTTCAGCCCATTTAAAAAAGCTTTCTGACGTAAAAAAAAGATCACGGATTCAGGCGCCGGAAATGAAATTCCTCCTTAAGGGTAGGTGTCCAGACTGTTTTTACGTGTTTCTGAAGGTTGGCGGAGGTGGGACCTTTGTAAAACAGCAATGTCATATAAAAAAAAAAAAAAAAAAAAACTCGCTTTGGAAATTGGAAAGTACTCTTGGCCATCTGGGGAACCCCCTTATTTACAGGATACTACATTGTGTAGGACGTGTTTGTTTCTAATGCATAATCATTTCCGTTTTTGCCAGTCAGGTGGCCTCTTTCATTGGCGACATTTGGTTTCACAACACAGTCATGACTCGGGAGACGTTGGCTTTATGCACATGCATGAGTTTTAGTCGTAAATATTGAACATTCAATATTCAAAAGTCTACTGACACGTAAAGCATGATTTTAAGTATGTTTTTAATAAAAAAAAAAAAAAGGCAGCCAGAATGTACCCATCCGTTTTTTCACCACACATCATGATGTTGTCGTACATCGATTTTTGCATCTTCCGTCATGAAAATCCTCTTGAGGCCTTCATTTTGGAGAAGAATCAGAAAGTGACGTTATCAGCAGGCCTCGTGTGTTTATACCGGTTTTATCCGCGGGAAGGTAGCTCTTTGTTCCTTCGTGTGAGCCAAAATGTCGGCTCGTTGTATTGCTGGATATTGCTCAAACACTCGGGAGGATGGATTCACTCTTCACACTTTTCCAAAAACCTGGTTCGTCATGAAAAATGGATTGCACAGTTGCGAAGGATGAGAGTTTTGCGGGTTCTAAATGACATAGGTCTTAAAAAAAAAAACAATAGTTGTGGGGGACTAATTTGTCTCACAGTTTATAGCTTATGTTACATGTGAATTTAGAATAAATCCCTTTGGTCAAACTGGCAACATATGACAAAGCACTTGTATTGCGTTTAAAACAATTTAATCACACACACTACAATACAACGTAAAACAATAACAAAATAGAAGTACAAAGCCAGTTTAGTAGCATGTAACATGAGCTGATTAGCTAACTAGATGTATAGTCACCAAACTCTAACAACTTCTCTGAAAGCAGCCATAGTAAAAAGCTTCGTTCACGTCCGACGACGTAGTCCTCTTAGAACATAACAAAAGATTTGCGTCATATCGGTCGTGTCCGTTTACTTGTTGGTAAGCAGCAGGATGAATAAAAAGCTCTGTCGGCGTCCGATGACATAATCCTCTCAGAACATGAAAAAAAGAGCAGCGTCATATCGCCATTTGCCGCAGTTAGCTGCCGTTTCACCCGACGCGGAGGTGGGTCAGGCTTGGAAGGTGTCTGGCCACACCGCTGGCAGGGAGGAGAAATGAGCTCTTCCCCCACCCGCCACCGGTGTCTGGGCACCCTTGACGTACTTACTTTGCCCGACATGGGACCTCCTGAGTACGCTACATACACAAGACTTGTAAAAGAGTTAGGAAATGTAACATTTTAGGCCCCATAGCTCAGTGGTTAGAGCACTGGTATGGTAAACCAGGGGTTGTGGGTTTGTATACCACTGGGGCCTCCACTCCCTGAAAGGGTTGCGTCAGGAAGGGCATCTGGTGTAAAAATTGTGCCAAACATATATATGCGTTCATCTGAGATGACACGCTGTGGCGACCCCATAAGGGACAAGCCGAAAGAAACACGCATAGGCCTGCCATTTTGAATATTTTTTCCTCATCCATCTGTCGGGGAGTCTTTTGTTCATTAGAAGTGATCCGTATATCATCTAAATATGGCTCGAAATGATAGGGTAATATTGCCCCGGTCACTTCACTCGATTGTGAGATGTTCTCTTCTTCGAAAAGAGCTTCAGTGTCGGAAAACTTCTGAAAATCTCTGTTGTTTGTCTCCCATAGCAGGTGGCACAGTGTCTTCTCATTGGCAACATTCCCAATGTGACATTAATAAATGTCGTTGCAGGCAATATGGCCGTCTGTGAGACTTCCGCAACTTTGCGCGTGAATGACACGCTCTCCGCTCATTTTTTTTTCCGTGTAGACATTGAAGTGAATAATATTATATGTAGTTTTCATATCTATTTTACCCCCATCGGGGTCGTGGGTGTGCTGGAAACTAAGTTCCAGCTAACTTCAGATAAAAGGCCAGCTACACCCTGAACTGGTTGCCAGTCAGCCTACAACGACATATTGTGTATAGACACCATCAATGAGTGGGAACTGAATTCAGATGAGTGTACCACTACTACACCATCAGTGACTCATTATAATTATTATTATAGAACATGCATGGAAAATTCCAAAGCAGTAGAACCTAGGATGTCTGTTGTCCACAAAAAAAGTTTTGAATAAACAAATTATTAACTATGATAAAATACAGCTATTAGCATTATGAATATAACGATAATAATTATCCATCAATTTTCTTAGCCGCTTATCCTCACAAGGGTTGCAGGAGTGCTGGAGCTTATCCCGGCTGTCAACGGGCAGGAGGCAGGGTGCACCCTGAACTGGTTGCCAGCTAATCGCAGGGCATATCTAGATCAACAGCCGCACTCACAATTACACCTAGGGGCAATTTAGAGTCGCCAATTAACGTTGAATGTTTTTGGGATGTGGGAAGAAACTGGAATGCCCAAATAAAACTCACACAGGCACGGGGAGAACATGCAAACTCCACACAGGGAGGGCTCGGATTGAATAATAATTCAATAATAATTGCAACAAACAAAAAATAATTACAAGGAACTCAGTAATCATGTGTGTGTGTGTGTGTGTGTGTGTGTGTGTGTGTATGCATGCTACATGTTGGGCTTTCAAATAAAGCTAAATATTTTATTTTTGTATGGCCTAGTTTTTTTTTTTTTAATTTAAAGAACAATGACGTAACTTGGAGTAAAAACCATAGCTTGTCATTTTCCTCTGCTTCATGCATGAGAAAAGCTAAATTACTCAAACTCTTCACACATGGACCTCCCACGGAAGGTATTTTTTTGATGTGTACGTGATAAACGCTCGCTCAAAATTCTGTCTTATCTTGTGTGAGAAGGCGGTAATCACACTGCTAAAACTGATATCGCTGCAAATAAGTCTTAAAGACTAATACAAACCCCAATTCCAATGAGTTTGTGGGCATGGTGTGAAAACATTGACTACAGGGGGCTACAAAAAGGAAAGTTTAGAAATACTTCCATCCATCCATTTTCTACCACTTCTCTGGGTCGAGTCACGGGGGAAGTAGCTTCAGCAGGAGTACCCAGACCTCCCTTTCCCTGGCCACTTCTTCCAGTTCTTCCGGAGGGATCCCGAGGCGTTCCCAAGCCAGCCGAGAGACAGTTTCTCCAGCATGTCCTGGGTCACCCTTGGGGTCTCTTTCCGGTGGGACATGCCACAGCTCATGCCCATAGGTGAGGGTAGGAACGTAGATCAACTGGTAAATTGAAAGCTTTGCCTTTCAACTTAGCTCCCTCTTCACCACAACGGACCGATACAAAGTCCGCATCACTGCAGATGCTGCACAGATCTGTCTGTCAATCTCCATTCTTCCCTCACTTGTGAACAAGACCCCAAGATACTTGAACTCCTCCACTTGGGGCAGGATCTCATTCCCGACCCGGAGAGGGCACGCCACCCTTTTCCGACTGAGGACCATGGGCTCTGATTTGGAGGTGCTGATTTTCATTCCACCCGCTTCACACTCAGTTGCGAACCACACCAGTGAGCGTTGGAGATCACGGCTTGATGAAGCCAACAGAACCACATCATCTGCAAAGAGCAGAGATGCGATGCTGAGGCCACCAAACCGGACACCCTCTATGCCTTGGCTGCGCCCAGAAATTCTGTCCATAAAAGTTGTGAACAAAATCGGTGACAACGGCAGAGTCCAACTCTCACCGGAAACGAATTCGACTTATTGCTGGTTAGAAGTAGTAAAAAAAAAAACAAGTTTGGAAGATTCCAGAGGTGGAGAGATTAATTAGAAAAGTTAAGTCAAGTATCATGATTTGGTAGAAAAGGAGCTTTCCCAAAAGGCTCAGTAGTTAACAAGGAAGGGTGGGGGAATGTTCACCACCTTGTAAACTGTCTGAGAAAATAGTCCAACAGTTTAAGAACAAGATCTCTCAATTTACACTTGTTTAATCATGTCAAACACATGGGACCTTGTGTATGAAATGCGGAATATGAATACATTAGCTTTGCTTTGTAGGAATTTTCATCATCTACGGTCCACACTATCATCAAAAGAGAGAGAACTCTCTGGAAGTAAGGGCCAAGAAACGGCTGGGGCATTTTCATCCGTGTGGGTCCAGGAGCACTTCAGAAAACTAATGCGGGTTAACATAGTTTGTCGCTATATCTACAACTAGTATCAGAATGTCGGGAAAAGAAAAAGTAAGGAGGAAGGAAGGAACAGCTCAGGATCCAAAGTACAGTGCCTTGTGAAAGTACTCGGCCCCTTGAACTTTTCAACCTTTCGCTTCATTTCAGGCTTCAAACATGAACATATAAAATATTTTTTTTTGGTCAAGAATCAACAAGTGGGACACAATCGTGAAGTGGAACGAAATCTATTTGATATTTAATACTTTTGTAACAGACTCCCTCACCTCTGCTGTTGATCTCTGTAGTTCATCCAAAGTGATACTGGGCCTCTTGGCTGCATCTCTTTATCAGTCTTCTCCTTGTTTGAAGTGAAAGTTTAGAGGGACGGCCGGAGGTCTTGGTAGATTTGCAGTGGTCTGACCCTCCTTCCATTTCAATATGATTGCTTGCACAGTGCTCCTTGAGATGTTTGAAGCTTGGTAAATCTTTTTGTATCCAAATCCGGCTTTAAACTTCTCCACAACAGTATCTCCTGCAGACCTGCCTGGTGTGTTCCTTGGTCTTCATGGTCCTCTCTGCACTTTAAACAGAACCGTGAGACTATCAAAGAGCAGGTGCATTTATACGGAGACTTGATTACACACAGGTGGATTCTTTTTTATCATCATCAGTCAACTTTAGATCATTCAGAGATCCTCAATGAATGTCTGGAGTGAGTTTGCTGCACTGAAAGTAAAGGGGCCGAATAATATTGCACGCCCCACTTTTCAGTTTTTTATTTGTTAAAAAAAGTATAAAATATCCAATAAATTTCGTTCAACTTCACGATTGTGTCTCACTTGATTCTTGACAAAAAAATGTATATGTTTATGTTTGAAGCCGGAAATGTGGCGAAAGGTTGAAAAGTTCACGGGGGCTGAATTCTTTCACAAGGCACTGTATACCTGATCATAGAGGCCGTGTTAGTTGGTGTTCATTGATGTTGTGAGGTGTGCAGTGAAAAGCTGCTAGGTCCTTTGTGGAAAAACTAAATGCCCTACTTGTTCAAGCACGAGTTAATGATATTTCTTGGTTCATTTTCACTGACTACATGACACGAAAACCCGATTTCCCCTGTCCTGTTCAATTACAAAAGTACTTGAATAGAATGTGTCTAACAGATTGAAGTCGGCCAAAAGGTCTCCAAAAGCTGCAATAAAATGCTTTGAACTACAACAAAAATTCAACTACAGAGAAGACTTTTTTTTTTTTTAATAAAAACTGACATTGATCAGTCTGGACTAATCAGATCACATTAAACTTTATTCCAAAATGCAAGGAAAAAAAATCAATTTAGCAGGAAATTGACGTCGCGGGTTGTGGGTGGCTGCATTTGACATCTGTGGTTTCTTCCTCTCATGACGTCTGGCTAATGTGAGTCTGAATCCGCAATTTTTTCTTGATATAAGAAGCGGACATTTGAAAGTGGGGCTCATTCAGCATTTTGCTCCACCTGAAATTATCAGATCGCGCTTGCATTCTGAACCATGAATAACTTTAGGGTTGATGTAATATTGTTGCTCATGGCCTCCTTTGCAACATCCGTCATGCTTTCTAAGGACATCAACCTGGAACTTATCAAGGAAGAAGCAGAAAAACCATCTCTTCTAACTGTATGTACCCAAACTCTTTACATTAGAGTAAGCTTACTGTCGTTGTTTATTTATATTTTGTTGACCTTCTCCCGCCACAGTTACAGAATATAACGGTGCAGATGCCAACAGACAGAACCTGTGGGGTAGGTTTGAGACATTTGGAAATGACAGTAATGTATGCTTTGTTACATGAGCATGTTATTGACTGGCATTTCCTTTATAGAAACATTTCTTGTGCGAAGCTGAGAAATCCTTGAACCATGTTAGACATGTAAAACTGGCAAAACTTACCCGTCAGCTGCGTAAATACAACGAGAAGGTAATTTACTCTTCACATACGCTCTCATTTTTCAAGAACACGACTTTCATTCTACTGAACTCATTGACGTTATGCTTGTGTTACAGAATGGAATTAAGTCCTGTCAGGTGACAAATAATGCAACATGTGATCTTTCCAAACTGCTGGAAGAAATCTCAGAATGTGCAGAGAAGCGATTGTGTCGCTGCTTAAAGTGATGATTGTTGATGTATTTTCTTATGGAGAACATAAATTATTTTCTATCATGCATAAAATGTATTTATTGTTGCACATTGTTTGTTTTTAGGAGTTATAATATATATTTATATTTGAATATGATAAATGCTACTTTTTACAGCGTTGTCACTCATGGTGTAGTGATGACAGACCTGATTTTGGTGCGGGCAGCGTGGGATCGATTCCCGCTCAGTCATGATATTGAAATGGGCTGGCAACCAATTCAGTGTGTCGTCTTCCTTTTGTCCAATATTAGCTAGGATAGGCTCCTGCGACTCTTATGAGGATAAGCGGTTTGGACAATGGATAATGCTACTTTCTACATAGTATAGAGGTGTCCAGATGTATTTGGATTATGTCTTTAGAATCAATAAACTATATGTGACTTAAGTGTGCACTTTCAACTTTTCTTACATACAGTTGATAATAAAGTCTAGACTTTTTTGCCAGGAAAAGAACATTAGACGGAGATATTAAGGTAACATCTCAAGACATCAGCCATGAAGCTAAAACTTGGGCGCAAGTGGGTCTTTCAAATGGGTAATGACCCTAAGCATACTGCCAAAATATGGCTTGAGAATAACAAAGTCCATGTTTTAGAGTTGCCATCACAAAGCTCTGATCTGAACCCCATCGAAAATTTGTAGTCAGCTCTGAAAAGGTGTGTGCAAGCATGGCAAATGACAATCCTGACTCAGTTGTACCAGTTCTGTCAGGAGGAATGGACCAGGATTCCAGCAGACTATTACCAGAAGCTTGTGGAAGGTTATCCAAAACAACTGAAGTCATGCAGTTCAAAGGAAATGCTACTTGATACGAAGGAAATGTATGTAAACATTTGACCTTGGAGAAAATGTAAAATTCTATAAGAAATTCTCTCTCATTAATGTAGTATTTAACAAAATTAAATAACTGTGGTGACCCTGATTTACCTGAAACAGGAGAGATTTAATTAATTTGATTTCAGTGAGAGAAAAAAAAAAAATGTACGTTTTTGCACAGTCTACGTCATCTTCCGGTTTCAACTCAATAGACATGGGCACCTTTCGCACATAAACATAGATACATCGGTTTCCACACACATTCACACACAGGAATTGAACCCACGCTGCCCGCATCAAACTCAGTCGTGTGTACTCGTATTACACTCTCAGAGACACATTACAAAACTTTCCATACCTTTCCAAGGTCACAGTCTTCTATATCATCAACAAAAAGACAAAAAGCAACAATATGAGGTAAACGTGTATAAAATAATTTAATAAATAAAACATCCAGGGTGAATGTAAACATTCGACATATGATATAGAACAAACGGCAGTTTGCCTCCACTATGAAACACACAGGTGAAATTAAAATGACCTTCACAGAGCCTCAAATGAGTGCATTATACTAAGGCATACAGTAAATATGGTGCATCTCAATAATATAGCTGTAACCATTCCAAAGACGACAAATGAGTGGCACTAATGAGAGCTGGCTGGCATGCACGCTCCCAAAGTTTCTGACCTACGTGAAATAGTAGAAAGCGCACTTTTACTTAAATACTTAAGACAACTTAGCATCTTTTCATAATAGAAGCATTTGACTTTTTCATCAAAAACTGAAATTGACTTAAGGATTGATACCTTAAATGACTGCATTTAGTTTCTTTTTCTGTAGCGGAACATACAGATTCAGTGTATAGTACAGATGCATATTTTTTTTACATCTGTTACTGTTGTCATGGAAATCTGAGGATGAAGTTCTTCATTTTTTTCTTTTTCAGGGACAGAGTAATTGTAGAACTGATTACTAATCAATTTTTGAATAACGTACAGTCAAAATATTCCATGATTAAACCCAAAAATAACTTACCATAATGTACATTTTTGTTGAATAGTATCTTTTAGCAGGAAATGACACAACAAAGTGGCCAATAGTTGAAAAATATTGAGTTAAGCTATTTTTTTTAACAGTAATTACAATTTCATTGGGTATTAAATAAAAAAAATTGTTGTAAATTAATAACTGTCATAATTGTTCTCAGCCCTGTTCATATTTCTGAACTTTGACAAACCGGCCACTTGAGGGTCTGTCAGGAGGGACTGTAGACCCCCAATCTTCAAGACTTCTTTTGAACAGTCTCGTTTCTCCTCTAACGGGGCCAAACGCTAGAATTTGCTTCTTGAGTTCGCGGGAGGAGATTGATCATAAGATATTTGTCAGGGACCTTTAAAAAAAAACAAAAAACAAAACACTAGCCTGGTCAGTGCAGCTGGTTTGTCCAATGTTTTGTAATGTTCAGGTCAAATAAATTGTTGTAAATTAATAACTGTCATAATTGTTCTCAGCCCTAATCATATTTCTGAACTTTGACAAACCGGCCACTTGAGGGTCTGTCAGGAGGGACTGTAGACCCCCAATCTTCAAGACTTCTTTTGAACAGTCTCGTTTCTCCTCTAACGGGGCCAAACGCTAGAATTTGCTTCTTGAGTTCGCGGGAGGAGATTGATCATAAGATATTTGTCAGGGACCTTTAAAAAAAAACAAAAAACAAAACACTAGCCTGGTCAGTGCAGCTGGTTTGTCCAATGTTTTGTAATGTTCAGGTCAAATAAAATAAGTCATTTTGGAGAATTTTGCAAAAAGACTGCTTTTGGACCATTCTGCAAGATTCTGGTAATGATCATAGTTGAGAGCATTTATAGTATTTGTATTCCTGTATTTAGACAAGACATTCTGGATTTGAAATGGCATTTTTGTCAAATTATACAAAAATGGGAAAGGGTTTAACTACAGTATCTTAAGACCAAATAAGTCTTTTCCCATTTTTGCATGCATCGTTTATAGCTGCAAAAGACCCATTCAGCAGATTAAAAAGTTGATTTTCAATTAAAAGCTCCCATTAATTTTCATTCATGTTGGTTGTGTGTATAATCAAACAAACATTTGAATGGTAGAAGACAATGAAATAGTAAACCCAAAGCTCTATGATAAGTATGATAGAACAATGACTGCTGCAGAAAAAGAACAAATTTTGCCATGTCGAACAGTGCTGTGAAAAACTATTCACTTTCTTCCCTATCATTTTTTTTCCCGCATCACACACAAAGTTTTCAAATCATCAAACCAATTTTAATATCACTCAGAGAAAACACTAGGTAATACAAGAGGCAGTTTTCAAATGACAATTCAATTTATTAATGCACAAAAAAAACAAAAATAAATTATTAAATCATAACAAAAAAAATATTTTTCACAGAGGGTCAGGAAGATTTGGATTTTTGTTTGTGCCTTAATAAAATGAATTATCATTTGATAACTGCATTTTCTCTGTCTTTGGGTTTGATGATTTGAAAATCTTGTGTGACCTTAAAAAAATCACGAGGGGGGGCAAATACTATTTCCACATACTGTTGCAGTCCAGATTTACAAACAAAATCAGAATCCTCTTTATTGCTAAATATGTGCCATCTGTCCGATGCGCTAATTTAACAGCTCCATTAAAATGACTTTCAATACGATAGTGTACGTGAAGCTGGGGACCATATTGACCATAATAATCCAAACGGCTAATTGCAGCGTCACATTTAAAACCGTGTCAGGTATACAGTGTACTCAGATCATCTTTTAAATAAGGATCATCAGTTAATTAAAAGAGAGACGTGTTCAGTTGAAACTGCCATGTTGTCACTGCAGAGGGGACTCGACG
Source organism: Syngnathoides biaculeatus (assembly GCF_019802595.1). NCBI lineage: Eukaryota > Metazoa > Chordata > Actinopteri > Syngnathiformes > Syngnathidae > Syngnathoides > Syngnathoides biaculeatus. The sequence continues at coordinate 24,962,494 of NC_084650.1, read as the reverse complement.
GCTGCCTCTGCTTTTGTAGACCTTTTCCTGTGAGGATATCAGATAACTGTTAGCGCTGTATCATGAAAGCTGCTTCTCAGAAATTGAGGTCAGGGGAGTGAACAACAACACTACTAGTGAACTTGCAATTAATCACACCATGGAAGAGTATAAAGACCATAACTCATATTGAGATTGAAACTTCTGAGCACCAAAACCAAATGATCCCCTATCCCAATTTGAGGAGGATGGGAGCTGCTCATAATACACAAAAGGAGGCAGAAATGGGTGACTCTGGGATGTTGTCTTTTGGCAAGGAATCACATTATTCCATTGACGAATTGAACTGACATGAGCACCATACAGTGAAGAAAATAAGTATTTGAACACGAGATCTTGCAAGGTCTCCCACTTAGAAAACATGGGGGCTCTGAAATTTTTATCGTAGGTGCATGTCCACTGTGAGAGAGATAATCTATGAAGAAAAATCCAGAAATCACAATGTACGATTTTTTAACGATTTGTGTAATACAGCTGCAAATAAATATTTGAACACCTGTATATCAGATAGAATTCTGACCCTCAAAGACCTGTTAGTCCGTCTTTAAAAGTCCACCTCCACTCCATGTATTACCCTGAATCAGATGCACCTGTGTGAGGTTATTAGATGCATAAAGACACCTGTCCACCCCATACAATTAGCAAGACTCAAACTTGTAACATGGCCAAGACTAAAGAGCTGTCCAAAGACACCAGAGACAAAATTGTACAATTCCACACGGTTGGAAAAGGCTACGGAAAAAGCAGCTTGGTGAAAAAATGTCCACTGTTAGAGCAATCAATAGGAAATGGAAGAAGCTAAATATGACGGCCAATCTCAATCGGAGTGGAGCCCCGTGCTAGATATCAACTCGTGGGGTCTGAATGATCTTTAAAAAGGTGAGGAATCAGCCCAGGACTACAAGACAGGACTTGGTCAAAGACCCGAAAAGAGCTGGGACCACCGTTTCCAAGGTGACTGTTGGTAATACACTAAGACGTCATGGTTTAAAATCATACATGGCATGGAAGGTTCCCCTACTTAAACTAGAACATGTCAAGGTCTGTCTTAAGTTAGCCAACAACCATTTGGATCATACAGAGGAGTCATGGGAGAAAGCTTTGTGGTCAGATGAGACCAAAATGGAACTTTTTCGTCATAATTCCACTAACCGTGTTTGGAGGAAGATGAATGATGAGTTCTATCCCAAGAACACCATCCTGACTGTCAAGCATGGGAGTGGTAGCATCATGCTTTGGGGGTGTTTCTCGGCACATGGGACAAGACGACTGCACTGTATTAAGGAGTGGATGACCGCGGCCATGTATTGTGAGATTTTGGGGAACAACCTCAAGCAGCTAGCCTCGGAATAGTCACCGCGTTCAAGTAGTGGTCAGATTAGATTGAAACACTAAATAAGGGAATAATGAACATTAAAGAAACAATAACAATGTCGTTTTTTGCAACTATTTACACAAAGCCACCAGACGTGCTGGGGAAACCAGCATCAACTTCCCTCTGCGCTCGAGTATTTTGAGCGCAACAGAACATGTGTGTATAAAAAAGGGGTTTTATGCAAGGGCTTGATCTAAACATACTCTTTTTCAGTTTTTCACAATGTGCTCAATCTATGCCAATCATTTTGCTTTCAAACACACAGTCTCCTCCCACACAAGTCACTGTTTTCCCCATAGATATGAAAAATAGGTCAAAATGACATTTCCCTTTTGAGTTGTGGCAATGCAGAGATAGTGGAGGCAAAGTCTCAACATGATCCACTCTTGCGGTTGGCAAGAAAACCAAAATAAAGATGACTGCATGTTGTGCTGCATTCATTTGCACACAAGAGCTTACAATTACAAAAAGTGATACGGAATTAACCTTTCACCTCCAAAAATAGTTTAGGGCTTTTTTCTGATGTTCTTTTTTACTCACGTTTGAAAAATGTACGAGTGTGGTTAGTAAAGCCCGCTGTAATGACCGTGCCGGTCCCTGTCATGGTTGTGCCGGTCCCCGATGCGGTGTGCACTTGCGGCAATCAGCAGATGCGCACTCCAGCGCCTCGTCGCAGTAATTGCGGCTCATACATATATGGCCACGCGCGCAGTCTGGCTTTCGGCAGATCGTTGTCTTTATGTCACGTTCCCGCCACTCCTTGTTCATGATCCTGCTCTCTCGTGTATCGAATCCCGCCTCGTTCTTGACCTGTGTCTTATGCCTGTAGATTCTGCTACTGCTGTCTGCCTGGAATGCCTGCTGGTATTCTGACTTTGGACTGAATAAAGATACTTCTCGAACTGCTCCCAAGTCTCCTGAGTCATCCATTTAGGCCCAATCCCATGTTCTGGTTGTGACAGAAGGATCTGGCCATAACATGGACCCAACTGACTCAGACTCATTCCACACTGTCCTTCCTATTCAAGGAAGACGTCTCGGCGAGCACGAAGGAGCTCTTCTAATGATTGGTCAACGGCTACAAGAGTTGATTGCTCGGTTTGATTCCTTGTACGCGTCCCTGACCGGTGGAGGCGGCACCAGCTTGGAGAAAACGGCTGCCGTAGTGAGTCCGCGTTCTCCTGAGCCACTCCTTCACAGCTCTCTGACACTCAGAGGGCCATTTGTTTACTGCTCTCTCGCCTGGAGCGATGTTTTGGAGACTTGGGCAATATTAGGCCCTTCATTACACAGTACGAGCTGCACTTCAAAAAGCAATATGCCGCCTTTCCCGCCGACCGTTCCAGGATTGCATTTGTGATCTCCCATCTGATGGGTAGGGCAGAAGCCTCGGCTACCGCGGAGTGGAGGCGCAGCACGAACACTTGCCGAACATGGGCATCCTTCGTCAAGGCCTTGGTGCAGGTGTTTCAGTAAGCCTCCCCTGAACACGAAGCAGCGACCTCGCTAATCACATTCCAGCAGGGTCGACGCTGAGTCTCGGATTATGAGATCAAGTTCCGCATTCTGGTAGCCAAGACCCATTGGAACAATAGGGCGCTCCTAGACACTTTTTTCCAGGGACTGGTACCCGCGATCAAGCATCGACTGGTTCCATTGGACCTGCCAATGGACCTGGACTCTCCCATTGCGCACGCCCTAATGATCGACCAGAGGCTCGTACTTCAAGAACAGGACAAAATACAACGGTGGGATGCTTGACAGAGCCTCAGAAAACCAGCTGCTTGTCAACCGGTCCCTGTCGATGTGGAAGAAACTTTCACAGTACAGCGCCCCCGTAAGGCTTACAGCGTAAATGGCAGCTTCCTCGGCGCAATAACCCATCGAACTTCGACACTCAGCTTGGCATTTCAAGATTAGCACACGGAACGAATCACATTCCAGGTTTTTGACACCCCAGGTCATAACCTACTCCTGGGGAAACGCTGGCTGAGAATGCATAACTGCCAGATTGACTGGTCAACTGGTCAGATCGAATCCAGGGGCGCCAAGTGCATGGGCACATACCTCTCGTCCCTGAAGGCAGAGAGGTAAGAGGCCAGCCGAAATCCGCGAGATGAGCCGGATCTCCATTTGGTCCACTTCCATTGCCATGAGCTGGGGGAGGTGTCTTCCAAGGGGAGCCGCGGCATCAAGCATACAAGGCATACATGGAGGAATCGCTGGCTGCAGGGCTGATCCGACCCTCGTCGTCACCAGCCAGGTGTACTGTCATGGCTGTGCCGGTCCCCGATGTCATGACTGTGCCGGTCCCTGTCATGGTTGTTGTGCTGGTTCCCGATGTGGGCAGACCGGCGCCTCGTCGCAGTAATTGCAGTTCATAGATATATGGCTACGCGTGCAGTCTGGTCTTCGCCAGATCGTTGTCTTTATATCACATTCCCGCAACTCCTTATTCATGATCCTGCTCTCCCGTGTAAGGAATCTCGTCTCATCCCTGACCTGTCTCTTACGACTGTCAATTTTGCTACTGCTGCCAGCGTGGACTGCCTGCTGGTATTCTGACTTTGGACTGAATAAAGACGCTTCTCGAACTGCTCCCAGGTCTCGTGAGTCGTGCATTTGGGTCCAATCCCGTGTTCTGGTCATGACACCCGCAGATATAAAGTTGCGGGTGTGATTTGGGATGGAATCTCAAGACCTTAAAATAACTTACTGAGTTGTTATACCCGAGTATGTAGTTGTTACCTAATACCATAATCATAATTTATTGACACTGCACAGACTGAGACAGACATTCTTAAGGAGATCAATAGACATTCAATTTCAAAACTAAATCTAGACTGTTCGCATTTAGACATATGGACAGACTAGTCTAACGTTAGAACTTACATCAAGTCAAAGTAAATCACAATCTCATACTTATTATATATATTAGAGTTAGGTACTGAAAAATTACTTGTTATATTTTACGTGCGTGATTTTCCGTGCTCAACTGTGCAGATTTCCACGTGCGAAGGCGCGCGGGGGCATACAAACGGACACATATGTGCATGTCAAATCAGTGACTGTTATTAAGACCACATCCTTTGGCATTGACATAAACCGTAAACCTGATTAAAATTAAGTTATGAAATGAGCAAGCAATGACTCATTTCTAATGCCCATGCATTCCTTTGATAGGAACATCACTCGAGTCTTCTTATCCTATCTGTAGCCCTTACAGTTGTGCTATATGTTACAAATGTGCCATAACATCAACCAAGCAGGAGTTGAACAGCAGGACAAGATCTGATTGGCTGTTTACTATCCAATCATAACCAAACTCGCTAGCTAGCGTGTTAGCTCGCTAGTTACCTCATTTGACTGTGATTTGTTAACCCCTTGCCCGTGTGTCAACTGTGGGTGCACATAAACACTTCAGGGGATGTTAACTGTTTATTAAACATGGCACCCAACATTATTCAGCCTGTGGCTAACACTGACAAGACATTTGAGCATTGAGCACATACAGTCCAAACATATCTGTGTGACATGAATTCTAGTTTCACAGGGTGTGTTTGGCGACCATTTAGTGGAAATGCCCACAGCCTTTTGGAATCTTGTTTTATGTATTTGGTAAGATTTTGTAGGGCTCTGTGTTCTGTCAAATGTATCCATTTTTATTTTTCACTTTGTTGTCGATGTGGAGGATGGGCTGTGCCTTGATGTTTTATCTATTGTTTTTTACCTAAGATGTTCTTCGATTTTTATTTCATTTTATTGCACCTTGCACCTTGTGGAGATGCACTCATCATTTGGTTGTATGCACAGCATATAATGACATTAAAGGCTTTGGATTGATTTTGATTATTTGTATGTTGATGTGTCCCCCGAAAGCGCCACATGCATGACTTCGCTACAATAATTGATAAGTGTAATTATGCGGTAATGTATTTCATAGAGAGGGCAGGGTGAGGAGAGGATTAAATCCCTTGGACAGGTCTCTCCCCCTTGCCTCAAAGTGGGCTAATTGCAAATGTGTTGTAAATGTTCATTCAAAGAAGCGTGGGGCTGACAGTCAAGACACCTGGGAACTGTTTCAAATTGTGAAAAAGATGTTATATACAGTCAATATTAAGTCTATATACCGGTTTATGCCAGGTTTTGTGATATATAAAATGAGAACAAGATAAATCATTTTGAGACATTTTCTAAATTGAAAAAACATATACATATTTGACAAGGCAAGTATAAAGAAACAGCTGAGATAATGTACAACTCCAGATGTTGCTGTGTCCAAAATTAATCAATTCACATTCAAACATATATTAAATTGAGTCAGCACACACGTGCACACATATCATTTAAAGTTCCCCAGATTAATCCAAAATAAATTTCAGATGTTAAAGTAGGCTTATCCGTTAATCTTTTCAAGCAGAGGCCTGGAGGTTTTGCTTTAAAACAGACTCATATCAAAGTGTTTTTAATTACCTCAGCATTTTCTGTTTTGTATTTTTACTTGATATCTTGAAAAACAACTTTTTTTTCCCCAATTGACTTGTACAAGTTATAGGTTACATTAATGGTTGAAAATCCTTTGAAATTATTTATCTTGGTCTCATTTTTATCCCATGTATGTCTTCAAGTGTGGTCTGTGTTGATTACCTGCGACCAGTCTTGGGCCGGCCGCTCTTGCTACTTTTTGAGGTTTTGGGCCTCTCTAGTTTCATCAATGACTGTTGCATGCTCTCCTCTGTGTAGGCCAAATACACGTAAGACAGGTCTACTTCGAAAGGCTGCACGATGAGATGAAAGAATACCATACAGTGTTGAGAAGTAACAGATTTGAATGTTTGTCAACTTGACTTGGACTAGTACAGCAGCATAGACTTACATCTTTTTCTTTTTTGCCTGGAGCAGGTGTCTGTTTTCTCATATTGTTACCAGTGAAGGCGACACATTTCTGACAAGAGGGCAATCCATATTAGAGAGAATACTTAACTTGACACCGACTAACCATCAGGTACACCTACACAAACCACATTAAGTCTTAGGTTTATTATAAAGTTAAATTAAAATACAAAACTCTTACCAGCTGCCATTCTCCAATGTCTTCATTCCAGTTCACATAGTTCTCAATCATCTCCTACAAAATAATGTATGTTACAATAGATAGATAAATATGATGGTGTATTTTCATAACTAGATTTGATCTATGTTGTGCTGGCAGTTTTAGAGAATCTGCTATTTACCACTCACCACAAGGAAAGAAAAAATTGTACCCAATGCAGTTTCTAGCTAGGTCAGTGGTTCTTTACCCGGGCTCAATCAAAGCTCAGGGATTCAGTGAAGGTCAAGACACACACAGATGTATGTTTGTTCTATTCACCTCACTCATACGATCCATGACATCACACTCACTCACTAACTGCGTACAGTTTGTGACATTTTCCAATGTTACCACTTTCCAAGCAATCGTTTTTGTGGATAGTAGGTATAAAAAATGAAGCAGTGCAAGAATTCAGAAAATTATGAGGTCGGAGCGTGGGGGAGATTTCCAAGGTGAAGCTACGCATTTCTGAACTTTTCTCTGTAAGGTACAGTAAATACCGAATGATGCTTTTTGTTTGAAATTCACATTTTGTTGATTTTCATTAAATAAAGTTATTTTGTGTACAACAATATTAACAACTACTGAGCAGCTATGAAATAATTGTACACACTTGTTCCAATAACTTTTAGCCTCTGGCTTTGTTGAGTCTATTTTAATTTCTAACAGAATGTATAATAAACATAAATAAATGAGAACACAGAGAACCATTCTTAATCTCAATCTAATTATTACATCTATAATTTACAAATTAAATAAAGTATTGGTTGTTTGTCTGCCCTAAACATGTGATATTCACATTATATTATTAATGTCTCTCAGTGACTAATTTACATTTAAAAAAATGGGAGACTCCTAGCTTTTAGCATGTATAAGACAAGCACACATGTAATTGCAGACCTGGTATTCTTGAGGTATAAAGTTGTCTATGATCAGCATTTGGAGGCGCAACTCCCGGCTCAGCTGGCGAATGTTCTCCAGCAGGCCCTCAATCTCTCGGTGATGCTCTTGTTGCAGATCTGCCAACTAAAATACATAGCTGAAGTATGACGTATAATGCACAGCAAAAAAACGGGGCTTCAATAGAGTAACAATGTTTCACATGGCATATCTCATCATTTTCCAATAATTACCTTTATTTATGTATTCACCAGCACGTGTTTATTTCTAGAACAATTGTAGTAATTTTCACCAAACATTGAGAAGCAAATGTGCATTTAATATTTAGGAAACCCTTTTTTTTTTTTTACCACCAAGAGGACACAAGTGATCAACATTGATGAAGGTCTGGCCTTTAATTTCACAATGTTTTTTTGTTTGTTTTTTTTTTCCCAAAATTATATGAAACTTTTGCTAAACATTTGCCCCTGGCAGTTACTTACTTCAGATTTTGCAGCCATCAACATGGTCCACACTTTCTTCAATTTTTTGGTCTTCCCTTGGGCTTCTTCCTGAAGGCTTGTGTACTTCTCCTCAATATCCAGGCGCTCTTGCTGTGTTATGAGACATAAATTATAAACCTCAATAACAATGAAATTGGGACATTGTGAAAAACAAAAATTCTAACTGAATAGAATCATTTGCAAATCTTTTTCACCCTATATTCAACTGAATACATTACAAAATCAAGACATATCATGTTCAAACTGATGATTTTCTTTTTTTTTGCAAATAAGTTTGAATACGTTGCCTTCAGCACATTCCCAAAAAGATGGGACAACTCTTCGTTATAATGCTGCCATTTGCTAAAATTATTTAACTTTTTTTCTGTCAATAATGTACACACAGGAGCCCATATTGACAGAAAAAATAAAGAGATGTTGAGTTTTTTTCAGTTTTATTAAAAAATAAAAACTGAAATATTGCACAACCATAAGTAAGGCCCTTTGCTGTGACACTCATATTTGACTCAGGTGTTGTCCATTTCTTCTGATCATCCTTAAGATAATTGTACACACACATTGGAGTCTAGCTTTGTTTGATTATACCGATATGACTCAATTAGGAAAGTCAAACACCTGTCTATATATTGGGACCATGGGGTACCAAAAAGAAGGTGTCCAGCTTGGTAATCTCAGTATTCTTCGCTTTTTGCAGATGGTGTGGTTCTGTTGGGTTCCTCAGGCAGTGATCTCCAACTCTCACTGGAGCGGTTCACAGCTGAGTTTGAAGGGGTTTGGATGAGAATCAGCACCTTCAAATCTGAGACCATGCTCCTCAATCAGAAAAAGGTAGCATGCCCTCTCTGGGTCGGGGATGAGATCTTGGCTCTTGTTGAGAAGTTCAAGTATCTTGGGGTCTTGTTCATGAGTTAGGGAAGAATTGAAAGCGAGAATGACACGCAGATAGGCGCAGCGTCTGCAGTGATGCAGACTTTACATCTTTCAGTCGTGGTAAAGAAGGAGCTACGCAAAAGGCAAAGGTCTCAATTTACCAGTTGATCTAAGTTCCTACGCGCACCTATGGTCACGAGCTGTGGGCCATGACTGAAAAAAAAAATAGGATAATAGGATAGGAACAGGATATCCGGGCTCTCCCTTAGAAGTAGGGTGAGAAGCTCGGTCATCCGGGAGGGGCTCAGTGTAGAGCCACTGCTCCTCCGCGTTGAGAGGAGTCAGATGAGGTGGCTGGGGAACCTGATTCGGATACCTCCGTGGTTAGGTGTTTAAAACCCCTTGTATCAAGACCCCGGGGACAAGCCAGGAGACGCTGGAGAGACTATGTCTCTCGGCTGGCCCGGGAAATCCTCAGGATCCCCCTGGAAGAGCTAGAGGAAGTGGCTAGAGAGAGGGAAGTCTGGGCGTCGCTGCTAAAGTTACTGCCCCCGCGACCTGACCTTGGATAAGCGGTGGAAAATGGATGGATGGAATAAAGCCTGCTGTGTGTACATTAAGTAAAAAAAAAAAATCAAATGGCTGTAATATAACAAAGAGTCACAAATTCAAGGGTGTCTGAATACTTTCCATACCACGGTAGGTTGAAAAAAGAAACTCAAAATCGTTGTATTCTGTTATTTACATTTTACACAACACCTTTTTTTAACACAACTAACCATTTGCATGTGTAGGCAGGGAAGGGCTGGATGAATGAGATGTTTTATTCAGTTATTATTACTCTACATATAAACATAAAAATCCATTCACCAAATGAAATGGATTTCTGTTACCTCTTTCTCCTCCAGTTCCTTGCGAAGGCGCTCTGCCCGACGACGGCGTTCTTCCAACTCACTGTTGGACTCCTCCAGAAGTTTCTCCTGCTCCTCAGCCTTTGCTAAGAGGTCAACGCCCCCTACGATCACCTTCTTCTCCAAAGCTGACAATTTCTCACGCAGAAGGTGATGCTCCTGCCTAGTTGTTAGAATACACTTTGTTGTGAGAATTTACATGTAGAACAAATTAGATCTGACTACAAACAGCATGCAAACCTCTAATTTATGATACTGTATGGTTCCCGTAAAAGTTGGCAATAGCATCAGGTTCCAACAATTAAGTGTCTTTGGAATGATGACAACAATCACATTTGAAATACCTCACATAATGCAGATATAATGTTCCAAACAAGCGAACGGTGGACAATTGGCCCTGCCTGTCTGGAGTTTTGTGGAGTTGACATATTCTCCCCGTGCCTGCGTGGTTTTTCTCTGGGTACTTTGGTGTCCTCCCACATCCCATAAACATGCATGATAGGTTCACTGAAGACTGTAAATTGCCCGTAGATGTGAATGTATGAATGGTTGTTTGTTAACACTCTATGTCCCCTACGACTGGGTCACGACCAGTTCAGGGTGTACTCGGCCTCTCGCCTGAAGATAACTGGGATAGGCTCCAGCACACCCATGACCCTAGTGAGGATAAGTAGTACAGAAAATTGATGTTTCAAACTAGGTTTTGAACTGCATTTTGAAACAGTGATGTTGAATTTCTTTTACATATGTTAAGAATTATTGTTAGAGGCCCCATAGCTTAGTGGTTAGAGCATTGGTTTGGTAAACCAGGCGTCGTGAGTTTGTATCTCACTGGGGCCTCTACTCTCCAAGAGAGGTTGCGTCACGAAGGGCATCCGGCGTAAAAACTGTGCCAAACAAATATGAGCGTTCATCTGAGATGTCATGCTGTGGTAACCCCTAATGGGACAGGCCGAAAGAAACTTACTTAGTGACAATGCCAAAAATTATTGTTCTTCTGGTGGACTCACTGAGCTTTGAGAAGATCCTTCTCCCTCTTCTCCAGTTCAGCTTTTGCCTTGTTCCGCTCTTCCTCCTCCATGTCCAGCTTTGCCTCCAAAGCCTTTCGCTCCTCTTCAATCTTAGCCTGCATCTCCACCATCTTTTCTGGGGAAACCTTCTTTTTCCCTGAAGGTAATACACACACAAGGTGCCAAAAACGGAAAGTTTAATGGTGATGCAATTTCCCCCAAAGCAAAGACCTGTGCATTTTTTTAAACATTATTAAAATTGGAATGGCTATCAAAATATATTACCAAAAATAAATGTTACAGTATAAGTTGGGGGGCCTTACGTCACAATCTTTATGAAGACAGACATCCACAAATGGTATTTGTTCTTTGACAGAAACTTCAACAATGGCTTAGAAACAAAACAAATTACATATATATATATACACACACACACACTGGACCCCTGCTATTTGTTGGGGATAGGGACTGGGCCAGACTACGGATAACGACATTTGCAGATAATTGACGTTGAAGAAGCATATTACTTTTTAAACCCAGATTTTTTTTTTATACATGGTTTATCCGCCAATATGTATTTTTTAGATTGATTCCCGCGCAAGCAAGAAACAACAGCAACAAAAAAAGTTTGAAACATCTAAAAAAAAAATAAATCTGCAAATAGGTAAATTGGCAGGTCCCGAACCCCAAGTATACAGGAGTAACATTTTTAAATCTAAAATATATACAGTGGTGCCCTGAGGTATGACTGATTTGAGTCTAGAATGTCTTGAGGTGAAAGCAGTCGTTCGGTCGATTCTTTGCTTTGACTTGTAAGCGCAGACTTCAGACACTAAGCAAAGCTTAGCAAAGAAAAGCAAATTTATTTAATAGCGCATTTCATACACGAGGTAACTCAATGTGCTTTACATGATTAAAGGCATTTAAAAACAAAGAGATAAAACATTTAAAATGGGATAAAAACCATAAAAATGACAAAGAAAAATAAAAAAAGACAAAACCGCATACAGTGCAAGTAACATGATCAAAAAGTGGATATATTCTAAAAAGCATGAGGGAAAAAAAGAAGCGTTTTCAACCTGGATTTAAAAACACTCACACTTGGGGCTGAGCTCACATCTGTTGGAAACTTATTCCATTTGTGTGCAGCATAATAGCTAAATGCTGCTTCACCATGTTTGCTTTGGACTCTGCGCTCCACGATTTGACCTGAATCAGTCGATCTCAGAGCTCTACTGGATTTGTATTCCGTAAGCATTTCTTTCATGTATTCAGGACGTAAATCATTTTTTAATTTATAGACCAGTAGCAGAACTTTAAAATCTATTCTAAAGCTGACTGGAAGCCAGTGCAAAGACTTTAGGATTGGCATTATATGCTCCGACCGCTTTGTTTTGGTCAGAACACGAGCTGCAGCATTCTGAATGAGCTGCAGCTGTTTAATACTCTTTTTGGGGAGTCCAGTCAGAAGACCATAAATAATAGTAGTCAAGACTACTTAAGATAAAAGCATGGGTGAGCTTTTCCTGGTCTAATTGACACATACAAGACTTCACTCTAATCCGCCTGTTGTCAGAACACACCCTGCGGTTTCCCGCAAAACATTAAGAGCCGACTGCCGGAGAAAAATTCCCATTGTTTTTTTAAACACTTGGCCAATAAAGCTGATTCTGATTCTTAACTCTGGATGAATTTCATTCACTCCTGGGGCCTTGCCACCAAGGAGCTTTTTAACCACCTCAGTAACCTCAACCAGTAGAAATAGGAGAGCCCGCCTCGGAGAATCCAGATTGCTTCCTCATGGGAAGGCATGTCTGTGTCATACTAATATGCCATTTTGCATTTCACATGTTTTTATGAAGTACCGTACTCCTGTTTTGAAGTGGCATTTTCTCAAACTAAAAATTATAACATCTTCGGGGATAGGCTGGGATGGAACAATAGTATTTGCATTCATTTCAAAGGGAAAAATTTATTTGAGATAGTGTTCTGAGTTGTTATTGTGGTCATAGAACAAATTAAATTCTCAAGGCACCACTGTTAAGTGTTTTCTGAAGAATAAATAAATATTTGTTACAGGAAAGAAAGACCATGAAGATTTTTTCACCAACCTCTTTCTTCTTGAAGGAAGAGGTGTGGTAAAGACACAATGGCAGAAGGAGAAAGAGAAAGAATACATATGACTGCTACGACAGAGAATACACATTACTATTAACAGTAAACACAAAAGAAAACAACACACAATGAATGAAACAAAAGTGTAGAAGAATAAAGACAACATGAGCCATGAGCTGAATGTGAGAATTTTAAAGTATATAGTCTCTTTTTATTAAAAAACACCCCGTGAAAGTCTGAATCTTGTTTCTACATATATTCTGAAGTTGGTAGTAATGTTCTACATTTACCCCATTACCTTTAGTCAAGTAACATTTTGGATAAATTGTACTGGCGAGACTTGTTTGAATCAACCACACTTTTTACTTTTACTTGAGTATTTCTGTGAAGACTCAATTTGTACTCTGTTACAATGACATGCCATAAATCTATTATTAGTGATGCAGTTTGGAGTCTGGCAAAAGTCCTCTCCCCCACTATATAAGAACTTCATTTGCGTCAGCGTTTATCCGCCGCAACTGCAGAGGTTAGTATGGTAACTATCTACAGTATGCCTACACTCCTTCAAAATGTAGCTTCCCACCGAAGAAAGAATGAGGGTTGGGAGTAAGTCAATACGTCAATTGAAATACAGCGTAAGTAAGATGTAGTAACCTACCTTATGGATACAGGAAGTGACATGTCAAGTGAATACTAAATAGATCTCAATTATAAAGGAGGAAAAAAAAGTTGATAAAACTACTGACAAGATGGTAAACATGTCAACAATATATGATCTTAAGGTATTATGTAACAGATGATAAAAGGAGTTCACAAATTTTGACTACCTTGGTGTATGAGGATAAAATGTAATCAGATTGATGTAAATGTTACCTCTTCGTCGCCTGCGTCCTTGTCCAGCATCCCCTCCCTCTTCATCCCCTTCGTCAAGCTCATCTGACCCACTACCCTCCGAACCAGAGATCTCCTCACCTGGGGTGGCATTATGGAACAATGTAGGGTCACATGCCAAGACTACAACATAAGAGTGACTGTATTTTTGTGCTCATCTTGAGTAGAAAAAAAAACCTTATTACCTTCCTCTAGTTTCTTTTTCAGATCCTCAATCTCCTTCTGAAACTTGCGCAGTAGAGCTTCCTTAGGGTCCTCGTTAATTCTGGCTTTGTTCTTGATGTTTTTGGCTCTGTTAGCATAGCGCAGAGTACTGATGGTCTCATCATAGTTGTAGTCTGCAGGACCTATGTTTGCACACTGGTTGCCGATATGAAAAGGAAAACATCCTGGAATCTCACCAATTCTCGGAAATTGACCCATTTGCTTGGTGTGCGGGCTAATATTAGAAACTTGGAACCTTACCATCAAGGTCTTCGAGTTCCCACCGAGTGAGTCCTGCAGCAAGCGGGTAAGTTTCGAGTTCCTGTAGGGCACATGGGTGCTTTTGCCATCGACCAGGGCAGAGATGACGTTGCCCAGCGTGGAGAGTGACAGATTGATCTTTGTTGCTTCCTTGAGGCGCTGGCCAGTGGCTCCTGTTTTACCCTGTCTTTCTGAACCCTGTGAAGGGGGTGAAGAGATGAAAATAATAGAAAGGCATAAGCAATGTCAACATCCATCCATTTTCAGAGTCGTGTATCGTTACAAGGGTCGCGGGAGTGAGGAGCTTGTCCCAGCTATCAGCGGGCAGGAGGCAGGGTACACCCTGAACTGGTTGCCAGCTAATTGCAGGACACACAGAGACACCCACAATCATACCTAAGGGCAATTTAGAGTCTCCAATTAATACATGTATTGGGGATTTGGGAAGAAAATGGAGTGCCCGGAGAAAACCCACACGGGCAAGGGAAGAACATGCAAACTATGCAGAGGTGGGGCCAGGATTTGAATCGCGGTCCTCAAAACTGTGAGGCCAACGACCTAACCAGCTGCTCCAGCGTACCGCCCCATGTCAACATACTCACTGAAATTTTATACAAAATTGGCCAGGTGAACAATGTTCAAAGTGTTTTCCTAATCCAATATATTAGTGTAATTTTCAGGAATGACTCCTCTCTACTCTAGAGCTACAGTTTCCAATCAGACAGTCTATGAATGTATTTTTATGAGCAAATCGGCGAGTATTTTGAAAAAAGTTTTGTTTTACCTTAGAGGGGAAAATACCCGAGAGGATTCTAACTTGTGAAAATTTACTGCAATATTAATTTCTCTTTTCTGAAATCATGAACAGTGCCACAAGAAAACATTCACTTTTTCTACATTTTGATGGTAAGACTCTTTTTAAAGCAGATTAGTTATTTTTAAAAACATCTACATGAAATATCCCATAATGAATATGGAAAAATATATTTTCAGACAAAAAAAAGCTGTGCAAAGTTGATGAAAACGTAAACATTTAAACATAAACGTCCATAAGTATTTACGATCTTGTCTTAACATTTTGTTGAATCATCTTTGGCAGCAATCACAGCCTCGGGTTCCTCTTGGGTACAGTGGGGCAAAAAATATTTAGTCCGCCACCAATCGTCCAAGTTCTCACACTTAAAAATATGAGAGGTTTGTAATTTTAAAAAGGTATACCACACCTATGACTGACAAAATCACTGCGTGATTTTCAAATAATTTCCTGTATGAGCAAATTATGGTTGAAAATAAGTATTTGGTCACCGAAAAACAAGCAAGAGTTCTGGCACTCACAGACCAGCAAACTTCTTTAAGAGGCTCCTCTGTCCTCCTCCGGTATTAATGGCACCTTCAGTTTTGTTGAAATTCTTTTGTCCTCACCCAGATTTATGCCATGAGACAATCTGGTCTCGGAGGTCTGCAGACAATTCCCTAGACTTCACTGCTTAGTTTTTGTACTGATATGCACTGCAAACAATGAGACCTTATAGAAAGGTGTGTGTCATTCCAAATTATGTTTAACCAAATGAATTTAACATAGGTGGACTTGAGTCCAGTTGTGGAAGCGTCTCAAGAATCATCGGTAGAAATCAGATGCACCTGATCTAACATTTGAGTGCCAGAGCAATGGGTGTGAATACTTATGTAGCCATTATGTTTGAATGTTTACATTTGTTTTAATCAGACTGCATCTTGCACATCTGTAACTGGATGTCTCTTGTTCTTTGTTCTTGTTAAATTGCTTGCTATTTCTTTCTTTGTCCTGAATGTCGTACCAGTGCAGCACTAACTACTGGAGACAAATTTCTTATGTGTTGTTACACATTTGGCCAATAAATCTGATTTTAATTCTGGTGGCACTGTAACGAATGTGTTACGTACAGCGAGATCAACCAGATGAAGTTTTCCCATGCGCACGTGCTGATTTCCATCCACACCCTTCTCGCTGCACTCGATGGTGATGGTGAAAATGGCGTGTGATCTCGAGCTGTGCTCATTCATATTGGTAGCACCGACAGACCCTGTTGAAAGGTAAATACAGAAAATCAGTTTCATTTCAACAATGATGTAGCTACACACAAAACAACCATTGTGTGTGAATTAAAAGGCTATCCAGTTTTGAGCAAAGTACAAGCTTGTTTTAAAGCCTCTTTCCAGTTAGTTATTATTTTCAATGTGTTTTTTCCATTTCACACGACTGAACTTTTTTTACAAACAGATGTACAACAATGTTGGAATATGTGGTTAAGGCTCTTCTTACGATTTTTGTTGCCCAAAGTCATGATCCTGTCCATGTCGTCAGCATTGTTTGCCACATACCCAGAAAGATCTTTGATATAAACGCCAACATCTGGTCTTTCTTTAACCTATGTGGGAAAACAAAAACAGGATGATCTCGAACAAATATTCAGTCCGTGCAGTTAAGTCTAGAGGGTTGAATTTTTTTTCACCAGTTACCAGAGTTCTAAAAATGACACAGTCTGTCACTGCTCATATTACTCACTGGATCAAAACTATTGGTTTTTTTTGTTGTTTTTTTTTTACCTCCAGTCTCTGTGTCTGGTCCTTGGCCAACAAGTCACGCACTTCTTCATTATAAATCTCAAGGTATGATACATGAACCAAAAACCTGTGGAAGTGTCAAACACTGGATAAGACTACACCAACTTGTCATTCCATTCAATATGTCAAGAGTCAGAATGTGATCATGCAAGTAAAAATAAATACGCAAATCCTATTACCAAACCTGACAGGAATGTTAAGAGGTACAGACTTAAAATTTTATATTACACATATAAATAAATTTAACCATGTGTATATATAAAAAGGGCAATATTGGTAACGTGGCAAAAAAAGAAGCCTCAAATAAGTAATGGCTGTGTACCTCGTGTCCCCCTCTGCTTTAGCAATGTGACCAAATACATGGGCAAAGGAGTTTGGTATTATCCCTCGGAGCTCTGGCACTGCTCGGACACCTTCCATGGTGAAAGTCTTTCCTGTTCCAGTCTGTCCATAGGCAAAAATGGTACCTAAAATAGTAAGAAATATACAATAAAAAAAATACTGTGAGATAAAACATTAGTTGTAAAATACAAAAACTGATAATGCGATAACAACGAATAAGCAATTCTGTGACTATGTCTTACTCCTATACATGTAATTGGCTTTTATTGACCACATGTGTTACCCAAAACTGTAAACAACACTTTCTTTTTGGAGATGCATAACACTGAGTTTGAAACACTATTCATTACTTGTGGTTGTAGTTTACAGATATAAAATATACATATATACACACACAGACAACATCAACTCATCATTTTAAACATGAACAAATGGCTCTGAATTTGCTTGTTACCAGCACAACAACATTCCTGTGGCACCAAAGATAAAAAAATAATGAGAAAGGAACTGGAATTGGACTTGAAAGCATCATTGTGACAGAAGCTGTACAGTCAGTGCAATATAGCCAAGGCAAAAATAAGTCTGCATCAATAATATAAGAATGGAACATAAATCAGGAAGTCAGCTGGTTTAGTGTTTACGTAAAGACAGTTATTTGGTATAAAACAAACAGGGTCTACACAACTGTCATGAGTAAAATCCTTTAATTTTAAATACTAACACACAGCTGATTAACTTTTTACACCAAATGATGTTGAAATGTAAAACTTTGCATGTGCAATATTATGGCAGTTTGACCATGTCGCCATGGACCACTTTTATTTGCAAACTCAAACTTCATCCCCTCCCATATTCCAACGAACTAGACTCTAATTCGTAATGGCACAGGGACCTACACGAGGATCCTGCCCTGCGTTCAACACCAACATCCACAAACTCCTCTCCTCCAAGCTTCTCCAGCTCAGCGTTTCATCTGTCATCTGCCAGTGGATTTATAGCCTCCTGACAGGCAGGATACAGCAGCTGAGGTTGGGGGACACAACTTCATCCACACGCATCAGCACCGGGGCGCCCTAAGAATGCGTTCACTCTCCCATGCTCTTCTCTCTCTACACAAATGGCTGCACCTCAACACATTCATCTGTCATAATCGCCTGAAGTTTGCAGATGACGCTACAGTCATCGCACTCATTAAAGCCTGTGACCTGTCTGCGTATAGACAGGAAGTGAAGCAGGTGGAGCTTTGGTGAGGCCGACACAACCTGGAGTTGAACATCCTCAAGAGGGTAGAGATGATCATGAACTTCAGGAAGCATCCTTCGTCACAGCTGCGTTTCACACTGTCCATGGAATTGGCCATAAAATGCTGAGGAAATGCCACCCTGTGCTGTACTTGCCATTACTACCCGTAGTGACCCCCCCGACTTGGAGGAGAACTGCAGCAAATTTTCAAAACAGGATGCGTCCATGAGTATAAAAGCAAACAGATATTGATTATCCCAGTGACATCAGTGCGGCCATCAACCACATAAGTATAAAGAAGCCTTAAGAGCATTCGAAATCTTCTTGGACCCTCCAAATCCTGGTCACAACCTCTTCCAGCTCTTTTTGCCAGTTTGGTGGTATTGAACAAAGAAAACTAAACCAGCAGACATTACAACAGCTGAAAATAAAGAGGATTCAGACAAAATAATCCTTAGCCTTTACCAGATTCTTACAAATTGGGGATCATGTTATTTACATACCATTGCTCAATCCAATATCATCTTGATATACAGGTATCCTGAAATGTTTAGTAAAATACCTACGACTAGCTGTTAACTATAGTGTACTTGTACAGCACTGGAAACTACAATAATAATTAAAGGGGAATTCCGGTGGTTTGGATTAACAATGTATCCAATAGATCATGTCATATGTACTGTATCTTGAATATGTGATGGTATTCCTCTCTCATTTAATGGTGTTTTGAGAAGATTTTTTATCTACAATTACGAATTTTCATGGGCGCTGCCATTTTGGCGAGTCACATGACCTACGTGCACGGATGTGACTTATTAAGTGTCGCGACAAAGAAATCATCGCCAGTTTGTAGTGTCTTCACATGCTCTACCACCACGATCGGACACGGTAAAATACCTTACTGTATCGCAAAATTTTGCCATAATTCAGATAGAAATAATGTTCTGCCCAGTAAGAAAAAGAATCATTTAAGGACCAGAAACTGGAGTACCCACCACGTTGGCTAAAACAACCTTTCCCACAATATAAGGCCTCCCTTTCACTGATGGGTTCTACCATCCTTCATAGCCACGAGTGCTGTCCTCAGTGCAGTCATCCGCTGGCTGGCCTGTATGCACTCTCAAATCGATAGGATGGATGAATGGTGTGTCCGGCGCGTGGGCCTCCGTGTCGTCAGACTCGTCATTCCCGTCCATAGAACTATCTAATTATTTAACATTATTTCCAGGCACAGGTTCAAATGTGCATGGACGTATTGTTCTGTCTTCCTGAGCAACCGATAGTGTTATTTCATCCTCATCCGAGGAAGAAAAGAAGGACAAAATAAAAAAAAAAAAATCAGCGCTGTCCATGATTGTGTAGGAATGTAACCAAGCCTTTGTTTACGCACTTAATGTCCCACACGTCGGCCTCGACTACTCAGACTCCGCGTCATTCCCGTCCGAAGATCCATCCGAATATTCAATATTATTTACAGTCACAGTCAAATCTGTATGGACGTATTCCTCCGTCTTCCCGATCAACCGATAATGCTATTTCTTCATCAGATGAGGCTAAATCTGAGAAATCAGCACTGGCCATAATTGTTTCCCAACATAAGCGAGCCTTTGTTGCCGCATGTAATATGTCACGTCGGCGCATGTAGGTCATGTGACTTGCCAAAATGGCGGAAACCCATGAAAATTCGGAAATGATGATAAAAATCTTCTCAAAACACCATTAAATGAAAGAGGATTAACGTCACATTTTCAAGATACAGTACATATGACATGACCTATTGGATACATTGCTAATCCAAACCACTGAAATTCCCCTTTACAAAAAACACACCTGAATCTTTTCATTTAGGTGTCCCTAATATAGAGTGTGGTGTGTATATAAGAATCCAGACAGGCTGTTAGGTTAATTATCATATTATAGCAGAGTATTACCATTGTATCCTGCTAGCACCGAGTCAACGATGGGCCGGGCTGTGAGGTTGTAGACATCCAGCTGTTTGCTTTCTGGTCCAAACACAGTGTCAAACGTGAAAGTTTTAGGGGGCTCCTGTTGTGTCTCCAGCTTGTTGACTGTGATGGTGCCGCGGATCTCGTCCACGGCGACGGCCTGTTTGTGGCACATCGCACTCTCCTTCTGGTTCAGTGGACGACATCGTACTACCACCTTGACGTTATCGCACACCTCCGGCTTGTCAAGCTTATTGCTCTGAAAGATATCACGGTCGGTCATTATACGCAGGTAATCACAGTCAAAACGCTCGAGTTAAAAACAGTCCAGGATGCAGTATAATATGAAACAATTAGCACCGTGCAGGTAGCAAGAGGACTGCGAGTAGGTTGGTTTATAAGCATTATTTTCTGATAGTCGGTGCCTGGTTGCTAAGGATGACGAGACAGAAACATTCCAGATAACAGAAACAGTGTGAGAAAAAACGAGACCTATATCCAGCGACTATACGAAATCGTCATAGTAGAGAACATGTAACAACGCGCAAAGTGTTCATTTCCCCGGGACTCTGGTTAACGGCGAGTGCGCTAATAAGCTAACCGGTTAGCATCACATCATTGAGATCGGAGGAAGGGAGGAACCCTTGGCGAACAAAACCGAATACAAACGGGCGGAGCGACTTACCGGCATTGTAAAACAGCAGGGATGTAGCTAAAAGTATACGTGCAATGACTGATACTTGTTTGGCTGTGCTCGTTGAACACAAGACTTGCTATTTAAAGAATTTAAATGCCATCGTAGAATCCATAGCATCAGTGTCACGTTCGATAGCCTGGCTGAGATTGTCTGCGCATGCGTCACCTGCTGTGGGGCGACAAATGTAAATTCCTTGTTGAAGCTTTTGACGGAATTACTCACAAAAAGTAGCCCTCCGCCTACAATTTGTAGTAAATTTGGTCTCCGAACATACTCTTAATGTGCCCTCCATGTCGTTGAATCAGAAGTTTAAAGATTTTTAAATAAAAGGACAGATGCATCTCCTCCATCACTCCCGATGGCAAATAAATCCAGGGTGATCAGCATCAAAGATCAAATGTACTATACATACTCGAATACTTTTTTTTTTTTTTTTAGCGGTTTCAGTTCCCTTAGGTTTACGCGTTAAGTACCCCAAAGGATGACACACACCTTAGTTCGTCTTCATCACAATCACCATGGCAACGCACAAAACAAGATGTATTTATCTGTCAGAACACATACAAGCGTCTTTAGTCGCATAATGTTCAAACATTAACTGTGGTGTTTTCATTATTAATGCTAAAAATATCTGTTAACATGAAAGATCTACTCATTTGTTTTCTAATGTGGCTGGTGTCTTTACAATATTGATTCACTTTGAATTTTTAAAAGCAGTAAAAAGCAGATATCACAAAAGTATTAGTATGTTATGTGTAAATTACTTTGCAATACTGTTATTCAACATTCCCGTTTTTTTAAATTCCTGTTTGTTTCACCTATATCAATCAAAACCCTTAGAAGACATAATTATTAGTTGTCTTATAAGTAGTTTATTGTCACAGAGGAAGTATAGATATTTGACTTCACATAATTAGATTGTCTTGTCTTTGTAGGTTTTGACAAAGGCACTCACCTACAGTTGCCGCCAAAAGTATTGGAAGGGCAATTTAGAGTGTCCAATTAATGTTGCATGTTTTTGGGATGTGGGAGGAACCCAGAGTGCTCAGAAAAAACCCACACGGGCACAGAGAGAACATGCAAACTCCACACAGGTGGATTGAACCTGGGACCTCAGAACTGTGAGGCCAACACTTTCCAACTGAACCACTGTGCCACCATTTTTGGAACAGACATGGTTAATTTTAAGTTAATATTTGGTGGCATAATCCTTACTTGCAATAACTGCATCAAGCCTGCAACCAACCCGTTGACTTCACAAGACAGCAGTCTTTCTTTCTTTGAAATGTTTTTTTCCATGCCTTTACTGCAACCTCTTTCAGTTCTGGTTTGTTTTAGTGGTTTCTCCCTTGAGTTTCCTCTTGGGGTCAAATGCATGCTTTACTGGGTTAAGGTTTGATCGACTTGGCCAGTCTGAGACCATCCACTGCTCCCTGCCCCCATTTAGGTCCTTTGCTGTTTTTGTTGCATAATGAATATTCACCAGATTAGTTAGGATACATTTTTCTGTAAAGCTCAGTGATGGTGTAGTGGTACACACGCCTGAGTTTGGTGCAGGCAGGGTGGGATCAATTCCTGCTCGGTGATGGTGTCGATATGTGCCCTCCGACTGACTGGTGACAAGTTCAGGGTGTGGTCCGCCTTTTACCCAATAATACCTGGGATGGGCTCTGGCAGCCCCTTGACCCTTGTGAGGATAAGCGGTTTGAAAAATGGAAATTTTCTATAAATTGGCAGGTAAAATTATAGCCGGTATATTTCTTCTCACTGTTTTCTTCATACAATGGATTGTGAAAAATGTACCCTTGCCCTATGGAGGTTGGCAAACAATTAGGTATGGCAATTAAAAAAAAAACAAAAAAAAAAAAAACGCATCCAAACCTCCCCACCCCCAGAGTCAAACAAGAACTGAAATAAAGGCCTGGAAAAGAATTTCAAATGAAGAAAGAAACAGTCTGAATTCAACTGGTTGCAGGCTTGATGCAGTTATTGCAACTAAAAACCAAAAAATTATTTTCACTTCCAGTTAGTTTAATCATATCTGTTCCAATACTTTTAGCACCTTGAAAAGTAGGTGGCTATGAACAAAAATTGCTCTTTTGTTTCACACATCTACATAAACACCATGAAACAGAATCTGGAATTCTGAACCTTTGTCTCATATCTTTTGATCTGAAATACAAACGTCTTCATTATAGACCACAGGTGTCAAACTCAAAGCCCGGGGGCCTTATCTGGACTTTCGCATGATTTTATGTGGACCACAAAGGCAAATCTTATGCATCAATTTCAATTAATTTTGTTAAAATCTGTACCAAAATGTCTAATTGTCAAATCATAAATGATAATGTTGAGACATTACATGCATTTTTCTGTTACCAAACAACAATAGTTGAAAAAAAAAAACATTACTC
The DNA here is from genome assembly GCF_019802595.1 of Syngnathoides biaculeatus. Classification (NCBI taxonomy): domain Eukaryota; kingdom Metazoa; phylum Chordata; class Actinopteri; order Syngnathiformes; family Syngnathidae; genus Syngnathoides; species Syngnathoides biaculeatus. The sequence goes on along the minus strand of NC_084650.1, from coordinate 24,939,078 downwards.
TTGATTTCTGTTTCCGAAACAAGTTCATAAATTTCATGTGTAAATATGATGAGGCGATTATAGATTTTTAGAGTTTCACAGTCATAAAGGCCCTCTGAGGGAAACCGTGAGTAATATGTGGCCCATGACAAAAATGAGTTTGACACCTCAGGTATATTCAACAACAACCAAGGAATTGACCATGCCGTTCCAATACTTTTGGAGGGGACAGTATGTACTGTATGGAACATGGGCAGAAGCGTGGTAACCACTGTTTGGTGGGTTTATGTGCAAATTCTCAGTAGACGTGAGACATAAGAGTACATGCTCATACACTGAAGAAACACAAAATATATCCATCAATTTTAATATTTTCCCGGGACCAAAAACAAAGTCCTTCATGGCAATCTCTTTTGGCAATTTCAACTGCTGGATCTTGGCAAAAGGTTTCAAAAATATATTAATTAAACTAAGAGTCAAGTGAGCCTCTCCAGAGCGTGAAGAATACTACAGTGAAACAGGCCCGTCTGGCCACTGGTCTCCTGAGTAACCAAGAGACGCCCGTCGGGTCGAGGTCTGTGGACAAGGACCAGCTCTCCTTGAAGCAGACTGAGCTCAGAGTCTGTTTGGGCTAGATGTGTTGAAGTCACTCTGTGTCTGTGGGGAAGAAAAGAACCCCAAAACTGTGAGCATTTCCGTGTACACATCATAAAACAACAAATCTTTTGTGAATGGTTGTTCCAATTCCCAAACTACCTGGTGGGGCTGAACTGAGCCGACACAGCTGACATTGATGACTGCAATGACATCGTTTTTTGTGAATTTGAGTTTAGATCAGAGAGAACCGTTTCCATGCCTTTCCTAACAGTTGGAGCTTTTCCATCTTTGAGAAGGATTCCAGGTCCATCCCTCCCTAAGGTGAGTGATGGTGCCCACACTTCAAGTGGGGGAGGTGCTGGGGCAAAGTTGGATGGAACCTGGCTTCCTGAAGACCAGGAGGAGGTCCGGAGCCGTGGAGGTAGGGTGTCTTCATCTGTGAGGAAGCGCACTGACTTGGCAGGCTGGAAACAACCAGGACATTAATGAAACAATTCATATTGGCAATGTAAATGAAACTAATAATAATAAAATAATGAAAATAATTTTACTTTCAAAGGTAGTTTTAGAGTTGTCACACAGATGAAATGAACGGTGTAAACATTTTAATACTGATAAAAATAGACACTATTTCCTTTCACACGGATACCCTGAAATAAGTAGATCAGCAGAAAATGGTGTCCAGTCACTACATGAGAAACCAGTCTAGTGGATCTGGCAAAATGACAGCCTAAAATATAATTTAATTTGAGAACTACTTTATATAACTTAATTTGAGCACTACCTTGTCTGCAGTGCTCTTGTGTGAATCAGGTCTGACAAGAATTGAGTGAGGACCACTGGACAGATGGCGCTCAGGCTGATAACACCTTGCCTCGTGTGAGGGGGTGAACTCCCTGTCTTTTGACGGTAGGACACCAGAGAGCACTGTTGGCTCACTCATCCAGCCTCCTGGTCGTCGAGAATTGGCTAAAATTCCACTGCTTTTCTTCCTCTGCATGGCAGGCGAGTATCCGGATGCCTGAACTTGTGCAAAGTGCTCCGAGTTGGAGGTTACATTCAGAGTGGATGAATGATTGGATGCTGGTAAACATAATCAAAATGATTAGGTAACATGATCACACAATAATAATGAAAATTACCAGATGCACTCGTTGTTCATTCACCTCTATGTGAGTTAAAGAGTCGTCTCACTGTCTCCCAACCCGGTGAAGTCCCATAGAAGGATGATTTTCCAGCACCTGTGGATGACATTGCGTGCTGTGCTCCATTTGGCACATGTGAGGCCTGTCCCGCTGAGTACAGTGCTCCATCAGTATTTACCCTATCAGGAGAAAGGACCACAGCAGGACTCCGAGCAGCTGTGTGCTTCTTTGCCGCTGCTGGATTGTGCTGTGATGATGCGTTTGCCGCTTTGGTCTCCAGGAGTCTGGCTGATGTTCTGCAATGAGATACAGAAAGTTAAAGTTATCCACACTTTAAACAGAGCATTCTACAGATCCTTTTATATAATGTTATGAGTGTGATACATTTAGCATGTTTAGTGATTAAACATATTCCCGCCCACAGAAATGCACTGCATAAACATCCAAGCATCTTCTGGCTGACACATACTGCCGTTAGGGAGTGGGACCTTTCACCTGAGCACAGGAGTAATGTAGTTGCTGGGCAGGATGCCCACTTTGCCCGTTCGGAGAGACAACCCACGCAGCCATCCTTCTTTGAACTTTCCGTACACTCCCACCATCTCGCCTTTCCTCAGCTCAAGCTCCTCTGGGCGTTGCGGTTTATAGGAGTACAGCACAGCACACCTTAAAGGGTGAGATGTTTCATGTTACTATTACAACAAAATGGAAGCTAATATGGGATTCTAAATGTCCTCAACTTGTTTAGACCGTTGACCACTCAAGCTGAAATTTGCTAAGGTCAAACCAATTAGAATTTGACTAATGTTTTGGGCAAAAATACTGTAAAGTCTCACTAAGCTTCAAGGGATTTGAATCGCTGTCATGGGTGACACTCGGAAGATCTTGCAAGACCTCAGTTCTGAGCATTAAATCATAACTGGGGCGCTCGATTGTCTATTTAGAGCCTTTTCCCAACACTAAAGAACCGAAGAAATACTGGAAGATACATTATTCAAAGCTTATGACATTGGTCACCCCTGTTATGGTCAAGGTTAAGTTTTGTTTTTTGTTTTGATAGTGGCTCCACCATTGTCATTGTTTTACATGTTAATCCTAAGAGTGGTTACATTTTATGATTGCATGGTTGGTACTGAACTGTTGCTTGTACAGTTAAAGGTTTTATGATGGAGAGTTTTTGTTCATGGACTCACACACTGATTGAGAGCTGCTGTGTATTGGAGTTTTTGCTGTCTGCAGAAGAGGAAGATATTTGGGGGTTTGACAGAGCCATCGAGATGTTGGGTGGAGCCTCTTTGGCCATCTTCTCACTCTGTAACAAAATGGAGGAAAAACATGTACTTAAAGAGGATGGTTGAACTTTTAAACCACAGCACACTCATAACAAATAATCAGGGTGGTGTTGGGCAATTCCAAAAGTTCACTCGCTGATCTTTTCCACAGCATATCAATACACAGGGACAAGTCGAAAGAAACACACGTCAATACACACTTACTGGCCTCATTACGTACAGCAACGCAATTTAATAACACCCACTGGAAAAGTGCAATCAAAAATTGCTTCTTGACACCAGAGATGCATTTAATTGAACTTTTACCATTGTGATCCATCAAAGCGTCATACTGAAAGTAATTAATATTTTGCTTCTCGCCTAGAGCTCTACAAGTAAATGTGAAAACAACAACAATGCACCTCTCTATTGTGTAGTTCTCCAACCCGCAGTTCAATGTGACTAACCAGATTAATCTACGTTTTCAGTATATTTTTTTATTGCTACATGTCAAACAAGTTGCCAGGTACTGGCTTCATCCTACTATATGGGCCTGATTCACACTTGTTTTGCACAAAATCGATAACCTCACAGATTGAAAGCCACACTGGTATTTTTTTAACATACCCCTTTAAACAAATTGTGCCATTGCCCAACCTTAACATTGTGTATATCATGAATGCTGGGTCTTGTTGGTTTTCTGAGAATTTACTGCACCTACTGGTAAGTTGTTTGAAATTTAGCAACTAAAAATATACTGAAAACTTGGATTATTCTGATTGGCCTCAGATTGGACTGCTATTATTTTGAACACTGTATTGGATCTCAGATTGTGCTAATGTACCGACTGAGGTAGCATGTGAGAGTACCTGATATCCATTTCACATTATTGTGTATAGTTAATGCAGCCCTATGGGGGCACAAACCAGTGCAATCTGTAGGCCGGTCCCAAGCCCGGATAAATGCAGAGGGTTGCGTCAGGAAGGGCATCCGGCGTAAAAACTGTGCCAAACAAATATGAGCGTTCATCTAAAGAATCCCATACCGGATCGGTCGTGGCCCGGGTTAACAACGCCCGCCCCCGGCACTGCTAACCTGCAGGGCGTCGGTGGAAATTCAGCTACTGTGGGTCGAAGACAAACAAGAGGAGGAAACCGGATCCAGCGTCAGAAGAAAAAGAGGAATGCACAGAGCCTACAACTGAGTGTAGGGACTTTGAATGTTGGAACTATGACAGGAAAAGCACAGGAGTTGGTTGACATGATGATTAGGAGAAAGGTTGATATTCTGTGCATCCAAGAGAGCAGGTGGAAAGGTAGTAAGGCTAGAAGTTTGGGAGCAGGGTTTAAATTATTCTACCACGGAGTAGATGGGAAGAGAAATGGAGTAGGGGTTATTTTAAAGGAAGAGCTGGCTAAGAATGTCTTGGAGGTGAAAAGAGTATCAGATCGAGTGATGAGACTAAAATTTGAAATTGAGGGTGTTATGTATAATGTGGTTAGCGGCTATGCACCACAGGTAGGATGTGACCTAGAGTTGAAAGAGAAATTCTGGAAGGAACTAGATGAAGTAGTTCTGAGCATCCCAGACAGCGAGAGAGTTGTGATTGGTGCAGATTGTAATGGACATATTGGTAAAGGAAACAGGGGCGATGAAGAAGTGATGGGTAAGTACGGCATCCATGAAAGGAACTTTGAAGGGCAGATGGTGGTGGACTTTGCAAAAAGGATGGAGATGGCTGTAGTGAACACTTATTTCCAGAAGAGGGAGGAACATATAGTGACCTACAAGAGCGGAGGTAGAACCACGCAGGTAGATTATATTTTGTGCAGACGATGTAATCTGAAGGAGGTTACTGACTGTAAAGTAGTGGTAGGGGAGAGTGTAGCTCGACAGCATAGGATGGTAGTATGTAGGATGATTCTGGTGGTGGGTAGGAAGATTAAGAAGACAAAGGTAGAGCAGAGAACCATGTGGTGGAAGCTGAGAAAGGAAGAATGTTGTGCGGCCTTCCGGAAAGAGGTGAGACAGGCTCTCGATGGACAACCGAAGCTCCCGGAAGACTGGACGACGACAGCCAAGGTGATCAGAGAGACAGGCAGGAGAGTACTTGGTGTGTCATCTGGTAGGAAAGGGGAGAAGGAGACTTGGTGGTGGAACCCCAAAATACAGGGAGTCATACAAGGAAAGAGATTAGCGAAGAAGAAGTGGGATACTGAGAGGACTGAGGAGAGGCGAAAGGAGTACATCGAGATGCGACGTAGGGCAAAGGTAGAGGTGGCAAAGGCTAAACAAGAGGCATATGAAGACATGTACACCAGGTTGGACACGAAAGAAGGAGAAAAGGATCTCTACAGGTTGGCCAGACAGAGGCATAGAGATGGGAAGGATGTGCAGCAGGTAAGGGTGATTAAGGATAGAGATGGAAATGTGTTGACTGGTGCCGGTAGTGTGCTAAATAGATGGAAAGAATACTTTGAGAAGTTGATGAATGAAGAAAATGAGAGAGAAGGAAGAGTTGAAGAGGCAAGAGTGAAGGACCAGGAAGTGGAAATGATTACTAAGGGGGAAGTCAGAAAGGCATTACAAAGGATGAAAAATGGGAAGGCAGTTGGTCCTGATGACATACCGGTAGAGGTATGGAAGCAATTTGGAGAGATGGCTGTGGAGTTTTTGACCAACTTATTCAACAGAATACTAGCGGGCGAAAAGATGCCTGAAGAATGGAGGAAAAGTGTTCTAGTTCCCATTTTTAAGAACAAAGGGGATGTTCAGAGCTGTGGGAACTATAGAGGAATAAAGTTGATGAGCCACACAATGAAGTTATGGGAAAGAGTAGTGGAGGCTAGACTCAGGACAGAAGTAAGTATCTGCGAGCAACAGTATGGTTTCATGCCTAGAAAGAGTACCACAGATGCATTATTTGCCTTGAGGATGCTCGTGGAAAAGTACAGAGAAGGTCAGAAGGAGCTACATTGTGTCTTTGTGGATCTAGAGAAAGCCTATGACAGAGTACCAAGAGAGGAACTGTGGTACTGCATGCGTAAGTCTGGTGTGGCAGAGAAGTATGTTAAAATAGTACAGGACATGTATGATGGTAGCAGAACAATGGTGAGGTGTGCCTTAGGTGTGACAGAGGAATTTAAGGTGGAGGTGGGACTGCATCAGGGATCAGCTCTGAGCCCCTTCCTGTTTGCAGTGGTAATGGATAGGCTGACAGATGAGGTTAGACTGGAATCCCCTTGGACCATGATGTTCGCAGATGATATTGTCATATGCGGTGTGAAAGCAGGGAGCATGCAGAGGAACAATTAGAAAGATGGAGACATGCACTGGAAAGGAGAGGAATGAAGATTAGCCGAAGTAAAACAGAATATATGTGCGTGAATGAGAAAAGTAGAGGGGGAAGAGTGAGGCTACAGGGAGAAGAGATAGCGAGGGTGGACGACTTCAAATACTTGGGGTCAACAATACAGAGCAATGGAGAGTATGGTCAGGAAGTGAAGAAACGGGTCCAAGCAGGTTGGAACAGCTGGCGAAAGGTGTCTGGTGTGTTATGTGACAGAAGAGTGTCTGCTAGGATGAAGGGCAAAGTTTACAAAACAGTGGTGAGGCCGGCCATGATGTACGGATTAGAGACGGTGGCACTGAAGAAACAACAGGAAGCAGAACTGGAGGTGGCAGAAATGAAGATGTTGAGGTTCTCGCTCGGAGTGACCAGGTTGGATAGGATTAGAAATGAGCTCATTCGAGGGACGGCCAAAGCTGGATGTTTTGGAGACAAGATTCGAGAGAGCAGACTTCGATGGTTTGGACATGTTCAGAGCGAGAGAGAGAGTGAGTATATTGGTAGAAGGATGCTGAGGATGGCGCTCCCAGGCAAAAGAGCGAGAGGAAGACCAAAGAGAAGGTTTATGGATGTGGTGAGGGAAGACATGAGGGCAGTTGGGGTTAGAGAGGAAGATGCAGGAGATAGGCTAAGATGGCAAAAGATGACACGCTGTGGCGACCCCTAACGGGACAAGCCGAAAGGAAAAGAAGATTATTGTGTATAGTTACTGTATAATATGTATAATAAAATGTTAAGGGCTTTTACATGTACATTTGTTCAATGTGACACTTTGTGAGTACTACTTGAGTACTGCACCTGTACTAAAGGAGGAACTCCCCAGCCAAGTTATTGTTCCGTCCTTGTTATTTCCCAAGTTGCATTGTGCGACGCAAAGTTTCACTTCCATAAGTGACATATACAGTGCTGTGAAAAATTATTGGTCCCCTTCTCAAATTCTTACATTTTTGCAGTTTCTTCGCGTTGTTTAAGACCATGAAACCAATATAACCCAAGTAAACATAAAATACTGGTTTTAAATGGTAATTACATTTATTAAGAAAAAAAAACTGTTCAAAATTACTCGGCCTGTGTGGAAAAGTAATGGCCACCAAAACCTAATAACTAGTTGGGTCATCCTCAGCAGCAACAACTGAAACTGGCAATGAGTCTTTCGCATTTATGTGGAGATACTTTGGGACACTCTGCATTGCAGAATTGTTTTAATCCAGCAAAAATTGAGGGGTTTTGACCAATAACAGTTTATGTACCACCACAATTCAATCGAATTCAAGTCTGGACTTTGACCAGGTCACTCCAAAACCTTCATTTGTTTTTAAGGCATTAAGAAGTTGACTTGCTGGTGTGTTGGAATCATTAGCCTGCAGCAGAACGCAAATTTGCTTCATCTTGATGTCACAAACTGAAATCTGAACATTCTCCTTCAGGATTTTCTGTTAAAGAGCACAATTCATGGCTCCATCTATCACAGAGAGCTGTCCAGAACCTGAAGAAGCAAGCAACCTGTGACCTTCATGCTGTCACCACCAATTTAACTCCTGGGTTGATTTTCTTTTTGTGAAATGCTGTGCTACTTTTACGCCAATTATAATGAGACACCCACCTTCCAACAACCTCGACTGTCCTCTCGTCAGAACATTAAATATTCTTCCAAGGAATCATTACATTTTTTTTTTTATAAGATGAGGTCTGTTCCTTTTGATGATCAGTGATTTTTACCTTGGAACTCTGTCATTAATGACATTTTTGCCCAGTTTCCTTGTGTCATGAACAGAGAACTTAATGAAGCAAGGGAGGTCTTCAGTCCAGGAGAAGCTGTCCTGAGTTCTTTTGTGACCTCCTGGATGAGCCATTGCTGTTCTCTTGAGGTAATCTTTGTAAAGCAACCACTCTTGGGAAGGTTCACCACTGTTCCATGTTTTCTTCATCAACGGATAATGGCTCTCCCTGTGGTTCGTTGGAATCCTAAACTTTTAAAAAATGAATTTTGTAACCCTTTCCAGACTAATGTCAATTATTTGGTGACTGTTCTGGAATTTTTCTTTTTTAGAAGTTTTTGTCACGGTTTGGGCTTTCATGGTGTTTGAAAGGCAAGCTTAATTGTGGAGGACACAAATGCAGGGATGCAGGGAGGCCCTGGAGGAATGCAGGAATTACAACAACAACAAAAATACAGAAATAGACAACCAAGTCACATGGAAAAATCTCACTAAACAAAGTCCCAAAACCAAAAAAATAACACTTGAGTAAACCCAAAAGAGGAAGATAATAGGTAACTAAATACAAACAAATTGATGAGACAGACACGAAAAACCTGGACACGATACGAGCGGCTAGAGGCCGTTGATTGGTTGACGAGGGAGAGAGTTGAAGAGAACAAGTGGGCATAACTAAATGAGCACCAGACATGAACAACATGGGCCACAGGAAAATATGAACCAAAACTAAACATAACCTGAAGTAAAACAGACCATGGCGGTTTTGTCCAACTTGATTCTATTGGGACACTTCTTTCTTGATTGAACAGGTATAAAGGTAATCAGACTTGGGTGTGATAGGTGCAAATTAACCAAAAATTGAGTAGCCACAATTAATTCGTGATTTAATACAAGGGTAATGACTTTTTTCACATAGGGCCAAGTAATTTTTAATATATTTTTTTCCTTGATAAATGAAATGACCAACAGCATTGTAAGTTCACTTGGGTTATATTTGTCTGATTTTTACATTTGCTTGATGATGATGAAAATTAAGGTGGGGAAATGATGCAAAAATTTCAGAATTTGAGAAAGGGGGCCAATGCTTTTTGACAGCACTGTACATTAGATATGGGAAAAGTACTACCTGAGTCACTCTTCTAAATATAGAGATACTCAGTGCAACGAATTGCGTCAATCCAAAATTACCAAGAGGTCAGGTGTTTGATTGGGATGAGAAACTTTTACTGTGAAGACCGCAACATGATTCATATCATCACGAGTGATCACACTGAGTGGCACCTTTGCTATGCTTTGCATGATGCTATCATTACTTTAGCCTTTTCTACAGTCAGCTTTTAACTAAACGCTATAATTTCACAATTATTAATTCCATATTTTTTTGGAACCGCATATAATCTACCGCTGTAAAAGTTTTGGTCATGTCTACAGATGCCAAATTTCTGATACAGTTCTCATACTGGACCTCATTCAACTGTGCAACTACCTTAAATTGTGGTTGGAAAGTGTACAATCAATCCACTGATTAATTTAATTCAGTCTACTTCTAACACTTGTTATAAAACTGGGAAATATTCCCTGTCATGGCTTCAGTGCAAGCTTGATGCTATTAAAAGCACACCTAGTGCTTAAAGAATTAATAGTGCCCAGTGAAGCAAAAGGTTCCCTTTATAGCAGGTGCCTGGACCCTGAGGCTCTGTGACCATTAGGCTGCATTTCCTATACTGCACACTTGCATTCAACGCTAGCACGAAACATAAAAAACCCTATAATTAACATCTTTCAAGACATCACTATTACCTAAAAGTCCTTTGTGAAAAGCAGAGCTGTGAGCCATCCATGGAAATAAATAGATAAAAGGCATCGAGTATGTCCTGAAGACATTTGAGCTTTCACATGATGGAAGTAAATCTCGGCCATATGGGACTTCAGAACATTGAGGCAGATTTGCCAAAGAGCAATATTTTGACTTGTAAGATAGTTAAATGTGAACAAATCCCTGACATAATGATCGTAATTAATCATTTCTGACAGCAGTAACTCCTTGCAAGAAATAACAGCAAGAGAAGAGCACAACAATGCATTCTTCATGTATTCAATTATTTAAGTCTTTTCACTCCTTTGTGTCCATCTTCTATTCTTGGTCTGTGTTTTATCAGATACAAAGAGGGCGTCTTACTCAAGCAGCAGTCACGCAATTGCTGAGTGCAATGACCCAGCAGTGTCATATATTTAAAAAGGGAGAGAAACTATCTGCTGAGTATGGGACTTACAGTATAAATCAGAGGTGCAGAGCCTTCTTCCAATCAGAGGCTATTTCAGCATGTCTGAAGTCTTTTGAGGTTGTGTATGTCAAAAAAATGATGCGACAATCATATTTAATATATATAATGAGCATTTGTTCATTTTAAAAGTTTTGGGGACTTTCATATATGTTCTCACAGGCTACCATTGGGGCACGTCCCCACTAATGAAATAATTCAACCAGCTATTAAATAAAAGGTATTATGGGACTTGGAAACACACATGAAACCAATTTGTTGTTTTTTTTTTGTTTTTTTTTTAATCCACGATGCCAATTCCCCATGTTTTCATTTAGAAACAATACTCCAATAACTCAAAGATAATTTAAATGTCCCAATCACACAAAACTGTTCAAATCAAATACATCTCATATCCTATTTGTTTCTTATCAGGTAACTGTTTTGTCTTTGCATGTACATTTTAACAGGCATTATTGATCAAGTATATTTCTTTTGATTTATGTTTTATGACGTGTTTATGCTTTATGTGTTCGTATTGAGACATTTAACACAGTCAAGTGTGGGAAAGGGTGTTGATGGAAGTTGACTTTCACTCTCTCCAACATTGCTCTGTTTATTTTGTCTGTGGTTTTTGGTCTTGTTTGAGCTGTGTTACTATGCCCCCCCGTCCTCCAAGTGTTACATTGAGATGATAAAAAAAACTTTTTTTGTGCCTGAATTACAACAAAGACACATGCCTATGCGATATGTGTGGTTGCTATAGAATGGGGCGACGCCCACACACCCAGAGACTCAATAGCCGCACTTAGTCTTCCTTCCAGTAACCAGTTTATTTTCAGGTTTGCTGACAGTCCTTGGCCCCCTGATTTGTCCATGTGTGATTATTTTTTTTCTGGGGACACATCAAGGCACGATGAGTATGTCGTAACACTGAACGAGTTGAAGGAAGCTAGTCACCTGTAGGTCACACAAATGTAGTCAACTTCCATCAATACCTTCAGAAATGCATTAATGAAAAGAGACACCACATAATGCATGTTTTGGGGATATTGGAGGAAACCGTTGTTTCATCTTCAGTTAGCTAAAACTTAATTTGAGGGAGCTCTTGGTTATGGCATCATGTTTCAGGACAAAGTTCTTTAAAAGAAAGTAGGGCTTGTCTTCTCTTACTAACCCACTGATGTGTGAGTGGATGTTACCTGCTTAGTGAAGAGGAAGGAGTTTTAAAGCAGTGGGGGAGAGAGTGAGATGGCGCTCCGTTATATAACAAATTTCACCAGTGACTCATCATCATCAGCATGAGAGATAAGCAGACACACTGAGGGACTCTCTGAGCTTCCTACACGCTGAATCTACAGTATCTTTTATTTTTCCTCATCTTCCTACTTACTTACACAGCTCACAAATCTTTTCATTCTTTCTTCCCAAGATGAAACTATACCATTATTCTCTCATATTTTTTATCTCACTTTCAGACCTTCATGAGGTATGTTTTTTCTTTTTTTTTTGGGGGGGGGGTGGTATTTATAAGTGCACAGCAGAGAAGTTAAATTTCATCTAAATCAAAGGAAGTCATTATCGCAGGAAGCAGGGCACTTGGCAGAAAGTTATGCTCTGAAAACCTCGCAGCGGCTTTTATGTTGCAACAGCGTAACCTTACTGTGACTCTGCGCAGTTTCCTCATTAAGTGGTGTCCAACGCCCACAAAAAAAAAAAACTCTAAACGGATAGTCAGCACATAAGTAACATTCAATTGTGTCCTTTTACGTTTTTCTGCTGAGGTGATCAGAGCACAACATATCCGGTGTACTGTACACGTAACCTTGCCTTGCCCATTCCCAAATGTCCTTGTCTCGTTTGGGATACAATCCAAATTGTAAGCCAGAGGTCTACATCACCCATCCATCATTCTGTCACGTTACTCGATCACTGTTATTTGCCATGTGTGTTTCTTTCAGCTTGTCCCTTTCGGGGTCGCCACAGCGTATCATCTCAGATGAACGCATATATATGTTTGGCACAATTTTTACGCCGGATCCTCTTCCTGACGCAACCCTTCTCAGGGAGTGGAGGCCCCAGTGGGATACGAACCCACAACCCCTGGTTTATCAAACCAGTGCTCTAACCACTGAGCTACGGGGCCTCATTTGCCATAAGAAATGAAATTATCAATTCTCTGTACACTATATGGGGTACATAAAGTAATGGCAAGGTGATGCAACAGCTGCATCAAAAAATGATTGTATTACAAAAACAGCAATGGGCTTGTGACTTAACAGTATGCTCTCTTAGTGTGGGCGTACATTTTTAACACTTTGCCCTTCTGAAAAAGCCAAATTATGCAAATACAAATAACAGAAACAGCTGCAAGTATACTGAAATGAAAAGGAGTTCTCCACCGCTGCAAACTACGACAAAAAATGTTTTTAAAAAAAAATATGAGCCACTTTTTAAGCAGTTATATTTCACTTCCAACTGTAATGTACTTTTACAATATCAACATTTGAACTGATTTCATATGAATTTATTCCATTAATTAATGTTTTGAATTTTTGATTCCAGTTGAGTGGTTTTGATGAAAAATTTAGCTTCAATGGACTTAATACATTTGAGCACACCATCAACCAAAAGACATTTTTGAAAAAGGCAGCTTTCAATGTGGCTCTTGTATTGAACCAGGTCTGTCTAAAGTTTTGGCTATAGAGCACATGCATTTACAGTAAATCTAAAGACTGATGGGATGTTAACATCTTGTTTTATAGATCTTTTATTTTTTTATGTATTTTTCTCAGGGCCTTGTAATGTTTTGGTTTGTTGAGTTACAACTTCCCTGTGATGATTAGGCTGTGTTTTTGTTGGAAGAGGAAAAAGACCCACATCCACCGCTAAGAAGAATCTCTGGCTCAGGTCCCGGGATTTTGATTACAAATATTTTAAAAGTTTTATTCCAACCCAGCAGCTTAAAATCTTAGCCCTTTCCACATGTGTTTTGTCTTCAAAAGAGACGCTCATGCAGAGGCTAACATCGGGGTACCACCCTTGTTTTCATTCCTTGAGCCTTACAGCATTGGTCCCCACCCTAAGACCCTGAGCACTAACAGATTCTTTCAAATGAAAACATCTATCACCTTAGACTCTAGACTTTAGAGTAACTACCACTTTTGTCAGCCACTCTTTGGATTTAAGTCAAGCACAGCGGACCTCAAGAAAACAGAAAACAAAAGAACAACGAAATTGTAACACACAATCAAGGCATGCGACTCACCAGTAACAGGTGTCTGTGTGGGCCGTCAGAGTGGCGTCGAACTCGCTGGGAGTTATTGCGCGAGGGATGCGCGTGTTCACGGGCACGGGGCCGCACAGAGGAGCGGTGAGACTCTCGCTTGAAGTTGAAGCCGCTGATCTTTGGATCCACAGAAAAGTTGCTGCTGCTGGGACTCGGCTGTTTGCGTGGGTTGGAGGGCGCCACGGGATTGGTAAGGGGTGTTTTTGCAGGAATTGGCGTCACTCTGTGGTTCGCGGTCTTGTTGGATCCCTCTGGGCCCTTTTCTTTGCTCCTGCTTCCCGTCCGATTCGGAAATTCTGCTGAGTCACTCCTCCGCGGACTCTTTCCTTCCACCAGTTTGGTTGCCACTGAGTTTAGCTGGGAAAGATAGATGCAGAAAAGAAAAGTGATGTCAGCTCCCCACGGCCCGCACATAAACAAGGAAAGCCTCTCAAAGTCTGCCTGTCACTAGCACCTGACAGGCTGAATGCTGAGCAGCGAAGCAGCTGTCTAAACATGGTTGCTCATCACTCCACTCACCCACTCCAACTTGTTGGACAGGCAGGCAGGAAGATAAGTAGCAGCCAGTAAGCTTGGAAGATCGACTGCCACTGAGAGAATAGCGGGAGGCAAGGTGAAGAAATAGAGAGAGTCACAGTCAGGAACGGCTGGGTTAATGCTTTCGCTCACCACAGTGATGTGCTGTTATGCCATCCGAGCAGGGAAAGCATTACTGTGCCTTCACGCCTGGCTGCACAGCACAAGGAGAGGGAAGAGGAGGATGAAAGAGTCCAGAGGTACAAAAGATTGGAAGACTGCTGAGGCGGAGCTTCAGGAGAAAGATACAGAGAAGTAAAACAAGGAGAGGAAAAAAAAAGGGGTGGGGAAGTGTTTGGGAAAATAAGTTAGGAAAGATGTAAGATAACAAAAAAAGAGGCAAGTGAGGGAACTCAGATGCCAATGTGTTGAGGTAACCCCACCACACAAACCAGCAATGTGTCCCAGTGTGGATCAGGTTTATTCCCGAGTCAGGAAGCTCAAATGAAAACAAATGACAATCAGCCAGCTAAGCCAGCCCCGTGAACCTAGCTATTGAGCATCTGCATACACAGCAGGGCTTCAAATATGAGCTTTCTATCCTCAGCATTTTGCAGCCACAGAGTGACACTTTGGAATGAATCCAAAGACTTGTATGGGAAAAAAAAGACAGAGAAACCTGGAACTGCTCTCAAATTCATTGGATCTACAGATGGCATGTACCATGAGGAGAGAACTCACCTCAGTAAACTGTAGAGGGCAAATTCCTATTCTGTCGCCAAGTTTGGCTTCAATCCAGTATTCATCCACCCGTCTGATAACAGTGAGAATGTCGCCCTGTAGAACACGAACACGCACGAGGAAACTTAAATGGATGCAAAAGTGACAGAGCAGAGATGTGACACTGTTGGAAATTAAATGACAGCTCAGTGTTTTATGCTAAGATTAGACCCTGGGTACTCAAGAGGCATTAACTCGCTACCTCTTTGAAGGCCAAGCCCTGTTCTGCGAACAGCCTTGCCTCTATAAAAAAACATCTCCATTAAAAAATAAAAATAAAAAATAAGAAAAGAGAGGCAAGCAGCAAGTGCTTTAATGGAAAGCATACAGCAAAGGCGCCCTTACGTAACTCTTTCAGAAATCCTTCAGACCGCAATGAATGCTGCAAAACAGTGAAAAGAGCAAAGTGGGGAAAAAATGTCCATGGCCATTATGTTTTAGTACCAGAAGCAACTTCCTGTGCTCAGCATGATGTAAGAAATGAGAGACCACAGCGAGCCAGTGAGCTTACATACTTGTCAGAAAAAGGACAAGTCAAAGGAATATAAAAGTATTTGCTATCTTCCTTTGAAAGATAAAATCCTGATTAGCTAGAACCAAGGTACCACAGTTCAACTCCCATGAAAATGTTTATACAGTGGTCCCTCACAATTGAGGAGGTTATCAATAACCCAAAAGAAAAGAAAAGTTTTTCAACAGGGCAGTTACGAGGGTGAAAGGTGTCCTGTAAATCCTGATTCCTCTGACATTTTGAGCACACGAAATTTATTCAGAGAATCATTTAAAATTTTGAATGCAAATGCTGCATAATGTAATTCAACTAAGCTCAGAGGGTATTGTTAATCACATCACAGTCTTAACATTTAAATACATGCAAGTTCCTAATAAAATTACAACCTGTACAAGTTGGAAACACTTGAGGCCTGATTTACTTAAAGTTTTTAAGGTAAATGGGTATGAATCTTAATGCTCAGACACAGATATGGAAGTTGATCAACTGACTGATCCCAATCAAGATTTCATCTGCCAAAAATGCTAAATTTCCAAAGTGGCTTCATTTTCGATTTGGGATCTCAGTAAATCAGGCCATTGATGTTCATTATTGATGTTGAAACTCTGACACTGCATCAATTATGTAGGACTGTGAGACACAAACTGTACCTTACGAAAGCTAAGGCAAGCATCGCTGGTCTCCGCGTTCATCTCATTGGGACTGAAGTCACACAGTGTGCGGCAGAGAGCCGGCGACTGCTGGTGGGGCAGTGACAGAGGCGTCTGGGGGGCAGCATGTGGCATTCCGGCCGAGACAGATGTGCCAATATTGTCACTAATGTGTCTGTGGACCCAGTCCTCGTTCGGTGTCGCTCTGTGTTTCGGCACAATGCCGGTAACAAGGGAGAGAGTAAGCTCTCCTTCTGAATCTCCTTGTTGATTATGGATTGAAGTTCTTGAAGAAACCTGAGGAACAGAAGAACATCACCCACAGACTTATTTGCGCGAACACGGATCACATAGTGCTGTTAACATCCGTTTCTACTATGCTTCAGTATGTCTTGCCATGAAATCCACCTCCAGAAAGTGAAACCATGCTTTTTTGAAATGCCTTTCTCAGGACATTGTGATTGTTTACCGTCTATACACCTTATGAATGCCATGAAAATGAGGATATGGATGCACCAACCTTTCTTTTAACATTCAATAATTGTTTGGGAACTGAGAACATAAACGGTTGAACATTTGTAGGTGGGATTTTTTCCCCATTCTGGCATGATGTACAGCTTCAGCTGTTCAACAGACCAAGGTCTCCATTGTCCTTTTTTTGCACTTCATAATGCGCCACACATTTTCAATGGGAGACAGGTCTGGACAGCAAGGAGGCCCATCTAGTACCCGCACTATTTTACTAGGAACCCACGCTATCTTAACACATGGAAAATGTGGTTGCCATTGTCCAGCTGAAATAGGCAGGGGTGTCCATGAAAAAAAATGTTGCCTGGATCACAAAAACCTTTGGATCACCTTCACCACAACCTCTATGTAGCTTTCAGCATTAATGGTGACTTCACAGATATCAAAGTTGCCCATACCATTGGGACTAAAACAGCCCCATGCCATCAGAGATGTTGGCTTTTGAACTTTGCATCTATAACAGTCCGGCGGTTCTTTCCCTCTTTGGCCTGGAGGACACGACATCTACTATTTCCAAAAATCATTTGAAATGTGGACTCGTCATACCACAGCACACTTTTCCACTTTGCATCAGACCATCTTAGATGAGCTCGGGGCCAGAGAAGCCAGCTGCATTTCTGGGTGTTGTTGATAAATGGCTTTTGCTTTGCATAGTAGATTTTTATGTTGCACTTACTGATGTAATACCCGACTGCATTTACTGACATTAGTTTTCTGAAGTGTTCCTGAGCCCAAGTTGTGACTTCCTTTTCACTTTGATGTCAGTTTTTGATGCAGTGCTACCTGAGCGATCAAAGGTCACAGTCATTCATTGTTAGTTTTCGGCCTTGCTGCTTACATGCAGAGATTTCTCTATAGTCTGTGAACATTTTGATGATGTTATGGCCCGCAGATGATGAAATCCCTAAATTCCTTGCAATCGTACATTGAGGAACAGTGTCACAAAGAGGTGAACCTCACCCAATCTTTGCTTGTGAATGACTGAACAATTCGGGGAAACTCCTTTTGTACACAGTCATGGCACCCACCTGTTCCCAATTAGCCCTTTCACCTGTGGGATGTTCCAAACACATATTTGATCAACATTCCTCAACATTCTCAGTCTTTTTTTGGCATGGCTGTGTTGCAGCCGTGAAATTCCAAGTTAATGATTATTTCCTAAAAACAATAAAGTTTATCAGTTTAAATATTATCTTCTCTGTGTAGTCTATTCAATTAAATATAGGTTCAACATGATTTGCAAATCGTTGTATTTTGTTTTTATTTGTTTCACACAATATCCCATGTACATGGGAATTGGGGTTGTAGTATCAACCCAGGAACGTTAGACTGGTTAACCCTTTGTGAGGAAGACCTTTTAGCTTACTATACCATGAACTATGAAAATGTATGTTTTAAGAGAGGAATTTTTAACAGTAAAACATTTGCATAAAAACAGTATGTTCTTTCACAAACACAAAAATAAGACAATGTCAAGCCTTGATAGGATAAATGGGTGTCAGGATATAAGCCAGAAGGACTTGGGCAATAGCAAGTCAGCCAAATCAAGGGTGTTTCCGTATCCATGACACCAAATTCAACCTGCCCGCGTCATCAGGTGGTTGATAATAGTTTCCTTACAGTGATATCACAATACCCACACAATGGAGAGCTTGGAGAGAGTGTGCATAAATCCATTTACAGCCGTTTTCCAACATTAAAATGCAACACTAAGCACTTTGCAGGGATAAAATGAAAAAAAAAAATGGCAAGACAACATACCTCTGCAATCCCCACATATAAATGCATAACACACCCAAACACATTCACGAACCCACACACAGCACTTATTGATTAATAGTGTAGAGCAATGGCAAGGAGCTGAGGATTCGGGTAATGAAAGACAACCTGTGCGAGCCGTCCACAGACAGAGGCGCCAAAGTGGATGCCACCAAAGAGACCAACATGACCTGGGCACACCAGGATGGACTCTCCACATTGTGCAAAGCGCTCGAGTCACTGCGCCCAGGGAAACTGCACGATGACATCCCTGAAGCTAGGGAGACTCTCATGAGGAAACGAAGTTCAAATTAAAAAGTATATACAGTATATTAAAAAAAAACTGAAAGACAAAACATATACATAAGATAAAACAATTTATAAATAAATGGATTAAAAGGTGGCAGCTTGACTTGAGTTTTTCATATAAAAAAAAAATACATGAAATTATATTGTCAATTATTACCAAATAAATTGTCAAGGTTACTTAGATGAATTTTCTTCAAAGGTTTGAAGAGGGGCGGCACATTGGCGCACCTGGAAACTGTTGGCCTCACAGTTCTGAGGACCGGGTTCAATCTCAGCCCTCCCTGTGTGGAGTGTGCATGTTCTCCCCATCCCTGGCTGGGTTTTCTCAGGGCATTCTGGTTTCCTCCCACATCCCAAAAACATGCAACATTAATTGGACACTCTAAATTGCCCCTAGGTGTGATTGTGAGTGCGGCTGTTTGTCTCTGGCAACCAATTCGGGGTGTACCCCACCTCCAGCCAGTTGACAGCTGTGATAAGCTCCAGCACTCCCATGACCCTTGTGAGGATAAGCAGCTAAAAATATGGATGGATGGATGATTTGAAATGGATCCCTTGAGAAGTGGTAGATTTGTAGATTGAACAAATACAGTAATTTAAATACCAAGAGTAGAAGGGCCAAACCATCTACCGTCATCATTTTTACAAGCTTAATTCATAGCACAGCTGTCAATGTGCTTACTCTCCATCCAAATAATGATCACAGCTCACTTTATAAGATATTCTGTTTATCTTATTAAGCTTAATGAGAGGGGCAAATATTAAAAATATCTTTTCAAAGACGGAATTTTACATAAGTGAATTAAATCATCAACAGCCTACTTTCACAAAATCATATTGTGGACACATTATTCTCCTGATGTTTTTCCCTTTTAATCCAGTATTTGAAGAGAATTTAATAGGACACTCAGCTGAGTGAAGATACTAAAACACCTGCTTCCTTTTTTCTCTCTCAGGCACAGCGGGGTTCTCATGACCAGGTTGATGTTATTTTAAAATAAACCACACTAAAATTACATTTTGTGAAGCCTGGTCCAATGGAGAGGATAAGTAGAATTGGTTATATAACCCCATTCTGAACTGGAGGTTGTCTCCTGCGTCTAAATAGCAATACGATCAGAGACTCCCCCCCTCCTGAACTCGGACGAGCTTTTTGAACTTTCACTGAACCGAGGTTGAGGATTACAACCAGACTTGTGAACAATGAATGGTTTAAATGATGCACAATTGGAATGGCCTCTCTCTGCATTTCTTATATCCTCAATTGAGACAAATTGATAAGCATCACGAGTGACTGAAAATATACAGTTCTTTGTTGATCCAAAGATGGGTTTCAGTTTTCTTCAAGTTTGATTGAAAACCTGTTTAAATAAATTATTTAAAAAAAAAAATAGGACTGACTCCATCCATTTTCCAAGTCACTTATCCTCATGTGTCACAGGAGCGCCGGAGCCTATCCCAGCTAAAATGTGTCCATTATTTGTGGTCCCTTTGAAATTTTGATGGAAGAATGATGTTATGGAGGACACCTGGGAACTGATATACACTGAAGAAAGAAAATGCATAAAAACATTTAAAAAGTAGACTATTGTTTGCTAGAGGGCTCCTCCTAACAGTTGTCGGATAATGCTGACTTAAATTCAGGGGGGAAAACTTCAAGCTAAGGAAACAGTCAACAACATGTCAGACTCTAAAAAAGTTAAGATTTTTTTTTTTTTTTACCATTTGCTGTAAGACTAACATTGGCTGATCATTCCAAGTATAAAACTGAATTAGGACAAGAAGTCCATAGTCAACAAAAGCAGTTTTCACACTGCATTCCTGGTGCATCGTAGCTGTAACTGTAGAAGCGGGATTTATTCACCTATACCAGCCAGACAAAAGCCGCTGAAGCACAATATTTCATCCAGCCATCATTTCTCTACACCGTTTGTCCAAATCAGGGTCACGTGGCACTGTATCCTATTCCATCTTAATTCAGGCGAAGTGCAGACTACAACCTGGTCAGTCGCAGGGCACATATACATCGAGGCGGCCAAAGATTCTTGTTCAAACCATCAGTGGGTGAGACATGAACCCACGCTGCCTGTACCAGAGTGGCATCAAAAGTACCACTACAATATCAGTGACGACAGCAGGACATTTCGGTGACTAAAGTGCATCTTCATACGGCCCTAAACATAACTGGATGCTTAAACGAGGGCCATGACGATTACTTTCAATTCAAAGGCACATGGCCAGCGAGTCTCTGGTCTTAAACTTTGCACTCGGGTTACAGCTGGCAACATCGCCCATATGTTGTAATGCAGGATACGGGCAGATTCCCAGGTTGCTTTCAACACTTTCATCCCTCTAATCCACACAACAGCAAGCTGGCAAAAAATAAATAAATAAATAAATCAGTAAAGAAGACAGCCCAGAATGCCAGTGCCAAAGAAGTCGACAGGAGGATGGACGGCTTGTGAGAGTCTCTTGATTGATTATGACAAGACCACTAAATAAGGTAATGAAAGGTCACTTTCGCCATGGCAGCAATGCTCCCCTCCCAATTATGAGCCAGTCTACTAACATCATCAGAATTTTTAAGCCGATAGTGAAACGTAGAATGATGTATTGTTGCACACACGCACAAACACAGTTGCCAGCATGGAGCACAATCAATATCCATGTGTGTCACTTAAGAATCTTGACAGAAGTGTACTGGAATAGTGTGCTTGTTTATGTTCTTACTGTACTGTGTTGTCATGTCAGTTCTGCACTAATTGTACTGATTTAATTCATTTAACGCTAATATATTACGCTAAGGGTTTTTTTTTTTTTTATTCCTGCCACTTGTATGCTGAGAATTGGCACAATAAAACCAATGCCAGAATTTGATACACAGGCAAAAAAAAAGTGACCAACAAAACAACACAGTTGCCATTTTAACTAAATCTAAGTACTAACACAACAATGTTTTTTTGTTGTTGTTTATCATATCATATCTAGCGGCACAGTGCAGCAACTGGTTGAAGCGTTGGCCTCACAGTTTTGAGGACCAGAGTTCAAATCTTGGCGCTGCCTCTGTGGAGTTTGCATGTTCTCCCCATGTCTGCGTGGGTTTTCCCCAGGCACTCTGGGTTCCTCCCACATCCCAAACCCATGCAACATTAATTGGACACTAAATTGCCCTTAGGTGTGATTTTGAGTGCGAATGGTTGTTCGTTTATATGTGCCCTGTGATTGGTTGGGAACAAATTTAGGGTGTACACCACCTCCTGCCCAATGATAGCCAGGATAGGCTCCAGCACTCCCGCGAACCTTGTGAGGATAAGTGGCTAAGAAAATGGATGCATGGATGGATAGATTTTTAAAGGTCTGCTTCTGACTTGGCCCGCCTGTCAAATTTTTTTGCACACCCCTGAGCTAATACATACTAGCCGGGCTGCTAACAGCAAGCCACTTCACAGTGGAGCTGTTCAACTTGCCATCAGTTCAGTGCATGAGCCCTGCAAAATAACTACCCTGTCCATTTTATTTATCCAGCAATAAGTCGATATAGTAATTATCGTGACAGGCCCAGCTGTCGGTGTTACATTTCCATAGAATCACTGTGAAGCTGGGGTACATCCAAATTTCCTCATTTTCTATTTGATGTCATTAGATGAACATTTCCCAGTTTTCGCAAACAATGCAGCACTCAGCAAGCGCGAGAGAGAGTGAGAGAGACAGAGACACACACACACACACACCGACCTCTTTGTGGCCTTGATGCGCTTTGTAATGACCCTCCCTAACAGTCTGACTGCTCCTGGCAAAGGGAACAGCATAGTGCGAGTTCCGGCTTGCCCCCGCTGACCCCTGTAAACCGTCCAGGAGCCGCACCAGCAGGATGTTCGCCGGTAGCTCATCCACCGTCCGAGCCCTGGCGGGAGTTCTACACTCTGGGCAGATCAGCTGCGAGTGAGCGGCTTCTTGTTTCTGCAAGCAGGCTTTACAGAATGTGTGCTGGCAGGGCAGCACCTTGGCTGACGCATCGAGTTGCTCTGAACACAGTGGGCACTCCAGCAAGTCCATCAGGGAAAGCGCCTCCATTTGTGTGGGGACTGGAACTCCTTGGTCACTTAATCCACCTTACTGAAAGACAGGAGGAGACATATTAGCAGAGGCAGGAGACTCAAGACGAACTTAAGTCAACAATTTTAGGACTCAGGACTTGCTTGGCTAAAACTTTTGAAAAAGACTACTTGACTTGGAATTCATGACAGGTTTTGCCTGTTTACATTTTAAAATCTGCATGTCAAGGTAGTATTTTGGTTTATAAAGAAAAAAATGTATGCTGCATGCAAACCTGGCAACCCAGCAGTATGATATATATGATGTTGAGGGGAAGGGGAGAGACCACCGCATGAAGCAAGTATGTATCATGGAGGAAACTCCAAAAGATATATCTATCCATCCATTTTCGTTGACACTTATCCTCACGAGGATCGCGGGGAGTGCTGGAACCTATCCCAGCTATCAACAGGCAGAAGGCAGGGTACACCCTGAACTGGTTCCCAGCCAATCAAAGGGCACAAAGAGACAAACAGCTGCACTGCTGTTGCTTTTTTTGGGTGGGGAGGGTGTGTTCACGGAGAAAACCCACGCAGGCACGGGGAGAACATGCAAACTACACAAAGGCAGGGCCGGGATTTAACCAAGGTCCTCAGAACTCTGAGGCCAACGCTCTAACCAGTTGTCCCACCGTGCCGCCATCTAGTAGAGGAGTGAAATGGGAACCTTTTATGTTTGCAACTCAATGACGACACAATATCCAACTTCATCAACTACATCATCTTCCTACTGTATACACAGTATAAATGGCTGATGCATCTTGGTTATGTTTTTAATTGAGAAGACATACCGGTACTAATAAACACTCCAGAAAAAGGTTTGGCACTTACATGATTTTTAACATGTTAGTTTAGTGAATGTTGTAGTGGCCTCCAAAGCGTAAATGTGCAAATATATGTTGATAATGAGAAAGCTTGCACAACTTGCTTAACACAAGTAATGATTTGACTTGCACGATTTTTGCCACAGTTGCGCCACGACATGCTGGACAGCACTGGTGGCTATAGGGAGAGATCGAGATTATTAGAGGAAGAAAGCAAGAAGATGCGGAGAAGATGCCCAACTAAACAATAATAATAACGTTTATGTTGCTGCTGTCATGTGTGTTAAAGATGCAGTTGTTTCAAGGTTCATATTACCATAAACGTGCTCATTATCATGAGCAAATCTATGACGTTATATGATGACATTAACTTAACAGACCATCATTAGATGTTTCTTTTAGGTTTTATTCTCTTTTTTTTTGTATCTGTCAGTTTAACAGTAAACAACTGTCAACTGGCAGTGACAAATATCAAGAAACAAGCACTTGACCTCTTATTTGGAACACTGAGTGTGAGTCCTTCTTTCTTTAAAGTAATGTAGTACAATAAAACTCACATTCCTTCACGAAGGTGAACAGGTACTTATGAATCATTGCGTTTTATTCTAATTAAGTGTCTAAACCCTGTGCTTTACTTTATTCTTCCTACTAGAGTCCTGTACAAAATAATGCTGTCTTATATTAGTTTTTAATTTTTGTTTTGTTTTGTTTGTTTCATTTTATCACAATCTTGTGTTGAATTGTTCATACGTCAATGAATTTTTGAATGTGTGCATGACTTGGTCCCGCCTTTACTGACTGTCAAACAAAACAACTCAACTGATGAAAGACAGTTAAGGTTTTGTCCCTGTCACAAAAACGCAGAGGTAATAAGACCCCTGGGTAGTAGTGGTCACGTCTAAAAACAAAAAAATAAAACAAAACACATTGTTGTACTTGATGGTCACATCATGGGCCACATACGGTACTCACCTGACCAGCGAAAGTGTGTCCACGTACGCGAGCGGCAGATTTTGGTTTGAACGGCGGAGACTGACATTCACAACTTACATGCTCGTCCCCAGGCTGCCGAACCCACTCCCAACTGTACGGGCAAGTTTTTCCTCGGCCGCCGCCATGACGTCCTCCCATTCGCGGCGGCTAATGGCGACCGCGACGCACCTGAGTGAGGAGAGTGGAAACAAAACGTTTGCAAGCAACAGGTAGCCTCACAAACGCCTTCTTAGCACCCGCCGTGCTCAGCAGTAACTGTATCGAATTACACTACCGTCGACGTTAACCCTTAATGGGCTAAACCGTTTGTCACTACACACTGAAGAAGTTAATTACGAGGCGGCGCAGGCTAAATTACACGACGCTTTAATTATTTTAGTCACATTTACTTACCGAGGTCACTCAATATATTCCGGTTTCCGCATTATCCGACCCGAGAAGCCGCAAGCGTCTTGTATAATTAATTTGACATTTAGTACTTTTAATTCATCGGAAAATTTGCCGAGGAAAATTGCTCTCATCAACTTTGTCTCTTAAAAATATCGATGGGGTGTAAAGGACATTATCGCCGGTTTAGAGCTTTTGTCATATGTCATGGTCTCCCTCTGGTGGTGCGTTTAATGACCATGCAGCGGCGTGGCGTCCACCCGCTGTCTATCCGTTTTGGATGCAGTGGTCACCTAAATACTGTAGATTGATTGTCAACTCTTATCACAATCGAACCGCTGCGTCGCGTCGCTACCCTCATACAAATTAAAAATAGTAAAGGAAATGTATTGCTCAAATAGATTTTCAAAAAATATTGGGCTCTCACATCTTAAAATTACAAACGTTTACATGTTTATAGTGCTTTTAAAGTGGTTCTCACGTCTGCCTCTCAGTCCTGCTTGCATCGGTTTTCTGCAGGTAATAACTAACCTCCATCCTTCCATTTTCTGAGCCGCTTATGCTCACAAGGGTCAAGGGATTACTGAAGCCTATCCTAGCTGTCATCGGGCAGGAGACGGGTTACACCCTAAACTGGTTACCAGCCAATCGCAAGGCACATAGAGACAGACAACAGCCACACTCACAATTACACCTCGGGGCAATTTAGAGTCACCAATGAATGCATGTTTTTGGGATGTGGGAGGAAACGGGAGTGGCCGGAGAAAACCCACACAGGCACGGGGAGAACATGAAAACTCCACACAGGCGGGGGCTGTGATTAAACCTTGGTCCTCAGAGCTTTGACTCCAAGACTCTAACCAGTTGCCCCACCGTGCCACCCAGTCAATAATATTAGTGTTAAAAAATAAAGTAAAGGGAGGCTACAGTGCGTATAAAAAGTCAACACACCTCTGCGCATGTTTTTGCACGGAGAAGCAAGGCGGCCTGGGCCAAGGTGGGAGCACAATTTTCCCAAGGACTCAAATAAATGCCTGTCAGATTTAAAAAAAAAAAAAAAAAAAAAAAAAGAAAGCGAGAGAGAAATAAAATTGATGACGGAAAGGATTTTTTGATAATACTGTATTGATGAATCCAGAAAAAAGGGCTCTTTTTTAATCCAAGGAGAAAGGCATTTTTAGTGTCGATGTGTGCACACACCTGGAATTGACTGGCGACCAGTCTGCATGTGTTGATGCAGCCTTTGCGTTCAAATATTGATTGCTTAAGGGTTTTTAACATGGCAAAATTTATCCCAGTTTCATGACTCCCATTTATGGTGTGCTGGATTGTGCACTAGTATTAATTAAGTTAGCAGAGTTTTGTCAGAGAAGGTTATGCGGCTTGTATTTTATGTTTAGTAAAGTTCAACATGGAGTGGCAATAAACAGCTTAAAGCAAGTGCATATATTAGCATCGGAATTGTTTGCCATCCGCCAAACTGCTGCTTGTTTTGGAGTTTGCTTCCACCATGTTGATCTTGAAACTCAAAATTCTGCTCATATCCCCCAAAACAAAAAAAATCAGATGAGCCATGGCCCGTATCTTGAAGAAATCATAACCTGCAGTACGCAGTTCCACAGCAAAGTGCTTTATTTATAAGATACTGCTGTAGTATTATTGTTTTAGTCCAATAACTGACTGCAATGCATTTTGCATCCAGAAACAAAATTTTAATAAATCCTCTAGTTGATTGTTCGCGTGAAAGAATTGGAGGCAATTTCTGTTCATTTTCTGCTCCAGTGTTGATATCATTGTTTAGACTCCAAATCTCAAAGTCCCTACTTGTCCAAAGAGAATAAATGATTGAACCATCGTGCCTACAAAGGTTCAGAACATCCTTTTGAATTTTTTAAAATGACATGAAACTTTCATGTGTTTCTCTACGTCAGCAGAAGTCAGGGAATTCTAAAAGTGTTGTGTGTGAGAGAGAGAGAGATGGTTAGAGAGAGCACTATTACACATGACTTATTTACATGGTCATATCAGTGTTGACACAGGCCCTTCCTCTCCAGGCTCTGAGTTTAATGGCACTGAGTGAAAGGGGGCCTAAACAGTAGTGAATGTGAGCTCATGGATAATGTGACTGATGACTGTAGCATTCCTGTGTGTTTATGTGATGAAGTATCCGTCAAGCTTTATCAAGATTTAAAGAGGACATATTTTGCCAAACCAACTTTTTTGAGTATTTGGGATGTAGTATTGGCTCTGTGGTGCCTCACTAAACATGAAATATGAATTAAAATCGTACATGCATTCCTGAGTTCCAAATGTTTTTTTTCTGCCGAGAGTCCGAAAATCAGGCGGGGTGGGCAACTGGAGAACACGTCTGTCTCACAGTTCAGAGGTTGCGGGTTCAAATCCGGCCTCACCTGTGTGGAGTTTGCATGTTCTCCCCATGCCTGAATGCCTTTCCTCTGTGTACTCGCTCCGGTTTGTGCCCACATCCCAAAAACATGAGTGGTATGTTTAGATGAATACTCTAAATTACCCATAGGTGTGAACGTGAGTGTAAATAGTTGGTTGTGTATATGTGCCCTGAGATTGGTTGGCGACCAGTTTAAGGTCTAGTGAGGATAAGCATAACAGAGGATGACTGAATGAGTGAATATGATTTTTTACGATTTTCACACAAATTCATTTTGTTTTTACACAAATGATTACAGTTTACACTTTAAGTCTTTCCTTCAGCTGAAAATGTCTTGGAATTTTGACACACAGCAGAAAATAGTTCTGTCAACAACCCTGTGGAATTTGATTGATGAAATAATTGCCAAGTGTATAAATTGAGGCCTCAGAATATTGTGAAAAGTCAAGCCATACTTCCTGCTTTCAAACGCCCGCCGATGAATGCGCAAAAACCCTCCAATTAACTGTCATTCAAATATCAGTATTATGACATGGAAAACTGGATGCTACTTCAACTAGCGTCCTTCATAGTGTACACTACACATACTGTAGCTACATTTTTGTGCCATGAAAATATACCTTCTAAAAGCCTGTAGGGACTGGTATAAATCCACTTCTTTCACATCAAGACTTTATTCCAACTATACTTTTCGACCTTTTCTGTGACTTCTCCGCACTCACGGCTGAAAATAAGGTGCTGTAAAGCAGCCATGGTCCAGTGCACCGTCTGAGACAAATATCAGCAATCATCTTGAAAAGTCTCGCTTCAGTTTACGGGGTAACTTCTTTTTACACTTGTGTGACAATTGGACCCTCCAACAGATCGAGTATTTCTATTTCCATTGTATTTGCATGGGAACCACACCAAAAAAAAAATCTGATTTGTGTCCCAGAACAGCTTGCGTTCAACCGCCGTTCTTTCCACTTTAGTTGACATGAAGGGGGGGGTCCTCCCAGGGGTCACTCGAAGCTGGGTGTGCTGTCTCTCACAACATCATGTTTTGTCACAAGTCACAGCATCCGAAGGAATACCTTCTTCTCCTACTTTCATGTTTTATTTAGAACAGTGCCACGCTCGGAGAGTGCTGCTAACTCACTAAATGTGATTTGTCGCATCATTTTCTCTACCCCCCATTTTCCCCGGGTCCCTATCCCCCCATTTGTGTTTGATCATCTGTCTGCCATATGTGAAGATGTGCGTCAGAGGGGATGGGTGTCTGTTTTTGGGGAGTTTAATGTGAATGCGACATCAGTCAAAATGTGTAATCCTCGTACAGCAGTTTGGTGCGGATTAAAAGCAAATAAGGCAGCAGTTATAGGTGCTTCCAGCACTTTAGGGAACATTGTTGAGAGATACGTTAGGAGTTGTCGTTTGAGGGAAAAACACAGCGATCTTGCTGAACTGGCTAGACTGGAATGTCTGCAGTTTTCTTGTGTCTAAACAGGCAGACTCCTTTTATGCGGGCGAGGTGTCCACTCCCAGTGTCGGTCGACAACTCCACAGTGACGCGTTAATGGCTCTCAATGTGCTGACCTACACGGTCCTGGCTGCCTGAAAGCCCGGCAAATGTAATTCGGAACAAAAATATATGCAGAGCAGCAGGCAGCATCCGCACCACATGCTTATTTAAAACATTCACCCATAAAGCTACTTTGCTATTCTTCCACCCACAGTTTGCGCTGCCTGGTCGTCCTCTGCCAGTAGATTGAATCCTATAAATGTTTCATATTTGATAAATAAATGAAACAACCTCTTTTCGTATTTCTGGGGAGAGTTGCTCCCCTACCTACGTTTGCACAAACTTCCCTGGCCCAAGATAGTTTGGAGATGTTATTGAGGTTGTAACTACAGTATTGTCTATTTTATCAGGAGCCTATGAAAGAAGCTACATTGAAAATGAGTAAATTACTGGAATCCCTTCCCATGATGGGATCATTGACCTCCGTTTATGACCCCTTCTAGCCTGTTGTGTCCCACTCACACACTCACTTGTGTGATATTTACAGCTGTCTTATACAGCTGCAGCACCCTGGGTCATGTGACGCCGCACGTCGCTCTCGTGTGGATGCGCTCAGGTAGCTCAGGCTGACGAAACAACCGCAGGACTGCAAGACGGGCGAGGCCTCACCCTCGGTTAAACCACACCTGAGCCCGATGAAGCCTCCCTGTTGCGTGGAGTTCTCCGGCGTGGTCTGCAGGAAACAATAACAGCGCTCAAGTGTTTTGGTATGCAAATGCTCCAGCGGCTGTTTGAGTTGGAGATGTGCATTAGGGAAACTAAAAATAGGATCCACACACACCTCTGAGACAGCTGCCTCTTCTCTACATTTTGCATCTCTCTCTCTCGCTCTCTCTTTCCATCTCCACAACCTCTCTGAGTGCTTGTTGTTGCCTCTTGTCTTATTCTCTCTCCTCCAACTTTTCCCGCTGGTCATAAGTCAGACTGTGTGTGTCTTGCCATTCAGGTCTCTCCTGGAAAAAAAGACTTGAAACAAGATACCACTTCCCCTCACTGTAGTCCATTATTGAGCCTGATGGGAGACCAGGGCACTCAAACGCAAAAATGTGAAGTCTTCCTTCCACAGCCCTGAGATCAAATTATTTGAGAGGCTCACAGAAAGATAATGTTTTAAGTTATTATCACGACTTGCATGATAACAAATCTTAATTAAAAAAACAACTGAAATCTTTGGCAGGCAATCAAACTTGCCCTTTGTACAGTATTTTTTTTAATCTCTCTGAACCCAAAAAAAGAAAACTGGCATAGATTTCATAATTAAATTTTTTTTAAACTTCACTCTGTTCTTTTCTTTGGCTTTGATTATTTTTATTTAAATTATTTGTGGACTACTGTGCACGCTTTCTCGGGCGTACCAGTCTCAAAAGCATTTCACTGTGAGGTTCAGTTAGTTCATATTATTGTTTGAGCCAACAGTTTCTTCTGGTGATGGTCACGTGCATTTTTGGGATAAGCTGCTGGGCATGGTTTAACCAATTGATAATTGCAGACATTTGTCCTTATATTAAATAAATACTGTAACAAAAACAATCATGATGTGCACTGTTACTATGCATACCTGCAGATTCGACTGTTATTTACTACAGACAATACCATGCTGTAAAATACTGTAAAGTGATTATACAGTAATTAACTAGTTCCCACTGCATCATGGGATTGTGGTTGATGTCACACAGAGTTACTGTATTTGTAACAGAAGCCATGTGGCTCAGAGCATGCATTACGCCGTGAAATTTTGATAGGTTCCCATATTAGGCAAAACAAAGCAAATGTATTTAGATTTCACATTTCAAACTATTTTTATTGTCCTTGGGTTTTTCTCTTTTTTTTTCAAATGTTTGTAAGCTGTTTTTCCTGGTTTTTAAATGCTTTTAATCATGTAAAGCACACTGAGTTACATTGTATATGAAATACGCTTTGCTTTGCTTTGCTTTGCTTTGCTTTGTTTTATATACTGCTGGCATTCCATTTATGTTGCACTTCATTCTCATAAGACGCTCACTGTGGGTTCTGTGCAATAGCACGGCATCCCGCTCAGTTGAGTTGCATGCTAAGTGAAGCTAAACTAATCATTACTCGGTGACTTGTCAACTGCAGTAGATACAAGTGTAAACTTCCTCGTGATTACTCAATTTGGTCTACTTTTTCTGCAAGCCAGAAGAACTGCAATATTCCTTGTATGATTCATCAGCACTACTATAAATAAAAGCATAGATTAAAAAAAAAAGTTGTAACTCTATTTATAGTGTGTGACCTCAACCTAAGAGCCCATGTGGAGTGAAAACTAGAATTAAAGTATTGTCGCTTGACAGTATTTTACTCCATGTATGTGGTGAATAACTGTAGAATTTAGAGCAATGTCTCAATGTACTGTAATCTACGTTGTCAGCAGGCATTGTAATATTTTGACTTTACACAATCAGGAGGGGCTGATCTGTCACTGATCATATCCCAAGATGGAGGAATGAGTCTATACATAAATGGCCTGTTTGTTTACTGTGTATACTTGTGTACTTAAAGGGCTATTCTCATGAAATGGATGATTTTTAGTATGTTATTAATAAAAAAAAAAGGGTAGCCAATATGGGTCTGTGCGTTTTTTCACCACAAAACATGATTTTGACGTATACACATTTTTGTAACTCCCGCCATGAAAATCCTCTCAAGGGATTTGTTTTCGAGAAGAAGCAGGAAGTGACGTAAAGGACAGACCCACCTTCAAGTGGACTTGTTTGTTTCCATTAGTTTTACCTCCGGGAAGGTAGATCGTTGTTCCTTCGTGTTAGCCAAAATGCCGGCTCGTTGCATTGCTGGACATTGCTTGAACACTCAGGAGAATGGATTTACTCTTCATAAGTTTGCAAGCGACCCGGTTCGTCGTGGAAAATGGATTGCTTCGGGTGCAGAGGACAAGAGCTTCGTGGGTTCCAAATAACAGGTAGTTAATAGTTTGGGGCGGACCACGTAATCGGTCTCTCATCATGTAACAAAAGATCTGCGTACAAAATATGGCGATATGTGCTCATCGGATGGCGTCGGGCTGCTGCGTCGCTTCGCCAGCAAAGACTGCGCTTCGGGTTCGCGGACGGCAGCAGCTCTGAAGAACCCAGCCAAGAATGCCTCACTTGGAAGCGTGCGCGCAGTAAAACGCCCCCGGCTCGACGGTGTTGTTCATCGCATACTGCGGCAATGAGCAACCCTCTAAAGCAGCATGGCTCGGCTCCATTATAAGCCACCACGGCGCTGAAAATGAGCCACACCGACTGAGGCATTGCGTTTGGCGGTCACGGCTTCTGCGAAGGCTGCGTGTCGGGCTTTGCGGACGTCGGCGGCTCTGAAGAACCCAGCCGAGAATGCCTCACTCAGCCGCGTGCGCGCAGTAAATCAACCCGGCTCGACGGTGTTGTTCATCTCTTACTGCGGCGTCTATGAACAACCCCCTAAAGCAGCCCAGTTCGGCTCTGTCATAAGCCACACCGGCCGGCTGCGATGAGGCGCGATGGCTCATCTCCACCGCGGAAATGGATCGGACGGGGATGCAGTTTGGCTGTGATCGCATATCATCTGAATATGGCTCGAAACAATAGTGTAATATTACCCCGAGGGCTCGAAACAATCGTGTGCCCCGGTAACTTCACTTGGTTGTGTGGTGTTCTCCTTTTCGAAAAGAGCTTCCGTGTCAGAAGGGGCGTGTTTGTCTCCCATAGTTAGAGTGCTCCGCGTGTTATCATTGGCAAATGTCCGGGTGACGTCACGGACGGAGGATGTAGCCAATATGGCGACCACCTTGATATCGTAGAATGACATGTCTGCAATTTTGCGCATGGATGACGCACATTAATTTTTTCGTATAGACATTGAAGTGAATAATGTTATACGTATTTTTCATTACAATATCTATTTTAGAATGTTTATAGGAATGACACTTGGGCTTTAATTGCTCTCTCTCTCTCTGTATATATATATATATATATATATATATATACACATATATATACACACGTATGTTCATCTATTTATGCCAGTGAGACATAGTGACAGAACAAATTAATGGTCTTCTCTTGGATGGCAGTAAGTACAAACACCCATTAATCTATCTACTTTTTGTCACATTTTTATTCGTTGGTGTGCCGTAAGATTTTTAATTCTAAAATATGTGCCTTGGCACCATAAAAGTTTGAAATCAGATCATGTATTCTCATCAGTCAGGTCAGGGTTAAAAGTAAATTGGAAAAATTATAGCGACAGTGGGTGATAACTTACTGTAATTAAATCACTTCATCTCGACTGAAAAATTAGAGCATGATTCAACAAAACGCCAGCATGTTTACACATAACCACTCGCGCTACCACGAGCTTGCTTCGCTACGTAACGTTTTGTTGCCTGCTAGCGAGCCATATTTTATTAAAGTTCCTGAATATTCATCAAACAACCTGTATCCGGTCGCATTTGAGTGGCCAAAATAAAGACCAGTGATCTTAAAAAAACGGGATGAGGTGGTATTGGAACATTAGATTTTATTCCAGTACTCTGGCATAGTGCAATCGTGAAAGAGAAAATTTGTCTTGTAATCTGATCCGGGCATTACACGTTGTCGTTTTGTCTCTCCCATGCCAACAAAGTTTTTCCTTTTCTTTTTCATGATTTTTTGGGGCTGTCAGATATTTATAGTACGCGCAATAAGGCTAAAAATAAACTCGCTTTGTATTCAAATATACTGGGCACGATGGCGACACAGTGTGAAAGGCTTTTGCGGATCCGATCAATAGCGTCATTGATCAGCTCGGCGAATTATGAGATTAAAGCCGATCAGCATAAAATGCTCATTATTGGCCGATACCGATGTCACTGGTCAAATCAGCGTAAAGTCGAGTAATATTCATGGATTATTTAATGCAAATGACAAGATGCATATGTCACAAGAGAAAAAATGAAATACAAGAGAGAATAATCATGATAATATCTTGTGTATGAATGCTGAACTGTAAATAAAAGTGCAACCGCTGCAGAAAAGCTTTGTTGTATATGCTTCTGTTATGTACAATACTATTAGCAGTATGTTTCTATTGGAGGAAGCTCATTGTAGAGTTCAAGAGGCTGGAGCCAATTGCTGCTTTCATGGTGTCAACTATTTCAGATAAGATAATCAGTAAGCTTTGTGCAATTAATGATTCACAGTTGGCGTATGAGTACAACGTATCAAGTGGTGCATGTCTCTTGATAGAATGCAATCTAGGCTACTCACGTCCCACTTTTTTTTTTACAGTACCTTAGTGGCAACAGTGTGGCCAATATCTGACTGTAAATTGAAGTTTTTGTTCCTCATTCAGCAAAATGGTTGGATGTACTTCCAGCCGGTTTGGGTGAATGGCGAAGGGTGCCATGGCAAAGCAACTCTAAGGACTTTTAATGCCACCACAGAGTCACCAAAGATTATAACATCCAATTTTTAGACTTCATTCATGTTTATACATATCAGATGTGTTGAAAATTTACATTATTTTTTCTTCCGTTTATGTCAACCTTAAGTCCTTATTTTCTTCTATCCATCCATCCTTTTCTTTGCCGGTTATCCTCACAAGGGTCGCGGGGAGTCCTGGAGCCTATCCCAGCTGTCAACGGGCAGGTGGCGGGGTACACCTTGAACTGGTTGCCTGCCAATCACAGGGCACATGGAGACAGACAACAGTCACACTCACAGTCACACAAAGGAGCAATTTAGAGTGTCTAATTAATGTTGCATGTTTTGGGGATCTGGGAGGAAACCGGAGTGCCGGGAGAAAACCCGCGCAGGCACGGAGATAACATGCAAACTCCACACAGGCGGGGCCGAGATCGAACCCGGGTCCTCAGAACTGTGAGGCCAACGCTTCACCAGCTGATCACCATGCTGCCCTATTTTCTTCTATTTTTACCTAATTTTATGAGTAATAGCCAGCAATCATAATCAATCAAACTCAAGGCCCACATGCGAAGGCAAATCAAAATTTCCATGATTTTTGTTACAATCTATACCAACATTTGCAATTCATATAAAAAATGATGACATTGAGATATTGCCAGCATTTTTGTGTTACCAAACACCAACAATAGTTGAAAAACCATTACCCTTGATTTCTGATTTCAAAACTAGTTGATAAATTTATAGTGTAAATATGATGAGTCAATTAAAGATTTGTATAGTTTCACAGTCATAATGGCCCTCTGACAGAAACCGTAACTACACTGTGGCCCACGATAAAAATGAGTTAGACACCCATGTGATACAGTATATGGATTGTCAAAAACAAAATACCTTTTGAAATTTAAATTGGACAAATTGAGCATGAATAATTTACTATGAAGTCATCAATTCCAGTAGTTTGTGTTTTTTAGTGGCCCAAATAATGGGGCCTGTCAAGGTCCTGCCGGTCCAGCTCTGGCTGTGCAGGTTCCTGCGCGGCCGCGCTGATTGGGAGATGCACACCTGCGCCTGATGCTGGATGATTGGCCCCGGTGTATATAGGACCCAGGGGACGACTGGTCTGGGCCAGATCGTCGGAACTCATGCCCAGTTCTTGCACTCCCGTATCTCTGATCGTAAACCCGTGTATAACGACCTCCGCCTGTTTTCCGACCGACCCTGTAAGCCTGACTCTTTTGACACTCCTGCCTTCTTTGATTGATCTCCCGTGTACCGATTCGTGCCTGCCCGCGGACCTGCTCTCTACGCCCGACATCCTGACTACCGATGCTGCAATTGACTGTCTACCTGATCCCCGACCTTGGAACGAATAAACAGTTTTCCCATAATACCTCTGCGTCTCCGGAGTCCTGCATTTGGATCCTCCTGCGTCTCGATGGGTCGTGACAGGGCCTGAATAAAAGTACTGGCTAACACATGCAAATCAATGAATAAACTGAAATGTATACAGGTCAAAATGTCACCTGAGGACAAGTTCCATGAATGTTACAATTTATGAAATTCTTTGACGATGGCAAAGTTCCAATTATTTTGTGTTTTGAAAACCATTCTTTTAATAGGAAATCATGGAAATAGTAATACTGTAATCTGTTCCATACTTACAATGTAGGCATTACATAATAAAAACCTTGACTCTACAGGCCAAATTGTTTTGAAATAGTCTGAAATATGTCAAAATGTTCGATCATGATGCAGAATTTGCACACATAATAGTTGGGACCACAAAAAAAAATTCATAAACCTCTCTGAATGAGTTTTTGGGTTTTTTTTTAAGTGTGAGGTGACACAGCAACACATGCTTCATAGGTTCCAATATTCTGGGTGTTCATTGGCCTTAAAACCTGCATTACAGTGGCGGGATTATACTCTCATACGGTGTGTGTACATGACAAAAATAACTCACGTCAACACAAACACATGCAGTCGTGCTCTTTCATGCATTACTGCTTCTGTGGACAGATTCGTGTAACATTGTTACATTGTTTGTTCTATGTACGTTTTGGACCATTTACCTTATCTCCGAAAATAACGGCTGAGAATGTTTATTTACTCAACTGCAGATGGGGAAGTCAGGGGGTGTACACAGGTTTTTGTACATAATAATGCATTTTTGGATTAATAACAGACATTGTCAGCGTGTGCCCTGCGACTGACAGGCAACCAGTTCAGGGTGTAGTTCATCTTTCGCCAAAGTCAGCTAGAATAAACTCAAATGCCTTGCGACCCTGAACAGGATTAGTGGTGTGGAGAATGGATGATTACAAGTGTATTACAATTAATGACACATAAAAGTACAGTTCAAAACTAAATATAAGGACGATTACGGAAAAATATATTTTAATGAAACGGTGAAAAAAATTAAGATTTGATTGTATTAGTCTGCTGGAGCGCAAATGGTCAATAAAGAGACCTCTTCTAGTAAGTAAGATTATCTTTAATGCTGCACTGAATTTATTTACTCCACAATTGAATTGAATTGACAATGTGCCATCGACAAGGTGCTCCCGTTTTGGTTAGCAATCAAGTGCTAATGCACTTGTTTGTAAAGTAGCGATTAAATGTCTATGTGTAACCAAATTATTAGGTACGACCCTTTTCTCCCTAATGAGAAAGAGGAGGCATGTACAGTATTTGAAAAAGGATTTTTGAACAGTGTTTTTTGGAAATGCAGATAGGGTAACATCATTTGCAAATTTGAGATGAATAAATTCAGACTATTTTTGCATTTTTTTCTTGTTTTATACCCTTCAAACCAGATGTTTACATGCACTACATAAAAAGAGGAGGGATGAACATGTATTGGTTTGAAATGTGTATACCTGAGTAAAAGGAAAAGAAGATGCTGGCTGAAGCTGGTAAGCGTGTGTCATTACACAGAGTGAAACTAGTACCTGTACTGCACCGACATGGGCTAAAAGGCCAATCTGTCAGGAAGAAGCCGTTATTCCAAAAGACACAATCACAATTACAATTTGCAAATGCACACAGGGACAAAGACCTTTACTTTGGAAAATAAAATTGAACTGTTTGACCATAATAGGCAGTGATATATTTGGAGGAAGAAGAAAAGAAGAAAAAAAAACTTGCAGGCAACCACCATCTCAACTTTGAAATATTGATGCATGTCTCCAAAACAGTGATATCATGAGGAAAGAACTTTATGCGGAAATACTGAAGAAACATTTCAAGACAAGGCCATGCAGCTTTATTTACAATATATTGCGGATGTCATATACACGGCAACTCAATATGATTTGCTTAATTAAAAAGTAAAAAACATTTCAAAGAGAGCAAAAGCCATTTGGAAAAAATGTAGACATAAACTACATTCTACAAAAATCTTTAAATGGACGTAGCGTATATTTAAATGTTGTTGTTTTTTTAAGTTTTTAAAATGCTGTAAAAGAGCTGAGTCGTAAGCATTAGAATAAGGAATAGTTTTTAACCTGGCCTAAAAAAAAATCTCGACACTTGAGGATGACATCACATCTGTTGGCAATTTATTCCTTTGGTGTGGAGCATAACAACTAAATGCTACTCCACCATGTTTGCTTTGGATTCTGTACTTCATTATCTGACCCGAATGTGTAGAGGTACTCCTATCGAGTTTGCATTCCATATTCCATTTCTTTAATGCATTCAGGAACGGAACCATTTAAGGCCACATTCTCTCTCTTTTTTTTCACACGCCTGGCTTGCACACACTGAAGTGACCATAAACAAAACCGTTTCATGCTAAACAAACAAGAATTCAGTTGAGCATATCAGCAGAAGTGCACAGCACGGGCTGTCATGCAAGTCTTACAGTGTAAAGACAATGGTATCAAATATTAATGAAATGTACCTAAACTTCCAAACTTGAAGAAAGTCGTGAAAAACTGTCTATAAAAGTCTCCTCATTATTCTGACATTCATCATACAAATAATCTATGACCTTAATGTATCCGTCAGTGAGTCTTCAGCAATATTGGCTCTTGCCACAGGCTTGCTGATAAGTGTGTCAGAAATGATTTAAGTGACACTAAATGCCGTGCAGAGGCCAGATCATGACTGGTTATATTGTGGATATCATCTGTATTGGGGACAATAAATGATAAATGCCGCCAGGGCCTCACATGGCTTCAAGTACTTACTCAGGGCTTTTTCAGTTGACGCAGACACACACAAATTGCTCACTTGCTGGTGTATTCTGTGTTTCAGTCAAATTTGTGCAGCACCGGAGCATCAATTTCTAATCCTCACTTGTTATTCTCTTTCAAATCTGGGGAGATCAGAGTCATCGTCTGTTTCATTATTTGTTCAAAGAGGTCTACGTGATCCAGGTTATTATCCAGGTCGCTTGGCAAACCTTGACTTGTCGTTCTTGGAATGCACACTTTTGCAAGCCAGATGTTGACATGTCCTGAGGTGAGATTGAATTGTTTGTGTGGCATTAAAGCAAATGAAAGAGATGGAGACGAGAACAGATGGAATCAGTGTTACACGTGAGGCTAAGCCTTGCGCCCCGTCTATAAGAGGCTTGTTCATTCAAAGCAAAGACTCTAACGGCTGTGGATAATAATGGCCGGACCGCAGGCTCTGCCCATGATGTTGACTAATTACCAGCATCCACATTGAGGCATTGTTTGGCAGACGGCCAGTGATTTGGCATCCAGAATCAGACCCGATCACCCCCAGCCTTTGGGGTCAGCGGGATTATTATCTTTTTTTTAGTTTGTTGCCATGGCAGTCAAGTCCATTCTATCCAGGCGTTTTCAGTTGCGGTGAAGGATTAGATGGGGATGTCAGACATCTGTGTCAAATCCCTCTCCGGCTCATTTCAGTCATTTGTCATGTTCTTAAATGAGTGATGGCAGGCTGATACTTCCAAAAGAAGTCCATTTCTACTTCCGCACTCATATTAATGATTTCCCCCTCTCCTGCCTTCCTAATTTGCTGCCTGAGGTGCTCTGGCCTTTGAGGTAAATACCATTTGCTTTGTGGCTGAATGGTTGAATAATGGTATGAAGTATGGGCTAAATGAAAGTCTGAGGCCAGAAATGAGAGTAATCTGGCCCCTGTTGCCGAGCGGTGACATGGGCCGATGGGGATTAATGAGCAGGCAAGCGAATCAACACTTTCGCTGCGAAAAGCAGGACAACATGTTTGGCTTTGTGTTGTTCTCACCAGCTGTTGTTTTAGATTCTCCCCCTGCTTGGAAGAAGAATGTGGGCCATGTTCACAACAGTGACGAAAACAGAAGAAATGTAACATATTTGTAGTCTGATGACATAATGCAATTTTTGGTCCATGTTGAGTTTTTATGTACAGGGCATCCCCAAAAGGTACTGTAGACTGTTTTTTTATATTCCATTCCAGGTGTCATTTGGACAGACAAGTATTTGGCATCTTAGCCTTTGCAGTATTTGTAAGCACAGGGGTGGGTAGTAATGTGATACATTTAGTACTCTGTTACATTTAAAGCAACATTTTCCAAAAACTGTACGTGTCAGAGTACTGCACTGTACTTTTTACTTTTACTTGTGTATTTATGGGAAAAAAGGATTGGTTACTGCGTTACCAAAAGTGAAATGCTATTCGCTACTTTTATTTGTTCATTCTTACGTGTGCACGTAAATTTTTAGACTCATTCTTGGACTCTCACATGGGGCGCCAATCAAACGCGATCACTAGTGTCACATAGCCTTCGCAATCCAATAAAAATGATTCATTTGGGCGAGAAAAAATGGACATGCGACTGTGTTCATTTTGCAGACTCTAAAAGAACAACCACATTTGACGTCTTTGGTGGGGAAAGAGCAGAAATGGCACACAAAAAGCCCGATTGTCTTTTGGTGTGTACAAGGGCCTAAGCCAACACAACTGCAGAATCTCAGGAAGATCAAATCCAGCAGAAATCCTTGAGCATGTGAGATCCTCCGAAGTTGGTGGTTTTGTCTCCCCAGGTCAAGCACGAGGATGATTTTTTTTAACTGCAATGGAACCAGTAACACAGCCACTAACACCTATGACACATTTTTTGCAACAAAATGCCGTCAAACTGCAGTCGGGGACAGAAAAACCTCTTGCCATCTATGGCAGCACTGCTTCAATGTTAATAGGCAAGCCATGCACAATGGAATGATATGCTTACAAAAACTCTAATCCCCTAAAATCCACGTCTCCTTGAATGGTACTTGAAAGGAAATGGAAAAAAAATGAAGTTATTGTGCAGGGACTTTTGGGACATCCTGTGCAGTTAAATACACACAATTTGAATAAAATGTCTCTGACTAAGACAGCGGTTTCCACTAAGGTAGACCAAATAGGAAAAGTACTGAAGTGAATTCAATGGTATGAATCACAAAGACAATATTCAATCATAGGTCAATGCTGATGTTGATATCTCCCCTGCTACTGACTGGTGACCAGTCCAGGGTGTAGTCTGCCTTTCACCTGACGTTAGCTGGGATTGGCTCCATTGCTCCTGTGACCCTTGTGAGCATTACTGGCCTGGTAAATAGATGGATGGAAGATTCCATCATATCTCAGCTACTTATCCTCACAGGTGTCAAGGGAGTGCTCAAGCCCATCCTAGCTATTTTCGGGCAGGAGGCACATTACACCCTGAACTAGTAGCCTGCCAATCCCAGGGCAGTATTTTATACAGATATGATAATCATTATACACAATTTGAGACCCTTTCCACCCTTCAATGATACATTGAACAGTACACACCAATATTTATTGGACTTTGTCGTCATGTTTTTACTTTTTCCAGGGTCAGAAACTTAAACGAATGTTGCGACGTTATACAAATCAATGCCAAACCATTGGATCCCTAAGGTGTAATGAATGCGGCCTGTAGGTTGTAAAGCTCCCTGGATATATTGGGCTTGTTTTGTAGTATTAAATATTAAAGTCAAAAATACACATGAATTAATAAAGCCATCCAAAGGAGGAAAGGAAAACTCACAGCGGCCTGAGGTAAAACTACCACGGATGCACGAGGGATGTGATTTAGAGATAAATCAGGCGAATAACTTCACAGATCCAGAGGGTGTTGAGTGAGAGTGGCAGTGAACAGACACTGCAGAGGGCAGCACGGTTGTGACACGTTTAGCGCCTTGTTGATAATCACAGCAACGGTAGCAGGTCAGCCGATGTGGATGAAGCATGCACACCATCTGTGTGCGACATCTAATCGCTTGACAGCTTTCATCTGGCACTCCACGGGCAATTTCAAAGGATTCTTACATATCTATTACAGTGCCTTTTTTCAGGAAAAAATAACAATATTGAAAATATATTGCTATGTGTTCTTAATCATTTCTACTAATGTATTTTTTTTTAAATATGAAATACTGTTACATAAGCACTATACTGTGGTGCGTTGACTGACTCTGCTCCAGCCGATTGAATGGCACATGAACATGTATGCATACCCGCAGCACTGTGGAGAAATCACATGTCAAAGAGTCTACTGGAATGTTAATCACAGTTGGTGCTCTTATTTTGAATGACACCCCCGCTTGCCCCTCTAAAATGGCCCTGTCTGACTGCATATCATTTAGATGCTAAAAAGCGCCCCTGGATAATCACCATTAAAAATGTGTAAGGGCCGGTGTCACTAATTGTTTGGCTTTTTTACACATTTATAATTTCCTTCTGGTTAGAGTGTGCACATGATTGCATTCTGGTAAATTAAGAATCAGATACAGTTCTGGTCCTAAAGTGGTGGGGTAATATGAATTTTATGAAGATGGGCTTTCGGAACCCAGACTGTCATCAACCTCCGCTAACTCAGTCGAGTCAGAATTACAGTAATTATATGTATGAAAATCACTTCTACCCCATAAATGTAACGAAAACTCGGATAAAACATGGTGAATAGGGTCGTAATTGAGCGTGGCATCTCGTGCTGTGTGACGATGTATTCTTATGCCGCTGCATAAACTAGTTTATTACGTGTCATCTACTCTATAACCTTGAATTACAGGAATATGTATGTATATTACAACAAGAAAATGATAGCCTTAAGTTATTGGCACAAAATGACTTCTAATAAATATGTGTAGTAGTAATTGTACCCCCGCATGTAATTTTTTTTTTTTTGAATGAATTTACACTAAGAGAAAGCAAGAGAAACCTTCCTCAGTGTTGTTCCTCATACGTTCACATCATACACAGCCTGGACGAACGATTTCCCGTAATTAAACCCGACCCTACTCCTCCCGGTTTCGGTTGCCTTGGAGTCAAATTAAACGGTGATTATTTAATACGGAGATTACCCAGTCCATATGCGGGGCTTTCTCCGTCATGCGTTTAGTTATCCCAGGGCCCTCGTTAAATATCAAGACGTTAAAAATGTGTCTTTATTTTTGCTGCGACACTTACAACACTCCAAAGAAGGAGAAGCACCTGAAGCTTGTTTGTGGACGCTTTACCAAGCAGCACTGGGTCAAGGTAAAATACGTGTTTACAGCCTGTATGACATTGCTGATTAAAAGGAGCGCACACACTGAGTTTGGTGATAAGTGTTCATTTTAAGTGTGACGTTAAATTCAAGCCAAAGTTAGCATGTCCTTGTTCACGCGAATGACCTCACAGCTGTGGTCATTGTTTGCTATCATTATGACTAGCCCAATTTATGGCATAGGTACAGCTATATTTTAAACCACCACCCACACCCCATCCACCCCCAAACTTCCCTGCAATATACTCCTCCTTTGATTCATAACAGATGGTGTCCTGCTTGGAGAGATGTTCTTCCCGCTGATCAGGAGCAGCCCTGAGAGGTGATTTATGAGACGGGATTTCCGGTAAGAACAGATCTAATTGAGCATCAGAATTCTCCAGAGCAGTCCTTGGGGGGGAAGGAGAAGGTAATGAGGGAGAACATGACAAGTCAAAGAGACTTTGGTTGGATAGTAAATGAGCCTCGCAACAGCTTCAGAGTGAAAGCAATACAACAAAGATGTTTTTTTTTTTTAAGGAGACATGATCAAATGTGGCAGACCTTCAAGTTCACCTAAGTGACCTGGCAACATTTTTTTTTTCAACCCACTGTGGACTCCTCGTCCTACACGAGTCCAGGTGAGTACAACGATTTTACCTTCCCCCAACCGGGGCACCGGGACATTCTGTCTCATTAGGAGCTCGACACTTTCAATTACAACCACACACAGACACAAATAATAGAGCGGTATAGTCCATTATTTTCCCTCAATGGAACACTATGGTACCCAAAGGGATCATAAGTAGACTCCAAAGGGAAAGGTATGTACTCTTTCCAGTTATGGGATCGCTGTAGTAGTTCTGACTTTCTTTCAAATCGAGTAGAACCTTGGATTTTTGTGATTTAGTCACCAAATTGTAAATCAACAAAGCAATATTTCCCACAGGAAACATGAAACCCAAACCATTCATTCAAGAGTCCGGAAACTCAGGACCAAAAAAAAAAAATTACGAAAACAGTTTGAAATAAAAAGAAACGAATAGTGAAGTGGATAAATGAAAATTCCACTGAAGTATTCACATGAATTGAAGACTTTTAATGATATATGGATGTGCACAATGAGAAAGTAGCCATTTTATTTGTTGATTTCTGTCATGTTTTTTGTCTTCTTTATCATGAGAAAATTCCATTGTGTTTTATTAACAATCTTCTCGGTCTGCTCGTCAACACGCACATGCATACAGTGAAGAAAATTAGTATTTGAACACCCTGCTATATTGCAAGTTCTCCCACTTAGAAATCATGGAGGGGTCTGAAATTTTCATCGTAGGTGCATGTCCACTGTGAGAGAGATACTGTACATCCTGTACATGCCATGTCCAGCATGATGGGCACTAGACTTTTACTGGGTGCAAACATAACTCAATTATTGCAAAACGGCGCTTTTATGTTACTACCCCAGTGACGAGTCAGTGTAGCAATAAGGGTACCCAACCCGACTTTATTACAGATACTGCAGTGCAGAGGGGAGAACTGCCGAATACATCCAAGGCTGCTCACAGGATAGTTGGAGTAATAACTAACAATGAATGCCGGTGTCTGTCCGAGCACTCTGAGGATGTCGATCAGTTTGTC
This sequence comes from Syngnathoides biaculeatus, assembly GCF_019802595.1. Taxonomy (NCBI): domain Eukaryota; kingdom Metazoa; phylum Chordata; class Actinopteri; order Syngnathiformes; family Syngnathidae; genus Syngnathoides; species Syngnathoides biaculeatus. The sequence goes on along the minus strand of NC_084650.1, from coordinate 24,894,614 downwards.
TCGGTGGCTGTGACTCAGTGCCGGCGCCGGCACGGCGAGCTGAAGGAGCATGTCGGACGCCAAACAAATAGATCAGCACGGTCAGTCCAGGACTGACGAAGTCAGCACTTGGAACTATACAGTGACACCTGTCAATGTTGACGTGTCTGTGCATGCAATTATGTGAGAAAATCATCACGTCTAATGTAAGCGTTATATTAACAAGTGTGCTTCCACTATTTTATTATTTGTCCCTGAAACTAATGACCATGAGCATTACTGACTTTGTGAAGGCAAACCCATACCCTCAACCACCCCAACACTAGTCTGGTGGCCATCCAGGCCACCAAACGTGAGGCGTCCGGGTGGACAGGTCAGGAGGACGACCCATGTGGCGATTCAGGTGGACGACCGCGGTGAGGAACCAAACGATGAAGCAGGAACCAGACCAACGCAGGCAACTGCTCCGGACGAGGGCCTCCCAAGCTGTGGTTGCGAGACGGCCAGGGATTGGTCGCCTCTGAGGCTTGGCCAGGATGCTGCTGTGGACTGGTCATCAACGAGGCCAGGTCATGAAGCGGCTGGGAGCCAACACGAGCGAAGAGGATGATGGAGAGAAGGACCAGAGCCATGACTGCCACGACCATCTGAAGTGTCTCCAGCTCTGGGGTGGCTCAACAGAACTCCCCAGCTCCTGTCGCCGTCGAGACAGGGGCGTGGCTTGGCCGCGGACTGGTCGCCGCTGGTCCTCCTTGACAGGAACGTGAGAAGGCGGCGGCATCGCCACCTCCTCCTGGACGGCAACGTGAGAAGGTGGCGGCAGTGGTATCACCACCTCCCCCTGGAAAGCAACATGAGAAGGCGGCGGCGGCATCCTCGCCACCTCCTCCTGAACGGGAACGTGACAAGGCGGCGGCACAACCACCGCCACCTCCTCCTGGACGGGAATGTGAGAAGGCGGTGTCGGCGTCCTCGCCACCTCCTCCCGGACGGGAATGTATGGGCGTGCTAGTCGCCGTCGGAGCAAGAAAGCGGGGGCGACCGCGGACCGGTCGCCGACGAAGCATGAGCATGGAGCGGCCGCGGACCGGTCGCCACCGGTACTCCTGGGCACGGACGAGAAGCAGCTGCGGAGACGTCGCCACCTCCTGGACAGCAACGTGAGGCGGCGGCAGACCGGTCTCCACTGCCACTTGAGCTCTACTCGGAACAGCCAAAACTGCGACATGGGAATGGCGAGGAGGTAGATCCGTTCCCACAGTGACGTGGGAATGGCGAGGAGGCGGATTCATTCCCACTGCAATGTGCGCTTGGCTTGGTAGCGGATCCGTTACCACTGCCGCATGAGCAGAAGTCAATAACGAGTCCGTCGAAACTGCAACATGGGCGTGTTGAGGTGGCGGATCCGTTCCCACTGCAACGTATGCTTGGCAGCGGAACAGTTGCCACTGCCGTGTGAGCAAAAGTCAGTAACGAGTCCGTCGAAACTGCAACATGGGCGTCTCGAGGTGGCGGATCCATTCCCACTGCAACCTGCGCTTGGCGAGGTGGCGGATTCGTTCCCACTGCAGCGTGAATCTGCTTCAGCAGCGAGTCAGTAGTAGTCGTGACATCAGCGTAGCTCGGCTGGTTCTTCAATCCTTGCTGAACCTGGGCCGTGAGAGCTGCCAATTCGGCGCTCTGTCGCTCTATCTCCGCCTGCATTTCGCGGCAGAACACCTCGTGATTTGGCGGCCCCTCCTCCCTCTGGGCTGGAAGCTTCACTACCAATTTCACCGTTGCCAGCGAGGAGTGGGAGGACGGGGACGATGTCTTTGTTGGCGCGCAGCGGGAGGCACAATTGAGCGCCCGGCCTGGGCGTCTCCTCTGGCCGCCACGCGGAAGTCCCGGGTAGATGGCCAAGCGGGTTCCCACAAACGGGTTGGTGTACTCGGACCTACCGGCCGAAGACGCTCAGGTGCTGGAAACACAGGGAGGTGAAGCGAACTGACTGGGATGAAAGATCGGGCGAAGAGATTCATAATTGAAATAATCGGAGTCGTACTCAGGCAGCCGGTCATACAAATCAAGGTCCTCCTCATAGTCCGAAAAGTCAGAGTCCAGAAGAATATGCGGTGCTGGACGGGTCGTGGTCGGGACGTATTCGTAGCTCGCCGGCAGAGCGTGTGACACGGACGCGGAGGACGTCATGGAGCCTACCCGAATCGGACAGGCTTGGTCCTCCGGCAGTCGGTCTACCTTGCGTTGGTCCCTGCGACGCCGGGTCTTTCCTGCTGGGTCCTGTTTTGGCCAGATCGTTCTGTCACGACCCATCGGAACGAAGGTAAGACCCAAATGCAGGATTCGGGAGATGCAACGTAGTTCAGGGAAAAACGTTTATTATTAGAAGATCGGGGATTGGGCAGGCAGTCAGGTGCAGCAGCGGTAGTTGGGACGTCGGGCGTAGAGAGCAGGTCAGCGGGCAGGCAGGAGTCGGTACACGGGAGAACGAGCAAAGCAGGCAGGAGTATCAAGGGAGTCGGGCTTACGGCGTCAGTTGGAGAACAGGCGAAGGTTAGTACACACGGGTTGACGATCAGGGATACGAGAGTGCTGGAACGGGACATGAACCTCAACGATCTGGCCAAGAACCAGTCGTCACCGGGTCCTATATATACAGAGGATAATCAGCCCGCATGAGGCGCAGGTGTGTGCCTCCGAATTAGCGCAACTGCGCGGGCACCCGCACAGCCCGTGCTCGAGCTGCAGGATCATGACACTACGGACAATTTAGTCTTCAGTTAACCTACCATGCATGTTTTTGGGATGTGGGGTGACACCAATGAGCCCCAAGAAAATCCAGGCAGGCACATGGAGATCATGCAAACTCCACATAGGCGGGACCGAGATTTGAACCGCGGTCTTCGGAACTGTGAGGCTGAAATGTCAACACATCATCCACCATGCTTACTCGTTCTTGGAGCTGACAACATAAAACAGTTATCTTAAATAAGGACACAGATGGAGAATATTTATTATCCTTATCCTTACAAGGGCCGTGAGAGTGCTGCAGCCTATCCCAGCTGTGAACGGGCAGGAGGCGGGGTACACCCAGAACTGGTTGCCAGCCAATCACGTGCACTCTCAATCACACCTAGGGGCAATTTAGAGTGTCCAGTTAATGTTGCATTTTTTTGGGATGCGGGAGGAACCCGGAGTGCCCGGAGAAAACCCACACAGGCACGGTGAGAACATGCAAACTCCACACATGCGAGGCTGGGATTGAACCCGGGTCCTCAGAATTGTGAGGCCAACGCTTTCCGGCAGATTCACCGTGCCGCCTCAATCAAATAATCCATCAAAATTTCAACAGCAGTTGACTTGACCTCCCTCTATCAATGTCGTGTCATCCGGAAAGTTTGGGGGGGGGGGGGGGGGGGGAGTAAAAAGCCCATTTGGACTAAGTCAAGACTGGGAATTGACGAAGTCGGTTTTTAAATGTAGTCAGTGAAAGTAAACACTACAGAGCACAGACGCCTGAAAAATCTTTTAAAATATATTAACAAAGTATTTGTACATAGTTTCTTTTTGCCACCAGTACTGACATATAATGTGAAAAAAAAATGCCAAGGCAGGCAACAGTAGATGTGTACGGCACTCGATCCACAGTTATTCATGTGTAAGAACGCAACCCTTGCACTGCCAATAACATAAATCCCGTGCAAGGTCGGGAGCTGTGTGCCGGGAGCCGGAAGACTCCGTGTAAATATTGCTGAGGAGAGTTTGACGCCAATTAAAGTGCTCCTCTTCCCGCCGTAGCGCCCTGGCAGGAAGGGGGGCTCATGGAGGATTCGGCTCCCACTCGTCTGCCAGGGTTGATGGTGATGACATTCGTCACTATTTTTTTGTCATTGCTTTCCCTGGGTTCATTTGTGAGTTCTTCCACTGGTGCTCCCACACAGTGGACTTGGCAGAATCAGGCCGAAGGGAAAAAAATAAAAATAAGATCCTCAATGTACTGAGGCTGTAAATTACCTTCCAGTGTACTGTGTTCCCGGTATACATTGTACGTCACATGTACACAAAACCTATTGATGATCCACATTTGATTTGTTTGAACTTTTTTTCCATCCCAAATAATGGAAATGTTCCGGGGTCATACCTTCCCAATCATGAAACATGTATCCGTTGACAGATATTTTTACCCAAATCCTGATTGTACGATCATCCCAGATTAAAAACCCTGTAAAGTGAAATCAGGATTTTTTTCCTAAATACATCACCAATATGTCGCCCCTCCTCCACAATTTAAGAATCTAGCCTCATTTGTTTAGTCACTGGTTAGGCGGCCCACTTGAAAATTAGTTTAGATAGAGAGCTATTCCATCAGATGGGAAGTGCATTTTCTCTTCAAATAGTGCACTATTAAGTTCTTTTTGAGACATTTACTTTAGTCGCAACCAAAATGGGCTACAAAATCCTATGCCAGACGATCACACAACAATATTACTGAAAGTATAGAAGCAGCGTGTTTTGTTCACCACGACGCTGATACTGCATACTCGCAGGGATTGTCTCGGCAATAGGTGGGTCCAAATATTCTGCCACTTACTGGAAGAAGATATAATTGAATTATTCTGCCTGTCACGGTATATCTCTGGCATAGATAGATGAATAAAGATACATTATCCATTCATTTTCTGAGCCGCTCATCCTCACGAGGGTCGTGGGACTGCTGGAGCCAATCCCTGCTGTCATCAGGCAGCCAATCGCAGGGCGCATAGAGAAGAACAGCCGCACTCACAATCACACCTAAGGGCAATATTAGAGTCTCCAATTAATGTTGCGTGTTTTGGGATGTGGGAGGAAACTGGAGTGCCCGGAGAAAACCCACGCAGGCACGGGGAGAACACGCAAACTCCACACAGGAGAGGCCGGGCTCGAACCCGGGTCCTCAGAACTGTGAGGTGAACACTTTACAGGTGCTCCACTGTGCCGCCCTAAAGATACATTATTGGTACTAAATGAAAACCATACGCACTGGAAAGGAAAGGAATGAAGATTAGCTGAAGTAAAACAGAATATATGTGTGTGAATGAGAGGGGTGGAGGAGGAAGAGTGAAGCTCCGGGGAGAGGATATAGCGAGGGTGGACGACTTCAAATACTTGGGGTCATCAATACAGAGCAATGGAGAGTGTGGTCAGGAAGTGAAGATACAGGTCCAAGCAGGGTGGAATAGTTGGCGGAAGGCGTTTGGTGTTCTATGTGGCACAAGAGTCTCCACTCGGTTGAAGGGCAAAGTTTATAAACCAGTGGTGAGGCCGGCCATGATGTACGGATTAAAGACGGTGGCACTGAAGAAACAACAGGAAGCAGAACTGGAGGTAGCAGAAATGAAGATGTTGAGGTTCTCGCTTGGTGTGAACAGGGTGGATAGGGTTAGAAAAGAGCTCGTTAGAGGGACAGCCAAAGTCGGATGTTTTGGAAACAGCAGACTTAGATGGTTTGGACATGTTCAGAGGCGAGAGAGTGAGTATGTTAGTAGAAGGGTGCTGAGGATGGGGCTGCCAGGCAAAAGAGCGAGAGGAAAACCAAAGAAAAGGTTGATGGATGTTGTGAGGGAGGACATGAGGACAGTGGGTGTGAGAGAGGAGGATGCACGAGAAAGAGATGACACACTGTGCCGACCTCAAATGGGACAAGTCGAAAGAAAACTGTCACCCTAGCAAGTCTGACTATCATGACGATATAATGTGCAAATGGCCAAGTTGTGAGTTTGAGGGGGAAGGCCAGAGGATTTTTGTCACAAGTCAGCCACATTCTGGTTCACGTCCATTGTGCCCGTTCCAACTTTGATATGTCAGTCTTCTAAATTTAGATGGGAATGTAAGGGGGAGGGGCGGGCGACATGGGATATTTATGGAGCCCATGCAGCAAGCGCTTCATTTTGGAGCTTGGATGTTTTTCTACATGAAAGTAATAATTTGAATATTCTTTATTTTTTTTCCTGAAATGATCCGGCACCTTGATGTGCAAGTCCAGACAATAGTACCAATTCTCACCATCACAAAGACGCAAAGATTGTCTTTCTTAATGCAGTTTAATCCCTTTATTCACTGTAAAACAAACACGTTCCCGTTTGCATGGCTTTCCATCATTGTTCTTCTGAGTGTTTGAACAACCATCTTGTCTGGCCGCCCATTTCTGATAAGCAGACTAATTCTTACATTTTTGATTGCCCACAGTCTTTCCAGTAATTTCTTACGACAAAAGCTGTAATCATGCTGTCAGAAATGGCTTTTACTATAGAAGAAAGACGCTGTGGGAAGTGCAAAGTCGGCCGGCCGCCCCGCGGGATAATTGCAGCGGGCTTTCAGCGCCGGGGAGGTTTTTGATTGAAGATTTAAATGTAACTTTGCATCCAAGAAGAGGATGTTGGGTATCGACCTGCTGCTTGAGAGGCTGGCTACAGGACGGGCGCCGGATCTGAGCCCATTGATCCATAGACGCAGCGGAGGTGCGACGACCACATTCAGGTTCTTGTGAGGAATAGCCCTCCAAGGTCAGCTGGGCCCAGCTAGGTCACACCATGACGAATAGGCACAGTCTAAGTCATGGATTTTTTTTTAAATACCCAATTAGAATTTCACTCTCCCGCAGATTTTTAATGCACGAAACACATTTGCAATTCTTTGGGGATTTTTCCTTTTTTTTTTTTCATTTTATGATGGCTGGGGCCAGGTGCTCTAGAATGCTAGCTCCTTTCCTGACTTTTTCAGGTGGGGTGCAGGGTCTGTGTCTGGGGTGCTGTGAGATGGCATTTGTGTGGGCTTTGTCCTGGTGTCCTGCTGGGGTGGGGTTTTGCCTCAGTGTTGAGTTTTAGCTTCTTTTCTTTCTTTTAAACATTTCTGTCCTCTCCGTTTGCATTGGTTTGGGGACTGGAATGGCCGCAGGGAACCGCTGTTGCGGGGGTGTGGCAATCTGTTTGCCGTGGGGGTCTGGTGCCTTTGCCCCTCCCCTTGGGACTTGTCGGGACGCTTTATTTGAGCTCAGGACCTTCCTGGGTCCTCGGTGGTGGGGTGGAGTCCACCTAGTTGGGTCCCCTGCTGGATGTGCTTGCTGACCTCCCCTTTGTGGCTGGGCTGGGTTCCTCGATGTGCCGGCTCAGCAACTCCGTACACCAGTTTACTAACTTCTTCTTCTTCTTCTTTTCCTTTCGGCTTGTCCCGTTAGGGGTCGCCACAGCGTGTCATCTTTTGCCATCTTAGCCTATCTCCTGCATCTTCCTCTCTAACCCCAACTGCCCTCATGTCTTCCCTCACCACATCCATAAACCTTCTCTTTGGTCTTCCTCTCGCTCTTTTGCCTGGGAGCGCCATCCTCAGCATCCTTCTACCAATATACTCACTCTCTCGCCTCTGAACATGTCCAAACCATCGAAGTCTGCTCTCTCGAATCTTGTCTCCAAAACATCCAGCTTTGGCCGTCCCTCGAATGAGCTCATTTCTAATCCTATCCAACCTGGTCACTCCGAGCGAGAACCTCAACATCTTCATTTCTGCCACCTCCAGTTCAGCTTCCTGTTGTTTCTTCAGTGCCACCGTCTCTAATCCGTACATCATGGCCGGCCTCACCACTGTTTTGTAAACTTTGCCCTTCATCCTAGCAGACACTCTTCTGTCACATAACACACCAGACACCTTTCGCCAGCTGTTCCAACCTGCTTGGACCCGTTTCTTCACTTCCTGACCACACTCTCCATTGCTCTGTATTGTTGACCCCAAGTATTTGAAGTCGTCCACCCTCGCTATCTCTTCTCCCTGTAGCCTCACTCTTCCCCCTCTACTTTTCTCATTCACGCACATATATTCTGTTTTACTTCGGCTAATCTTCATTCCTCTCCTTTCCAGTGCATGTCTCCATCTTTCCAATTGTTCCTCTGCGTGCTCCCTGCTTTCACTGCATATGACAATATCATCTGCGAACATCATGGTCCAAGGGGATTCCAGTCTAACCTCCTCTGTTAGCCTATCCATTACCACTGCAAACAGGAAGGGGGCTCAGAGCTGATCCCTGATGCAGTCCCACCTCCACCTTAAATTCCTCTGTCACACCTAAGGCACACCTCACCATTGTTCTGCTGCCATCATACATGTCCTGTACTATTTTAACAACTTCTCTGCCACACCAGACTTACGCATGCAGTACCACAGTTCCTCTCTTGGTACTCTGTCATAGGCTTTCTCTAGATCCACAAAGACACAATGTAGCTCCTTCTGACCTTCTCTGTACTTTTCCACGAGCATCCTCAAGGCAAATAATGCATCTGTGGTACTCTTTCTAGGCATGAAACCATACTGTTGCTCGCAGATACTTACTTCTGTCCTGAGTCTAGCCTCCACTACTCTTTCCCATAACTTCATTGTGCGGCTCATCAACTTTATTCCTCTATAGTTCCCACACCTCTGAACATCCCCTTTGTTCTTAAAAATGGGAACTAGAACACTTTTCCTCCATTCTTCAGGCATCTTTTCGCCCGCTAGTATTCTGTTGAATAAGTTGGTCAAAAACTCCACAGCCATCTCTCCAAATTGCTTCCATACCTCTACCGGTATGTCATCAGGACCAACTGCCTTTCCATTTTTCATCCTTTGTAGTGCCTTTCTGACTTCCCCCTTAGTAATCATTTCCACTTCCTGGTCCTTCACTCTTGCCTCTTCAACTCTTCCTTCTCTCTCATTTTCTTCATTCATCAACTTCTCAAAGTATTCTTTCCATCTATTTATTACACTACCGGCACCAGTCAACACATTTCCATCTCTATCCTTAATCACCCTTACCTGCTGCACATCCTTCCCATCTCTATCCCTCTGTCTGGCCAACCTGTAGAGATCCTTTTCTCCTTCTTTCGTGTCCAACCTGGTGTACATGTCTTCATATGCCTCTTGTTTAGCCTTTGCCACCTCTACCTTTGCCCTACGTCGCATCTCGATGTACTCCTTTCGCCTCTCCTCAGTCCTCTCAGTATCCCACTTCTTCTTCGCTAATCTCTTTCCTTGTATGACTCCCTGTATTTTGGGGTTCCACCACCAAGTCTCCTTCTCCACTTTCCTACCAGATGACACACCAAGTACTCTCCTGCCTGTCTCTCTGATCACCTTGGCTGTCGTCGTCCAGTCTTCCGGGAGCTTCGGTTGTCCATCGAGAGCCTGTCTCACCTCTTTCCGGAAGGCCGCACGACATTCTTCCTTTCTCAGCTTCCACCACATGGTTCTCTGCTCTACCTTTGTCTTCTTAATCTTCCTACCCACCACCAGAATCATCCTACATACTACCATCCTATGCTGTCGAGCTACACTCTCCCCTACCACTACTTTACAGTCAGTAACCTCCTTCAGATTACATCGTCTGCACAAAATATAATCTACCTGCGTGGTTCTACCTCCGCTCTTGTAGGTCACTATATGTTCCTCCCTCTTCTGGAAATAAGTGTTCACTACAGCCATCTCCATCCTTTTTGCAAAGTCCACCACCATCTGCCCTTCAAAGTTCCTTTCCTGGATGCCGTACTTACCCATCACTTCTTCATCGCCCCTGTTTCCTTTACCAATATGTCCATTACAATCTGCACCAATCACAACTCTCTCGCTGTCTGGGATGCTCAGAACTACTTCATCTAGTTCCTTCCAGAATTTCTCTTTCAACTCTAGGTCACATCCTACCTGTGGTGCATAGCCGCTAACCACATTATACATAACACCCTCAATTTCAAATTTTAGTCTCATCACTCGATCTGATACTCTTTTCACCTCCAAGACATTCTTAGCCAGCTCTTCCTTTAAAATAACCCCTACTCCATTTCTCTTCCCATCTACTCCGTGGTAGAATAATTTAAACCCTGCTCCCAAACTTCTAGCCTTACTACCTTTCCACCTGCTCTCTTGGATGCACAGAATATCAACCTTTCTCCTAATCATCATGTCAACCAACTCCTGTGCTTTTCCTGTCATAGTCCCAACATTCAAAGTCCCTACACTCAGTTGTAGGCTCTGTGCATTCCTCTTTTTCTTCTGACGCTGGATCCGGTTTTTCTCCTCTTCTTTGTCTTCGACCCACAGTAGCTGAATTTCCACCGACGCCCTGTAGGTTAGCAGTGCCGGGGGCGGGCGTTGTTAACCCGGGCCACGACCGATCCGGTATGGGATTCTTTAGATGAACGCTCATATTTGTTTGGCACAGTTTTTACGCCGGATGCCCTTCCTGACGCAACCCTCTGCATTTATCCGGGCTTGGGACCGGCCTACAGATTGCACTGGTTTGTGCCCCCATAGGGCTGCATTACACCAGTTTACTAACATGTATGCAATTATGGTGTTCATTCACAATTATATCCAATAGAAACGCTATAGACTTTAATTGCTTGTTCTCCAATATTCTTTCCTTTTTTGTTTTAAGTGAATGGATTTCAACTAGGGTACTAAACGACTTATCTTCTGTTGTATTTAGTTAACATTGAATCTGCAATTTTTGCATTTCTCTGGATGTTTTGGTCAAAATGTTCAGTTTTAAACAGAAGGGTTGTGGCAACACAATTGTCGTTCCCTAATTCTGTATATTGTCACGTTGCCGCCTAATGCAACCTTTCCAGCATTTTTCTTGGTCATTGAGGACGCGCGCTGTCCCAGGAGAGAAGCACTGCTTCATCTATCGTCACACAGGCTGTTTTCAGGCTTCCCAGCACGCATTCTGATCCCCAGGCCACACATTATGTGGATGCCATGTGGAAAAAGCAACTGAAGAAGACGTCACTAAAAATAGTTCTCGCAATGCGATAGTTACAAAGTGTGCGGACATTTGCTTAGGTACACATAAGCTACTGAAAATTACTCATTATTAAAGACGTATGACAAGTTCTGTCTAAATTGACACTGTGAGAGGTATTAATCTAACAATACAGTATGTTTACTATAGTAGAGGTATAGAACTGAACATCAGCTGGAGAGGTGTTTTTCACATTTTGGCATCTTTTAGGAGCAAATTTTGAAAACTAGTATAAACTATGGCTCCATATCTGTTTTACATCAATCATACCTGATCTTTTTTTTTTGTAAAGGAATAATCCTGACTTCTATATTCAAACCCAATAAAGTGTTCATAGTCCATATTATATTATCTATGGCAATATGATATTTTCCAGGGGTGACATTATGTCTGAATTTCATTGCTACAATAATCAAGCCCGAGCCGGTTTGAGCAATATCTTCTCTTTTAGTTTTTCTTCCTTCCATCCTTTAATATTTTGTTTTGCACAGTCATGACCTTTTGATATCATGTTCAAAGGGTAGACAATAGAAGCTGAGGCTTCACTTTGGACTTTGTTTGATTTGGATGTAAGATTTTGGAATCACTATTGATTTGGGGAATGATTTATGACCAAATAAACTAAACTACATTAAACTATAATACTTATTTCATTGTAGCATTTTATTTAGCTCTGCAGTAAAATGATGAATTTTTGTATAAGGGAACTTGTATGTAAAGTCAGATGAATTGAAGTTGCCACGAAAATGTTATCCAAACTCCTTTTTTGTGACAGTAAATGCTGATGTCTGATTGAGTGCCTGCAACTAAGAAGGTTCACTATCAACCCATACAATCGTTACCCTTTTATTTGCATTTATTCACAGGTACAGGATCCAATCGCCACTTGTGTTACATATACACAGTATCATCATCATCAACCCAACAATGACGTGACGTGAAACTATTTTACCGTGGCAGACACAACTAGGCAGTGCTTTCTCCATGGTTTTTTTTTTTTTTGTGATATTGGGCAATTATGATCAGAGTGAGATGACATGCAATGCCGTTGTCAAGGACGACAACGAGTTTGTGTTGTCCGTGGACTATAGTGAACTCAAAGCACCATCTGCAATCGAGAGCCCATCGATAATATGATAGCTTGACAAGATGTTGCCCCTGAGGTTGCTTTGTTGCTTCAGACCGCCACCAACATGAAGAGGGTAGTGATGTAGGCCCCCCACCCCACCCTGACAGGAATAACCTGATAAACATGTGTGCATATCATACACAGTGGTACACTGTACAAATCAATGACTCACACTGCCTCATAGTTATTGTGCTACTGCAGAATCTTGCTAAAAATAGTGCTCGCTTCGAACAGCGCTCGTGATGCCCACTTTCCATTCGGACCCTCTCGAGAGGTTGATGGATACATTAAAGTGTCAGCAGGGAACGATCAGTTACACCTCGCCGACAAAATCAGAGTTGTGTGCTCGTGTTTTTGTGGTGGGGATGCACAACGTTGTGGTGCAGTTTTTGAGCCTGAATGTGGAAAATTTCAAAATCCCAAGGTCCTTTTTTGGGTGGACAAAAGGAGTTTGTGTCTTTGTGGGTGCTCACTATAAGCCGGGGGCACGAGGCTGCCCTCCACTCTATATTCAGAGACGGTATTTTCTCAAGAGCTCCGATTGCCACATGTACTTCCTCTCCGGAAAGCGATCGGGAATCCTAATGCGACGGAAGTCCTGGATGCATTTCTCCAGCTCCTGCTCGGGTGTCATCTTCTCCTTATTGGCTTTCCTCTTGGCAGCCTCTCGGTCACGGACTCCGAAGGTCCTCCCGCGCAGCATGTCAGTCTTACGGCGCATCTCAGACTGCTGCATCATGTGAGCGGGCCCTTTATGCATGGGTCGGTCCAGGGACTGGATGTTGGGGCGTCGACTCACCGGGCCACAGATGACAGTCCCCTGAGGGGAACTGGCCTCCGATTGGGTCTCGGAGCAGGAAGTGGAGAGCTCGTTGAAGGAAGTGCCGCTCTCTCCCTCGCGCTCACTTTTGTGGCTTTTGCAGCAGCAATCGCAGTGTGAGGATGACCACCGTGAGGGCCCACCTACGTGACACAGAAGAACATGCAAATTTATGTTCAGGTTGTATGGCACCCAGTGGGACAACCCAATCCATCACCAACACCCAAAAGCACAGATGAAAACACAGTGGAGTGGCACTTTCTTTCAAATATTTTCATCCATAAACAAAAAAACAAAAGAAAACATGAAGGAAGGAGAACTACAAAAGGACAAATACTGTAATGCATTGCACAAATGAAAACGCTAAAAGGAACCATATTGCAACAATGTTGGTTTTATGTTGGTTGCTCTCTTGAATGTTCAGGATAAGATGATGAAATTATGCTAATTATTATGTAAGTGTTGCCGTACGGCCTTCCAGGATGCTAAATCATTTATAATGTTCTTGTATGATATCTGCTCTCCCTATGACATTAATCTACTTTTGCTCCCCACCCTTCATTGTGGCAACTCCACAAGGGGGTGCAAATTCTCCATACAAACGTCAATGCTGAATCCAATGGCACAAAGGAAAATCAATTCATGTATATATGTATTTTTTTATTCCTTTCAGACTCATTGCTGCCCCACAGCAATGGCACTTTGCGTGGTCCCACATAACGCACATGCCAGAATCTGCCACTGTATGTTATTATCACGTTACGATCCTTGCATGCAATTCTTCACATGAACTCTTTGTCTTCTGCAATTTTAAACACACCTTCTGTCTAGAGAGTGATGGATTCCAGCATTGAACAAAAGAAACTTGCATACGGTGGGCAAATCAGTGGTGCTGTATCAGCTCTTCTCAACAAAAAAAAAACAAGACTGGAAGGTCATTTCTGTTCTTATGTGATAGGCCAAGAACTTTGCATGGGTCTTGTTAAGATTTGCTTTACTTAAAGGGAAAGTTAGTAATTTTTTAAAAATGCTATGAGGCTAACGTTATATGAAAACTGTATTATCTGACATCCACCCATCCATTTTCTGTACCACTTATCCTCACTAGGTTTGCGGGTCTGCTGTAGGCAATCCAAATTTGGCATTGTCCCAGCTTTTTGGGAACATGTTTCAGGCCTTAAATTCAAAATTTATACAACACCCCAATTTCATTGGAATTGTGTTTTAGTACGGTTGGGTCCTTGACCCCAACCAAAATTCACCTGCTCCATTCCTGCAACATATACTGTAGTCTTACAGCCAGCTATCATTGTCTTCCATTACTGTTTCCCCTTAGTGGATGTCTGTGCTTGCCTGAGTGCCACTCGTCTTATTTTACTTCATTCCGCCAAAGCAATCCGGGGGAGTGTACCAGGAAACAATAATGGGGCATAAATTTCATTTCCATAACCCTCAACCTTTCTTCCTCAACACATCCTCCCACGTTGTCATTAAACAGAGGCAATGCGGTTGTTTTACGGGGTTGTGAAGGTACTGTCACTATTTAGTAAAATGTGTCTCACTTTCTGATTCGCTAGCCAATAAGAACGTACAGTTGTTGCATCAATATCCATTTCTGAATGATAAAATCATACATGTACCCACGAACACCACTTAATGGCCTTTTTCTAGCATTATGTTCTTAGTTGCAATGATATCACGAGGAGCAATAATTTGTCTATTAGCTCCTCGTGAACAGAGTTCAAGGGTGGATTTTAACCTTTCTGCGCTCACTGTAATAATGACCTTATCGTATTGAGATGATGGTGAGAGAGTCACTAACAGCTTTTTAATGGCTAATCCATGAGTAAAGAGGCCAATCAACTCACCAATTTCCCCCCACAGAAAATGAATGCAGCTGAGTCTAGCAGACGAGCAGCACTCCGCAAATGGATGGAGGCGCTTTAGTGACTGGGATTCGGAGGAGCGATTGGTGTTGTGAGTATTGTTTCTAAACGGATGGAGACTGAGTCCCGCGGGGGGGGGGGCGTTCAGCCCATTAAGGCAACATGCCAACTCCCAATAATATCTCAGTGCAATTCTCAATCCATGCAGGGGAATGATTAGTATGACTTGAAATCACTTGTAGTTCATTTCAGCCATGAACTCTTTACTGTATGTGTTGCCTGTTCAGTTCAACTGTAAAGCCATACAAATATAGCAGCTGTCTCAGAGATGTTCCAGGGCTGTTGTGACAAGATTTACAGTATTTGGAACCCAAACAACAAGTTTTCCCCTTCCAAGTAATCCCCCCGTAGTCTAACACACTTTCCTTGCTTTCTTTGCCATACCGTAATTAGCTCCTGAAGGGATTCAGACGGAATCCTAAGCAGCTCCATCATCACGACCATCATGATATCATCCACCTCTTCAGAATGAGTCACTTTGATTGCCCCCTTGAGCTTGAAAATAAGAAAAATGTTCCACGGAAGCAGGTCGAATGAGTTGGGAGGCCACTTCACAGCAGTGTTCTTCTCGGCCAGGAACTATCTGATGCTCACGGCAATGCAAGTAGAGTAGTTGCCATGGTGTAGCATTTACAAGTTGTCCTGCCACAACTCTCACTTCTTTTTGCAGAATAAATAAAAAACTGCAGGATCTCTTTGTCTACTTGCTGATTGATTGTCACCCCCACATCAAAATGGAAAACTTGTAGCTCGGGTTTGAACTTTTCAGACACATCTCCTATATTCTACTCAGCATTTTGTATCATCAAATGTGTGAGTTACTAAGTTAGAAACGTTCTTTGTTGCCACATGAATATCATATATATCCATCTATCCATTTTTTGAGCCACTAATCCACACGAGGGTCGTGGAATTGCTGGAGTGCCTCCAACTTCTAGTATAAATAGTTACATTCCCACACCAAATCAGGCTAGTGCAGCCTAACTCTGCCTTGCTGCATGAACTAATGAGCCTTGCTTGGTAGAAATGACTGAGTGCAAGTACCAGACTGGCCAACAGTGCTGACCTGTCTTTCAGTGAAAATATTTGGTGAAATATAAACCACAAAATACGACAATGGAGAGCTCATTGATACCAGGAAACACAGTCAATTCATATGTGTGGGTGTGTTTAAGCAAGTGGGCTTGCATTCTATGGTATTTTTCAGGGAAGCCATTGATCGCTGTGTCTTTGTTCTCAGATCTATAGAGCATCTCTTAAGAGCTCGTGTTACCGTCACATTAAAAGACTGGAGCCGGCGTACAAAGCAAACTCC
Source organism: Syngnathoides biaculeatus (assembly GCF_019802595.1). Classification (NCBI taxonomy): domain Eukaryota; kingdom Metazoa; phylum Chordata; class Actinopteri; order Syngnathiformes; family Syngnathidae; genus Syngnathoides; species Syngnathoides biaculeatus. Next base: position 24,878,624 of record NC_084650.1, on the reverse strand, counting down.
GCTTCCTCATTGTTCAGAAGTAACACTCGCAAGCTAAACTGCACTCTGTCATCAAGGAGAGCAGGAATGCGTGTCCTGATAGGAGTGAGGTCTCATTTTACATAATTTCACCAGCTTGGATTCTCATCAAAATGACACTTTTTAGCTATTAAATGGCAGAAGAAGTAGGACACAGCGTGGACTGAAGGCAAGCGGGCTCCGACAAACGCAAATGTCACTGGGTTTGTTTGCTTGCTTCTAAATTAAAACACTTCTTGCATACACGCTGTCATTGGGAAATCAGTTTGGGGGCTTGTGCCTGAAAAGTTAAATACAAAAATATTCTGTTCTGGAATACTCTATAGAAAAACATGTCTCATAAATCATACAAAAGAAAAACTGCAGATCACTGATTGAACCGCCGTCATGCATGGCGACGCACGTCATGAGACTTCACAAGAGCGCAGTTTAGGGAATGACAAACAATTAATTGTACATATCTGTTTTGCTTTTTCTTCATTTTTTTAACAACAGTTAAAGAGAAGAGTAATACGAGAGGAGAAGAAGAATTTATAGCCAAAATATGAATTTGGGAATTTCCGGTGCACAGGAGCAAGGCATTGAAGGCCCACGACTTCTCATGCAATTCCCTATTGGGGCTTATTTTTCCTTTTTCACAAGAATTAACATTAGAATACCTTTAGCACAAGCTCTCCTGAATTAGCTCATTGTGTTTGTACAAGTGAGTATTTCTCCCCTATGACTGTGCAACTTGTACCCTCAAGGGACTAATAAACCATTCCTTATCTTCTTCATTAAAGTATTTTGCTAAGGGTGGTTAAATGTCACCTGAAAATGAAACAAAAGGATGCTTCTTAGTTGTTATTGTTACAGGTAAGTGGCTTTTAGAATCCAAGTCATCCTATGGAATAATGTTGCTTATTGTCTTGCTGAGCTAAGGACTGTATACACAATACTGTCAGACTAGTAGAAATACAGAAGTCTGGAATTCTTATACCCTATAAGTGTTAACTGATAAATTGTCTATTAGATCATTCCACTACATTTTGAATGTTAAACAATGCGTATAGGGGGCTTCATTATTTCCCGATTTTATACACGTTATGTCACCCCAACACTAATTCCTGGTCTCCATCCCACTTATTATTTTCTGGCTTCCTCCCTGCATTCTGGCAGCTGCAAAATGCAAAGAATAAAAGTGGAGTACAAGAAGAAGTAGAGGAAATGCTAACTGTTAGCTTAGCTGGTAACAGCATTCCAATTACAAAGTGATCTCCTTGTCTTTTCGTTGTGGGAAACCACTTTCCAGACACATTCGACAAACACGCAGCACAACCAGAGGCTCCTCTTCAATGTTGCAAAGGCAGCCTGAATGTCAAGCAAATATCTGGAAAGTGCCCAGGAAAATTATAGGCTATGCCCACAGGATTCAAGACTCAAGTTCAGGATTATTTTTTAGAGACAGCCAAGAACTGAGCCTTTGCTGTCTTTGATTGGAAGCAGGAAGGCTCAAATTTGGGTCTGATTATCGATATATACGTACTGTATGTACCCTCTTGTAGTTCACACAGCATCACACAAGTGTTACATCAACTATTTTATGGTGCAATCTCAGTACAATTTTGGTCATGTTTAGTTTGTTTGAATGAATATTTATTAAGGGAAACTTTATTTGGTAGGTAAATTGCAGATATTCTCAGCCATCTTATTTCATATCCACACAAATACTGTACATAAATTTTAGCCGAGCTAGCACTGTCTCAGGAGGAGTGTAGTTTACATGCTTATTATCTTACGAATTAGGTCAGTTTGCCCTTGCAACAGCGGTGGTGGAGTGCGGGGGGTCTTGCAAAGTGACCGTCCTTATAGCAGGAAAGAAATCCGTTCGACCACGACGATCCTATTTGCTGCGCAAGCATCTCTCCAGCCGCCTCACTGGTTGGCACGCACACACAGCGTCTTGGAATATTTGCATGCATTTGAATGTGTCAATGTAAGGTGCTTACACTCAAGCAGCCAACGGTGCCGAAATAAACCCAGACAGTGACAAATACTGAGCAATATTCCAGGGTTACATGTGGCAGCCTCGTAGGGTTTGTAGTACTTAACCTATAATCCGCAAACATCTCTTACAACTTTGTGGCCTGAACCTAAAGTATTTTCTGATTCTTTTGGGGGGTTATTTTACACAAAACTAATTTCTTCCCCTGCTGATTGTTTCTGACAAGTGCTCCATCCTTTTTAAAAGGTGAGTGCCAAAATAGATGAACCAACAATGCACAACGGCTGAAATTATAGAAGTTATGCAGTTTATCAGTGGTGCATTCCTAAAGTTGGACTGACCAACTCCAAGTGGTTATTGTACACCAGGTTGTGGGTACGACCCTGCACGTTGGGTTGAAATTGTATACCGCAAAATGGGTTAAATGTGATTTTGCTCTTGGGTGACCCAAAAACTGTCCTAAAATATCCATCTAGCAACTCCTAGTACTATTTGTGCTCACTAGATTTAACAGACTGAGAAAACACAAAAAAATATTAAAGTCCTCTAAGAAGAATGCAGCACTCTTGAAATATCTAACATATTGGGGTTTGATCATAGAACCATCAAACGTTTTGTTGTGAATAGCAAAGAAATGTGCTGAGAGAAAAAGATGCAAATTAACTGCTAAGGATTTGGGAAGAATCAAGTGTGAAGTCACCAGAAAACCCTTATCGTTAAGTTCTGTCATATTTCAGAACTACAACCTACCTGGAATACTAAGTACAAGATATTAAGCATTCAGAGACATTCACCGAGCCAAGAAAAGCTGAAAAAAAAGATCACCACGGAACAAGTCACATTAGCTGAAGCATCTAGACGGGACCAAGACATAGCCGAAGAGAGATTTGTCATAGGTTTTATGGACTGATGAAAAGAAAGTGACTCTAAACAGACCAGCTGGATGGGCCCGTGGCTCAATCACTAATGGGCACTGAGCTCCACTTCGGCTCAGATGACAGCAAAGTGGGGAGGTGGGGGGGGGGGGACATGCTGGTATGGTCTGCTATTATTAAAGCTTTTTATTTATTTATTTTTATTTATCTATTATTACTAAAGCTGGTTGGACCTTTTCGGGTCGAAAATGGAGTCAAAAGGAATTATCATAAACAGTGTCAGTTTTTGGAAGCACTTTCTTCAGACAGTAGTAGAGGATGAAGTCTGCGTCTTTCAAAAAAGACATCTTTTAAGTAGGCTAATGCTCCATCGCATGTATTCAAGTACTCCTCTGAGTGGCTGGCCGGTAAACACTTCAAGATGAAAAACTGATGCTGTTCTTCACCTGACCTGAACCCAATTGAGAACTTGTGGGCAGTTCTTAAACGGCTCCAGCACACCTGTGACCCTAGTGAAGGTAAGTGGTAGAGAAAATAAATGAAAGAATGAAATATGCAATGGATTAGTTTCACATTGAACTATTACCGGGAGTGTTAAATGGCTTACATGTAGAACTGCAAGCAAGAGAGGAAAAGAGAGGCAGAATACTTTTAAGAAGCCGTGGTCCTGAGGTATCCAATTGATGCCAGATGGGCAATTGTTGATTATGTCATAAACTCTGGGAACAACACTAGATCAGCGACTCCGAATTGAAATGATTCATCACGACAGGAGTCAGGTGCAAAATGGTTCAGGTCAGGGGATGGCAATTAATCGATTATACAAATTGATTACATAATCAATTCTAAGGAGATTTGATAGTGAGCGCTGACTATATAACTAACTGATATCGTAAAAAAGTTCTTTATATGATCTTTCTATAACCTATTGTTGGTGGGTCAAGTACATACTGTCGCGATAAATTGAGGTTCACTGTACTGCATAATGGCCTCTGACCCAGGTTAAACGTTAATTGGAATACTGATATTCCGACCAAATTTGAGCATTTTTCCGTGCTTTCAAAGTCAACAAAGGCCTGTTTTTTGTTGTTGTCGCTATATGATTTCCCTAAGCAGTTATTCAGTGGTGCGGGGTGTGATATGAGGGATTTTTACTCTCGCCTCTGCCAGGAAAGTGGTCGGGGCCGATAATCACGAATGTTTCTGCAGTGTAGTATTGCAAATCTTTACGTGGTCAACAAAAATTCGTGATTGTGATACTCATTAATGAGTGACCTGATGCTCGAACTGTTTCCAGACACAAGTAGAGGAGAGACTGCTTATGTTGAGTGTTGGTCAAATGGGCCTCAAAAGTCATTTGCGAGAAACAAAACAACTGCTGTATTTTTACTGCACTGCCACAAAGTCACAGAGACTTACTAAAAAGTTCTCTCCTTCCCTTTTTACAGGCAAGTTTCATCTCATGTCCACATTACACCATCCAAACTGCCATGAAAGGCCTCCCTGGAGGGTTAATTAAGGAGATGGATGTCAGAAAGCAAAGAAACATGCATAAACTTGTTTCACTTTTTAAAATACTTTTTAAAAGGACTAAGTGACCTGAACTATGAGGGGCTACAATGGGGACGATTCCAATGGGATGAGTGACAAATACCGTCCCGATGAATCCTTGTCTTACTTGGTAGCATCAATATGACAACATGTACTTGCAATTGAACATTCACAAATATCTGAAGGAACGTGCTCTTCCTCAGGCAAGGCTGCAGCACAAAGCACGTTAATACCTTTTAATTAACATAATTTCAGATACCTCGGAATCTTTGTATTCCGCCTAAGTAGAATGCAGGTAATGAATTGCTCAGTGAATTGTGGTTGTTGTTTTATTTTTAATCCTCATCATGCAGGAATGAGTTTTCTCCATGTGTAGTCTGTATCAATATATTCATTTTGGACTCCTAAATGGCATCCCAAAAGTTGAGTTTTAAAGTTTGGGGTCACGCTGAAGAGAGGATCATCAGTCGTGTGGTGCATAATGCTGCGAAATATAAATGATCGTCTTCAAATGATTGATTCAAATGTGTATGTTTTTCCATTGAGTCTGAACATTTCCAATATAAAATCCTATTTGCTGCCAAGGTGAGGCGCGTCTACTTGAAGTGATGTAGTGCAAAATGGCAGCGGCACACGGCCATGACTTACTTCTGACCATTTCCCCGCACAGGTGCTCCATCAGAAGTGGATGAGTTATTCCTGGTGGCCACAATCCATCTCTTGGAGGCATCGCCAATCCATTCTGACTCCAAACAGGCCTGGCCCAATCTCTGCCTCCATTACAGCCAGCCAATGGATTACTTTCGTCCTCTCTTCATGCCACCTTGTAGTCACTGACCATGTGCCACCACACAACATAAACTCACCCAATCTCTTGTGAAGTGGATGGAGCTGGTAAACATTCGATTGACTGTAAACCGTAAGGGATGGAGACCAAGCCATCGAATGCCCCCAAAACGATAGCATAACTATGCTTCAAACAATTATTCCAAAACACTAATTTCAAACTAATCATACACAATTACTTGGTCTACAGGGCGTTGTATGTTTAGAAAAATGCACCAAGATTCTTAATAGCCACTCAGGAGAGTAAAACTATAGTATACATAGGACTTTCATTAACAACCCCAGCTAAACTTACAGTCGCTCCTCACCAATATAGAAAGAGCTTCGAGATGTCACATTTCAACATACTGTACTTCCTTGACACCAGTAAATACTTTTCTATGAGTTAAGTCTTTGGCGAGATCAAAACACATAAAGCACAAAAAAGTTTTGCAGTAAATTACCGAGAATAGGTTCCACCCCAAAAACCCAAACAGGTGAATTCGTGGAGAGCAAATCCCGAATGCGCCGGACGTTCACTGTGTATCTTCACTGGCCAGTAATGTGTGACTTGATTTTAGCAGCCCTTAAACTAGGTTAGCCTTTATCTCTCCAAATTGTGGATGGCTAGAGACATGGACATATTTTGGGAACGCAGATTGTTTTTTAATCAGCCAACACCCTTCACTTTCCCTAGAGATAATTAGTGATAATAAGATTGTCCCAAAATGCCAGCTGCGAGTTTAGAATAGTTAGCCCTAACGGGAATATTATCACCACTGCCAATGTCCTTATTGTGCAGGATGACCTACTTTTTGTGATAAATAACCCTTTCCTCAATCCCTCTGGATGCTGTCAAGCTGCTGCAACCAGAAGATCTTTATTAAGATTCATTTACACTGCAGACATTCCTAATTCTAATTTAGTGCCTATATCACAGACTGTCTATTTACAGCGACTCTCAGGTGACCTATATCCAATATCAATGGGCTTGCATTTACCGAGCACCTGAAACAAAAAGACACACACCTACACACACACACACTGGTGGCACCAGGCCAGTAGTGGCTGCTAGGCTGCTGCACCACCACTAACCAGAAAATCATAGTAATAATAATAAAATAAAAATGTGTGAAAATAAAATATATATCAATGTTTGGATAAGCAATGTTCATCTTTGTTGTCTGATCTGTAAAATTCTTTCTCAAAATTCTTTTACCCGTAAAGTACAGTCCGGCGTTCAGCAAGTCCAATCTTTGACCGGATCTTGCAGCGTTTATGAATTTTGAAATAACTTGTAACGTATGCACTGCTTTTACTATGATGTATTCATGTGCATGGTATTCGATCATCTGTTTTGACTCAGACGTTAACTTAAGTGACAATAGTTTTGTCATGAGCAAGGCCTGGCCACTGACGTGAGGGGTGTGGCCAGGCCACTTCTCTGGGTGCTGCCACCTCTGGCACCTGTCACAGCTGTTTCACATTTGGCACTCTAATTGACTAGGCATTTGTTGGATTCTCCACTATTGTGCGTAAGTCTAGCGTAGAGCTATCTTGTCACAGGAGGTCTGTGTCCTTTTAGTTTGCTCATGTCTTGTCAAGTTTCTTAGTTTGTTCCATAGTCATCGGACCTTGTTCTACGTTGTTAGGACCTTGCCTATAGTCTAGCGTTTTTGTGTCTCTACCTTGTCAGACTGCTACACTGTGTATGACCTGACTTGGAATAAATCCTCCCTCAATACAATGCCCTCGTCTTGGAGGCCTGCATTTGGGTCCGCCCCCGTGCCGCTGGCTTATGACAAGTTTAATAGATCATTGTTTTACCCTCTGCAGTTATAAAATCCTAAAGTCTTCTGGGAATGTTTACCACAAGGTTTAGGAGTGTGTTTTCTAGGAATTTATGACTATTTTTCCTGAAGCACATTTGGGAGGTTACACGCTGATATTGGACTAGAAAGACTGGCTCTCAGTCTCCACTCAAATTCATCCAAAGGTATTGGATAGGGTTGAGGTTGAGATTTTGCAGGCAGGTCCACATCAAAGTCCCTCATCCATGTCTTTATGGACCTCAATTTGTGCACTCGTGTACAGTCATGTGGAAATGGGAAGGGTCCATCTCAAAAGTGTTCCCACAAAGTTGGAAATGCCCAAATTATTGGCCCCCGAGTGCCAGTGAAAGGAACTCTGAATGCTTCAGCCTACCAACAGATTTTGAGGATTACACCTTCCTGTTCAGTGGACACAGCACGGCCAATAAAGACATGGATGTCAGTCAGCAAGAGGGAATCGATCAAACACTGGCTTGAAGTGTCAAGTTTGCAGAAAATAACATAAATGATGTCCTTAATGATTTTGAGGAAAGTCTTACGCAATTTATAGTATTGATTTGCACTTTTTACACAAAGGATATCTAACTCCAAGCTATACCAGTAGAAATTATAAGATAATTGCCTAAAACGTCAAAAGACTCAGAACTGTTTAGTAGTTAATTGAGAGCATCTCTTTTTGCTGTTTCAGTGTGTGGGGCTTGCCTGAATGAAACCAGGTCCAGTGACGCACTTGGACACCAGCATGGGTCGCCCCACCCCCACTATATATATTTTAAGAACTCAAGCACCTTCGTTGGTGTTAGCGGTTATCCAGCGCAAATGCCACATGGGGTTAGTTAGCTAGCTTACGTCCAGAAAATGCATTCTCTCTTTGAATACTCATTGTCAGCCGCGAGTGTACTTGTGTCACCTAGAAGAAAGGTAAGGAAAGGAAATTTATTATTTTTATTTTTTTTTTCAGTTTGATTTGACAGCCAGCGTGTGAACCTTTGAGCTGCCTTTGCCACATTAGAGCACCTCATTGTCAGACATGAGTGCGCACACATCAGCAAGAGAAGGCAGTAGAGCAAGGGAGGAGAAAAAAAAAAATCATCAAATTTTAGAGCCAACATCTGAACTGTGGCTTCGAAGACCCGGTAGTATAGATTCCAGCAAATGGAAGGCTTTAAGCGGATAAATATTCACAGTTCCAACATGTAGTATGTGTAGGCATATGAAAGATGGTAAACAAATTAACATCCATTTTTCCAAGTTGTTGTTGAGCGGGTTGTGTTATCAGGCCGTTCAGCAGAGACGGCACAACATTTGATAGCAGAGAGAACAACTTAATTTTTAAAACCCGGAGCCTAACTTTCTAATTTTTTGTAATCATTTAAATGTGGCATTATTACTATGTAACTTGTCAAACTTTGAAGGTCTTGCCCTCGGTCAGCAATGTTCCATATTCAGAAGCAGCTTAAAGTGGCTGCAGTTTAAATGACAACTCTCTCCTGATGAGGTTCTGATATCCTGTCTCGCATTCAAATATGTTTTGTCTATTGACTAACACCACCCAAAATGATTGGTTGTTGCCTTCCAACTCCCCCATGAACCTCTTTTTCAGATCCTTACTTCAATCAGTGCCCCCCCACCACCCCCCAGTTTCCTCTCCCTTTTTTTTCAGCCTCACTTCTCTTTACCCCTTGGCCAGGCCTCATGCAACTTTTACTCCCCCATCACTCTTGCTTCATCCGCTCCAGCCTCCATCTGCTTGCCTTCCTCTTTCCTTCCATCCCAAGCCTTTGAATTCCGTCTCTATGTCCCGCTCGTTTTTCTTCTTCAAATTCATTCTTTTCCTTACATCGCCTAAAATAAATAAATGAATGAATGAAAAATCCCTTTGCCCCCATACGGTCTTTCAAGAACAGTGTCCATGTGCAGGAAGTGGCGTTAACATGAACCTGGAGCTACTATTTCATGTAAAATGATTCACTGTAGTGTAGTTCAGCTCAAGCTGCACCCTTCAGGTGTAGCGTATAGAAACCAAATTTGAGATGAATCTCACACACTCGTTTCCCTGCACTTCTAACCTGTATACAACATCAGTGATTGTTCTTCTGTAATTCCAAAGGGAAGCATTCCGAATAATGAACAAAGTGATTTTTTTAATTGACCATATGGTCCAACTCTTCCCTGCAAAGAAGCCATATTTGAAGCTAATTCTGGCTTTTGCCGATGAAGAAACTCCAAGCTCAAAGCAGATATGTGAGAATGACTGTTGGTGACAGTCAGATTTTATTTTTTTCTCTTTTCTCCTGCCTACTGGTGCTATATAATTCATCGGCGCAGGCGGGCACAGTATGTTTACATATGACACATGTACTTGAGGTGCAGCAGGATTGTGACTCAACCCTTTGTAGTCCTGTCAATTCAGAGTGAACTGCTGAGTCCTTTTGAACACCGACCCTAACCAGAACAGCAACACGTAAACATTAGAACATTAGTAATGTCCCAAAAAAAGTATTAGTTGGGGCACTCGTAAGTCAGCTGCAGAATGGGGCACTTGTAAGTCAACTCCAAAATGTCTATTAATTCATCCGTCCATTATCTGAGCCACTTATCCTCACGAGGATTGCGTGAGAGCTGGAGCCTATCCCAGCTATCTTTAGGCAGGAGGCGGGGTACACCCTGAAGTGGTCGCCAGTCAAGAGCAGGGCACACAAAAACAAACAAGCAGTCCCACTTACAATCACACCTATGGGCAATTAAGAGTCTCCAATTAATCCCAAAAACATGTTGACACAAATAAAGACTTTAACCCCAATAGACTCCAGTCCGATCTGCAGTTGATTAAATAAACATGTGGGGTCATGATTTGCAGAAACGTGACAATTGCAACATCCATCCATCTAACCATTTTCTTCACTGCTTATCCTCACGAGGGTCACATGGAGTGCTGGAGGCTATTCAAGATGTCAACGGGCAGGAGGCAGGGTACACCCTGAACTGGTTGCCAGCCAATCGCAGGGCACATTGAAACAGACAGCCGCACTCACAATCACACCTAGGGGCAATTTAGAGTGTCCAGTAATGTTGCATGTTTTTGGGATGTGGGAGGAAACTGGAATACCCGGAGGAAACCCACGCAGGCACGTGGAGAACATGCAAATTCCACACAGGCGGGTCTTGGATTGAACCCGGGACCTCAGAACTGTGAAGCCAACGCTTTACTAGCAGCCCCACCGTGCTGCCCAATTGTAACATACCTACATAAATATAATGACAACATATATGAGGACTATTCAGCAAGGTGTGACGTGTATAACTGGTTAGCACATCTGCCTCACAGTTCTAAGGATCCGAGTTCAAATCTGGCCTCGTCTGTGTGGAGTTTGCCCGTTCTCCTCATGCCTGAGTGGGTTTTCTCTGGGCAACTCCGGAGAAGAACATGCATGGGAGGTTGACTGAAGACTCTAAATTTTGTGTAGTTATGGATGTGAGTGAAAATGGTTGTTTGCTTATATGTGCCCTGTAATTGGCTGGCAATCAGTTCAGGGTGTATCCTGCCCCTCACCTAGAGTCAGCAGGGATAGTCTCCAACACACCCACAACCCTAGTGAGGATAAGTCCTCTAATACATTCTTGTAAATGGTTGCGGTGACCTTGTATTTAAGAAAGCAGTTTACCAACAGCTGCACTGGACATTGCACACCAAATCATGACTGACCCAATATTTCACATTGGACCTCAAGCAGCATTGGTTCCGTTCCTCACCCGTCTTTCTCCAAACCTTTGGACATTGATTCCTAAATGAAAGGCAGGCTTTACTTTTGGCACAGTTGACTTCCTACTTCCTATGTCAGCTCAGTCTCAGAAGTGGCTTGACCCAAGAAGGCCGTCACTTGCAGCCCATCTTCCGGATGTGTAGGAATGTGGTGGTTTTTGAAGCCTCATTCCACACTTTCTGGATCGCTGTTCACTCTTTGATAAACCACTGAAGCCCAAGGTCATTTCTTCTGCTTCTCCTGCCACATTTTGTCTTTTAACTAGACTTTCTATTGTTATGCTTGACCTCAGCACTCTATGAACTGCCAGCCTCCTTAGTAATGACATTTTGTGTCTTACGCATCCTTTTGGGGGGACTCAGTGATTTTCTGCTGGCCAGTTGCCAAGTCTGCAGTCTTCTCTGTATTGGACCAAATTGTGACAATTGAACCAAACTCAATCAATTTAATGAAACCTTGGGAAACCTGTGCACATGCTTCAAGTTTAGTAGATGATTAGTATGCGACATCCTGTTTAAAACATTTATGGCCTGCAAAATTTAGGCTGATTTCTTTGCAGTAATCAAATTTTTTGAATTCCCAATCTCGTGGGTTTTATAAGCCGGAAGCCCAAATTGTGTAAAAATAAGCAAATAAATACTTGAACCTGTTTAAATTGCGGGCCCGGAATATATAATCCATGAAAGTTTAACTATTTGAATGGAATCCACCCATCCATTTTCTTTGCCGCTTATCCTCATGAGGGTCGCGAGGAGTGCTGGAGCCTATACCAGCTGTCAACGGGCAGGAGGGGGGGGGGGTTACAGCCTGAAGTGGTTGCCAGCCAATCGCAGGGCACACGAGACAGACAACAATTGCACTCACAATCACACGTAGGGGTAATTTAGAGTGACCACTTAATGTTGCATGTTTTTGGGATGTGAGAGGACACTGGAATACCCGGAGGAAACCCACGCAGGCACGGGGAGAACATGCAAACTCCACAGCAGTGGGTCCGGATTTGAACCTGGGACCTCAGAACTGTGAGGCCAACGCTTTGCCAGCTGAGTCACCGTGCCATCATTTTGAATGGAATTATATTTGGGATTATTATTATCTTTGGGAGAGAATCTGTACTTTTTACACCTTTGTACAATATGGCGACTGACGTGAAGTAAGAGGAATGGCTCACCCTGAACAACCACTGGAGTCTTCAATGAACCTTTAACATGCATATTTTTCCTCCTAGGGAAAGCCCTCAAGAGTACGGGGAAGAAATGGAACTTCCACACAAGAAGGTGGGAAGCTCCACTGTAAAGCGGATTAAAAGAAAGTTGTCAAATTGCATTCAAAGGAGCGGTGACGGTGCGGTCGATGCTGTGCGTGCTGGACTCACGGTAGAAGACGTACTGCGCGTAGTTGGACCAGAGCCTGTCTTCCCCGTAATGAGCGACAGAGGCGGCGGTGGAGGAGGAGTTGCAGGCCACGATGTGAAAGCCGCTCTCTGACAGCATGTCAAACGCCCTCTCCGGGTGCTTGAACTTGAGGTAAAACCTGCACGTGTAGCGGTCGGGGGGTCGGTCCGCGTCTCTGTTCTCGTTGAGCGCGTCTCCGAAGACCTCCTTGGCCAAAGCGATCCTGCTGCTGATGAAGATCCTGGGCAACTTTCGACTCTTGGAGTCGGGCTCGCGTTCTTTGGCTCCCGCCGCTACTTTTAGAGCCACCGTGATGTAGCCGTACCGCTGGTCTAGAGAGTAAGACGGATAAAACCTGTGCTCGCTGCCAACGGACGCGTCGTCCATATCGCTGCAGTCGTCCGGGAAGAGTTTGGACTCCTCGGACGATAAAAGTTTGGCTAAATCTGGCAGCTGGAAGTATTCCGCCTCGCGTTTCAACCGTCCTCTCTCGGGGAAGTGGTCCGGGAGGACGACTTGCTTGTCGCGCAAGTAATCCAATACGTAGCGAAACAAAAAGCCATCTCTGTCAATGAAGTAGCGTCCTCGAAAGTCCCGGGACAGGTCGTTGGAGGAGCCCTTCTTGTTGGAGAACAGCTTCCCGAGTAGGGAATTCGGGAAGGCGGTTAAAGTGGCGTGGCGGGTGTAGTACACCTGCCCCCCAACATTCAGCTCGATGACATCCGACGGAGGGCTCTGCGCCGAGCCGGCCTCTTTTGCGGGCTTGCAGTTTTCGCTCATGTCCCCCTTCTCGTCCTAATCTCGCCTTGGAATGTCAGTGGATAGATGGCGTCGAGTTCAGGGCGTGCGGTGCAGATGCATGCCGGCGAAGCGCTCCCAAGACCGAGATGCGGTCGTCCACGATCCAAGGTGTGTCCCGGTCTTAAATCCTTCCAGCCCGTGCGTAAATGGGCGCATCCGATTTTGCAAAGCAATCGATCATCATCATGACCTCATCGTGTTACACGCATCCACTGCGATGCCTCAAGAGAAACTTCATCTCCGCGCTCCGATACACCAAATATAATTCAGCCTTTAAAAAAAAAAATCCAATGTAATAAGCGTATTGTTTACACGCGGTCCGAGATCAGTGCGTAAAAGTCGGGATTCCACTCTGGCTGGAGGCTGGAAGGTGCTTGGGCGGGATGGGTGAGGTGGGGGCAGAAGTGGACGCAAGTGCGGGGACTCCGAGGTGCAACCACATGCCTCCAAAGTGCTGAGTGCGCCCAGCAGACGGTTTCGGATCATGTTGAGCTAAGCTGGGAACGAGAGAGAGCGAGAGAGAGAAAGAGAGAGAGAGCGCGGGGTCCAATTATGTCTTACATCATCTTAAAGACAAATGACATTTGCATAACGAAAGACCTTATGTGTGTGCATGTGTGTTTATTCTAAATGGAAATTCTAATCCAGACACTGGCCATGGTCAGAAAAGGCGATTAATGTCGTTTTATCATGCAGCCCCTGCAAATGTTAATCCATTTCCAGACTGTCCCATATTTACACGAGCCCTCGTGACAGCTCTGCACGGGACCACATGCAGCCCAGGCCTCGCTGCTGTCATTTAATATTTGGCTTTTTACGCTTGAAATGAACTCAAGTGAAAACCGGACCCAGACGCTCGGTCTCTTCTTTTGTCACGCGAATCGCTGGATTGGAAAACCCAATCGGGTCAGCATCATCCATTCAAGATTTGTCCTTGTTTCATGAAATCCAAGGCAACGCCAAATCCGTCCGTTCCATTTTCTGTACCGCTCGTCCTCACAATGGTGATGGAGCCTGTCCCAGCTAACTGTGAGCAGGACACCCTGAACTGGTCGCCAGACAATCGCAGGGGAAATAGAAACAAAGAAGCATTCATGCTCACATTCACACCTACGGGCAAATTTGTTTTCAATGTAACTTACTATCCGTGTACATGATAATATGATAAAAATAATACATCAGAAATAAGAATGCATACACATCATCATTATTCCTGTATAAACCAATACAAATGATTGCATCAGTGTATCTTGGGTTTCCATGATTGACACAAAACATAACCATAACCATAAAATACACTGTAACGAATATACATATGAATACAAAAATACTTGCTCTGCCATGTCTATACACTATTCGTCAATGTGTGCTATGTACTTGTGTATGGGTGGGCGTGGATTTTTCTGTGGATTTCTTGATATTTTACTTTTCTGTTTTTATCTCCATGAAGCAGTCCAGGTTGATTTAATGTATGAAAAGTGAAATATAAATAAATGAAATTTGATGAGATACAGCAGCTGAATCAACTAACACGTCACCATTTTTCTCCCGAAATATATTTCCAAAGGTGTTGGGAAGAACACAAGTAATCCACATATAAAAAGCAAGTAGAACAAAAAAAGATCAGAAAATTAAAAGTTGTGAGTAATAATGTGTAATGACACAGGATGAAAGTATTGACGACACCAACTAGTATTTATTTGATATTTTGTACAAAAACCTTTCTTTGAAATGACAACTTCAAGAGAGAAACTTGTTGGGTGATTCCTTTACAGAAGCGGTCTTCAGATTTTGAAGGTTCCGTGGATTTCTTTCATGGACGTTGAGTTTCAGTTTGCTCAATAGATTTTTGATTAGATTCAAGTCAGGTGATTGCCTGGACCTATTCGAGCAACTTTATTCTTTTTTCTTCAATACCAATTGCAAGTTTCCTTGGCAGAATGTTTTGGATGATTATCCTGCTGAATGTCCACCCTCGTCTTTTTCCACACCCTCGTAGATGCCAGAAGATTTTTGTCAAGAATGTCTATATATTTGCCCATTCTTCCTTCCTTCAATAGTGGTATTTTTACCATTAGCATTTTCTGAAAAACAGCAACACCCCATCATGTTCCCCCCCTCTGAACTTGACTGTTGGTGTGGTGTTTTTAGGTTGGTGTGCAGTGGCATTTCTCCCCCAAACGTGGTGCAGATTACAGCATCCAAACAATTTTCTCACAGCCCAAAAGACAAAATTCTCCTAGTATTTAACCAGCTTGTCCAGATGTTGCTCAGCAAACTTTAAACAAGCTTTGACATGTTTTTGCACACAGGCCATGGGGACGCAATACATTACCATTTTCCTTGGGATTTCAGTACCTGCTAATTCCATGACTTTTCAAAGCTTTCCACAGGGTGTCCTTGGCTCTTGGACAATTTTTCTGATTATTCTTTGCACTCCTCTGTCAGCAATCCTGGAGGACTGCCTGATTGAGGCAAATTTATGGTGGTATGATTTGCCTTCCACTTACGTATCAACTATAACCAATGCCATAATTAAGTTTTGCAGCAATTAGTTTGAGATGGTCTTGCGATAGCTCTTTATCTTTTTCCATCATGAGATGCTTTCACTCAGAGCTTGGCAATGAGACCTTTTGTATGTCTAAATGGCAAAACTTTTTTGCCAATGCTCTGTAAAGTGTTTTCGTATTTTGCTTTTAATTGAGTGCATCAAGTCCACCCCGATGTACATCACAAACCAGGGTCACATTATTCTGGATTATGACAACAGGGTTATACTTGAGAAAGACTGGAATCCTGCAATCACAGAAGGCAATAACGAAAGAAAAATGCAGCAGGATAAAATACAGCGATTAAAAAAAAAACAGAAAAGGAAAAATGCTATAAACATACCAAAAAAAAAAAAAGCAACAGTGAGAGAAATGTTCACGTTCACGCTACACGATGGATGCCACTAGGGGGCGTGACCTGTTTTATCTTTACCTAAACGTAAGATATCAATATGCAAACTTTGATTGAAAGCGAAAAATAAATCAATAACGTATTTGTGACCTGGACTCCCAGTTTCCTTGCGGCTTTGACCTGTATGCAATCCAATGTTCCAGGATCCTTGATCTTTTGTTTTTCTCACTGTCCACACAATGCTGTGACGACTTCAACTTCCCTAATTTAACATCATTGTCGGCATGGAGCTCAAAAGGGCCGCATTACATCTACCTATGCGTACCTGTAGTGAATCTGGTTTCACAGAACTGGACTGTCCCATAGGACGCGCCTCCTGGTGGCCTGGAGGACTTTCGTTGTGTGGTGTGAACTTGCAGCATGAATTTGTGTGTCGTGTTGTGTTTGCAGCATTTTTATCTGCAGTATTTTTCCTCTGCTGTTGTTTTCTATGATTGCAGCTTTTTTTTGGGGGGGGGGGGTGCTGTTTTTTCCATCTTCTTATGTGGTTTTGTTTCTCTGATTCCATTACGACATTTGCCCCTAGGTTTTGCTGTATTTTTTGGTTTGGCGGTTTCACAGTCAATGGAGAACCGCCATAGTAGGTTTACGTAAAGAACTGTGCACGAGCAAGTCATTTTTTGTTTGACTTTGTGCTTCTTTTGCTTGATGTGTATTTGCAGCCTGATTGTCTTTTATTTCTAAAATGCTGATGACAGTAAAGTACCCTTGACTCGTGCTTTTGAGGAGGCAGCGGTCACACTTTGCCCCGTTAATTCCGAGTACATTGTGCTGAAGAAGGGTTGCTAAGCAGCCACCGGAGACCGAGTGTGATTCAAACGGTCGGGATTTACAGCTACACAAGCTTGCAGTTTTCTGTGGTGTGCGGTTTTGGTGCTCAAATTTGAATGTCGCTGTGATGTTTTCAGCAGGGGCGTCAAACTTGTTTTGATGGTGGGGCCACATCGTAAGAAGCCGGTCATAACTGTGATAACGGTACGTTGTGTAGACTCCAAATGAAAAGCCTGGGAGAAGTAGAGATTTTTTTAAAAAATGATGTGAAAGCTTGATATAAATTTGGCAGTCCATTACACGTACTAGCCAGAAGCTGAGCTGCACAGAGTTTGTTTACAACTAAGCATGTGGCCAGAGCGCATGGCAGTTAAACTTGTTTTCCTTATACTGCCGCTGCAGTTGCTTATCATCTTTAGTCTATTTGCGCAGATTAGGGACACAGTCCTAACCCCACCCCCAATCTCCACCACAACCCACGAAAATTTTAAAATCCAATTAAAAAATAGCAATTAACATGCTGATTTCATATTTTTAGGACAACCTGGGTCAAGAAGAGTGAAATTCAAGCTTTTCCTGCGTTGTCAAAGAGACCAGCAATACTAGCTCAATCACTCCAACAGAAATGTGGCTGCTGTGTTTGCAAGTTTTTGCACTGTCGGATATATTCAGAACATTGTGAGAACATTCTTCTGTTTCCCTCTAACAGATGTAGAGAATATTGTATTGCAATGCATTATTTATGGGTTCGAGGCAATATTTTCCTTGGTTGAAACTGGTTGTGTTGTGTCACGCAACCAATAATAAAATGTATCATCAGACATTATGGGCTGTTTACCTCTTAACGAAATAGCCTTTCATTAAAATTGATCTAATTTCAGGTATTTGTATACAGTTATGTGCTGTACTTCAGTTATGCACTTCTTAATTATAATCACAACTGTTTACTTAAAATTACAACCGCTTGACTGAGATCAGTATTTAAAAAATAAAACATGGATGAGGTCTGTTGTGGGGTGGGAGAGGATCGTTGATTATACCTTTGTGTCTACGCCCAACCGTAAAAGTCATCATGAATAATGCAGTAAAGTATGTGTATTTAATCAATCAGCACCGGGGCTGAATTTATGGGCTGTAGTTATCCATATATGTCAACAGATGTCGCTGCAGCTTACAAGTAGGACTCCCAGAGTTGGGCTCATAGATATGAGACGATAATAAAGCACCGCGCGCTAGCAACCAGACAACCTGGCATGACAACGCAGCAGCCATTTTGGGAAGGTCGCTGTTCCCATCAAATAAAACGGAAACGCGCACTTCCCAACCCTTTTCTGTGAAGTTTACCATGCTGTCAAACCGTGTGCTATCAGTACACAACATTAGCAAATATACCGCCTAAAATCAGTGAAAGATTACACACTTCCGTTGTCGCAACTGTACGGCAGCAAAATGAAAATGGATCATAATTGTTTTGGAATTCTTTCCTCCCACACTCAGAGACCACACCGAGAATTGTGACCCTCCTAGTTTCGCATCGTCGTTAGCACGCGTGAAAAGGAAATCGTTTATACCTATGATGTGGGCTCGCTTGCTTGGTTCTCCATTTTGTATATTTAGCTCGAAGGTTAGCGCGTACCCACTTCCTTAAAGGCTAGCTTGGGAGCACCGTAGCTAAACTTGTTTACTTGCAGGGGCACTCGGATTGACAGGCCGTCATAAAGAATGGAGAGACGTCAAAACAAAAGCCACCCGTAACAGCATCAGCCCGGCTCCGTTTTCTCTTTTTATCGACAGATGTAGGAGGAGGATACGACGCCAGAGGAATTCGCAAATAAATACCAAGTCGGTCTTGGCGTGTTGTGCTCGGCCACTTCGAAGCATAATAATGACGACAGACGACCAATGGACTCTCATCAACAAAAAGTCATTTCAAGGGTAAATCAAAGTTGTTTTTTTTTTCCCCCCTTGAGGTTTGACTGGATGCGCAGCTATCTTGGCTATTTTAGTTTTGGTGTCATTCGAGACATGTTGGCACGCCATCCACATTGCTAGATACGGCAACAGTCACCGACAAGGCAACATTTACTTGCTAAAGACTCGAAAGTCCTTCTGTATGGGCATTTATGTTGTTGGCAGCTTTAATCCTGCTGTGTGGCCGTTTGTTTGGGCGGGCTAACTAACGTTGTGGGGGTGGGGAAGGGGGGGCGGTATTACCCCATTTTTATTTAAAACGTTTTGTACGAAAACAACAAAACCCCTCCCACTGGCCTGCAGTCTCCAAGCAGCCCATTCCCTTGGTCACGTCACAACCCGTCCCATGCGTAAAATATGTTATAGACTAAACATATTATTAAAAGATATGACATGGCAGAAAACAAAACAGGTGTAAGGAATCACTGTTTATGTTATTAAATGCAACTGCTTTACACTTTCCATCTTTTTCTCTCTCTCTTTCTCTCTCTCTCTCTACTTACAAATAGATGGACAACAGTGAAGTAAATATAACATCACGGAGAGATGACCATTCAGGTAAACTGGTCTTCACCCAAATCCCAGCTGGGGGTAGTCAATTGAAAGTGCCCCCTCACAGTGCCAGCAGTTCTCCGGCTTCTGGTATTCTCTCATCCATCCATTTCATGCAGCCTGGACAGTCTAACAGCCACAACAACAGCCCTGCTCCAGTGGAAGTCATCGCGTCCTCCATCACTGCCACGGTTAGCACCTTGCAAAAAGATCCACAACCTATGGGCCTGACCAAAGATCAGAAGCTGCTCTCATCCAGTCCCCCAAACTTAGAGGAGAAGTTGCAGTCTGGTGGCAGTATAGCACACCTAACCCCATCTTCCATGGATTCTCTTATTGGGGGGTCAGATCCTAGCTTTTTCACCATGAAAACTGAGGATTTCTCTCTGGAAAAAGTAGGTCACGATCCTACTGAGCTTGATCACGCCATTGAGCACATTGGCAAAGACATGGAGATGAGCCAGAAATTTTTCAATGATAACACTCTGGATCTGCTCAGTGACTTCGAGCTCACTGGTTCCCCGTCTGATTTTTACGTAGGAGACGACGCTTTCCTTTCCACCCTGGCTGATGACGGGATGCTTGTGGATGTCACCTCAGAAAAGGAAATCAAGCCCATTACCGCTGAAAGCACTAACGGAAGTGGCCAACTTTCTTTCAGTGGCAGTAACAACGTGGGAAGTCCTGACCAGTCCAGCTCAGGCATCTCTACCACCTTAACCCCGACAACCACTTTGGTGAAGAAAGAAAAAGATGCCGGCTTCATTCAGCTCTGCGCTCAAGATGCGATTAAACAAGAGAAGATGTCTTACTGCCAAATAAGCAGTACCTCATCTCCAGACCTGCCCACGTCTAGTCCCATCTCCATCTGTGGGGTGAGCACCTCGGGAGGTCAGAGTTTCCACTTCGGACTTGATACAAAGCCTCTGAAGGATCAGAAGTCTGCCACCTGTCAGTTTATTCCTGTTGCCACTGTTGGTGGACCCTGGAACAGAGGCCTGGCTCCTGGACCATCGTCAGGCTTGCACCAGGCCTCTGACTCATTCTCAGCCACTCCTACATACAACACCAGCTTTTCCAGGTAAGACAAATTGGCACGCTTCATTGAGTCATTCAAATCTTACTGATTTCCTGCACCGACATTTTTTTTTTTTTTTTTTATGTTTTATCTAAATGACTTTGTGTTTCAGACAGCTCAAGATTATTAGTCTTCCGTTGAGAAACAGGGTAGCAGTGAGACATCAGCGTGACAATCTTATTGTGGCTATTACAATGTAATAGGTGCCTGTTAGTTGTGGTCACTTTTCATTGAACAGCATATATTTCAGTTGAGTTGGTTGTTTTTATTGTTAAAGTTAAAAATCATGCTTGTTCAAATTTAGAAAGTGTTTGTTATTCTTGTTCCTGGATTCTGTAGTTATGTGAAGAATGGCTTTAAACTGAGGTTTCTTGAGATTCTGGGCGAACTTGTTTATAATTTGACATTATTGGTTAATTGGTCTTCCACCGTCATGTTTTGATAAAGGGTCCTAATTGCTTTATCTCTCGCTGTCAAAACAGCTTTTTAGATCCAAGTCAACACTAATCAACTGTTGTGATGATTTTTCCCTTTGTTGATTTATGTTTACCTGTGAAGTATTTATCATTTTGAACTGATTGAAAGTATTTTTGATACAAAACGTTCTCTGATCTGGAGGCTGTCTTTAGCAAGTAAACACACTAATTTTTCACACCAGTAAAATATTAAAGGTAGAGTTTGCAGTTTAAAAAAAGACATTGTCGTCAAAGTTAAAACTGCAGAGTATTATTCAACTTTTTTGAAAAATCACCCCTTTCTGACCCCTTTTAATTCAATTTCAATATTATTTTGTCAAGATACACGTTAACTGTTTTCACCGCACCATTAGCTGATCACATCTCCAATCCGATACCAATTTTTTTTTTTAAAGATACTTTAGCTTAATGAGGTAAACGCTTAATGTCCATAAATTGTGATAACAATTGATTGCAGTTTTGTGACATTAAGCTTTTTTTTTTTCCACACTTTGTCCCATCGTCCTGCTGAGAGTCAGACTTGCACCCACAGAACGATTCCAGAGAACGAATGAATGAATCGCGTGTTCTTCCAAGCAATGCAGATTGTAGGACTTTTTTTTTTTTTTTTTGGCATTGATTGAATGAAATACTTTCCCTTTCATGTAGCTGAATTTGTTATGTGATAGTACTTCAGTTGACATGGATAGAATCCCTGGCTCCAAATATATGTTTAGGAAACCCTTGCTTAATTTAGTTTTTTGGTAATCTATGCCTAAGGCATGATTCTGCTTTCTCAATTGTGAAATATTGCATATGCAGTGTCCGAAATTAACTTTTGAAATCACCAGCAGAGTTGGCTGGTACTCGAGAAAAAAAAAAATCCACTGGCCGAGTATATTTTTAACTGACCAAACGAGTAAATCATTTTAGATAGGACTGAACAATGTATTGAAAACATATCATGGTAATGGCATGTGCAATATGTGTGCAGTGCTAATTTTACACACATTTATAATACTGTATTGTGTTGTTGTAAACGGAGAAGTCGCACAGCAACATTAAACAACAGGAATAAGTAAAAACAACATTAACATCCTACTCTCTGGAACGTGTGCATCTGTTTGACTGATGTTCAATTGAATTTTGTTTTAAAGTTTGGATTCTGCTTAGTATCACTGCTGATTGTTGTATTAATAGCTTATCTAAATGCTTTTATTTTGCACTGTCAATCCTGTTCTGTGTGTTTGGTTTAGGGCGCGGTCATCTGGCAAAAAAAAAAAAACAACTTTTGTTCATATCATTCTATCTCAATTATTATCAAATTTTTTTTTTGATTATCCAGTTAAACCATCTATACTGAAAACTAAACAAGCAAGAGAGACCTTTTGTTAAACGTATTGAGTACGTTAAAATAGTAACCCCAACTTATTGGCATTTTAAGCAAATGAAATACATATAGAAAAATATAAGAACACTTTTCACTCAACGCTGCAGCCAAATGTAGAGAAATTAACACTGGTTTGAAGTCCCGAGTATTTTTGAAGGTACAGGATACAAAACAAACCTTGATTTGGAAACATTCTCATTCTGCAGTTGAGGCTACATACAGTTGAAGCCAGTAGTTTATATACACTGCGCAAAAATGTTCAATTTTTTTGCCTCACTGTCTGAAGTCAAATCTGACCAAACCTCCCTTGTTTCAGGTCAGCCAGGATTGTGAAAATTATGTAATTTTCTTAAATGGCACAATAATAAGAATTTCTTCTAGCATTACCGTAATTTCCGGCCTCCAGAGCGCACTGAATTATAAGCCTCACCCAGTACATTTGTAAAGGAAATACCATTTAGTACATACATAAGCCGCACCAGTGTAAAAGCTGCAAGTGCCCACATTGAAAGACGGTACACAGAGTTTTCAAAGTTTTAATACCTTGGCTTAGCTTAACAGCAACTATACTGTAGCGTGAACAGGGCTGGTTATAAAAATAAAAAAAAAAAAAAAAAAACAAAAAAAAACTGCTGTGGCAGCTACACAATAGCAACACGATGCCACAGCACTAACAGAGCCGGATAAAAGAAAAAGCAAAAAAAAAAACAAAAAACAGTAATTCAGCAGAAACCCGCTTGCGTGGCGCTAAAGTGCAAGACATGTCTCTAGAAGTTAAGATCATTGTCTTGGTGTCTTTTTGAAAACTCCTTTTCAGCCCGTGTCCCTGGATGACTCATTTCACGTTGGTTATTGACACTTTCCCACCAGCTTCATCCAACATCTCCACAAGGTGGTTAGCTTTTGTCCTGGGGTTGAGTCGCACATTTTGGACCAAAACGCATTTATCTCTTGGACACAGAGCCCCTCCCCTTCCTGAGCGGTGTGATGGTTGGACATTGATGTTCATACACGTGTATACAATTTTGAACAGATGCACATGGCACATTTGAGCATCTGGAAGTTGCATCCAAGGATGAGCTGGACTTGTGGAGCTCCAGGATTCTTTCTCTATTTTCCTGGCCGATTGTATTTTTATTTTTACCCCTATGATTTCAAACAAGGAAGCAGAGTGTTTCAGGTGTGGCCTTGAATAAATTCCCAGGTATGCCGTCAATTAACTCCCATGTTGTCAGTTAACCTATCAGGAACTTCCAAAGTCATGACCTCATCATCTGTGCTTCCCCTTGTTCTTTAAAGAGAGAGTACTTTTTGTGTATGTAAATGTTTGACCTTGAACAAAATATGAAATTCTATAACAAAATCTCATTAATGCGCCATTCAATAAAATAAAATAATTTTGGTGATCCTGAATGACCTGAAACAGGAGAGGTTTAGTTAGGTTTGACTTGGGACAGTGAGACAAAAAAATTAAATGTGTGTTTTTGCACAGTGTATGTAAACGTCTGGCTTCAACTGTACGCTTTTAATATTGATACTTTCAGACTGGCATTATCTTTAAAAACCATACAGATGAAGTAATTTTGGCATTTTACAAACCAGCTGAATGATTATGAGATAATTGTTGTTGCTGGTGGCCTCACTGCTAGCAGTGGCTAACTGCTAATGCTACTTCTGATGGTAAGAGTGAGTGACAGTCAGTGTGCTGACGATAATCTCCCCCCCCCCCCCCCCCCTCTTTCCAAAATCTCTTGGTTGATACTACTTCAAATGATGAAACATGGGTTTGGCAATTTTTGACGGCGTCAACATACCTTGCACAGTTTTAATAGCGTTGCGCCACATCGTGTTGGAGATGCTGCCTCACAACCGGTGTTTGGTATTTGTGGACTGGCTGGTGACCAGTTAAGGCTATGATAGGTTCCAGCACAGCAGCGACCCCAGTGAGGATAAGCAGAACGATGAATGAATTAGCACACTACTATTGTTGTTTGATGACTCTGCATCATTTACACAATTGTCATTGTATCAGCATTACCACATTAATGGTACACATGCATTGTTCATTCACTCTCTGTACTTGTTTTCATGTCCTAATTGTATGTTGACAAACTGGTTTATTTTCTAGTACTAGACTGGCTCCTATTACCGGAGAGGAAGTCATTATATTTTTAACTTACTGGTACTTGGCCAATGAAGATGAATATGAATCTGATTTACTCATAAGCATGTGTACTTACCCAGCAACTGATTTCAGAAGTCCCATAAAATGATCCCCAGTGCCCTGACCAAATCAATAGTATTTTTTTGTCTGTCATGTAGTCCCGATGAACACGTTCTGGTTCTGGAATTTCCTGTGGGCTGTGGACTCGATCTAATGTGAATGAGGGACATTGTTTGTGTCCATCTCATTGAATAGAATAGTTCCTACATCTTAACTCCAAGACTAGAAATTTTTAGGCCTCAAATCATCAGTCTTTCCTAATTTTTTTACACTTTCTATGCGTTTGATTAGTCACTACTAGTTGCATCTCCAACTGGATTGACGGAATAAATCACACCCTGGCAAATAAATGCAGCAGTGTAAGCATGTAGCTGACATTGCCGTCACAAGCTGGCGCTCGCCAATAAAGAAAGCACATGGAAATTTTGAATATACTTTTTATTGACTCTCGTGAACTGAAAAGAACTTTCATGAGAATTTCTCCAACACTGAAATTTTAGAGTACGTCACCAAAAAATTGTGAAACAATACTTGTAACTACACCCCCTTGATTAGATAAATAGAGAACATTATGATTGGTATACATTGTAATTAAAATGTTGGTGCAGGAAACAGGTGATAAGTGATTGGTAAGTTTGGCATTCAAGAAAGGAACTTGGAGGAAGAGATGGAGTGGTAGATCTATCTATCCATCCATTTTCTTTCCCGCTTATTTCCACGAGGGTCTCGGGGAGTGCTGGAGCTTATCCCAGCTGTCAACGGGCAGGAGGCGGGGTACACCCTGAACTGATTGCCAGCCAATCGCAGGGCACATTGAGATAAACAGCTGCACTCACGATCACACCTAGGGGGAATTTAGTGTCTAATTAATTTGGCATGTTTTTGAAATGTGGGAGGAAACCAGAGTGCCCGGAGAAAACCCACGCGGGCACGGGGAGAGCATCCAAACTCCATACAGGCGGGTCCGGGATTGAACCCGGGACCTCAGAACTACGAGGCAAACACTTCACCAGCTGATCACCGTGCCGCCGCGTGGTAGATCTTTCTGGGGAAAAAAAAATCGAAATTGCTGGCGTAAACACCGTTTTTGTGTGTTACAAGAAAATCGGGTGACCTACAAGAGCCGCAGTAGAAGCACTCAAGTGGATTACATGTGGAGATTATGCAATCTGAAAGAGGTGACTGAATATGATGTAGTGCAAGGGGAGAGTGTGGCTGGACGTAGAGGAAATCATACAAGGAAAGAGAATAGCTGAGAAGATGTTGGTTAATTGAGAGTATTGAGGAGAGAAAAATACAACATAATAATAAAATATGGGGCTGTGATGTAGGATGAAAAGTAGAGGTAGCAAAGGCTTAAAGAAGAGGCATGTATCCCAGGTTGGACACTAAAGAAGGCGAAAAGGATCAATTGTCCATATAATATAGAGGGATAGAAATGCGAAGGATGTGCAGCAGGTTAAGGTGATGAAGGATAGCGATTGAAATGTTGACTGTTGCCATTTGTGTCCTGGATAGATGGAAAGGATACTTTGCGGAGTTTGAATGAGGAAAATGAGAAGGTTGAGGGGGGGGAGGCAAGTGTGATGGAGCAGTAAGGAGCAATGAAGGGGACGTGAAAAAATGGAAAAGCAGTTGGTCCTCATGACATACTTGTTGAGGTATGGAAGCATCGAGGAGTGGTGGCTGTGTTTTTAACCGGATTATTCAACAGAATTGTAGTGAGTGAGACGATTCCTGATGAAGGGAGCGAAAAACGTGGTGGTGCCCATTTTAAGAACAAGGGTGATTTGCAGAGTTGTGGGGGCTATAGAGGAGTAAAGTTGAACCACACACGCTATTTACATGTAAAAAGCGCATCTACTTGTGAAAAATTCACGTTACGAAATGACTTTGGGAACAGATGAATTTCATAAGTAGCTGTACCGCTGTATTGAAGATTAATATTTTGTTTTAATAGTACCCTATTTTGATTGCTATAATGTGACCCCGGGTTTGTGTCACTGATTCATCAGCTTTTGATTTTTGTTAGTTTTCTGAAATGTTTTGTTTTTGTGAATTTGTTTTCTGAAATGTCTGACAATTTGTTACTGTTCTGCACTTCCCAGCCGCTGTACCTTACAGTACAGTACAGTTCTTTGGTCGAAATGTGGAGGGGCTCCAACCTCCATCATCACCATTCTGACTCCCTTCAGCCAAGGACAATCTCTTTGGATCCTTACTGTCACCAAAGTCTTTGGGCTGCTTTTTATATCACCACGCATTCATCAGTTGGCTTTGTTTATAATGCATGAGTGTGTGGGTGTGTGCATGTGTATGGGTTCAGAGGCACTCGGGCAGAGCCACAGAGCTCCGGCACGAAGCCTTCACTTCCCTGACCTACTTTTCCTTTCGTCTGTCCACAGCTGGCGCCTGTTGAACGCACTCCATCGAATTCCAGTCATTACAGCTCTGTTACCGCATCGGGCCCACACCACGATTGAGCATTTTTATACTTTGGTTTAGTTTGAGACCAAATAAGCTTGGACTTGAGAAAACGTTTCCCTTCAAGTCAGGCATGCAGGTCGAGCTTCTCTGCTTACTATTGTGTTTATCTGTCGAGTCAGCAGACTTTAGGAGGTTCCTCCCACACGCCCAGCTCGAGCTCCAACATCGTGTGCACAGTAGCATTCTTTAGGCAGGAAACCTCCTCCCACCTACATACACACACCACCACCAATTATGGCGACTAATGTGGAAAGCAAATCCTTTAGGGTTGTTTTTCTTGTGCTGTGCCATTAGTAGAACTTAAAAGGAGTTTGTTGCTGCTTGGGGCTATAAAATGGAGCCGTGTTATAAAAGGGAAGGTGATGGGTCTCATTAGAAACAAAATTAATAAATACCTCAGAGTGTGAATTAAACCATGGCTGCCAAGTCTGTGGTCACAGATATGAACTTTATATACTACTATTTACTTTATATAGACTTGGAATCTTAAAATGCAATCCTTTTTTCCCCCCACTCCAAAATAATTTAACTGAAATTGAGTTTTGTATGGATTGCTTATAAGTATCACATCTATTTCAGTGTGATATTCAAATCAAACTTTCTTTATTAAGCACTTTTTATACAATGACATCCATCTCAAAGTGCTTTAGAATGAAAATCAATCCCCACCCACCATTCACCCACACATGCGCACGTACATACAGAGTTTAAAAAACGTGAGAAAACAATTACTGGATGTAACGACCTATGACTGGACACAGAGAAACCAAGGGGGGAAACGCCATCTTAGGAAGGAGTTCATAGTAGATATATCGCAACCACAGGGTTCCAGCATTGAGCCCTAGTGTTCTTATAAACATAAATGTTCTCTGCAGCTCTAAGGTTATCCGGAAGGCTGTTCCGCAGGCGGGGGCCGTAAGACTGGAGCAATACATCACTGTGAGTGTATGTCCTGACTTTTGGAATAACAAAAAGACTGAGCCGGAGGACCGCAGGGCCCCCGAAGGTTCGTAAGGTAAAACCATTGTAAAGCACTCAGAAGGCCTAAGACCATTAAGACACTTACAAAAACCTCAAAAGACCCTCAGTTGGTCCATAAACATACACAGAGCAATGAGTTCTGTTGTGTGTTCTGTTGATTTTTTTTTTTTTTTTTTTTAATGGAATAAAAGTGAGTGTAAAATCTTAAGGGTTCTTTATACTCGTGCAGGATGTGACCGCGCTGACTGTGGCTATCCCGCACATAGTTTGCCTTCTTACTCGAGCGTAACCCACACATGCAGTTTTGAAAATGTGCTGCTGTTCTTCTCCAGAGGTGTTGGTATGGCTCATATTGGCTAAGCAGCTGTTTTTGAACATTTTTTGTTTTTTTTAGCTGTTTTTACTTTACTTTCCGTAACAAAGGAGCAACGCAGCAACAATGGCGACTGCGGAAGAATGCTTGAACAAATGGAACTAAATGACCAGATGATACATTCAATTATGGTCCCAAATCAATCAAGAAGGTGGGGGGCATAGGTGGTAGGTGGAGCAAGGAGGAACGGTGAGTACGTCATCTCAGCATGTGACTGGAACGGACCAATCATGAGAGATAATTTCCGTGGCTCTCTCGGCGCACCAACATTTTTTGACGTGTGCAGGGCAAGTTATACATGGGTGCTGCGTGGCGTTGGTCACGTGATGCACTGGCGGGCGTTGTCGACTGCGCAAGCGTCATAGTTTAAAGGGGCCTTTCGACTCTAAAATAACACCTGGATTTTTCACCAGCAGGAAAGGATTTAATGGATAGCGTTTGCTGTTTAGTCAGAAGTTTCTCTAAGGTCCCTGAGGTCATGAATAAAACATCAATTTTGTCCAGGTTAAGATTGAGAAAGTTCTCTGCCGTCAAGGGTTTGTTTTCTAAAATACAGTTCAAAAGAGCATCCACTTGTTTGGCATCATCAGCGTAGCTGTGGATGGATTTTAGATTTCAACCTACTATGGGGCTGGTCCAGAAACCTAACCTCTGCGATAAATGAGCGAGCAACAAGTACTGGGGATCATATGTTTATTTGCTATGTATTTTTTATCTCCTATTTTTGATGTCACAATTGAAGAATTTTGCTCAAAATAGCTGTAATTATCGCAAGCTAATGTGGGTGCTGCCATCTAGGACAAAGTCTGATCTACTAACAATTTAGGTCATCAAAGTGAAGACAATAAAGAGATAAATACAGTAATTTAATGGCAGTCCAATGCAATTTTAAGCTAAACAAGATTTCTTAAACTTGAATGGGAGAAAAAGCAATGACTTTAAATGTTATTTTGAACAACCCCATCCAATAGTAAAACTAAATCAGCAGGTGAGGTAAAAAGCAACACTTCACCTCTTGGTGTTGAAATCTTTTAGCTTTATAGCTTGATTATCGTTTGAACAACAAACAAATTGTTTAATTTAACTGTGACCAAGAATTGCATTGCTTAAAGAGCACCCTTTACAAGTTAAAGCTTTGCATCAATCTTATCTCGATTAAAATTCTGCCACAGCTTTGTTGATAGAACCCATTAACTGAGTAAAGTGGTGTCATAACGATTGAGTGCCGAAAGATACTGTATTTCGGTTCAGAACAGTTCAGTTCATTTCATAACTTTGGACAATTGAAACACGGGAAAGTAAGTACCATAGCATAGACGGCACACACTTTTCAGTTTAGTGGCAACAATTTAGACTAGAAATTAGCACAGCCGTTTCGACACAAAAAAACAAAACAAAAACAAGAGTCCCTCAAAACATCCCACTTTCCTTTATATATGGTCTTTGCATCAACAAATATTGTCTTCACTCTGAAATAGCTGTGCTGTTCTGCATGTGAGCGTGATGCAGTGCGTGCTGACCACTTCCTATTTCTATTTAAGTGGCTCTTACCTCTGAGAACGAGCACATCTCACTTTCCGTGCTCAGCTCTCCTTTGCATGACATGACTGGACTCTGTTATATCAGGTTGAGTCTCAGCAGCGACACCAAACATCTTCCGAGCTTTCATCTTTTGTGAAGTCCCCCCCCCGCTCGTTAAAATAACAGGCGGTTTTGTGGGTGTTTTTCAGGTGACATGGTTTGAGGGTGATTTTAAAATTCACATTTTGATGATGCAATTAAAAATATGCTTATTAAATGTTGCCAGTTTGAAATTTTTGCAATTGAAATATTTTCTGATCTGCAAAGCCGCTATGACAACTTCTCACCTAAAAAAAAAAAGTGCATAACATTTTGTCCAATGTCTCAAGGAACATAAATTGTTTCTCTCAATGAACTACAGAGGGGGGAAAAAATGCACAAATATGATTATTAGTGATACCAGATTCTTTGAAGCTGTGCATTGTCTGCGTTCCTAAACTTTCACACTCAAACCAAAATAAAAGCATAGATGCATTTTCATGTGGTTTCTCAGTGTGCGATTTAGATTGGAAACTCCTTGATTATGCAGTAAGGATGGCCTATGTTGGGTACGTCTATATGTAAGTATGTCTGGTCATAGAGGTTATTTTAGGCTGCTGTTTTCCAGGTATTGAGTGGATCACAGCTGGATTCTTTTGTGCTGGTCTAGTCCAGCCTGTCCATCCTAACTAAGTCGTGTTGCAATGACTGATGAAGCCTGTTCAGATGAGAGGGGAAACCTCTTCCGAGACAACCAGAACAGTCCAGTAGTGATCGATGATCACAATGCCCTGAGATTAATGAGAATATTCACATGCATTTTGGGTCTAAAACTAGGTAAGAAATGGAGATGTTACCACTGTAAATTTAGTCCCCTCTCAATCGCATGTCCATTAGATACTATTTATGGCTTCATCTTACATATACAATTTATGCATTAACAAATGTCATGACTCTAGGCGGTACTGATGTGTATGTGGCAAACTGTAATCTCCCTCTCCGGCCCGACCACTGGTTCCATCATACTAGGATTTGGGAGGAAAACAAATACAGCATGGAATAGCTCACCCTTGGGTCACCCTCAATGAAAAATACCATCTGTAGGATTTTGGTGGCTGTTGAAGCTGCCTTTTGTGAAACGTGATCTGAATCGCAGTTCATTACTTGGAACAATTGTTCCTATTCCTGGGCTCAGTTCCAAAGTAAAGTCTATAGAATGAAACCCATATTTGTATCTGATTTAAACCATACCGTACATTCTCTCGGTAGATCCGTACCCCTGCATTTTCATTTCTGGTCTGCTCTTCATCTTCTGATAAAGCAAAGGTCTTAACATCTTCAATTATTGGGTCGATGCTGATGTGTAAGCTCTAGATCAGGAGTGCCAACACTTTTGAGGCAAAGATCTACTTTTCAAGCACCCAGCCTCTCAAGATGTATCGTTGGCGGAGTGGGGTGGTGCATCGCTGTGACTCCCGGGGAAAAAGCAAAAAACAGGATAAATAGGAAGCCAGCTTGCTAGAACACGCCTTTCACATGTGCAGTGACACGTCAAAAGAGGTCAGGATTTGTCAAACTAACTTTCAGTCGATGCACACGATCGTTGTATTAGCCACACCTGAATCAAGCAACGAGATGGATGCTAGGGTGATGTCTTTTTTGGGATACGGTCAAAATTCCCTCGGAGATCGACTGGTAGCTAGCGATTGACGCATTGGGTGACGGAAGCATTGGGGAACCCTTCCCAAGATCAATTTGTTGAACCACGTGATTGAACATACGATTTAATGTTTGCGGTACAGTAGCTTGGGGAATATGATGTTAACTAAACACAAAATAATCTAGTCTAAATAAACATTACACTGGGAAAATGTTCCTGGTATGAAGATGCAAATGCAAGATGTGTGTGGGGGCAGGGGGGCTATCCTCTCTATGAAGCAGGAAGCTGTTAAACTACGTGACAGTATGAGCAAAAGGGGATTAAGGATGGCTAAAATGGTCACTGGGCCATGAGCATTATCTCAAACTTAACCTATCTCAGTAAAAGCCGTTCGGATTGATCACAAATACAAATGCGAGCGATTAACTTCCTAAGCCAGCTCTCACTGAAGTTTCGGCTGCTCTCTATGACGCTGTGCTGGGAGAGTATGAACCCCGACCGATAGTTACCTCAGAGGGAAGCCAGCAACTTCCTTGTGACGGAGCACACACATTTCATTTCAACAGATGCTTTCAGAAACTGTCAAAAATCACTGATGTTATCGTCTACAGCTAACCTTGAAGACTTGTTTTGGTGTGTTCATGTATAAAACAATGTAGTGCTACTCGACTTAAAGGTTTTTGATGATATATGCCATCTCTCATCTGTTTTTTTTTTTTTTTTTTTTTTTTTTTTTTTCCAAACGCAACCAAAAATTGAGTTATGCCTGCTCGATACTGACATCAAACTTAATAGTTTGTGAGAAAGGGACTGATTCTTTAAAAAAAAAAAAAAAAACAGTTCACATTGTTGTTTAAAGCATTTTGTTAGCACTGCCAGTTCAGGATTATTACAAAGGCATAAAACGAAGATAATTACCAAATCACATAATTTTGTCTTACGTTAGCGTAATGATATCACTCAATGCAAAATGCCAGAAAAGGATTAATAAATGCTGCGTTGTAACTATGTGAAGGTCCCGTCCTTTACCAAACCAACCTTTTCTAATATTTAGGATGCTTTATTGGGTTTAAGTTGTCCAAGTAAACACGTGAAGTATGAATTTAAACGTCCCACGCATTCCTGAGTTCCAGACGTCTAAAAGAGATGCCTAAAATCAGATCATTCAAATTTCTTGAGCTTATCTACATTACGAGCGAAGATCTCCATCTGCCGCTCCGCTCCTGAGCCAGTGCTGTCAATGTAACAATCACATGTGGTCTCACTAGTCATAAGGGTTGGGTCTTCTTCCCAGAGCCAACCAATCAGAGGAAAGGGGTCGGTCTGATCTGTGTATGAACAAAGCGGATACAAAACTGAGTCAAGCAGAAGTATCTATAAGAAGGGCCAATTGTAGACACTAGTATGACAAACCCATGTTGTTTTTTTTTAATTGGGAAGTTATATTAAGTCCATGTTAAAGAGTCATTTTATGGAGGTCTAAATCGCTGAAATGCGGGACCTTTAAGCAACAGATATTAGAACACAAATGGTGCAGCAACACATTTAAATGGAGTATAACGAGCATATATTTTCATCCTCTCTGTAAAAACGACTAATTTAACGCATGTAACTGACTTCTTGTGACAATCTTCAAGTACATACATATGTATGTGTTCTACCCCTGGTTGAAATGGCACGCACACTAGAAAGAGCCACATTAAGGAAAAACAGGGGTGTCAAACAAAGTTTTGCAGCAGGCCACATTATGTTGGTGGGCTGGAATGGATGAATGGCATTTTCATTCATTTCAATGTGGAAAGGTGCTTTGAGATAAAAGTATTGAGAAGTGGAAGTTAAGGCACCACCTCAGTATCTTTTGGAACATGACCGATTCTTTTCCTATTCCTTACTTTCCCCATCATTCTTACATATCCCTTGGTTTTAAGCTGCGTGAGAGTAATTGGATTTCAATGAGCAGCTTAAAGCCTTTACAGCAAAGAAGTCCAAAGGACACCATTTCGTCGGGCCTTTCAAGGGAGATGCCCAATGATGACATCTTCACGGTGGACTCTTTATTGGGCCCCCCCTCTGCATTTCCACACTCTGGGCTCTGACTGTTTTGTAAAACTTTACTGCAGCAACTCAGTAATGTTTTCCAAATGACCCTTCACCTCAGTGCCTGTTTTTTGCACTGAGTTTGCCACAAGATAATGAAACTTAAAAACAGATGACTGAAAATGAACCCTAAGGGAGTATATACCTCAGACTTCCCTGTACAACAGAACTATTTTTCGGTCGATGTTGAGTTACATATTCCATAGACACAAAACAGATTGAGTTGTTGAACTGAAGCAAAGGAAGCTTACTGTACATCTTGAATATGGTTTCTATGCTAATTAGAATGTATCTTGGGGCACCTCGGTGACACCACTTCCTTTTTTAAATCTGCCAAATTCTTGGATTTAGGGCCTTGTTTGTCTCGAGCTTTCCCGTTCCTACGCCCACTGACTGCTGTGATCTGGCCCCCATTTATCAGCCGTGCGCCCTTGCGTTGCGCAATTATGGAAACGTGTCTTAACAGTATGCTCCGTGCACTCTAGCGCAGCTTTCATCCAATCCGTTTGTCATGCTCCTGCAGAGTTAAGATGGACAGACACTCAAACACAGTTGATGGCAGCGCCAGCTTGAGATGGGTTTAAATGACACTGAAGTCGCTGTATTGGAGGGGGGTGGGGGGGGGGGGGGTGTGGACCTTGCCTGCATTTTCCAAAGCCAGATGACCTCTTGTGGTAGTTTCTGTGAACTCCATGTCAGCACGCGCAAATGGTGGAGTTGCATAATGTGATGAAATTTAATACAACATTTGGAGCAGCAATTAAGTAAATGTCAGTCAAAACATTTATTATTGATACACTACACTACATACACTACTTCTAAGTAGTTATATTTTATGCATATAGCGTTCCACAAAAATGATTAGGGCCACTACTTACCATTATTTTCATATTTGAACAGTTGCTTTTTTATTATTATTTTTTGGGCGGGGGTGTGTGTGAATCTGACAATAAAGCATTTGTAATTGCCATGCCTTTAATCTAAAACAGGAAATTATCGCAAATGAGATGTTGAAAATGCACAATTTGTTTTAGTGATTGATTTGGTCTGTAATATGTCAGAAAATGGACATAAATATTAATCATTGGTTTCCAAAGTAAAAGCAGATGTTAGTAAAGTTATTTTGAGCTAACATTTTATTTTGATTTAATAAAAAGATGTGTACTAGTCTGCTGTCATGAAGTACCTAAGAAATCGAACAATATTTACTGTTGAGTGAATACCATTCCAAGTATTTGGATAATTTCAAGTCAAACAATGTCTCTCAATGATGAATAAAAATATCAAAATAGTTGTCAAATGATTTCATAATTGGTTAGGTGTTGTCATTGTTTCACACACCTCAAATACAAACATTTTTACTGTTGTCATAGGAAAAGAGAAGTCAAATCAAAGTGTTTAAAAATAGTTTTAGTAAACACAGTCTAGTCTTACTGGAAAGCCTTTCTGAACTGTTTATAATTTTTAAAATGTCCAACTCCAAAAGGCTGCTCAAAAGCATGTGCGTTCCCCAACTTAGGGGCAATGGACTCCAAGGGTCGATCACCTTTAGCTTTTAGTTTTGCGTGAGAAGCATTAAGTAGAAGACAGAAGACTGCACTGTCTGCACATGACAATGAAAATGACATCAAGTAAGGATGAGCCTGACCTTTGAACTTGTACGGAATCTTTAAATGAACTCTTGTGAAATGGACAAAAAAACTCTCCTTTGTATTGGAATTGTGTGCAGAAATGAGAGTAGAGTTTAGATGGTGGTTCCTCATGTCTTTCTCTCCATACGCTTCCCCTCAGCTCGACTTCTCCACCAGAAGGGACCACGGCACCGTCGTCGACCCAAGGAAAGAGTGGCACTCACAAAATCTGCTTGGTGTGCTCAGATGAGGCTTCCGGGTGCCACTATGGTGTGCTCACGTGTGGCAGTTGCAAGGTGTTCTTCAAAAGAGCAGTGGAAGGTGAAGCAGCCGCCAGCCACGATTATCTCTGACTCATGCATACACAACTTCATATTTGCTACTGCATATGCCATTGTTTGGAGGCACTGTGATCCCTTTCTAATGTTAGGGTGGTGTTCACTAGTGCGACTTGAGACTGACATCTGAAAAAGCTCACCAATTCCTCTTTAAAGGTTAAGTGTCATCCCTATAAACATTCTAAAATGGATATTGAAATGAAAAATACATATAATATTATTCACTTCAATGTCTGGACGAAAAAATAAATGCGAGCGGAGAGCGCGTCATCCGTTCGCAAAGTTGCGGAAGTCTCATTCAACATCCAAGTGGTCGCCATATTGGCTCCATTTACTGTCCGTGACGTCAGGCCAGACATTTGCCATTGAAAACACGCTGTGGCCCCTCTAGTGGGACACGCCCATTCAGAGACGGAAGCTCTTTTCACAATTGGGTGACGTGTCGAGGGCAATATTACCCTATTGTTTCTAGCCATATTCAGATTATATGCGGATCACTTCTAACTAACAAGAGACTCCGACAGTATGACAGTATTTAGCGTACTCCGCCGCGAGCGATCACAACGCCGCGGCCCTGTGCGACGAGCCGATCACGGCTTCAGCCGGGGTGGCACCGAGGTGGCTCATTGCAATGCCGAGCCGGACCGCTTTACGGCGTCGTCGTCGCTGGTGGCTGAGTGCGCCTTTGTCGGTTGCATTGTTTATCGCCGCCGCCATCGGCGGTGTTGTTTATCGCGGATGGCAGCAGCTATGAACAACGAAGCCGTGCTTGTACTCGAGCCCGACGCGCCAGCCGTCCGACACGCACATAGACACATTTGGCACCCCTGTCATACGTACGTGGATCTTTTGTTACATTATGAGAGACGGATTACGTGGTCCGCCCCAAACTATTAGTTTTTTTAGTAGCTGTATACACATTTAGCTGTTATTTAGAACCTTCGAAGCTCTCGTCATTTGCACCCGTGCAATCCATTTTTCACGAAAAACTAGGTCTTTTTGAAAAGTATGAAGAATGAATCCATCCTCCTGAGTGTTCGAGCAATATCCAGCAGTGCAAAGACCCAGCATTTTGGCTAACATGAAGGAACAACAAGCTATCTTCCCGCAGGTAAAACTAATAGAAACAAATTAGTCCACTTGAGGCCCCACCTGCCTCCGTCACTTCCTGCTTCTTGTCGAAAACAAATCCCTCGAGAGGATTTTCATGGCGGGAGTTACAAAAAGCCAAATACGTCAAAATCATGTTTTACAGTGAAAAAACAGATGGGTCCATACCGGCTGCCGGTTTTTCTTAAATAACATACTAAAAATCATCCATTTCGTGACACTTGACCTTTAATGTGGAACTGTGACTGGCAGATATTTTGACAGGTATAGTAAGTAAGTAAGTTTCTTTCGGCTTGTCCCTTTCGGGGTCGCCACAGCGTGTCATCTCAGTATATATTAGCATGTTTTACTTGCCACAAATACCGCTAATAGACCTACTTTGCATCTGTGCTTTTCTGTTTAGCAAAGTTGAAAATAAAAGAGGCCTGCTAGTAGTGTCCACTTCAAGTTTGTACAAATGGATACTCCTATTTCCTTCATATTTACATGTTTGAAATGTCACACGTCTGGGACTCAAAAGAGAAAACCTGTGCTAAAGACAGACAGTATTGAAATCATTTTAGGTGTGGAACTCTAAATTCAGACTTGCCTGTTTGCTTTAGTCGCCCACGGGCTAATTCTTTAAAAATCCACTTTCTAACCGGGGCGTGAAGGATGAATTGCAGTATAGCAGGAAGTCCCCATATTTTGTTTTTACAACTTGAATCTTATTCTGCTGTGCATCTTAGGACAACATAATTACTTATGCGCTGGGAGGAATGACTGCATCATCGATAAGATCAGGAGAAAGAACTGCCCAGCGTGCCGTTTCCGCAAGTGTCTGATGGCGGGGATGAATCTAGAAGGTACAGCCACGTGGTTGACTACGCGCGCCCGGAATCCTTTGAATCGCCATCTTGACTTATCTCTTTTACTGTTCTTCAGCGCGTAAAGCCAAGAAGAATCGTTTAAAAGGTATCCAGTCAAGCAACCCGCCCATGGTGCTACCCCCCAAGCCGGCCGAACCCCAAGCACTTGTCCCCAAGTGTATGCCTCAACTGGCCCCCACCATGCTGTCCCTTTTGAAGGCCATCGAGCCCGACACCCTCTACTCAGGCTACGATAGCTCCTTGCCTGACACACTTGCCTACTTCCTGACCTCCCTGAACAGACTGGGCGGCCGACAGCTGATCTCTGCAGTCAAATGGGCCAAAGCTTTGCCAGGTGGACCCCCACTCAGCCCCCGGCTTTTCTCAGCCATCACCGTATGGTGATGTGTTGTTGCCACTTGCCGTCTCCCTGTTAAACCGGACTCTCCTTCCACTCAGGTTTCAGGAACCTCCACCTTGATGACCAGATGACCTTGCTCCAGTGCTCCTGGCTCTTCCTCATGTCTTTCAGCTTGGGTTGGAGGTCTTACCAGCAGTGTAACGGCAGCATCCTCTTTTTTGCTCCTGACCTAATCGTGAACGAGTATGTGGCAATCACTTATTTCCATAAGTAATCTACAAAAAAAGAAAAAATGAAGGACTGCTTGAACACGCTGCTTCGGCCTCGCCTCTACTCGCTTTTCTCATGTGATTGAAGGGAGCGAATGAAGCTGCCGTACATGGCCGACCAGTGTGAGCAGATGATGAGGATTAGCAGCGAGTTTGTCCGGCTGCAGGTTTCCCTCGATGAGTACCTGTGCATGAAGGTCCTGCTCCTGCTGAGTATTGGTGAGTCTCTCTTCAGATCGGATCGCCTTAATACTTTGAAGCAGTCCGCAGAGATACGAGGACAAACACGCATGTTTGTGCAGTGCCAAAGGACGGCTTGAAGAGTCAGGCGGCTTTCGACGAGATCCGCATGTCGTACATCAAGGAGCTGGGAAAAGCCATTGTGAAGCGCGAGGAGAACTCCAGCCAGAACTGGCAGCGTTTCTACCAGCTCACCAAGCTGCTGGACTCCATGCACGAGGTTAGAAACCAGGACACAATCAGACAGGAGCTCGTCAGTATGAAATCAGGAACACAGTAGAGTCAAATAAAACGTGGTAAACATTCATATGCATTAATAACAGTGAACATGACAGTAGGAATTGTTTGTTTTCACGATTTTCTCTCTCTCGCTCTCTCTCTGTTTGTTTATATATATATATATATACATACACACACACACATATAAACAAATGACTTACTTGTGTACTTATTTCTGAAGTATAACTTGTAAGTGCAGTAGCCTATTTGTCTACATTTTTATGTCTGAAGTTTGGCAAAATTATTTTTGTTGCTTGGACTCATATTTTAAGTTTTCAAAATATTATGATTGCCCTGTATTTACACTGTTAGAA
Organism: Syngnathoides biaculeatus; assembly: GCF_019802595.1. Classification (NCBI taxonomy): domain Eukaryota; kingdom Metazoa; phylum Chordata; class Actinopteri; order Syngnathiformes; family Syngnathidae; genus Syngnathoides; species Syngnathoides biaculeatus. Next base: position 24,839,630 of record NC_084650.1, on the reverse strand, counting down.
GTAACCAGAGCTCACCATTTAACTGTGTTTTTAAAAAAAAAAAAATTGTACCCAAAGGGGGGGCACACCCCCTTTTGAACCCCCTCCCCCCAAGGCAGACATTTTCAGTGTTTTTCCAAATTGGTCATTCTCATCCCCGAGTATCGAGTTGATATTTGGAAACTGTTTGACTAGAGCTTCCACTTTGAAGTTCAAAGAGACCTCAAGACCAGATTTATTGACTTTTTCTGGGATTCTGCAGGTCCTGTTGTGATGTCAATTGATGTGTTCTCACACACACCGCCGCTTGTATGCCTGAATCGTGACGTACTCGGCTTGGCATACGTCTCGTATATTATTCTAAAATTAGCCAGTGTGCAAGTGTCATGAATCTGACTGTGGTTTTGCGTGTTCTCTCAATTTAGGAACATTTCTACACTAGTGTGCTAATAATTGTCGTCCAAGTCCATCGATCGCTGATCGATTTTCTTTCTCACTAATGGGCGCTCGCCTCAATGTTGTCATCTGTCCGTGCAGATGGTCGGTGGGCTTCTCAACTTCTGCTTCTACACCTTCGTGAATAAATCGTTGAGCGTGGAGTTCCCTGAGATGCTGGCCGAGATCATCAGCTACCAACTTCCCAAAGTCAAGGCCGGCGGCGTCAAAGCGCTTCTTTTCCACCAGAAATGACTGCTATCTCCAAACAACATGCACAACATGCCTTAATATCCGAGACCAACACCTACTTTCACCCTGAAGAGCGACAGCGAAAAGACTCTCAGCGTCTTTGGGAGTGAGAGGTCTGGAGGGAGCGGCCGCAGGTGCACAGAGGTTTTGTTTTGTTTTTTGTTTTTTTTAAAAAAAAAAAAAGATTTCTTAGGAATTGTTTGGAGACGAAAGCGCTTCACACCCATGTTGTCTCAGGTGGCTTCCTTTATAAATACACAACTATATCCAATAGATTCTATGTATAAATAACAGATTCTAATAGTATTTTCACATTTTTCCAGGTTGTAATCACATGGTAGAGAAACGTCATGACGAATTAGTATTTTTTAACGCTTTACTTTTCATAGGAGGGTGCGACTAGATAGCGACACTGGTCGATTATTGAGCTTCATTCTGTGCTTTTTGTCCTTTTTTATGTTAAGATAATTCCCAAGGACTGTTTTATCACATTAGCTATTCAAAAGGATGATTTCTCCCCAAGCTGACCTCTTCCAGGTTTACACGTTGTTTCACGAAAAGGGAAAGAAAAAAAAAATGTGCCTTTTTTTTTTTTTTGCGTTAAATATCATCTCAGCTATGTCTTCATACCTCTCGGGGCATGCCTCTCCTCAGCCCGTCGCAGTTTTACCCGGATTGTTCAAGATGCAGTTGCAATGCTTTCTTCTTAAACAGATGGTTTTGTTTTTGTTTTTTTTTTACCTTTGTCCTTTTGAGTGGATGCACGTACGCGTGTGAATATTCATCATTCATCATCCCACACATGAAATTGCCAAAGTGCGATGGAAGCACCTCGTATCCCCGCTGTGAAGGCTTTTAAAGACTGCGAAGGACAGCCGTGGGTTAGTCGCGGTCTACATGCGCCATTTTAGGTTTTAGCTTGCCTAATCTCAATTTGGCACCCCCCACTTTAGGTTCACCCTCGAATCAGTTGAACTGAATGTGATTTGCGTCGACCAATCAGAAAAGAGATCCTATTTTCATGTGGATTGTAGCTTATTAATGCATCTGAAGGGTGCAACCGGTCAGCTGGGATGGTGATTGTGTGTGTGCGCGTTTGTGTGGGTGTGGTAGCATCACTTTGGGTCTTGGGGGATTGATCCATGTGTCACAAGCAAAATCATCTCAGTATTTTACGAAATATGGCCACCTCCGCTTTTAAACCGAAACACGTCACTAACGCTAATCCTCATGTAGTGGTTCTGTTATTCTACTGAAGAGAGATTACTCGATATCTGTTGAGGTTTGGCTTAGAAAGAATTCTTATATGTTATGCTGATTTTATATATATATATATATTTTTTTTTTATTCTTAATTTTACAATGGTTCAGAAATCGTAATTGGTAGTATCATAAATATGAGATTATGACTGTATATGGCAAGGGTTTCCAAAATTGCATAAAGTCAAGATGCAAATTAAAATTTGCTTCTTTCCCAGAAACCAAAACATGTATTTGAAGTTGTTTGGGGAAAAAAAGTAATCCCTCTGAATTAGTGAGAGAGAATATTTACCTAAATGTGACAATGCTAGAGATATTAGTTCAATGGATTTAATATGTTTAAAATGCTAACCACCCAGAAATGCGTTTATAGGGTTTTAGTTTTAGACAGAAAATGAAGATGCAGTAGACTTTTCTGCAATTTACTGAGTTTACCAAGCCAGGTGATCACAGCACGATGCGTGATCACACCGGGTTGTGAAAAAATGTTTTGTTGCTTGCTCGTTTGTTCTTCTGATTATGGGAAATTTCACCTCGCCGAATCCGAAAATGACATCCGTTTCCTTGTTCGGATCAGCTTTTTATACCAAGTTAGTTGTAAGTTTATTCATCAAATGTTACAAAACTTTGCTGACTGTAAATGGATTAATAGACGTTGATAAATCAGTACACAATAGAATGCCAGGGCAAGGTCCTTTTTCAAAAATTAGCATTTTGTACTATTTGAGGGGAATAAAAACTTCACATAGAGTTGTGTTCACGGGCATGAATGTCAATTGTACTGTACTTTATTTGAACTGTTTGTTAATCACAGGATCTTCCCTGATTAAAATAATAATAATAGTAAGATTGGGTGCAGATTTAGGATGTTCCCTAAGCTACGTTTGATGTGTAGCCTTTATTGGAGTGGACAATGTTAACATACCTCTGAATTAAATGAGAGGTCACGATTCTCCTTACGCCCCCCCACCGTGAAGTCCCCTTGTACAAGTTGTCTTAAAAAGTGAGCTGCAGTACTTTAAAATGTGTTCAGTCAAGAAGCCCCACAGGCTAGTGAGGAAGACCAAGATGAGCCTTCCTCTGCCTCCTCCTCCTCCTCATGGCAAGTCCACAGTTTGCTTTGCGGGTGTGTTGTGGCCGATGAGGGACGTTTGACTGTTTCTGTTCCGCCGCGCCGGACTGAAATTATTTTTATTTGGGCTCTTGTAAGTTCTCCCCCCCCCCCCCCCAACACCTCTAGGCTGCTCCTCTCTTTGTGTTTGCACGGTCTTTGTGTTGGACCCTCAAGCCGTTCAGCCTCCTTTGGATGTTACCAATGCCGACAGGATACGTGCTTTGTGGGTTCAGCACAAAATACTCCACTTTTACGGCTTGAATTGGAATTGTGAGATTGTTGAGTACAACGTGGATGAATCAGTTGGACAAGTCATGAACTGGGGTGCGTGGCTTATTGGTGGATTGTGTCAAATGGTAAACGGCCCTCATTTATCTTGGAAACATCAGTATAAAGACCAGCCAAGATAATGATTTTCAATTGTAATACTGTAACCCTAAAACCGATTAACCAAAAATGCTCTTAGTATCTAGTAATAATAATGAAAATTACGAAAAAAAAAACCCAAAAGGCACTATTACAGATAAGGTTAGTATTGTTTGTCCCCTAGGAACTATGAAATAGTTTCCGAAAATACTGAATAGTGCAAGTCTGCGAGTAATGGAAGATCCTCTTAAAGGTTTCTAATTATCTTTAGATGCCACAAGATAGTAGCAATGCACTACTTTTGTCTCAATGAAGTGCCTCGTCTCACTTCAACACAGTTCCTTTTCACAAAGATGGCAGCAAGGTATTCCTTTTGTCTACAAGAAGCTCCTCAACTCACTCTAACCTTTTGGTCTGCCTTTAATGAGTCTTTGAGGCAAGCTCTCCTCTCTCTGGGGTTGAAGATAGCGAGGTGGTTCAAAAGTTCCTGGGGCGTGGGGCCGGGGAGCTCCTCACAGCTGTGGATGTTGTGGAGGTTTCCTGTTTGTGACATGCTTTTGCAACATCGCATGGTCATCGCAGACAGTGTCTCTAGATTGGGTGACTGAGGTGGTGGTCCCCCTTATTAAGAAGGTCTGTTCCAACCACAGGGGGATCACAGTCCGCAATCTCCCTGCCAAACTCTATTCCGGGGTCCTGGAGAGGAGGGTCCATTGAGAAGTTGAATCTCAAGATTCATGGGAACCAGTGTGGTTTTTGTCCTGGCTATAGAATATTGGACTAGCTCTTCAACCTCGGCAGGGTCCTCGAGGGTGCACGGGAGTTTTCCCAACCAGTCTCCCTACATGAATTTTGGGGGCCTTTGAGAAGTGTCCGTCAACGTGACCTGTGAAGGGTCCTATGGGTACCGCAGCCCCCAAATACGGGCTGAGGGTTTGATCGGGATTACCGCCAGCGAATCAGATTTGATTGTTGCAGATGTCTGTGGTGGTGAAGAAGGAGCTGAGCTGAAAGTCCAAGCTCTCGATTTACCAGTCAGTCTAGTTCCAATCAACATGAATTGTGGGTCATGGCCGGGCCCAAAATGATTAGCCTCTGCAGGATGGCCGGTCTCTCCCTGAGAGATGCGATGAGAAGCTGGGTCATCCGGGAGGGGCTCAGAGTATACCCACTGCTCCTCCGCGTTGGGACCAGTAAGATGAGGTGGGTCGGGGATCTGGTTAGGATGCCTCACGGTCACCTTCCACGGTCAGGTGTTCCGGGCACGTCCCGCTGGTTTGAGGCCCGGGGGACGACCAGAACATGATGGAGAGACTATGTGTCTCGCTTGGGCTGCGAATGCCTCAGGTAGCGTTGGATGAAGTGGCTGGGGGGGAGGGAAGTGTGGGCTACCGTGTTAAAGCTGCTTCCCCGCGACTCAAATCCAAATAAGAAAAAGAAAATGACAATTCTTGTTCATTTTCCTTTTTTTGGGGGGGGGGGTGGGGTCCTCATCTGTCAGCTCTTCCCCCGTCCCTCCATTTATAGGTTCACAAAACAGCACTTTTGTCATCTTTATTATTAAGGTTTACTTTCACATTAGTATACACTCATCTCTGCTGTTGCTGCTCTTTTGAATCACATATAGATATATATAAATATATATATATATATATATATATATATACACAAATACTTTAAGTACTAATACTTGCCTCATCTTGTTCGGAATATGCAAGAGAATCGACAGATAAACTATCACCACCACGTCAACATATAAGCTATTTTCACACAGGCCAGACATTCAGGAACACACAAACACAAACATAGATCAGACCACGCGTATAGACACACAGACATAGAACCGATGTTTGCTTGACTGCAACATGACCAAAGCACTTACTCTCCACACAAACTCAACAAGTAGCGCCGCTTTGGTTTGTGTTTTTTTTAATATATAAAATGAAACACGATGCCGTCGGTGAAATTGTGGTAAACTGTGAATAGAATAGCCTAGGACAGGAGTCAGGTCTTTGCCACGCCGAGCGTTCGTGATCGTCATCAGCCGGCTTGAACGGGAAAAGATTTGCACTAGCCAACTGTTGTTTGGAAATCGATTTTGTACAAATGCTATGCAGACATTCGTAGTTTTGTTAAGAGCAAATACGGGCCCGTAAATGCTCCGTACATACAAAGGCTTTATGCGATCAGGATTTTGAGCCCGATCAGGCACGGCGAGTTAAAAAAAAAATAATGGATGGTGTAATGCCTATTTAACATTACTTGCTCATTTACAGTACATACTTGTGTACTGTATAATGAGCGTCCTTAAAAATATCTTGTCAGGTCAAAGCAACATTACAACATGACGGAAATAATGGGTGCTAGCGTACTGTCATCAAATTACGTGAGACACACTGAAAGTTTCCGGCATGATTCGACAGAACATAGGTACAAAACGGTTAGTGCTAGCACTACCTTTCCGGGCTACATTACATTTTGTTGCTTTCTTGCAAGCCGTATCGCGTGACATGAGCAGAACTCAGGCAAGCCTTCAAAGAAAAGTCCTCTCCCGAGCACCGGTGACCACCAGCACACGTTTTTCTCCATTTTGTTCTCACAAACACGACGTGATCGATTGTTGTTGTCGTGGCCGAGGTAACGAGGGTATCCGGTCAAATTTGAGTCGGCAAGATGAAGCCCACTGATTGTAAGACGGGATGCAGTGGTATCGGAATCCAAGATTGCAGTAGTCTGACATAGAGCAATTGTCAAAATTTGTCTTGTAGTCTAATGCGGGCATTACAAGATCTCTGCCCCACACCCCAACAACATTTTTTTTTTTTAATAACTATTGGCTGTCAGATATTTCCAGTACTATGTCAAATGATGCTTGACAAGTCTTAAAATTAAACCAGGTTTTGGATTCAAATATACTGTACACGATGGCTTTCGCAGAGCCGATCAATGATGTCGTTGATCGGATCGGCAAATTATGACATTTCAGCCCATCAGCATAAAACGCTAATTATCGGCTGATGTCAAGCAGGCCGATCGGATCGGTGTAAAGTCTAAAAAAAAATATATATATATATATATATATATATATATATACACACACACACACACACACACACACCCTGTGTAAAGACAATATGAACATTTTTTGGATATGCTCTCATGTTTTTGTTTCCTTTCTGCTGTAGTGCCACTCCAGTTCCGTCTTTTCCTTGCCTTTGCGCTTGGTACCTCTCCATCCATCCTTATGTAAAGGCCTGTACATGCTGTAGTTTGCCATGACCCCCGGATTAAACAAACAAAAAAAATGTCATGTAATTCTTTGTAATTCAGTGTTCAAGTACTTGTTCATCAAATAAAAGCGCTTCCCATCTTGCAATTGGATGTGGTGATTTCGGGCTACTTAAGCTGGATTGACGTTAGTATAAAATATTATTTTTTTACATTTGAACCTTTTGAGTTTCAATTTGCATGATGTTCAGGTTGTGGGGTGAAAACACTCAAAGTTATTTTTAATACAAGTTATACTGTACTACCTTTTTTTTGTATTGGTTATTGTACAGTCTTTCTGTCAAATGTTAATCCATTCGCTTTCCCCTAAATAACTTTTTTAATAAGAAAAATGGGACTTTAATATTGAACTTCAAAAACATAGTGATGTCATGTCATTATCCAAGCTGCCTGTCCTCACAAGGGTCGCCAGAGTGCTGGAGCCTATCCCAGCTGTCAACGGGCAGGAGGCAGGCTATACTCTGAACTGGTTGCAAGCCAATCGCAGGGCACATACAGACGAACAACCTTTCGCACTCACAATCACACCTACGGGCAATTTAGAGTGTTAAATCAATGTTGCGTGTTCTTGGGATGTGGGAGGAAACCGGAGTGCCCGGAGGAAACCCACGCAGCCACGGGGAGAACATGAAAACTCCACACAGGCGGAGCCGGAATCGAACCCGGGTCCTCAGAACTGTGAGGCCAACGCTTTACCAACTGAACTGCCGTGCCGCCCATTTTTTTTTCATCTTAACATAAATTAAGGACTCTAGTAGACCAAAGATTACAATAAGGTAAAACAAAATTTTGATGCAGAAAAACTATTGACAATTTTTTTGTTTGCGCTTTCAATTTGAGCCAGTCCCATCTCCAAACTCCACCTGATGCTTCCTTCAAGAATAGCATCCTCTTAAAGCACTCTTTCTGGGAAGAAAAAAAAAAAGTAGGTGGGTTGATTGAAAACTAAATTGCCCACATATTTTAAGACCGGATGAGCCGAGTCAAATGAATACACGCACTCACTTATATAGACTACAATGATATTACTTATATTGATCTTTCCAAGTAAAAAGTACTCACCTTGCTTTACTTGCTCAGTACGATTCCACAATTTTATCCTGTTGGATTTCAATATGAAGTTTCTGAGCCGTCAAACTTTTTTTTGCATTGATCGCCAACGTTTCGCTGTATCTCTGACATTGCATCCTGCTCTGTCCAAAATCTTAATTCCGTGTACATATCCTTGCGTGAAATAGTTGATACTTATCTCTATGAACCCTCTTGGACAGGTCTGGCAAATTTGTTAAAAAAAAAAAAAAAAAACATACTGCAAGGTTACCGGGAATACGCGATAGAGAATCCACTTCAAGCCTGTTCTGTTCAGTCGCCATTTTGCAAGATTGTGGGACGTGGCAACTGTAGCTAAGGGGGGCCAAGCTGAAGATCGTCAATTGGAAAGGTCCGTTGGCTGGCAACCAGTTCTGCGTGTACCCCGCCTGTCACCCTGTGAGGATAAGCAGCTCAGCAAATGGATGGATCTTGGTCAGTGCTATTGACACTGTTCATGCCAGCAGTGAAAGCTTTGCTGTCCATGACAGCTCACTGCTAATGTCCTATTTATGGGCTCCACATATGTATTATGTTTTGAAATTACCCAATACATTCGTTTACAACGTTCTTCAATAAGAGAAATAAAAGTCATTGAGTAACATATGTAATCGGCAATGACTTTACAATTCGCCGAGGAGATGAAATTCTATTACTGTCCCTGCTCGCTATCCGTACTTGACTCGTCTATAGGGACCGTTCCAACTCCGGCACGCGTCTCCATCCCCGCGCACGCACGCACACCCTCCCCACTCCTAAAAGGTGTTTTATCCATTTTTTCCCCCCACTTGTGGAGGCCCGCTGGAGGATGACTTCCACCCGGCTGTACTGCATGAACGGCGGACATCACCTGCAGATTCTCCCCGACGGGACCGTCCGCGGCCAGAGGGACGAGACGGACGTTCACAGTAAGATGAGGCGTTCAAGGACCCTCCGTGCAATACAAAACAAAACCGGGTCATTATCGTCGCTGATAGCGTCGTGATGCATTCGTGGGTTCCGTTCCCACTCAGTGACGGTGTGGATGTGAGGGCGAATGGTTGTCCGGGTCTATTTGTGCTCTGCGACTTGACAGGGGACCGGTTCTGGGTCCACTCCGCCTTTTCCCGGAGTCACCAGGGATTGCCTCCGGGTTCCAGCACCACACAATAACGCAGTTCTTGCTTCATCAACCTACTGTATTACACAAGTGTTGCTCTATTTATTTATAGTTTCCATTCATCCATTTTCTTAGCCGCTTATCCTCACAAGGGTCGCGGGGAGTGCTGGAGCCTATCCCAGCTGTCAACGGGCAGGAGGCGGGGTACATCCTGAACTGGTTCCCAGCCAATCGCAGGGCACGTTGAGACAAACAGCTGCACTCACAATCACACCGAGGGGCAATTTAGAGTTTGAAATCAATGTTGCATGTTTTTGGGATGTGGGAGGAAACCCACGCAGGCACGGGGAGAACATGAAAACTCCACACAGGCGGGGCCGGAATCGAACCCGGGTCCTCAGAACTGTGAGGCCAAGGCTTTACCAGCTGCTCCTCGGTGCCGCCTTATTTATAGTTTATACAATCATTTTTATGTTACCCATTGCTCTTGTTTTCTCTTTTAATTGAAATATTTTTAGCGCAATATATTTGTCTAAAAGCTATCATGACAATTGATAGCTTATTATTCTTTATTATTATTTTTTCATTATTATTATTATTATTTATTTATTTATTATTTTATTTTTATTATTCTTATCCCTCATGATATTCGAGCATAATCATTCAGGTACTCATCCTTCATAAGAACAATTCCCTTTTGTTTCTAATTCCAAGAATAATGAACATTGAAGTTGTAAGAAGAAAAAGTGTCAAGTAGCAACAGGAATGCCAACATTGTAGATTGAGTTTAAGATGAAGTAATTGTGTGGGATGGTAGCGATTAAAAATAGATTTTTGTCACTTTTAGGTTTTAAGTTGTTGGCTTTTTTGGAGACTTGACCAGACCGGCTGGTAAAGCGTTGGCCTCACAGTTCTGAGGACCCGGGTTCGATCCCAGCCCTGCCTGTATGGAGTTTGCATGTTCTCCCCCCGTGCCTGCGTGGGTCTCCTCCCACATCCCATAAACATGCAACATTAATTGGGCCCTCTAAATTGCCCCTAGGTGTGATTGTGAGTGCGATTGTTGCTTGTCTCTGTCCCACTCTCAAATGCAGCGGGATGCAGTGGTCCACCAAATTACCGTATAGAGCACTGGTGTAAAACTCAAGGCCGGGGGCCAGATCTGACCCGCCACATGATTGGATGTAGCCCGTGACGCCAAATCTAGAGTGTCAATTTCCATGATTTTTGTCAACATCTGCACCAAAATTTCAAATTGTCATACATCATAAATGCCCAAGTTGTGATATTACAAGCATTTATGTGTTACCAAACGTGAATAGTTGAAAACCACATTACCCTTGATTTCGGATTCCTAAACTAGGACATAAATTGATGATGTAAATATGATGTGATGGCTAAATATTTTTGTTTCACAGTCATAGCGGCCCTCTGAGGGAAACCGGAACAACAATGTGGCCCATGAGAAAAAGGAGTTTGACACCCCTGTTATAGAGTTAAATCACGCGCTGCATCAGATCTACACCGGTTATGAAAATAGAGGCGATTTGCATTACCCCCTCCCCTCTCAGCATTTATTTTCATGACTCGGGTGGTGTTTTTGTCAGCATTTTTGCAGCTCAGAGCCGTGGCTCCAGGCGTGGTTGTCATCCGAGGACGACAAACGGGACAATTTTTGGCCATGAACGAGGAGGGCCACTTGTACGCTTCGGTAAGGTTTTGCACATATACGTCAAAATAGAAAGCAGCTCACCTAACATACGTGAAATGACGCCGTTCCGTCTCTCGTGTGTCGTCTCTCAGCCTTCCGTAAATGATGAGTGTCACTTCCTGGAGAGGCTGGAGGAGAACCACTACAACACGTACCGGTCTCACAAGTACCAGGAGAACAGCTGGTACGTGGCGCTGAAGAAGAACGGGAAACCCAAACCGGGTCCCCGGACGCACATTGGACAAAAGGCCATCTTCTTCCTCCCCCGCCGGCTGGATGCCGACACCGGCACTTAGCAAAAAAATGTCATGACTCACGAGACGTCCTCTATGGGTTTTCAATCTGTGTAATATATGTGTGCAGTGTTTTACAAAAATGAGTACACCCTGACATTTATTTGCAATAATTTCACATCGTTCAATGGGACATCACTGAAGAAACTTAGCGACAGTTTTATGCTCTGAGTAGTAAATTTAATGTCCCGTAAACACACAGCCATTAATGTCAAAACCAGTGCGAACAAAAATGAGGACGTATGCAATGGCAAGATGTGAAACCATTGACAATTTTCACTCCCAAGTTGCACGTGATTCTTATGAGGTCTCATGTGTAAGATAGAACCGATTTATTAAATATGGTGTTCTTGCTCTCACACTCTCTAATATTGGTTACATGATTTTTAGTTGAAGCCATTATATAGTATGGGCGCACTCACTTTTGTGTGACACTGAATATCGACCGCATCACTGACTGCGTGGGTTGTGATCTTACTCATTGTGAATGTGATCGTGAGCGGTTGTCTGCACGTGCCTTGCGATTCACCGGGTGACCAGTCCAGGGTGTATTCTGCCTTTAGCCCGAAGTCAGCTCCGACCGGCTTTGAACAGGATAATCCATGGATGTCGACTGCTTATTGGAACGAAACTACAGGATGGCGATTTTACTGATAAAATCTTTGCGCTGACAAAGATTAACCTATTGAAATTTAACAGAGTATAACAGATGCCCTTCAACTTCCACTAACATTGTAGCAATTTTGCCTCAGACGCTGCCACCCAGTGGCCATTATGCACGTGGCTAAATCCGGGTAGATAACTTTTTTTAACCCATGCTATTAACTCCAACATTCAGATAAGTGCTTTTAAATACTGTAACGTGATACCTCTAACAATTGCATCCTCTCGTATAATTTATCATAGAATTATTTTTTTCTTTAAAACGGTATATATTTCTGTCTGCTACTACTCCATCTACATGTAGTTCAATGCTAACCAGTTAGCTGCGGACAAAAAAGGCCTCAGCTCGTGAAACAAAGACGTCAATATTTAAGATGAATCATATACGAAACTTTGTATTTATGGTGAAACAGGCGTCAACAGCTTTTAAAATAACATTACAGGGTCCATTGTGCGCCGTGGTGTCATATCTATACCGATGTGTGAATGTAGTAATCTAAAATGCTGTAATGTGGAAAAATAGTTCATTAAAATCAAAATGGAATGAAAAAAAAATGGTTGAACAACTGTAATAAGGACTGAAGATAGTAAAAGAACCCAAACCAGTGCTGCTAACCAAATGTAGATACTGTAGTTATTGATGATGTAGCTTTGGCCAACTATGCATGCATACAGCTAATTGTTGAAGTTGAGTACTGGTGTTTTACAAAATATGAACATGAATAAATATGTTGCATAGCAAAGTTTACCTTGTCATTGCTTGCTTGCAGTCTGCCAACTCGGGGCCCGTGAAGCCCTTTAAGACTTTTGCGATCAGGAAATAAACTTGAATATTTGTAGCTTCAGCAAATAGACCATGCACAGGAATTGTATTTAAAAGTGACATTTATTGAACCAAATCTTCCTTTCTGTACAGTCATAACAACAAAACCTCAAAGATGTCCTCTACAGCACTTGAAATTTACATCAAAGCCCAAACAGTAAAGTTTAAATCATTAAGGCAAAAAAGAAAACTGTTGTGCTTCCATGGAAAAATCTTCTGACGTGGAAATCAAGAAAAGAAAAATGATCACAATGTGATTTTAAGCATGAGGTCAAATGATTTTTGTCAGTCATTTAAAAGTGCTCCTGCATAAAACATTCTTCAATTTTTATTTTTTACCCAGACAGTAAACCTCTTAAACTCAATTTCAAATATGTGAAAATAAAGTCTAGATCACAAGGGGGGGAAAGCAAAATTTTGGCATGTTGTAAATACAGCAGTAAATTATCTCCTAAAATCTCACCTGGGTTTGTGTGATCCCAGCACAGATGACTCCGCATATTGGAACTCTCGCATTCATTTTTCACTTCTTTGAAATCCTTTTTGAAGAATAAAAAGTTCCTCTCCTCCATATAATTGAGCAAAAACGGGCAAAAATCACAACATGCATGATGTGCTGGAAACGCTGCACCTGAGTTGTACAGAACCAAGCATTTAATAACACTAAACCAGTCATTCCCAATCTGCTAAGGAAAAGTATCCAATATAACTTCATTGGTCAGAACTTTTCTTTTTTTTAAAACCACATCTAACGTGTGGACACAACATGTATCTCATTTTTGTAACACTTTAGCCGGGCAGTAAAATATGTCTTTAGTGCAATGAAGGTTGGGAAACGCTGCACTAGACAAAGTATTGGGAAAGATTTCTTGCACTGTGTCCAAATGACTTCATTTCGGTGAATAATTCAACTTTACTTGAAAACACTGTTCTAACCCTCAAGCCTCAAGTTGAGCTATACTGCGCAGTCATTTACAGCTGTGCAAATGTGTGAAGAAAGCCTATACAACAGTCACGATAAAACCATGAGGAGGCGCTATAGAGTGAGTTGCATGCTTATATGGTGCATGTTCAAAGACTTGTTGGAACTTCCAAGAAGCCATGCTTGGAATTATAGCAAAACAATATTAAGGCATCACTTATTAAATGTTACACACAAGATGGAGATACCATGCGCGACTAATGACTACACTGAGGGACGAGTACCGCTAACCACTTTCCGTGAATAGAATCGCAAACAAAGAGTCAACCATTTCCCCAAATCGTTTGTTTGCGTGAGGGGCGTCTTTTTCCGTTTGATTTCTGCGCTGTGTCATCATGTCCTCTTCCTCCACATCTGAGCAAGTAAATTAAGAAAATAGAAAGTATATTAGTTCTTGCACAGAAATGACCACCCAATCATAGTGACGTTGGACTCCATTTGCCCAATCAAACGCACCCAGGCAGTCACATGACAGCACACCAAGTCTTAAGTATAATCATTAAATCATTTCTTCAATGTTATTTTGATGTACTTAAATATCAACCTTGTAATGTCTTACAATTTTTGTATTTTCCTCCATGCAGTACTGCTGCTGAAATAATGCACATTTCTCCATTGTGGGCATGGGTTAGTTATCATACATGTTTGATAAATTTACAATGTTCAAATCTGATTGTACCGTTTTGTATGGGGCTGGAGCTTTGGATTTTAAAATTACAATATTGTACACATAACTGCGGGCTGCCCGCTGTTTTTGCTCTCGCCATGAGAACATCCTGCTTCGCTGGCCAAAAATGTGGTGTGTCACTAAGACAATTTCTTGTGGCACAATTTGCCTAAAGATTTTTTTTCAATTGATTGAGCTAAAGTTATATTGTTGTGTGATAATTTAAATTGCACATTACCATTTTATATTTGTGTAGTTGATGTTCATGCTTTGGGTAAAATGGAGAAAAAAAAAAAAAAAAAAAAAAAAAACGTTAAATTACTCAAGGTAATCTGAACCTGAGTATTTGAGTTTTCAATAAATACTTGCTCTTATGCAAGTAAAGAGAGGCCTATATTTTTCATTTACTCGAGTCACATTACTCTAATTTAACAGTACCATTACTTGAGTACAATTAATGGCCACTCTCCTCACCTTTGGTGCTCGTCCACCGACCAAGTGTTTGTATTTGTATTGATTTGTATTTCCAAATTTCTGACATTTATATGAGCAAGCGGTTCTTTAGTTCTGCCGCGCTGCGACGTAACGAAGGTCCCACCTCGGCCTAATAGATGAAGAGCACCCTTGTTCGGGGCAGACTCGCGTAGGTGGGATCACCCAGTTTCCGCACTCGGGAGTAGTTCACAAAGCCCCTGACGAACAGCATGAAGCCTGCGATGCAAACAAAGGAAGTTGACTAGTCTGACAACAATTACTATTATTCTATTTATTTATTTTTTAGCTCACCCAGGGCCAGGAAGACCCACCACAGCCAATACTGGCCATCAAAGTAGCCAGGGAAGTAGGTAGAAAACTGCAAAGAGCAGGAGACAACCAATCAGCACACAAGACAGATACTATAAATGGAAATACATAATAATGCAGGTCTCCCCAAAAAAAAATAATGCCTTGCCACTACAACTGTCAGCAATGAAACTAGAAATAAATTACAGTGGACTTTTTTTGTAGCATAAAAAGAACAATACAAATGTGTTTTGTACTTTTTTCAGCAACTTCAATTGTGCATGTGGCAGGGTTTGGGATTGAACCTCTGTCGCATCAAACTTTCTCGAACCAGCAGTGCATACGTGTCATTAATCTAAACGAGCTCTCACCCTGACGATCAGAACCCATTTGATGAGGGACAGGCCAAAGCCCGAGATGGCTCCGTAGCGACCGGCGGCTGACGTGGTCAAGCAGAAGGACAAGAAGAAGCCGATCCAGTTGAAGAGAAACGCCACTGAAAGACACGAGTTGTAAACAGTTCATTAGTTTTTGGGTTTTTTTTTTTCCAATCTTAAAAATTTGTTGATGAGCAGGTCAACATAGTGTGTGCGACCTCAGTTCAATCGGCATGCATTTCCCTTATCTTCGGCTTATTTTGCAACACGTATGGAAAGCCTTTTGAGCATTTGATATCTTTGGTGTCCATCTTGAGGTCCACAGTTCTTGTCAGACCTTTGTCCTCACCTCCTTCAGCGTGTTACAATGATTCGTATCTTTCAAGCAACATTTTTCCCACTACTCGTGACAACATGGACCTTAAGATGGACATCAAAATTGTAAACACATTATATGTACATACACACACTTTTTTTCTTAATTCAATTTACTTGTATGAGTTACTGATCACAATGGTAAAAAAAAACTAATATTCAAATGATTTAACTCAGTGCAATTTTTTTTTTATATCCACTGTTGAAGTGTCTTGTTCCTGTTTTTGCAGGAGCAAAACGGTATAAGATACTTTCTCAAGCGTAACTTTGCTTTATTTTGTTAGTTTACAAAGGTTTTACTGTTATTTTATAAAGATTTTTATTATTCTTTCAAATTATTTATTACTATATGTATTTATTACTAATCATTTATTATATATTTTCTTATTTTATTTTTATTATTTTATAAAGATTTTATAGTTAAAATTAAATATTGTTCAACAACAACAATTGTTTTTCCACATCTATATTGCATTTGACATTCATTCTGATTTGAAATGGATTCAAATTGACCCCTCCGTGGATATTGCGCAATCCGCGTCACTGACCAATCAGAGGCCAGAGATCTGCATAAACCAAACCCCGTTTTTGCTCTCGCCATTTTCTCAGACAACATTGCATGGTCCAGTATAGGTTTTGTTAGCGTTTTATCGCGTATTTGGGTTATTTAACAAAAAATATGGTTAAGAGGTGTAGTCACGGACTTTGTAATAGTGACGACAGGTATCCTGAAAGGCTAGTTGGTGGAGTTCGATTCGTACCCTTTCCAAAACCGAAGACCCAGTACGAAAAATGCCTTTGATGGATCAAACTTTGTGGAAGACTGCATCATCAACTAAATCCATCTAATATCAATCGGAACACATATGTTTGCACGAAGGTATGCCCTATATTTGATTTTCAATACATGTCTCGTATAAATGAATTCGAAGTTCTTCGCTAGCATAACACTGCTGCGTGTGAACGATTGCCACACTTATTCTTTGTTGCGCGATATTTAGCGATGATCGGACTGCACAAACATGATTTCTGCTGGCTCGCGGCCGCGAAGCTTAACCAGACTGTGTTTGCACGAAGATATGCCCTAAATTTGATTTTTAATACACGTCTCGTATAAATGAATGAGACGTTCTCCGCTAAATAACGTGTGAACTATGACACACTTCTTCTTTGTTGAGCGATATTTAGCGATGATCGGACTGCACAAACGTGTCGCTTTCTTGCCGGCTCGCGCGCCGAAGCTTAACCAGACTGTGTTTGCACGAAGATATGCCCTAAATTTGATTTTTAATACACGTCTCGTATCAATGAATGAGACGTTCTCCGCTAGCATAACAACGCTACGTGTGAACGATTGACACACTTCTTCTTTGTTGAGCGATATTTAGCGATGAACGGACTGCACAAACGTGTCGCTTTCTTGCCGGCTCGCGGCCGAAGCTTAACCAGACTGTGTTTGCACAAAGATATGCCCTAAATTTGATTTTTAATACACGTCTCGTATAAATGAATGAGACGTTCTCCGCTAGCATAACACCGCTACGTGTGAACGATTGACACACTTATTCTTTGTTGAGCGATATTTAGCGATGATCGGACTGCACAAACGTGTGGCTTTCTTGCTCGCTCGCGGCCGAAGCTTAACCAGACTGTGTTTGCATGAAGATATGCCCTATATTTGATTTTTAATACACGTCTCGTATAAATGAATGAGACGTTCTTCGCTAGCATAACATTGCTATGTGTGAATGATTGAATGAAATCAGAAGCATGGCGTCTCTCTCAGTTCAGAATGTATTGTATTTAGAATCTATAATATATCGTTGATTTGAATGAAATCAGAAGCATGGCGTCCGTCTCAGTTAACAATGTATTGTATTGTATTTGCCATTTTTTAAGAATTGTTTGTCTTACGTCAGCGCACATGGCGTGACGTCACTTCAGGAGGCGTGGTTAAGTGCCCTGTACGGAGGGCTCAATTATTCAACAGTTGCTCACTGCTTGAGTTGAGGAGTTTTACTTTTTTACTCAAATAATACTAAAGTAACAGTAATCTTAATTGAATACAATTTCCAGCTTCTCTACCCACCTCTGGTTATAGGCTAAAATTGTCCTACCGGTCTGCAGAAATACGGTTGTGGATATAAATATTACTAGTAAGGCAAAATTGTTCTAATGGTGTCTCCAAGAGAAGAAATGGCGAACATGTTTCTTACTGAAGAACGTGAGCATGAATATGCCATCATTGCCTATTCGCAGCTGATCGGCATCCTCAAAGTTGTCCCGAGCCACAAAGTCCTCCTCCTGCAAAGATGGAAGTAATGCTGCTTTGTCTCACAGGAATAAAGTGGACGCGTTTGGTGATGAAGCAACGACTTACCGCCACTGTTTCGTTGACGAGGGGAACGATGGCCTCTGCCTTGCTTCTCTCCGCTTCATCGTAGGAGGGCAAAGTCGTGGCGACGCTGTAGGATGGGGGGTTGGGGAATCTGCTGCCGTCTTCCTTGTATTCAAAGAAAGCTGGGGGGGGGGGGTGTTAGTTGTTTAGTTGCAAATACATATCCATGAAATGTTGCCTTTGCGTTTTTAACAGCTCACTGTAGTGCTAAAAGCATACACACTCTTGTAAGGACAAAATTTAACTAATACCGTTTGAAATTACTGCGTAACTACTGAGTCTGACATTTTCTAGCACTGCTTGAAAGCGTGGGGAGTATTCGTAGTACCCCATATAGTCCCCTTAACGTATCCCACAAAGCTTTTTAAAAAGTAGTAAACAACTAAAAACCGGCATTTGTGTGTGTGCATGTGAGTGCTCCACCACCCCCGGAACCCTTGTGAGGATAAGCAGGTCAGAAAATGGATGGATGGAAATGATGAGACGGGCATGATGGGAGGAGTTTCATCTATTGTCACAGAGCTTTGAGCAAAGAGGGCGCGGACGATGGCAGGGGTTAAGAGGAATAGAAACACAACACTTTGTATTGCATAAGATACTTGTGGCCAAAAATAATAATAATAAACAACAACAAAAAAAATCACCTGTTACAGTATGTATAGACACATAGATACGAACATAAAGGTTCCACTGTACAGTGAGTGAGTGACTCGTGAAAAGGGAATGAGTGAAACCATTACAAAGGCAGCCCAAAGATATTCTTCCAACACAAATATGCAGCATTCATAACCTCGCAACACCTCGTGTCGGTACTGCCGTGACAAAGGACCCTCTGCATATGGCGAATACTAAAAGCAGAGAACGGAAGAAGAGGGGGGAATACATTAGGGTGATATCCATCCATTAGTGTTGCGTTAATGGACCAATCCATCCAAGGCGAGCCTTTCATGTGCTGCGTATTAACGCTTGCTTTGTGTCTTTTAGCCAAAATCAAAGACTGCAGTCAAGTGAGTCAGTGGACTCACACCCACGTACAACATGTATGACCTGGCCATGAACCACACTACTGGTGGAGACTGTGCATCTGAATCCATCTCTAATATATAAATCTGCCTTTCAGAACATAGTACTTCACCGTGAAGTATTAATCTACAATGGATCACAAAGAGAGCTACTTACTAATATTTTATGCAGTCCCAAAAAAAAAAAAAAAAAACAATGGGAGGAGGTAGAAGATCACAAGACTGGGTAACATGAGGGGAAAAAAGTTACCTGGTTCAACTAATTTTACGAAAAACTATGAGCATTACCAAACACCAGTTTTAACACTTCAATCTACTCCAAGTTTAACAAGGGATTTTTTTTGTAGGCCGGCAATTCCTAGGTTGTCTCACCAGTTTTTCTCTATGTGTGGATAATGGTTTTCACCGTGGCTCGCTAGAGTCTAGCATTAGCTTGTCAACAATTTCCAGACTGACGGACGTTAATAACTCAACTGATTTTAAATTTGTTTGAATTGTGGTGTTGTGTTGCAGCTTTTTGGGGGCCCACTTCGTTGAGTTACATTTTATGAAATGAATTCTTTATTGAACATGGTCTGGAGGTAATTAGGCTTGGTGTGGTCAGTGAAAATGCAGGGAGCTTTCCATAAAATATGATTAGCCATAGTTAAATCATAGTCATATCATACAAAAAGGGGCAATTACTTTTCAACGAGACAAATTAGCTTTGAATAGTTTTTTCTTCTCTTAATAAATAAAATTGTTTGAAATTTGCACGTTATGTTTACTTGGGTTATCTGTCTACTACGTATTAACATTTCTTTCATTATCATTAAAGTGGGGACACTATGTCTCAAAAAAAGAATTTGAAAGGGGGCAAATATTTTTTCACAGCACTGGTATAGTATACTGGATAGGTTTAGCAAGTCTCCCATTTGGTTGTTCCAACTCGCAAGTCAATGTGATGAGGTAGAAAGCTTCCGAACCTGCATTTGCTGCAGCAACGCTACTGTAGGGAGGGGGTGCATCCGGGGCAGGACCCTCTTGAGATGTCGGGAGGGTCTCCTCTTCGTTCACCAGCTAAGTGTTAAACAATGAACATGTCAATAACGAATGACTCAACATGCCGACGAGGATGAATATGAGCACGAGGCAGTTATTAGCGTAAATATAACCCATCGATAAAAACAACGTAATTACTAAACCGATGTTAAAGAAAATGCGCATTCGTGTGGCGTGCAACATGTGGTCGTAATACGAAAAATCTTCAACGAGTAAAATAATATATAAATATTTGGCAACCGGGAAAAAACGGATTTCATCAACGAAATTAATGGACGTAAACATTACACGAGAAAACGTCCATCTACACCGAAGTTATAATATTAAATCCGCGCAAATAACATTAAAATCAGTGCACTTTGTGCTCTCGGACATTGTCGTTGATCGATGACATTTGAAGTTGCCTCTTTTGCAAAAATTAATTTCGGCCCAGCTAATGCTAACTAACCCTGGGAAATACAAAACGAAACGGTCAGAATAGTATAAACTCGCTAGACACACGGCTCGTTGTGATTTTAAGTGATTTGTGTATGATTTATTACGGGGGAAACACCCATACAGTCAAACTACTGTCCGTTTGTATCCAAATGTTAGCTCGTTAACGCCAATGACAAGCTAACAGCGAGCTAACGTGAAGGTAAAAAGGCGAGCGTCGTTTACGGTAGACTAGACTTACTTACCTCTTGATATCTGACGTTGCTGTTCTGCTCTGCCATCGTGGACGAGTGTAATGAAAAGGTTCTCTTCCCACCTTGGCAGTGAAAATATGACGAATTTAGAACGGCCCTAGCCGACGGAAAGATCGGCGATAACGCGGCCTCTGGTCGGCCACCTTCTTCCTTCTCAGGCTCCTCCAAGGTCTGATGTTGCCTTCACCGCTTTCGACAAATGTGCATTCGATAGTTCGCGCGTGACAGCGACAGGGGTATTGTTCTAATCTACAAACGAAAACGAAACACAACTTTTATGGTCTGTTATGATCGATAACAGGCATCGTCAAAGTAATCAACTCGAGCTATATAAACTACAATTTTTTTTTGTACAACCGCATCCATTAATTTAGGTAGATTTAATAAAAGTCACAACTCAAGGGAAAGAAGACATCATTCAAAGTGCAACTTCAAATCACTTTATTATAAATGTGAAAGAATAGTAAACAACAACTTGATTATCCACACGTTTCACTGCCAGAGAATGAACGAATCATTGGAATGTTTGTTTTTTTTAATGCGTAATCAAAAAAAAAAAATCCTCATTTCTTGAGCTCCAAATCAGGTAACTCTACCAGCTTGTTATGCACATGCATCATCCCTACAAGAGAGAGGACAAAAAAACACTAAGCATTTTGAAATATTATTTTTTTCCAAACTCGACTGCTGTTGTACGAAGCATATTGCTGCCAGACTAAACAAGGCTCAAGGTCTAAACTTACTGTATCATGATATTTCAATACACAAAGGATCCTTGATAAAATGGAGCCTGACATAACGAATATCTTGGTTGGGCAATGACGTGGGGGCCATATCATGATGAGTTTTAGCTATTGTCCGTTGTGTGGCATAGAGAGCGAGCAGCATGGCTGCAATGTTAACTCTAAAGAATACAAAACAAGTCTCTGGAAACTGGAACATGCCCTTTTATGGTACAGCAACTCTTTTTTTGTCAAGACGTGCGCCTTTGGCAATGGATTTGAAACTAGGAGGCACACTAATTCCTCACGGCCCATAAAAGTGACTTGCCTGTGCTGAATACTGGACATCACCAAAGTCACCAAGACCAAGCACAGTGGCGTGGTCAAGTTTGCATGGATCATTTTAGATTTGACATTATGTGAGTCCCAAGATGCATGTCACAGGAACAATGAGTCCCAGTCACTTATCATCATGTCATACAGATACAGTAATCCTCTGCTATCTTGCAGTTCTTGCTTCACGGTGCCAATGTATTGCAGATATTTATTACAGTAAAATAAATAAATTATATATATATATATATATATATATATATATATATATATATATATATATATATATATTCTTCAAATTATTTCTCATGGTAAAACCTAAACAGGCCACGTTAAATGATTGGAAGAGATATGAAGCAAGAATATTACCCGTTCAGCCGATTCAATTAAATTCTATAGGGTGGGTAAATTAACCAGACATTAGAAATTTCTGATGGATTTTTTTTGTATCACTCAAGTCATTACGAAAATTTTTCAAACAGACAAAACTAATGGGTTCATCTCATTTTCATTATTTTTCAGATAGTTATTTAACTGTTTAGAAGCAAGCTAAGACAGCGGCCAACTTCCATTTTCTTTTTTAGCCTTACTTTCAATTTACCATAAATCATGTTTCAGGTGGCACGGTGGATCAACTGGTAAAGCATTGGCCTCACAGTTCTGAGGACTGGGGTTCAAATCCTGTCTCCGCCTTTGTGGGGTTTGCATGTTCTCCCCGTGCCTGCGTGGGTTTCCTCCGGGCACTCCGGTTTCCTCCCACATTCCAAAAACATTCAACATTAATTGGAGGGTCTAAATTGCCCGTAGGTGTGATTGTGAGTGCGGTTGTTTGTCTAGAGCTGGGATAGGCTCCAGCACTCCCCATGACCCTCGTGAGGATAAGCAGCAAAGAAAATGGATGGAAATCATGTTTCATTTCATGTGATCAATTTGTAATAACAATGTGGATTATCCTAGCATTTTTTTTGCCTAGTTTTTCTTTGCTCACACTGTACTTTATACTTGGCTTGAGTCATGGTGAGCTTCTGCAGTTATCAAGTAGGGTGGATGGGATTGTCATCAATACACATACTCCATGGCAGATTCATAGGTCCACATTATAACAAGAAAGATATTATTATAATAATGAACTTTTCACGTAATTCTGTGATACTTCTCAGGCCATTTGTTCTTTAGTCTGGGCAGCTATACACCACTGTAATTATTTCTCACCTTTGAAATATTTCACAGTCTTGACCCTCAGTTCCAGAGTGGCGTCTTCGTCACATACAAAGACAGTTTGTGGGTGCTGCTGGAATGCGGACACAGTCCACATGTGGTTCACGCCTTCTTCTATGGCTTTGTACAAAGCAAAGGCCTTGTGAGCCCCAGTGATGAGAATCATCACCTGTGGATACAATTAAAAAGCAATGATTTTGAAGATTACTTGGATGACCTAGTCGTGAACACTCCTGTCTTCTCAACATTCAACTAACCTTGTTAAACATATATCCAAGTCTCAATTTGTAAATTATACGTTCCAAAGAGTAGCCTTAGACACCTATAGAGCTATATTTTCATTATTTAATCTAACAAACGTTTTTTCCCCCTCACAAAAATTGATAGTTGTACATGTTCCAAATTATGTGAACCTCCAGCTGCATTGGTTAAAACAAGCAAGCAAAAAAAAAACCACGGACTAAACTTTTGGGTACTTATGAAAAAATTTAAGCAGATCAGGGAAATAAGACATTATTGGGAATGGGTTTGGCCTGCCAACTTTTACTTCCACCAAACTACTGCAAGCACTAACCAGTCTCATCTGTTTAAGGGGATTTTGTTCGTGTCAATTCACAATATGAATCCTCTTTTTCTAATGCCATTCCTTTATTCTTTGCTGGAATACTTTGGTTTATTTTCTGATTGTTGAATACATTCCTTTCCCAGATTCAACTCCCTAAAGACACCAGATGTTTCTGGTCAAGAATTTCTAAATACACCTGGAAATCCATGGCTCTTAAGATACAATGGAGTCATCCAGGTCCAGAAGGGCAAAAGCAGCGCCAGACGTTCAAATTTCCATGACCAAGCTTCATCGTTGGCAGGGGGTTCTTTACTTTATTTAGAAACCTGCATTTTCTCCTAACATGGTGGGCTTGACTACGACCAAAAAAATTATACTCTTTACTCGTCCGTCCAGCGAAAGGACTCCGAAATGTATTTGTCCAAGTACTCCCAGGAAAATTGAAAAAGTCAATTTTTTTTTAAATTTTTTGAGAACTGATGCTTCCTTCTAGAACCGCATCCATGAATGTCATGAATATTTAATTTTTATTGAATAGTAGACGCATCCACATTTATCTTGAGATGCTACCAGTGATCTACAACTCTCTAGAGGTGATATCAGGTTCAGCCTTTGCCTATTTTCTCCCCCCTGGTGGGTAACAGTTTCAATGTGCCTCCAATACTCAAGTTTTTGCAGACTTGCTGTCATGTTCAAGACCGTGCATTTAGAAATTGTCTTAGTGGATGGACTGGGATCTTTCGAGAATGGTCTGACAGCCCTCCCCAGATGGATGGGCAGTAAATACCTTCATGTTTTCGCATGGGACCAGAGTTGGTTTGGTCATTTTCATCTCTCTGTTAATTAGTCCAGGGCAAACCCCTTCACAATGATGTTTTAGTTCATTGGTCTGCATAAATTATTTATTACCCCCCCTTACCCTAAAATGTTTATCCTGTATCTTTTACCTTATGCAGCTGGGGGCTCACAAATATTTGCACGTGTACATTACCAATTTTTGAGGGGAAACAAATGCTCATTGAATTCAATAAAGTTACCCAGGTTGTTTTGACAAAAAGTGTGACTATGTCAGCAGGGTTCAGACATTTTCAAGCAGCACTGCACATCAGGAGCTATAAGACTTCTGCTGAGGATACGTCAGACGTCCCTCAATAAAAGATAGCCTGTGGAACCTCCTCCCTGATTAATCCTCAAACCTCAATGAGCGTTTAAGACAATTAAGACTTTCCTTAATTTGGCAGAGTGATAAATTACGGGTCCCAGACCTGAAATAAGCCCTTAGTATAAACTACGCAACGCTGACATAACTAGCAAATAGTTATGTTGCCTTCTTCCACTTTGACAAAATATAAAGGACGTGGTGACATTAATCGTGAATCTAACCTCCTTTGCATCCATGACGGTGCCCACTCCAACAGTCAGTGCCATGGTGGGCACTTTGGAGAGGTCTCCTTCAAAGAATCTGGCGTTGGCCACAATGGTATCCCTTGCCAAAGTTTTCACCCTCGTCCGAGACACCAGGCTGGATCCAGGCTCGTTGAAGGCTATGTGGCCGTCTGGCCCAATTCCTAAGGTGACAGGAAGAACATTTGCATGAGGTAACAGGTTGATGTCTTGATTGCACCTCAAGATAAGATGCCGTAAACACACGGTTGCTTAATCTGGGCTTCGTTCGATACCTCCAACAAACAGCTCAATGCCCCCAGCCGCTGTTATTTTCTCCTCGAAAGCGTCACACTCTGCTTGTAAGTCTGCAGCGTTGCCATCGAGGATGTGTGTGTTCTCTGCTCGTATGTCGATGTGCTTGAAGAAGTTATTCCACATGAAGGAATGGTAGCTCTCCGGGTGATCTCTGGGAAGTCCTGCATTTTTAGCAAAGCCCATTGGTCAAACATAAAAGGAGCTCTATTATGGGAAAATGACTGAATTGATCATTTGGATGAAAAGAGTTGGGTCTCTGGAAAGCATCCCCACATATGAAGTGTGAAATTGAAGAAGTTCAGTGTGAGTATTTTCTTTCTGTACCTTGCAACTGTTATCATTTTACATAATAGTGAGGCTGATTTAGTTTCTCAGCCAATCACTTAGCAGTTAAAGTTCCAGAGCGAAAGAATAACTTTTAAACAATACATTCACGTCAAAGTCAAAAGGTATTGTGTGTTTGACCATGGTGGTAGGATGGGAGTTGGCTCACTTGCAAGTACAAAATGAGCTCATTTCAGCAAGACGGGGAGAATGGTGTATGGTGTGTTTTCATTCCTGATCCTTAGGATATTTTGACGAAAGCACAGTAACAGACATGACATTAAGATAACGGAAAACTGTTGATAAATGTGAAGGGAAGAAAAATGCAACAAAAAAGTGTCTCTTTGAGAAACGAAAGTGATGACTTACCAACATATTCATCCATGTTGAACGTCTTGACAAACTGGAAAGAGAGTTCTCCGTTCTTGTAATACTCAATCAGTTTCTTATAGCAGCCTAACGGAGTGCTTCCTGGAGAGAAGGCAAAGAATAAGCTTTGATGGCAACATTTGAGTCTCCTACTGCATGTTGTGGCTACTCCACCGGCCAACAATATTCCATATTGTTAGTGTAAAATTAGTAAAACAGTGAGGCTGTCAGATACTCACCAGTAGGAAGGCCAAGGGTAAAATATCTGGAGGGTCCAGGTTTGAAAAGTAAAATCTTATTCCTGATGTATTTTGCAGCCCACTCGCTCGACGCCTCGTAGTCATTGAGGATAATCAGTTTCATTTTCCCGTTTGTATAAAAAATAATAATAATAAGCTATAAGCTAAGTTATACCAGTTTATCTGAAGGTAACCGCGGTGGTTATGCGGACAAAACACTCCTACATCAGACTTTAGACTAATCAGACTTTAGACTCATCCAACAACCTAATCTAGTTACAGTATAGAATAGTGACGTCCTAGAGTCGCAAAAAGAAGCTACACAAAAACTTTCAGAACACATCTAAACAGCTAAAACAGGAACGTGACTTGAGACCGTAGAAAAAATAGCTGCAGCGGGTTGCTTCTGCCTCAAAGTGTGTGCCTGCGCCGTTTCTTCAGTCATGTGATCCGCGCTGTGGCGGATGGATACCAGTGATGGGAATTCCGGCTCTAGAGAAACTAGAAACATCTTTTTTTTTTAGGCTAGGCTCACTCAAGAGAGGACTTCGTCCTTACTCTAATTATTATCATCAAAATGTAAAATAATGCGCAAATTACTAATGTAAAAAAAACATGGAATTGTTTTAATTTATTTACTTTCAACTTTGGCGTTGTTGTGGTGAAATGCATGATACCGTAGCCACTGCCGCATCAATAGCAAGAGCTCCAGTAGGAACAGGAACTGAAAATTTTGGATTTCCCCTATCATTTGCACCGATGGGTGGACAGTCCTTAAATATTCTGTACTTTGCCCAGTAGCTCTTTTATTTTCCAGGCTCTCCACCCTACCTTTGAATCATCAACAAAATCAAGGTGCTCATATTTTCCTCCTTTTCATACTGTATCGCTTTTTTTTAACTAGCTTGAAAGAGCCGGCTCGATGCCCCTTTGGATGCGGAAGTCACCACGGAAATTACGTCACCAAACATCCTCTCCGCTTTGACGTTCGCTATCAACTTTGGGTCAAAAATGTAATCTTTCAAATATGATAGCGAACATATCAGTTCTCGCAAGTGCACTTGTCTTGCCAGCGGAGTGTAAAATTCATTTGCTTGGTACAGTATTTTGAATTAGAATTCAAAAGGCTCCACGTGTAAACAAACCCCTCTGCTGGTCAAAAACTCAAATAGTCTTTTGAAATTGTAACCGTTGGGCATATTGAAGCATAGCCACCGCGGCAATTGCAGAATTAAAACATTCATTTGCTTGATTCATCCACTCATCAGATTTGTTTTTGACGGTGTGAGTAGCCTTTATAGCTTTTTTTTTTTTAATTATTACTATGAGTAGGAATTCAGCCAATTAGGACGGACAATGTCCGTATTATCTTGCAGAGTTTTCAAAAAATGACATAAATGGGATATCACTCGTAATTGTGAAAATTGGGGTCATTTTTCATTGACAGGGGCAGACTGATCATTTAACAGGCAATTGCCTGCAACTGTGAGATTGCCCATTCTCATAAGAATTTTGTACAGGCAGAATGGTGGACAACTGCTTTGAGCATTCGCCTGTGTGATTTTGAGTGCGAATGGTTGTCGGTTTCTTTGTGGCCTGCTCCTGGCTGCGAACCAGTTCAGGGTGCCTCCAGCCCAAAGATAGCTGGGAAAGGCACCAGCACTCCCGCAACCCTTGTTAGGATAAGCGGCTCAGATAAACTATTCAGACCCCGTCGCAGTGAATAACCACTGCAACCATGTCCCCCCACATTCCAAAAAATCCATTCTGGTTGTGTCTGTAGAAACAGATTTATGGTAACAAAAGCAGAATCACTGATGGTTCTATTGGGTTACATTAGATGCACGCATACCGCATGGCCAGGGTTGTGGTCAGTCAGAGCATATGCAATAGGTTTTGGTTTAGTGTATCGATTTCTGAAGAACTAGGGCTTGCAGGTTTTTTTTTCTCCCCTTACAGTACAAGTGATTTTCAATACCTTTATTAAAACCATGATGTGACACGAACCAGAACACAGAGCACACAACAGAAATAAATACCAGGTGTATGCCGCTTGTTGTCCAAGAAGCTTTATGCAGCTGGCTTCAGAATTATGTTAGAGGGCAGGGGGAGGAAAGAGATGGATGCCATGGCATTCAGACAGAGCCACCTACCCGCAGCTGGGATTAGTGTGCTAAAAACTCTGCCCGCTGTTGAGTTAAGTGCATTTCCTGAAACATTCCACCTGCACTGATACACACGCAAAACAGCCATTCATTCTCAAGCAGCCAGCTTCCAAACTTGACAGGGTTTGAGGCTGCTTCAATCAAGGTCCATCTCTGGCTTATTTTCTGTTTCCGAAGTGGTGTTGCCCGTATTTTCAGTCATTCCCTTGTCTGCGCTTTCTTCCTGGGCCTTCTCCTGTCCGTTCATGGGCCCGTTTTGCTCGGCTGGCGCGTCCTCTTTGGGCAGCTCTACCTTTGGCTTGGGCTTGGTCACGGTAGGGTTACAGGCAGAGAACAGCTCCTGGAAATGTTTATATACATTAGATCATCATGTAAAAAAAAGTACACTGATATTGAAGATTATTTTCTCTAATAGTGGTATCAACGATCTGATTTACACAAGATTTGCACCTGCAAAAACATACAAACATGATTGCTCACACAAACAAGTGGAAGATAATCTACTAACCGGAAGCTAGTTGACTAAATGGGTCCACCAAATGATCCCGAAGGTTCATTTGGGGCATTCCGGGAGGAACAACGTGATTTATCAAGACTGGGACAGATTGAAATGTCTGATTTTGCATCTAAAAACCCGTTTGAACTTTTCCGCTCATGTTAATATTTACAAAATGAAAAAAATGAAAAAATAAAAATCGCTTCACATTTATTCCTTTTGATGCTTTTGAATTATTTAGGGACTAACATGAAGCCTACCACAAGGGGGAAAAAGCTTTTCAACTCTATTCCTTTGTATTTTGGCGATTTCAATGCACTGCAGCCAAAAGCCTTCATCTGTGAAGGCACAATTAATGCTGAGAGGTGTTGTTTCTTTTGGAGCAACATATTCTGCCATCCAAGCAATGTCTTTCAGAAATGGCTCTGCTTATTTCAGCAAGAAAATGGCAATCCACATTCTGCATGTTACAGGAGTACAAGAGTATGGCAATATAGTATAACATTGTGAGCATTAGACGGGCCTCCCAGCAGTCCGCATCTGGTCTCCAAATGAAAATGTGTGCCGCATTCAGAAGTGCAAAATTCGGCAACAGAGACCACGGATTGTTGAGGAACTGAAGTTGTGCGTCGACCAATAATGGGAAAGAGTTCCTCCAACAAAGCTTTAACAATTGTTGTCCTAAATTCTAAAATGCTTGAGTGTGGATAAAGGTGATGTAACAGTGGTAAACATCCCCCATCCAATCTTTTTTGGAAGGTGTGAAAGGCTTCAAATTCAAATTGAGCTAATACTCACGCAAAAAGTAGGAATATCTTGTCTTGTAATGTATTAAATTGAATATAGAGAGATGAAAGTGGACTTTTTTTGAAAATTCCTGAAAATAGGGAGTCTGGGGGCATCCCCCCTGGGAAATTTTTGAAAAAAAATGGATGGCTGTGGTGCATTCTGGAGATATCTGAACAAAATTCAGACAATAATAGAAAATAAAATTTCTAAGTCCTGACCCCCAAAAAATTGAGCAGAAGTTCCCCAAGGGCCAAGCCCAGATTTTTTTTGCCCCCCACCCCCTATCACTGGATAGTACAAAATCACAGTCATTAAAATATGCCATCTTATCTCAAGACAAATGAATTAAGTGAACTATTCAGTAAAAAGATGTCTAAAATTGTCCTTTTCCCAACATTACACATATAGAATATACACGAAAATATATCCTAGAATTTCTACACTGTACAGCAAAACACATTAAAGAAGTTGATCTGTAATTACCATTAACGTTTAAGTCTCAAAACTTCTTACGTCGCGTTGTACTGATACACTCATATGCTCACTATCTTAGATATAGATCTAGTAATACTAATAGTATAATCAGTGGCCTTTAATATTTTGATACACACAGTCACTCACATTTGAAACTTGTACGGGTGTAGTCAGTCATGCTGCCAGATAAAGTTGCGGGTGTAATTAGGGATGGCCTTAAAATAACTTACTGGATTAATATAACATAACTGTTAATTAGAAATAAAATAAACAAATACATAACTAAAATTTCAAACTCATAAATGATAATTTCCAATTTCAACTGATATTAGTAGAACATGATATAAAACTAAAATTTTTCATCAATAAATTGATCTGCCAAACTTGATCTGAAGACAAGTTAAATGCACTGGCCTGTCAAGGAAAACACGAATGGTCTATACTCGCAATGTTTTGAAAATGCTGAGCTTAGTTCAACATAATCGGCGTTCGTGGCAACAATCTAGCAATACATTGGAACAACCATTCCTGTCGGCAATCGTGACGTATTGTTGTGGGGGGAAACGCACCACGGGACTGCCGTAAATAGGAAGCCGGCTTGCTAGAACGCGCCTTTATGTGCATGCGTTCGACGTATTGGCCACACCTGAATCAAGCGACGAGGTGGATGATAGTCTAATGTTGTTGTTTTTTTTTGTTACACCGTCACACTGGCTCACGATCGACGCAATGAGCACCCCTGGTGTAACTGAATTTCCTTTGACATGGCTCATGATGTTGATGACTTTCGACGTAAATGCGCTCGCATTACGTGAAGCAGTTCAGAACATGTGCTTTCGTACATGCTCAGTACGGTTAACTTGCATTTCCTGTTTCTGGGTGAATACTGGTTATTTTTTTGAAGGAGCCTTGTTTGGTTAAGAACGTTTATGAAATAAACACGTAAATTAATGTCAAGACCACACAAAATAAGCAAAGTCTTGAGAGAATGCGAGGGGTTACTGTTACTAGTGTTAGTGCCTCAACATGGCTACGCTTGTGAAAGCAAAACAACAAACTCAAACGCATGTTCGTCCAATTTTGTCAACTAATATCCGGATTAATTTTAGGCAAATTTTCCTCAATTTTTCGGAGCAATTTTCATGAAAATTTAAAAATCCGGAATTCCGGGAAAATCCAGAGGACTTTCAATGAATATAGGTTGTAAAAAAATTTTGCAAATCATTGTAGTCCATTCTTATTTAGGATTTACACAACGTGCCAAATTCATTGGAATTGGGGTTTGTACTTTACACCTGTTGTCAACATGGCATGACATCTGTTAAACACCCTTTGTTTGCAATCTAAAAAGATTAGGCTTCAAGTTTCAATTGAAGAGAAGGCCTTTTGTACAAACGCTTGCGTATGATTGGAGGTAGGCACGCTGCCTTTTGATTGATCAAAGAAAAACTGGTATTTCTTAGTTAAGAGAATGACATTAGTAACTGCATCACAGCAGCCTGTTTATGTGAATCTACAATGTTAAAGGGGAAATCCACTGGTTTGCATTAACAATGTATCCAATAGGTCATGTCATATGTACTCAATTTTGACAATGTGACGTTAAATCCTCTCATTTAATCTTGTTTTGAGTTTGTTTTTTTTTGTTTTTTTTTTTAAAATCGACAAGAATTTTCAGGGGCGATGCCATTTTCGCGAGTCACGTGACCTACGTGCACAGATGTGACGTGTACCGTGCTGCAACAAAGGCTCGATTACATGGGACACCATTTATGCCCAGCCCTGATTTCTCGGATTTATCCTCGTCTGATGAAGAAATAGTATCGGTTGATCGGGAAGAGGGAGGAATACTTCGTTACACAGCCGTGAGCGGCACGACATGACGGAGGAATACTTCCATACACAGCCGTGAGCGGTGTCACTCACGCCTCAGCGGGCCGTGTAACTAGTTAACATGCCGGAGTCTCGTTCGTTATCGGAATTAACCAGGACATGGCGCGGCGGCTGCTACGAGACATCGTTCTGCGCTGAGTGACTGAGCTCTCCACCGGCAGCCCGTGGTCCCCAGCTCACGCACGGGACGGAGGACGTGTGCGTTTCAAGCGGGAGGTGTCAGAAAAGTTACCACAGGGATAACAGGCTTGTGGCGGCCAAACGTTCATAGCGACGTCGATTTTTGATCCTTCAATGTCAGCTCTTCCTCCACAATGTTGA
Organism: Syngnathoides biaculeatus; assembly: GCF_019802595.1. Lineage (NCBI taxonomy): Eukaryota > Metazoa > Chordata > Actinopteri > Syngnathiformes > Syngnathidae > Syngnathoides > Syngnathoides biaculeatus. The sequence goes on along the minus strand of NC_084650.1, from coordinate 24,807,315 downwards.
GGAAAAAGGTGACACGTGTTATGCGGGGGACAGACACCTCCTAGCCAGCTTGCTGGCTCCAGTACAGCCATCTTCCCGATCAACCAATACTGCTATTTCTTCATCAGACAAGGGTAAATCTGAGAAATCAGCGCTGGGCATAAATGGTGTCCAATGTAATCGAGCCTTTGTTATGGCACGGTACACGTCACATCTGTGCACATAGGTCATGTGACTTGCAAAAATGGCAGCGCCCCTGAAAATTTGTAATGGGTCGATAAAAATTTTCTCAAAACACTATTAAATGAGAGAAGATTTAACATCACATTGTCAAACTAGAGAACATATTACATGACATTGAATACATTGTTAATGACACCAGTGGATTTCACCTTTAAATGTTAGAATCTAAACTATGTAGTAGTAGTGTAGTATTTCTCAAGAACAAGAGCCTCTCTAGTACTCTGGAGCTTGCTCACCCTGGTTTTAGCTTGAATTTCTTTCACTTTGACCGAGGGATCCATCGTCAAGCTCAGTTTGCTTTGCTGGTTCATGGCGCTGTTCATCCACATCATGGCTTCGGTCGCCAGCTTGTCCACTTTTGTGACGTCAACCTCATCTATGTGATCAAACTGCTCCTCCTGACGAGTCGAAAAATGCAATGTTCGATGACAAATAGTGAAAGTTTTTTTTTTCTTTTTAAACAGACAAGTTTGCAGATGCAGAAATGTTATCTTTTAAAACCTTACTTTCATTTTACACGCCTCAACAAATTTCATGTATTGCTGGATTTGTTTCCCCAATTCCTCAAACGCTCTAGGTCTCTCCTCAGCTTCCGTGTAGCGCTCCTGGATGGGCTGGCCGAGTTTCTGCAGAAAACCAATGTTTTAAGATTGTCGAAATATTTCAAACATTCGACAAAGCAATAGAAATGTTGATTTAAACTATAATCACCTTTAAATCTGCCAGCCTGTCAATATACACCTGCTTGGGTTGGTCCTCTCCATCCTCATACAGCCAGTTCTCAGTATCCTCCAGCTTTAATGACAACGCATCCCTTTCCTAAAATTAAAAATTTATTATTACATTAGGAACAGGAGTCCCAGTCTTGCTTTCCAAGTGGTCCGGAGTGTCAACTCACAGCTTCGCCCACAAACTTCTCCAGCATGCCGTGCAGTTTGTCCCTCATGTCGTACACGTACTCTTCCACGTAATTCTTGGAGTCATTCCTCTCCTTTTCCAGTTTGTCCTGCATGATCATTTTACCCTAAGGGGGAAGAGTACTTAGTGTCAAAATGATCGTAAGATTGTTTTGGTAATGCATGCATGTGCGGAGTTGTTAGTACCTCGTTTTCAACAAAAAGATTCAGCATGTCATCTGCTAGCTGCCATTGTGGACAGTTTTCAATAGGAAGATCCAAAACTTTTGTTTTGACTTTGGGCTTTTTCGCTTGTGGAGGCTGGTCAGACTTCTTCTCCCCTTTGCCCTCTTCCGTGGTAGTCTATTAAAAAAAAAGAAAAAAAAAAAAAAAAAAAAAGACAAAAAAGAAAAATGGTTTATTTTACCACTTACATTCTAACTTTTCTGAAGGCAATTAGACAGGCTTGATGTGCATGCTATTTAAAACTATCTCCATTAAATTGTCAACATTTCTAATACATATGCATGTCAATTCACCTCCATCTCCTCATTCTCTCGTGACATCTCTTGTTCTTTCTGACCATCTCCCTCATCCTGCAACTGCTCCTCCTGATCAGTTTGCATCTTGTTCTGCCGAAGGAGACAGAATTCCCACCCCTCTTCCTCAACTACAAATCCACTTGCAACAATGACAATATTGTCCCTAGGTAATGGTCATTTATTACCTCTCCATCTTTGTCATTGGTCTGCTCCGTTTCCATGGGCTCTTCTGTCTCATCTGACTTGATCACCTCGACCAAGGAGGCACTGGACACGCTGAAGATTCCGTGGATGTTCACTCTGACCTTAACTTTCACCTTGGAGCTTTCACCGGATGCCTGCGGGACAACTTTCTGAATCAGAAACTGACCTGTTTGAAAGAAAATCAAGAGGTAAGAATTAACAAATATGGCGCACACTGCAACACAAATTTGTGTGCTTGTGTTTTGAAGCCTAGCACTGTTTCCCAAATCATTTTTTTAGCAACTACATTGGTATTTTTATTGATTTGGTAAAAGTAAACAAACATTTTTGGGCAGTGAAATGTATTTAAAAGAAAATTTTACTTGAAAAGCAAACTAAGTGTACTAACACTAAGTGTTCAACATTATCATGTGTTTCAAAATAGATTATGGTTTTGGTCCTGTCACAGTCTCGCCTCGTATTGGTCTTAACTCAGTATCAACCTCCAAAAGCCTTGGTCTTGTTTCAGTAGGCTCTGGTCTCGTGCAAGTCTTGGTCTTGAATATTGCGGTCTTGGGCATAACACTACAATTTTTAGAAGACTGGATTTTATTTCTATAGCACAGTGATTGATTTTGTTTAATCAATTTAAAAAAGACAGTTAAGTGTCAAGTTTCATGATGGAAACAGTTTGAACCTGGCATTGACGACTTCTATTTTATATGGAAAAAGTTGTCATGCCCAAAAAAGTGGAGGTCCACCAGCTTCCCAAAACAGATTGTGCTTGACCTTTGAGGGTCCAACAGTGGCTTACCGATGGTGGGGTCAGGGTAGGGGAGCCCATTAGGACTGTTGTAGTACGCCTCTAAAGAGAAAGGCTCTTTGCGGTAGAATGTCAACACTTTGGAAAAAGGTGCTGGGTGGTTCATGGGAAACACCTCACAATCACTACAAAACAACAAAAAAAAAAAACGCAACAGATCAATGCTACGTTGCATAACAAGAAATGGAGACCACATGAGAAGTTGCAGGAATGGTCTGTTTTACCTCACACCTTCCTCAGTGGCAGAATGCCACTTCAAGGAGATGGGATATGGAACAGCATCTGTGATTGAGAATTCACGCACTTTGAAGGCAGGTGACAGGATTGCGCACTGTGGGAAATGAGTGTTGTCACGTGTTGCAATGGAGACAAAAGGCATCACATTTCTTTCTCTGATACTTGCTACTCTTTTACATTAGCACCTCCTTATCAAAGATGCCGTCGAAGAGGGACAAATATTTGGAGAAGTGACACGTTATGTCTGTGATATCCTTTCAAGGAGAGTAATTAAAGATGACGTGTGTCACTACTGAATTGTCTCAGTGGTAGAATTACCGGTATTACAATCACAACACGTCCAATTCATGCTAGAATTAAAATTTACTTTAAAAGGTAATATCATTAATTTATAGAAAAAAAAAAAATTAATTATTATGGCGATAATTGTTAAAGTCGTAGTCTGAATAACCTGTAACTGATGTAGTTCAACCTAAAGCAGCCTCAGAGGTGTACAATTCAACCATGATCATGGATATCGGATAAAACAGACCATCAGGACTTGCCAATGTGTCCTTAAATAGTTTCCATTTGTCACTTGAAATGCCATTGACTAAGTCTGTTTATTCCAGAATTGGCTGCTGCTGTTTTCTGGCACAGTGGAACAATGCAGGCAGAGAATGAGTGATGTATTTCCAGGTCACAGATATTGTATGCAAAATGATTTGAAATTCCAAGCCAATAAAAATGACATGAAATTCCAAAAGGCGTGCCGGCCATGAAGGGTATTGACAGGGTTGCCATTTGATGATGGTTATATCTATTCTCTGTTGTGCATATAATGTAGCATGGACAGAGCACAGAGAGCGACATGGCTGCAGTGCTAACTGAGGAATACTGGAACATCCCATTTTTGAAACACTGACAGTTTTTTGTTTTTTTTTTTTGGTCAGGCTGTTCACCTTTTGCAAGAGATTTGGAAGTAAGACGCACGCTAATTTCTTGTGACTAATAAGCGATTTGCCTCTGATGATTACTGTATGTTAACAATGTCATCGTGTCTAAACACATTGGCATGGTCAATTTGGATACAATGTCAAACTTTAAAACATTTACTGTAAATTCTCAAGTATAATGTGTCCTGAAGTATAATGCGCACCTAAAAAACGACCAAAAAAAAAAAAAAAAAAAAAAAAAACACACACAAAAAAAAACTGGAAAACCCTTCTACCAATGTACAATGCGCACCACCAATTTGCTGCTACTCATATGCTCAAAATATGAGGAATTATCTGTATCTATATTTTGTTAGGTTTGTACTTGTATTCTTTTCAAAAACTGTCTGTACAACAATCATTAATAATAATCATTGTGCATGTGCTGATGTAGTGGTAATATATAACTTGGGACAGCCCACAGGACATGCTTCTCCTGGTCCCTGTAATAGTCAGAACAGAATCCCTCAACCAACTACAATAAATACTCAATGATGGGATAGCATATATTACAGTCTTAAATAAACTAACACTGTTTAACTTGAACATTTTTTGCATAAAACTGTACAATGTGATTGTATGTTTTATTTTTCATCCATACCTATATATAATGACTATTAACTTTTTCAAATATTTTTGTAAAAAATTGCACATTATATTTGAGAAATTATGGTAAGTTTTTTCTTACATTCATTTAAAATAGCTGTGCTTGGGCCACAAAAACAGCACCACAAAACAATTTCACAATGTACAGTAATATGGGTGCAAATGACCAAAAAAAAAAAAAAAATCTTCAACCTAACAGACCATCGGCTATATTGAATGATATTTTGTTTGATCATTATCAAAGAACAATAAGTTAATACATATTAACCGGAATTGGTTTAGCAAAACTCACCATGCGAAATCATTTTTATACACTTATTCAAATCTATACAATGATCTATAGAATAATCAATTTTAAAACTACAATAGTGAAAGCCCTAATTTAAACAAAAGATAAAAAATAATACAAATGAAACCCAAACTACTGACGGTGTGAATGCTTGGGTCAGTTAGTGATTATAAAGACCAAAAAAAAATAAAAAAACAGTGTTTCCCAGATTAGAGTTACGCAGTGGGCCCTCACCAATTTAAATTTAGGAAAATTAAGAGTGCTTGTTAAAACTGAAGCTTCTCAAACAGGTTCGCAAGTCCAGCAATCCCAAATGCTATCAGTTCGAGTGCCAGTGCAAACAATTCTAATGCAAAATGCTAGGGCTGAAGAAAATGTGTGCCAGTAAACACAAGGAAGAAGAAGTGTGGGATACCTGTAAAGCTGATCCTCTCGCCACTGCTTCATCAGCATTCAGTGTGGTGTTCAATTCTTTCCCGAAGAACTTGCTGATCCTCTCTTTAACAGCTGGGATCCTGGAAGCCCCGCCCACAATCTCTACCGCATAGATGTCGTCCTTTTTAAGTTCTTTGGGGAAATGAAGACAAGTGGAAGAATTGGAGGATTGCGCTTGTGTCATGAATGAAAGGAAAGTAAATAATGTGATGCTCACTGGCTTGTTCCAACAGACTCTGCAGGGGAGGCTCCACTTTGGCCAAAAGGTCACCACTCATCTCTTCAAACTGACCTCTTGTAAAGTAGACAAAAAAAAAATGACAGGTGAGAGACTTGAATTTAAATAAATAAAATTTAAAAATGGCAGGCTGACCTATTGAGCTTTCCCGTGACATCGATCTCATTCATGAAGCATTCGATGTTCAGCGGAAGGTCAGAGGAGTTGGCACTCATGAGTTTTTTCAGCTTTTCACATTCCATGTAAAGCCTGACCAGAGCCCGGGGCTTGGACTTCACATCCAGCTTGTATTTCTTGCCAAATTCCTCACAAAAATATTTCACCAATACCTCATCAAAGTCCTTGCCTCCCAACTCAGGATCGCAGGCAGTGGCAAGAACCTGGGACGGACACGAGGAGGAAGAATGGGTAACGCAAATCCTATCAGAGCTAAGAGCACACTCTTGTGACAATTCCCAACCTTGAGTTTGCCCTTGTTGAAAGCACACACTGACGTCTGGTATCCAGAATGGCCCAGGTCCACAAACACTACATTCCTGGCCTTCTCTTCAGGAGCAGGTAGGTCCTGCTTATAGATCCCATATGCCAGAGCCACTGGAGAAAACAGTTTAACATACTTTTAACACAACAGAACAGAGGCAAGACTCAGCCATGTGTATTTCATGTACTGGCAATAGACGTGCCATGGCAAGACAAGCAAGGGTGTGACTGATGAAATGGGCTCTCTGAATACCAATACTTTTTGCTTTTGTGTTTGTAGTGCATAAGTAAGAACCAGCCCGTCTCCTTTGCCAAGGCTGCTTCTCCTAATTGTAATTGACGAGGGAAAATGGACCGTCTTGGGAAGAAGGAAAAAAAAGCACTTGGTATCCTAGCAACAACAAATAGAGAGAATTCCACCCCCTCCCCAAAAAAAGAGGTCACGGCTGCTCTCAGAAATAATGGAGTATTTTCAGTTACTATGTAGTGCAGTGGTGCTCGGTGTGTTAATCGCGATTGCCAGTTTTGGTCTATCGCGTGGCAGCGTGCCCAAACAACAACAACAAAAAAAGACTAACATCAGCCTATCATCCATTTCGTCACTTGATTAAGGTGTGGCAGTGTCGATCTCACGCACATAAAGGCGCGTTCTAGCAAGCTGGCCTCCTATTTATGGGTTCTTTTGCTTTCTCCACAGCAGCTAGCAATTACAACAGTTTGAATGACTAAAAGCGCAATTGTCCAGTGCAATGACCACAGTGCAAAGGGCGCCTAGACTTCAAGAAATGTACGCAATTTAAAGTGACTCGTAGTGCGATAACATGGGTCGATTGTCAATGCATTTTCTATAGTGCTTGTTCAAATTTCCAAAATGTTAATAGTTATAACAGACACACTTAAGGAGGACTATTCTTAAATGAAATTGCTTTGACAAATTGAAACTTTGTCCATTAAATATCTAGTCCACTCTGCAAAGGAGGGGTGGTACCCAGTCAATCACAGGGCACGAGAAAAAAACCCAACTCATTTTGCTCACTCCAGGTACTCATGCTTCATCCCACATTCCTAGCGTGTCGCTGCTGTGTTATTGCCGTGTCTCAGTGATTTTTACCAGTATGTTTTTCTTTAAAAAAAAAAAAAAAAAACAGCCCAGTTAGCGTGTTGCTGCTGCGTCTTAGTGATTTTTTACCGGTATGTTTTTTTTTGGAACCGGCCCTGTTAGCCCAGCGCTAGTGTGTTTCTGCCGCATCTCACTGATTTATGTATGTTTTTTTTGTTCAACCACCTCTGTTAGTTCTGTGGTACCGTGTCTTTTTTACCGATATATATATATGTTTTTTTTTTTTTTTTTTAAACCAGCCGTGTTTGTGCTACCGTGTTGTTGCAATGTTAGGCTAAGGTATTAAAACTTTGAAAACTCTGTGTACTGTCTTTCTTTGTAAATATCCCGTGTTTCAATGCCACAAGCTTTTACACAGGTGCGGCGGCTTATGTATGCACTAAATGGTATTTCCTTTACAAATTTACTGGGTGAGGTTTATAATCCGGTGCACTCTGTAGGCCGGAAACTATGGTAATCACAAAGAAACTGAGGCAGAGCTTTTACTTTGGCATTTTTTGTAATCAAATTATTCGAGTAATCATTTAATTCCTAATATAAGACATGAAATAGGATTTGGGCATCAAGACCCACAGTGCAAATTCAGCCATAAAGTACTTGTAGAAAAGCCATCAAGAATGCTGACTGGGCTACCTACCCTAAAAACACAACTATGCCCCCCCCCCCCCCACACACACACACACACACACACAAAAGAAGCAGTACGCACCAGCAGTTGTCTCATTCATGAGCCTCAAGCAGTTGAGCCCTGCAATCTGCGCGGCATCTACCACTGATCTCCTCTCGGAGTCAGTGTAGTAGCAGGGAACCTGGGAAACACCAGGAAATGTTAAAAAAGGTATGTGTGCACACAACTATTTAATCTCTTTCTCTCTCACACACAAAAACACCCACACAATCTTAAATGGAGATGAAATAAAGCATGGAGGTTTTTATTAAAGGTAAAAGGATAACCTCAGCACAGGCAGGGTAAAGGTGTGTAGCGAGATTTTTGCACGTATTGAGACACTTACAGAAACAACACAGTCAGCAACGGGCTTCTTCAGTGCACTTTCTGCAGTCTCCTTCAGCTTGGTGAGAAGCATGGCAGTGACCTGTTCAATGCTGAACACCTTCTCCTCCTCCATGTACATGACCTGTAGTCAGGGATGATCATTTTGGTGTAGTTCTCAAATACATACAAAAAGTTGAAATTGCTATTTTTTTTTCATGACCCACAGAGTTCACTGAATGAACTTATTATATATGTGTAGACGTTCCATTTGTGAATGATTATCTTAGCAAATGACATTTACTAGGCATCACCATCATGTTTGGTATGTTTGAATCAAAAAGCTAGTTTATTTTTAGCCTTATCTTATCGCATGTCTTTTGACGTAGTACTGTAAATATCTAACAGCCGAAGTTTAAAAAGAAAAAAAAAAAAAAAAAAAAAAAAACCAAAATCTAAAAGCCGATGCAGGACAGACATCACGCCCAAGACAGACAACATCTAATACGTGGATCAGAGCTACAACTTATCCAGAGCTCCTTTTAGTCCTCTTCTGTCATACATTAAAAGGAAAGCCGTGCAGTGAATAGTGAAATTCGATATTGCCTGACATCTACTGTTGATGCTGGGAGATATTGACAAAGCACCACTTTGTCTTAATGCACCTGCTCAGCTCACACCAACATAGCTCCTTAGGGTCAAGATACCACATAGCAGCAAATCACTGCTTTTGTCTAAATGAAGCTCCTCCGCTCACGTTAAGTTATAAATCAAACTGTCACAGTACACGTCTCGTTTTAAACTTAATACTTACTTTGTAAAGGCTTCTTACAATTCTAAAGAACGTTAAAAAGTGCAATGCCGCAACTTTTTGACAAGGCAGCTCTCAAGAGTACCCAGTTAATTTATTATGATTAAATTTACTATGCAGCATTTTTGGAGAGTGCATTACAAAGAATAATGTTAAAAGGCATCCCCTCTCCATTTTCAGGTTTTATAGTGGCAAAAGTCTGACAACTTTATTTCCTAGGGGAAATATCAAAATTGCAAGGAAAGTGGATCGTGTCCCAGACCAGATTATGGATCATGTATCTCTTATTCAGGCTTATGATTATTATGCAATAATTTAGTAATTTCAGACTGTTTTTATTGAAAATGCACTTGAATGAGCCATCTGTAGACATAGTCGCTAAGAAGAACTTCGTGAACACTTACGGGCTTCATCATAATTTAGTATGACACAGAGGAAGTCAACTTCATTAGGGCAGCAAGTCTTTATTGAAGACCTTAATTGTCCTAAAGGACTGGTGTATTTTCGATAAATCATGTAAAACAAACTTCTTACTACAGTGGAATCCTGACTATTCGTGAAGGTCAAGGTACTGTGTCGGACTAAAACGAATGAAAAGCTGTGGAGAACTGACGCTGAAAGCTGCATGGGGGGGTTGTATTTACTTAACAGGGATAAATCTGCAGATGTTTGCAAGCCACTTTTTAACCATTTTTGAAATATGCTTAGGGTCAATGTCCATTTCGAAGACCCATCTGCGCCTAGGTTTTAGCTTCCTGGCTGATATCTTGAAATGTTGGCTTAATATCCCCGTGTAACGTTCTTTCTTCATGATGCCGCCTATTTTATGAAGAGCTCCAGTTCCAGTTCCTGCTGCAGCAAAACGGCCCCACAACTTGATGCTGCCACTTCCTTTCATCACAGTTGGTATGGTGTTCTCAGGTCTACAAGCTCCCCCCCTTTTCCTCCAGATGAAATGTTTGTCATCAGGCCCAAACAGCTCTATTTTAGTTTCATTGAACCACAGGACATATCCCCAGAAGTTAACATCTTTGTCTTGTTGTCTTTCTCAAAGCTGTAATCTGTCCTTGTAATTTTTTTTCAAGTTTCTTTAGGAGTAATTGCTTGCTTCTCATTCAGCCCATGTTGATGCAGGACTCGTTTCACTGTGAATAATAACACATTCTTACCAGCTTCTTCCGACATCTTCACGAGGTCTTTAGTTTTTGTTCTGGGGATGAGTCGCACAATTTGAACCAAAACACTTTCATCTCTGGGACATAGAGCCCCTCTCCTTCCAGAGTGGTGTGATTTCAGGATATTCCCATCTATTTATAGTTTTATATAGTTATTTGATCAGATTGAATGTGGCACCTTCAAGCATTTGGAAATTGCACCCAAGGATGAGCCGGACTGGTGGAGCTTCATGATACTCTATGGTTTCCGGGGTGATTTCTTTTGATTTTAAATAAGGAAACAGAGTGTTTGAGGTGTGGCCTTAAATACATGTCCAGGTGTACAGTCAATTAACTCACATGTTGTCAGTTAACCAATCAGCAGCTTCCAAAGCCATGACTTCATCTCCATGTTCTTTAAAGACAGAACTGTAATTTTTATGTATAAAAAATATGTACTTCTCTATGAAATTCTGTCATTTAACAAAATTAAATAATTTTGGTGATTGACTGACTGACCTGAAACACAAGAGGTTTAGTCTGATTTGACTAGACAGTGAGAGTAAAAAAAATTAAATGTGTTTTTGTATACTGTAAACCTCTGTCTTCAACTGTATGTGGGGTCCACTGTACACGATTCACTCCGCGCTTACCTTGATTCCAGTTGTCCCCGTGGGCATTTGTGCGACATCATAGACCAGACTAGATTTGAGACGCTGCACAAATGGATCTGAGAAAGACCGACCATGAAACCTCTTGAAGCCCTGCACTGTGTTCTTGCAGTTTGTGACAACCTGTTCAACCATGAAAATTATGTCAACAAACTAATTGCACTGCCTTTGTTTGACAGCACCGCCATACATGACACATTCTTTGCATGCTGATTTTCCAAATTCTCCATCAACAATGGGACAGTTAAGATCACGTGTAACGGTTCCAATAAAATCATACCTGGCTTTTCGCAGCAGCACCAATTGATCGATTCCGTGGTCCAAAAGAAACACATGCTCTATGAATAGAGAAAACAAAATCAGTTTCTTTCTCCTAACCGATTATGTACGGTAAGCGTGTCACACGCAATAAGCTGCCGTTGAGGATTTATTAACTAGACCGGGGGGAAAAAAAAAAGCACAATTGATAAAGCGTTTTGACAGTCAGTAACGGGCCTCCTCCCATCACGCGCTTTTCCGTGCCCACTATAGGACTTGCATAAAAATCGGCCAAACGCCGAGATTTTCATTATTGTATTCTGTTACTCGATTTGATATTGTAAAGGCGCAGTTAGGGTTGTAATTCATTCAGCTACTGGGGGGGAAAAAAAAAACAAAACACTCGCCTTTTAACTGACGACGATGTCACGGTAGCTAGCATTAGCATTCACATGCTGTTCCCAGTTGAGAAATGCCGTTAGCATGCTAACTCCCCCAGCGAGCTTCACCCAAGATGACCACAGATGAATTCGCACTCATCCCCAATTTGTTATGGTGGCCAGGCGAGACAAAAACAAAGCCATCAACCATACTTACGGTGTACATCGGTCGCTGTATTCATTGGCGACGGTTTCGATCCCACCGGCTCGAGCTACTGCAACATAGCAGTTCAAATAGCCCACGTCGAATCCCACAACTGACATTTTAAAAAGGAGCTGAAATTGCGGTGCAGTCTACAGCGGGAAGAGCAGCGGTTCGATTCGGTGCGAAATGAGGACCGAGCAGCTACGGGGTTAGGATATCACTCAGCGGTCGTGGTTGATCCACCCTTGCTCTTGTTCCATGAAGCTGGGTAGCAGCATGCGGTACACCGGCAGATGAACGAGGCTTCAAGAATTTTCGATCCGTGTCGCCAACCAATCGCGTGCGAGGCCGGGATACGATGCCATTGCGGCACCCGACGGCCAAAAAAGAGATTGCAGCGAACCGGTGCTTCCGCCATGTTCGTGCATTGCGTCGCGGCAAGTGAGCTAATCGAGGTAAGAAAGAACCGAGTACAAATACTTCGTCGCAGATACTTTGTGAATGTACTTTACTTGCAAATACAGCACAGTGGTGCCTTGACGTACTTTCACACGGAAATGAATGGAAATGCCAGTGTTTCACTATCACCCCCACCAAAAACTCAACATCAATCTTTGTGAAGTTTTAATAAGAAACAAATAAGGGTACGGTATTGTATTACGGAAAAGGCTCATAAAACCATATACCATATTCATATAAATTTATTTGATGACTGACCACATTAAGCAAGTTAATAGTTTTCCAGGAATAGTAAACTATACCTGTGAGTATTATTTTTTTGTTCTGTCTGCATGTGTTGCTACGTTTGTTTTCAAATATAAATGTTTAAATGGTAATAAATAACTGCAATTGGCTGGTGACCAGTTCAGTGTGTACCCCGCCTCTTGCCCGTTGACGGCTGGGATGGGCTCCAGCCCTCCCCGTGACCCACGTGAGGATAAGCGGCGAAGAAAAGTTTTCCTTAGCCCGTCTATAGTGTTTTGGACTTTGTGTGAGCATTAAGCTAGCCCACATTTTTATCAGAAAAAGTTATGTGGTTTGGTTAAAAGCACAATTTATTACACTATTACATGTAATTCTCTCTATGTTTTGCAGTGTACTTCAACTAGGAGTGGCAATAAACAGCTTGAAACAAGCACTTGACCTTGGTAGATATAGTTATGGTATAGTTCTCCATTACTGCTTACAGGACACTAGGACACGCACACACACGCACACTCGTTGATAACATTCAGGGAAAAACTGGTTTGATAAGGAGCCCCTGAAGGAATAGACTATTATCTGAAAATTAGGAACACTCAGCACTCTGCTTCAAATTGGACCAAGCTTTGTAAATCTGTACACTTGATTTAGATGTATTAAACCCTGAAAAGACAAGTTTGGTTTATTAAAATTCTTATTGGAAAACAAGATCACCACCAAATATTTAAAGAACCAGCAAGTCGCAACTCCATCAAGGAATTTTCCTGGTGGAAGGATTGAAGTACACTTTTATTGAACATTTGTGTAATGATATGGAGAGAGCAGAAGATGGCACACCATCTGACAAGTGTTTTATGCAAATAAGAGTGGCTAATTATTGCTGCATTAAAATGTGTCACACTTCAGACTTCTACAGTACATTCAGAAAGTATTCAGTGCTTGACTTTTTTTTCTTCCACATTTTATGCTGCAGCCTTATTCCAAAATGGAATAAATTCATTTTTCACCTGAAAAGTAAAGTTTCTACTGCTTTGGAGGTTCCGATGAGCACAGCGCCCTACGTCATCTGTAAATGAAAGAAGCTCCAAATCACCAGGACTCTTCCTCCTAGAATTGTTCACCAGTCTTAATTGACCAGTATGTGGAGGACCTTAGCCAGGTGTCATGTTTGGAGGAAACTTGGCACCACTCATCAGCTGACCGATACCATCTCGACGGTGAGGCGTGGCAGTGGCGCCATCGTGCAGTGCTTTTCACCAGTAGGGACTGGGAGACTAGTCAGGATGGAAGAATGCAGCAATGTACGGAAACATCGTGGATAACAACCTCCTCCAGAGCGCGCAAATATTTACCTCCCAACAGGACAATGATGCAAAACACAGCCAAGACAATGAAGTAGTAATTTTACAACAGCTCCATGAATGTTTGGTGGCCAGACACATATCTGGTCAAACATCCTTGGAGGGATCTGAAAATGGCCGTGAATCAATGCTCCTCATGCAACCCTACAGAGCTCAAGATGTGTTTCAAAGTGGATTGAGCAAAACTGCCCATCATATTTAAAAAAAAAAAAAAAACAAGAGGCTGTAATGCAAAGGTGCTGCAAAGGTACATCAACCAACCAAGTATTGAGCAAAGGCTATAAATACTTCATACAAGTCATGCCTTAGTTTATTTGTAATAATTTTCCACAAAGTGCCGTTAAGGTGGTGTGAGTAGAATTTTGTGGAAAATGAGTGTGTATTCCACTTTGGGAATATATTATACTTTGGGATAAGGTTGTAACAAACTGGAAAAAGTGAAAACACAGGAAAGTTTCAGGATGTACCGTATACCCAAAACAGCTGAGTAGTTATGTGTGTATATTTAAATAAGTACATTTATTTCCCTTAGATATTTTAAAAATTACTATTCAGTTCTACTAAAGTCACATTAGTGGGGAAAAGTTTTGAAATAATCTTTGCATTTTTTTTTTACATTTCCACAATTTTCAATGTCTATTTTCTATCAATAAAGGCATTTAAGATCCATTAAATAATACTACACAGTTCACCTTCCCCTATGAATTATTTAGTAAAATTTAAGGTCGTGCCTTTTACACATCCCAAACAGACTACAGAATAAAAGAATGGCCAACCCTTCCAATCCAGACATGCCATGAGGTAAACAAGAATAAAAGGCAGAATCAATACAATTGGGCCTATAATCCAAGTGCAAGTAAGCGGTATGGAAAATGGATGAAGTAATGCAACTGGAACAGATTTAACATAAATATTTTTCCATCTTTAATAGTGAAGCAGAAGCAGCATTTTACAACAAGACGCCAAGAGCTGACAAGAGTTTTATTCGTCGTTCTCGTAGTCAGCGGGATTCTTCCTCTTGCTCTGCTTATGAACACTGTTGCCCCACGAGTAGGTCAGGTACATGACGATCATTGCTGCAATTGAAAATATGGAACAGCGTTTCCATTAGTTCAGCTTCTGTACCCATCTGTGCAACAATTGACAAAAGAAGCTGCAGATAACATTTTGTTCCAATGAAGTCAGTTTATTCGACTGAATTTAATAAGGAGGGGGGGGGGGCAAATTTCTGCATTGAACTACATACAGCTAGGTATGGCAGCGCTAATATCAAAGCAACTTGGGCTACAATAACATCTCAACTGTGCCAATGGCTGATTGTCTCCATGCCACGCTGCCTTGATGCAATAATTATTGCAAAATTACACCCAAGAGAGGATTCTGGGCATATTACTTAAATACACTTTTCAAAAAGCAAACATTTCTGGTGTATGAGATACTTTTGTGGTACTTAGATGAAATATACCACTTTTGTAAAATACCTTTTATTATTTTTGGTCTTTCTGCCATAATCAAAAATGAAACAAGTTTTCAAATATTTAACTTTGCGTGTGGTGAACTGATATTACAAGTTTCATTTTTTGAAACAAAGTATTGAACTAACTTTCCCCTCATACTATTTTTAGGGGTACATAACTGGATGTGCTTCTCTTTTACTAAGTTTAAATATCTTTCAAGTATGTGGGAGGGTTTGAATTTTTTTTTTTTTTTTTTTTTTTTAGACAGTTATAGGATAGCACAGTTGGGTCTGGAACACCCATGATAAAATGTAACGTTCTTGTGCCACTGCACAAAATAATTTGTAACTTTGTCATAATTACAATATCTTGGTAACCGCTGAAAGGTAGTAATTGAGTATTCTTAATCACTGTTCAAACTGGATCAATGTACAAATATAACCTCAAAATGTTTGTACAGTATGCTGTCATAATCAGGACTGTAACTGTTGTGATTGGCTTTTCAAATATTGACTATTATATAATGGAGAAATAGTGAAAAGGGTATAAGATACTCACGTGGGGCTACTTTGAAGAAAGACG
The DNA here is from genome assembly GCF_019802595.1 of Syngnathoides biaculeatus. Taxonomy (NCBI): domain Eukaryota; kingdom Metazoa; phylum Chordata; class Actinopteri; order Syngnathiformes; family Syngnathidae; genus Syngnathoides; species Syngnathoides biaculeatus. The sequence continues at coordinate 24,791,698 of NC_084650.1, read as the reverse complement.
ACGTGAACCTTCTCCACACATTGGGAATTCCCTTTGAGAAATAGTTGGGGAAGGCTTTCTGCTCAAAGGGGGAGAGGCTGTAAGTGATGACATGCCTGATCCTGGCCAAATCTCCAAAGTGACGGCCCATGTTGATTCGAACTGGAAAAGAGAAAGGGCTCCAATTTCAGGACGCGATTTGAAAACCAATACGAGACGAGGAGCCTCAAAATTACCTAGAATCTAAAATGCGAACATTTAAGACGTTTTGTAAATAAGACAAGGAGAGGACATGGCAGCGCTTATAATGAAGACGTTCGTCTTAACCGGCCCCATTTCTCTAACAGGGAAGAGTTGTCTGTCCTTAATCAAAACTCCAGTTCCGATGTTGTTAAATGATTGCGAAACAAGTTGCGTCGAAGGGTCGCTCGAAGTTTTAGCATTAGCTTTGGTGGCCTGCCTCCATCCAGCAAGGACTTTGAACCATTTGCTCTCGGGTCGTTAAGGGACGCACCCCATAGATAGAGAAAGATCTCATCAATCCACCGATCGGTCTTAGAGATGGTGGTCGACCATCGCTGCACGAAAACTTAAGCGGTTGTGTGACATTGATGCTCACCGTCGCCCTCCTCGTCGTCGTCGTCTCCTGAAGGTTCCTGTGTCCTTCGTTTATGACTACGTTGATGGAGTCCAACATACAGCGCTTTACCTCCACCTAGCGGCTTGGAGTATGCCCACCTCCCCAAAAGCGTTTTAACAGTAAGGTACTTCCCATAATTATCCATCCCCATTTTCTTCGCCGCTTATCCTCACGAGGGAGTGCTGGAGCCTATCCCAGCTGTCAGCGTGCAGGAGGCGAGGTTCACCCTAAACTGGTTGCCAGCCAATCGCAGGGCACATAGAGACAAACAGCCACACACAATCACACCTAGGGTCAATTTAGAGTGCCGAATTAATGTTGCATGTTTTTGGAATGTGGGAGGAAATCGGAGTGCCTGGAGAAAACCTACACCGCCACGGGGAGAACATGCAAATTTCACACAGGTGGGGCTGGGATCCAACCCAGTCCTCAGATCTGTGAAGCCAAGGCTTTACCAGCTGAGCCACTGTGCCGCCCCATATTTTTTCACCAGCACAAAAGACCAAATGTACACATGCTGTCATTTATTTCCCCAACAATTCAGAGAACATTGACATAATCAGTATGAATTATTTTGAAGCTGAACACAGACACACAGTGAAGTCACATTTTGCATAAATACACAAGGCATGCATGAAGTCACATTTAGCCAGTATAAATTCATAGGTATGCAGTCACTTAGTGACCAGAAGTAATAAATACACACGGACACCTTAACAGCTTTCATTCTGGACATTTTGAAGACAGCCGCCACTCCGGACAACTCTCTAATGCCCAGGAATAAAACAATATGTAAAAGGTTTAAGATGTTGTGACTGATTTTTGCCGTTTGGTCCAGAACAGGGTGAATATTTACTGTGTTAAATTAAATAAACTACCCACACATAACTTAACAAAAACTTAAAATGGAAAAAAAAAAATCTAGTACACATTTTTTCATCTTGTTCCAGATCACTATTCTAATGCAAAGGTGAAACAGGATGAAATTGCATCTTTTCTGATAAGGCATCAAAAAAAAAAAAAAAAAGTGACACTTTTCCCCAATGTTAAAATACATTAAGTTAGCACACCTGCTCCAGATCAAAACATGTATGCACAACAATTTTAAACCTTGATGAAATCACAGAGCCTGGTCAGAACATTTTATGTTTGAATAGTGCCCCAAAGGTTTATGGTAATATTTTCATTTTAAAGTGACTTTTTTTGTGGTTGTTTTTAACATTTTAGCGGCAAGTACACCTGGTTGCCACCATGTCTTCAAACTCTTTGTAAGCGTAGGAGCCGTCTTCTTCGAAGATCATGACGCTCAGGGGTTTGTAATGGGAGGGAATGCACGAGGGCCTCGGTACAGAAGAGTCCAGCTTCTCGTATATGAAGTTTTGTACCATGGTGTGGACCGGTGAACCATAGATGAAGCCAATGGTCCGCGGGCAGATGCCTCTACAGTACCTGGGGTTATATTTGGGTGGGAAAACAATCCGGTGATCCAGTTTGAGCTGGCTGAATCGCACTCTGAAATCATGCAAGGCGCAATAAATAGTTGGATATTCCGAGCCCGAAAGAAGCTCCGGCAGGACGTCCGGGCTTTTATCGCTTCCTTTGCTCTTCGCCGACTCCCTCCTTTCCCGTCTCTTGGCTCCAAGCACTTGTTGATGGGTTTTGAGAACCATCTGCTTATTAAGCGTGTTTGCAGCAACGGACGGCAATGTCTTGCGTGAGACTTTGCTGCCGTCATGAAGGTAAAGCAGTATTGGAGGAGACCCCACGGTGAACTGCAAATGGCCTTTGTTCCCAGCTGTTTGCTCCTCGGGGCACATGACATTGATTTGCAGGTGGACATTTTCCTTTGGGAATTTCGAAGGCGGCAGAAGCAGCGGAGTGATGTCAACTTCCACCCAGTTTCCCCTTCCCGAGCCATCCGGGGCCGTGAAGTTTACGGCTTGGCGGACGCCGGGACACAGCGGGCATTTATTCGAGCGCTCCTGTTCCTTGATACTCAGGAAGCACACGGAGTTCATGCGAGTGTAACTGTAAAGCAGCATCACTTTCATGAGCTGTTCCTTTTCTCGAACTCGATAAAGGCTGTAGGATAGATCCGATGTGAAACGCTCTGCAAGAAAATGGGTGAAAACAATGTTAAAATAGGCTTGATTACTGTCCTGTTAGGCATGGGCAGTATCAAATTCTCAGTTTCACAGTATTGCCATCACAAATATAAAATTTGAAAATGTTTGGGCAAATACCCCCCTCGCACTGAACATGTTCTGTAGGTGTATTAGTAAACACAAAAAGATTCTCAAAATAAAAATCTGAGTGATTTCCTTCCAATAGACGGTTTTCGACCACGGCACCTGGCCTGTTGGATGGGTTTGCTCGACTGAAGCGCTGTTCACCCTAATGCTTATGCTTAAAGACCGGAGTTACACAAATGTTCGTACGACCGTTAAAAGTGATGGCTAAAAAGACTTTTGAAAGTTATCGGTGCTCATTAGATGTTGTTTCAAGAAACCGTTACGACAAGAAGGGTGGTTTGATCGACAATATCGACCCATATGCTTGGATAAACACAAATGGAGCACACAACAGTGGGCGTCGTTAACCTATCCAGGCATTGCGAACTATCTCCTCTTCTCGAGAAGCACTTATACCTTGGAACAACTAAAGCATTACAAAGGTCTTGAGGCCAACAACCAATTCATCAATGACTGGATTCGTCATGCGGCGGTATCCATTGTAAACAACCTGTCTCCCCAAACTGCTAAGGTTAGTGTACCACGTCTTTAGTCAGCGGTGTGTTTAATTATGTTGATTATACCAACAAAAGATGTGTGAATTATTATTTTTGCTCTTGTTACCGAGAGAGGGAGAGAGAGAGAGAGAAGTTCGACAGGGACGAGTCCTAATTGGAGCCCGCACCTTTTTCTCCACTTCCACGGCTACATTTTTAACTCAACTCATGAAACAGCTAGCGGTACAATAACTCGTTCTTGCAAACTTATTATAATGAAACAGAAAATACAGATTTTGGAGACATGCATTGCATTCACACACGGGTTTTGTGCTCGGCTGCTAGATCCGCTCTGCTAATACGAGACAGCCACAGTTGTCGCTGTTTGGTTGCTAACTGCTCTGTATTCTCCCACTGGTTCTTGATTACAGCTGGCAGTCGAAAGACGCAGGCTGTACAAAGCCCGTTTGAGCAACCGATAACGTGCCCCCATTCATACGCCTTTCTGAAATGATTCCTACTCACTTACATGTTTACGTGAATTCACCAAACAAAGATGGCACCTGCGTTCTAAATCGGATGGTGTGTGACGTCAGTCGAAAACAGTCTATAATAGTGGGCTGGGATTGGAAGGACATTTACTTCCTGAGCGGATCTGTTGACGAACGATGGAAATTTCCTTCCTGAGTCTTCAATTAGCCTACCATCCATGTTTTTGGGATGTGGGAGGAAACCAGAGTACCAAGAGAAAACCCAGGAGATCAGGAGAGCATGCCAACTCCACAAAGGCGGGGCCAAATTTGAACACTGGTACTCAGAACTCTGAGGCAGACGTTCTAACCAGTTCACCTACCATGCCGCCTCATGAATATTCAATATGTCAGTGTTTTTCAACCTTTTTTGAGCCATGGCACATTTTTTACATTGCAAAAATTTTGGGGCACACCACTAACCAAAAATGTTACAAAACTCTGTATAGTATATTTAATTACAATATAATTTCTCAATTTATTTATACTCAGTCAGTGTGAAACCTGGGCCTGTTTAGATGAACACAAAGCCAACCCTGAACCAAAGGTAAAGTCTTAGCAACGAGGGCCTCACGGTGCAAAAAACAGTGCATAACAATCAGATCTGGGTTTCTTTCCTTCACTCTACTCACGAAGCCTTTGGTGCGCCCGACCATGGCTGCAGCTCCATCAGTGCACACACTTGTCCAGTTTTCCCACGTAAGTCCTTCCTGGTCAAGATATTCCGATGTGACCCGAAAAATTTCCTCTCCAGTTGTTTTTTCTGGCAGTGCCTTGCAAAATAGGAAGTTTTCTCTAAAGGCATCTCCATCCACAAAACGCACAATGGCCAAGAGCTGAGAATGTCCACTAATATCCGTAGACTCGTCAACTTTCAACCCAAATTTCCTACTGATGCGTATCTTTTCCAAAACATGGCTTTCGATGTCTGTAGACATGTCATCAATACGCCTGGCAATTGTGTTATCAGAGAGCAGGACTTTAGCGAGGTCTTTAACTGCATCAGGGCCGAGCATCTCGTTGACAATGGCTTTACAGGCAGGTAGTATTAATGTCTCTGCCACAGTGTGCGGCTTTTTTGATTTCGCAACAAGTTCGGCGACTAAGTAACTAGCTTTGAGCGCTTTCTCATTTACCTTTGTGGTTTTTCTCATAAACGTTGCCTGTTTCTCTGTGTTTACACGCAGGCGAACAAAATAGTCTATCGGCTTGTTTTGAAGTGACGGGTGTGTCGTTTGGAGATGGCGTTTAAGCTTGCTTGGCACCATGGCGCTGTTGGATAGCTTCTCGCCACACACCAGGCATAACGGAATAGGTGTCGTTTCATCCCCGGTGAAAGTAAATCCAAACGAAAGATAGCTTTCACTATATTGCCTTGAGCTCACCGTCTTTCCTTTCTTTTTCCCACCACTCATACTCGGGCCTTCATCCGGGTCAGAATCTTGTCCAGGTCGCAGTTCGGAGTTTGCAGTTGTCCTTTTTAAAAACTTCTCCATGACTGTCACCACAGCCTCTTAGGTGCATCACTAATTCTCTTGGAGGAACGAGGCAATCAGCTACGTGTTGCCACACGGACAAATATTACATTACTCTGGGTTAGGATTTACAGCACGGACACTGGACAATGACATAATATTTGCAGAAAATTAAATGTTAATTTAAAAAAAAGTGATATTGGATACTTTCTCACGGCACACCTGACGATCTCTCACGGCACAGTGGTTGAAAATCACTGCAATATGTAAATGAACTTAGCTATGACTGGATCTAAATTGCCTGTAGGTGTGAATCAGAATCATCAATATTTTGCCAAGTATGTCAAAAACACAAGGAATTTGTCTCTGGTAGTTGGGAGCCACTCTAGTACAACAGTCACTTAATGAAAAGTAATTTCTATTTAACAGCAAAGTAATGTAAAAATAATTTAAAAAAACAATTGGAACTTTCACTTTTTTAATGGCACATTTATTGCATTACAAGAGCAGACTTGTTCAATATATTCAAGTGCTCTGCTGCAGAGTTTACTCCAATCCTTGTCAATCTTTTTGACTACCTCAAAAGGTGTAACAGAGCGCACAGGGGTGTCTGAGATTTTGTACATAAATGAGTCGTAAAAGAAGATTAATGCAAGATATGCGAGTTAGCTGAACCCTTGACAGCGTCAAGGACAACAACATGCAGTCATCACCATCTTCTATGAGGAAATAAATGCCCGTTGGGGTGTCCTCAATCACCTCAGTGACAGCACTGTCATCCAATCCCTATTTAAAAAAAAATAAATAAATAAATTGAAATGAACCCAAACCATAAATACAGCTTTTTCACTTGATTAAGATTCCAAAAATTACCCACACATCAAAAATTCCACATCATTCAATTTCAACATTTCACATGATTTCATACATTATTCTTTACGATTCCGGATTATTCAACAGCTTTTTATACCTTCCACAGCATTGACATTTTTTCCCCTCGCAATTTCATTCATTTCAGCATTCTCACGGAATTTCTTCAAAAACTGCACAGTTTAGTTTTCCATTATTTAACTTCCATTCAAGTGATAAACCAAGCGAAAATAAAAGGGAAAACGAAAGTTGAAAAATGTACAGTATGATTCATACACTTACCACATATCTTGCACTTGCTTTTTCTGGCTCATCATGTCGATGGACTGCGTTGATTTTGCATTCTCGTCCAGCATTCACGTCGTCACAGAGTGGAATTTTCTTTGATTAGATTCTTAATTCACAATTTGGGCATCACAGTAACTTCAAATCTACGGCGTCACAATCCCATTTGAGTGTTAGTTTGATGACAAATGGCTGAAATTTGGTCACAGTTTTGAGCAAAAACTTTCAAGAGACACTGATACAATTTCCAAATTATTAGTAAAAGGAGAGACTAGGGAGCCCGTGCAAGTGACGTCGCCATTTTCACGGCGCCATATTGCCAGTCAAACCGCTCGACATTGTGGGAGACATTGAACCGGAGGAGAATATTTACAATACCAGAGATGTCTTGTGCTGTTGGTTGTCACAACAGATGAGACAGATATTCAAAGAGATCATTCTATGGAATACCAGCTGAAAAGACCAGAAAATACCGGTGGATTTTGGCAATTAAACGTGATGGATGATACTCAACCAAAATTCACACAGGCCTGAGTAGCTATCGCTTCATTTCAGGGACAAATTATTTTTTCCAGTCTCAAATTATCAAAAAGTATTTATAATGCCAAGTTTAAAAAAAACAAAAAACAAAAAAGTCACAGGTTTCCGGAGGTTAAGTGTGGCCGCAATACGCTTCCGTGTATGTTCTGTGAAGATGACTCCGTCCTCTTTTTTTTTTTTTTCCCAATCATAGTTAATGAATGTGAGTTTGTGTAAAACCAGGGGTCAATTATTTAAATATGGGTATTTGTATTCAATACCAGCTGAAAAGATCGATGGATTCCGGCAAAGGTTCACATGTCGCCGAACACACTTCCGCGTTCAAAAGCCATCAAAACCGTCACTATCTGGGATTTATTCCTAATGAGAACAGAGCCAGCAACAAAGTATTCGCATGCGTCCAGACTTTTGTACGCTTTCAAACATTTCCATGTAAATCTCGACGACTTACTCACCAGATTCATGTCTGTATCCACTTGTCAAAGACAAGCGGAAGCAAATTAACTGTCCAATTTCTAGTCGGCGAAAATATCATCGAGTTCTGCATTAAATATGGGTCCTTTATGCCGAGTTTATCTAATTTTTCCACGTACCGTCGTTTATTTTCACCTTCTAAATGTCTGACGGTATCGGACAAAACTCTGGGCGTCGTGCTACAAGACATATTTCCGTGTCGTCTCCAACCGACTTAGCATTGAGCAATGCTTAACTTGACCGTCAATATGGCGACGTAAACAAAAGTCAGGAGATTTTATGACGTAGGTGCATGAGCTCTATACACATTCATCCCTAGCCCAGGGCACCATTAACTCCCAAAATATTTCCTTCAATATACTGTTAACCTGATGTGTTTTAACACTTCTGGAATAAAACAAGGTCAAATCACAGATTGTCCAACTCATTCAATTCCTCTTTTCCTTACTATAGAAAGGTTTGTGTGCATTCAAAAAAAAACAGTGACGACAACAACAAAAACAACAACAAAAATTCACAATGTATACACAGCACTGAAGTAGCATTACTGATAAATGTGGATCAATCCACCTGTCAAAAGCATTCATTCATTTCCCATTCTGCTTATCCTCGCTATGGGGTTGTGGGGGGTGGGTGGGGTCCTCAGAATCTTGAGGCAGACGTGGTACCAGTCACCCACCGTGCTGCTGTCAAAATTGCAATGGGCAAGGACACACTCTAATCAAATTATATATGTTTACATAATCTATGCCTTGGTGAGCTGATTGTGCCGTTTTCACCCGTGTAAACAAAGTTCCTCATCAGTACTTATTTTGGCTGAATTTGTCCTTGTTTGTTTACATTAGTGTGTAGTATTCGAATAGTCATATAGTTTATATTTCTGTTTTGACTTTTATGCACAATTTACAAAAAAACATACAAGTTGCTCACTAGTTTTTTTTTTAAACTTTTATTATTTTAGACTATCTATTGGGAAATGTATTTTAAAACACGAACCCACCTGTGCGTGTGTTATTATAGACAGAGAATTGCGTAATTCCCTTGTTGCATTCAGTGGTGAATTACCACCCATGTATGTACTGTATAGATTTTCTCAGGTATCTGTACTTGACTAAGATATATTTGTGACTAAGTTGTTTGCAGTCAATTGTCACCACAGCTGCTAACTTTTAGAATAGGTTAATACTGTACTCCTCCAACTCTTCTGCTGGTGCGGTCGCAGTTCGGCTCACCTTTCTCCGAACAATGCTCCTGCGGCTTGATGAGCCTGAGCACGTTGTAGACTGCGCCCCCTTCGAGACTCCTTTGAGCTCCGGACGCTCTCTTGAACACGTCCGCCAAATACTTGACGTACTTGGGCTCAGGTTTGATCTTTTTCACGGAGGCCGGGCTCCCCCTGGAGCCCCCGTGCTCGGAGAGAGCTTTGAACAGCGGGGAGAAGATGGTGCCATAGGCGTACTGGCTCAACCCGTTCAGGGAGCACCGAACCGGCGGCGGGCAGCTGCTGCCGACCAGCAGCAGCAGCAGCAACAGTACAGGACGAAAAGAACGAGGGGTAAGTGACATCAACATTAGCTTTACATTCATTCAAAACAAACAGGTGGTGGGGGGAGCCGGGCCGAAAACTCTAAAGGGAAATGTGCCACGGGGAAGTTCCAACAGTGCGCACGTGGCGCCGCTGATCAACAAGCGCAGGTGTTGCCAATCAAATCTATATGACGTCATCAGTCGCTTATCCGGACGCTCTTTCGGCAGTTACTTCATTTCAATGTCTGATGGATGCTTTTAATAATTTACTCCAAACATTACATACAATTCATTTGTACTGAGATATTGAAATGTAGTGTCTTATATTGTATGTCATACAGCTCGTAGGTAATGTCTAATGTTATTGTTTTACACGACTATTTAATAAAATTAACCCATCCATTCTCTTAGTTGCTTATGCCACTAAAACAGACTTAGCGCATACACATCGAGAGGTATGTCGATTGGTTGAAGCCAGTTGGCCGCCATCTTGGTACTCCCACAACTTGTGGAAGACACCATTTACAGGTTGGATTATGGCGGGGTTTTACCTCAAAGTTTGGCATGTAGAATTAAAACTGGTGGTGTGAGCTTGACATTTTTTCAGTCCTGATAGCATGAAGGATTTTTAATTCGACTTGGTAAGCCAAAAAAGGCTGAGTGCAAAAGAAAGACATATAACACTGTGACTACCTAGAAACCTTGCAAATTACCTAGGGGCCGATTTCCGTGGCGTTAACTTTTCCCAAAATACGGTGTGAAGCACTATCATCATAACACAGGGAAAAAAACATGTAGTTTTTGTCATAAAAACATTCAATTTTAAGTCAATCAGTTAGATATATTTTTGGAAATAAGGACTCACAATGGGAAAATACGTGCTAAATGCATTGTTCATTTGTTGTCTATGTGACGTCCCATTTCAGACAAATTTAAACTTGTTTCCTCAAATTTGAAAGTATAATTCAATTTGCAGAGTTCTGTATTATGAAATTCATCAAAAATTTCACAGAAAATGTGTTTTCTTGCTTATCCACTGATGACGTTTGGGAAAATAGTTACATCACTTTTTCGCGAAAAACTGTCGGCCTATAAAGGTGAAGCAGAGAGTGAACACTGAAAAACAACAACCATAAACAAAACTTTGTTCAAGTAAATTAAGCTCATCAGAAAATAAAAGACCCTTTACAAACAAACTTCAACGGTGTCAAAGTAAATTATTTCTAACTTATGGAATGTTTTCTCACAGCCATAAAACTGGCAATTAACACAATTAATCACTGTCGCTGCACAGGTCGCCATGGTTGTTTTGGGAGTATCAAGATGGCGACTTCAGTTTTGGTGGCCAATGAGCCATCCAGTCTTTTTTTTTTTTTTTAAATCAGTGGCTTATCCTCACAAGGGTCACGGGAGTGCGGGAGCCTATCTCAGCTGTCATCGGGAAGGAGGCGGGCTACACGCCGAAGTGCAGGGCACATGGAAACAGACAACAGTCAGACTCACAATCACTACAAGGGGCGATTTTGAGGGTCCAATTAATGTTGCATTTTGGGATGTAATTTAAATTGTGCACGCATACATATCTGCCAATGCTGCAGCCCAGCCTCAACAAGCAACAAGGTAAATTGAGTTTGAGATCCCTGGTTTAGATGTTCTGGTTTTAATCTTGGGTCCTACTTTGTGGAATTTGCATGTTCCCTCAGTGTTTGGAGCTACACCGAAATCCTCCCACATTCCAAAAAACATGCTCGCTGTATTAACTGAAGACTGCATCAACTAGTTACCGATGCTTAATTGCAGTGTGCTATCAAAATAATCTCAAGGGCTCATTTGCTTAAACTGTTTATTCAACCCGTTTTGTTCAACGCTGTGTCGCTGTGCTTTTGCGTGACTGTGATGAGTGAATCTCCATGTACTCAGAATACTTTGCAGATTTAAAAAAAGGACAATTTTAATGCTGATTACCTCACCTTATTTTTCAAAGAGTCATCCTTTGTGTTGGTTCAGATCCAAATGAAACTGTTGAGTATTGTTAACAATGTATTTGTACATTTGATGGATGGATCTTATTCATCTAATCAATACAGTCAATTACAGGTCTGGAGGCTCCATCCTATTTCTGTGTCAACAGGCTCCTGTATCAATGACAACCACACGCCCACCCAAAATAATCTGATCTGCATAGCCAACCCTACAAGTCCTCTCAAAATACAAATGCGCATTCAATGGATTTCACTTCCATAATGAAGACATAAAATGTCACAGTGCTTTCATATTCACTCATTATTTCTGGAAAAACAAGTAAAAAGGTAAGAATAAAAATATAAATACATATGTTTCCTCAATACATCCCGTAGGGTAGCAAGATAAGGAAAAACTTGCAACCAGTGCTAGATTTCACATTTGCAATTTAGATCGGCCGAGTCTTGACAAGATCTTAAGTGTCACTACAAAATGCATATTTGTAGAGAACCGCAATGTACATACACATACATACACGTACATACTAATTTCTCTTCAAAATATGTACTCGTTAAATAGGATTATGAGTAACTAGTAAAATGTGTCCCCATGTGGCTTCGCGTCGCATATGCCAGGAATTGAAACTGAGCAAAATAAAAATGACAATAAGCGTTTGCTACCGCAATGCAGCTACCATTTAAGCTAACAGTTCTTCAGGTAAATGTACTACTACACTTGTCTTCACTAGTATGGCCACTCAGTGCACTAGTAGGCTATCGATTAAATGTTCAACCAGCTTTCTGGCAAGTTGTGTTAAGTATTTGATGTCAATGATATCCAGCCTAAGGTCCATGTACTAGGATGCTTTTTTTCCTTCTCCCCTGTACGACTACCTTGGCATACTAGTAGGATAATTAAAGGTAACATTGTGAGGCAGAAATTTGCACGAGTCTGTATTCCCGCACTACTATTGTTATGAGTAAAATGCTTAATGGAACTTGATAATCTCACTAGTAGTACTTGTGGCACAGCTGTCAACGAGTCCAACTTTTTTCCTCAGGAGCGATGTAGTTGTCCTACTTGTAGTGAGACGAAAAGTGTACTAGTACATTGATCTTGTTGCATGCCTGTGCTTCCTGTGAGGCTGAAACAGTTTACTGAGACCTTTTGGCTGCTCCCGGTAATCCTTATCATCCGTCTTGTCCCAGTACTTCGAGTGTTGCACACCCCCCATCAGGGCCCAGAGCTCGTCCGACACACCCGTGCCAAGGTATTGCCAGGCCTTCTTGCCGTCGTTGTCCCTCTCGTGGACACTTGCTCCATAGCGTTGCACTAGTAGAAGCATGACCTCCGTGTGGCCGTGTATGGCGGCGATGTGAAGAGGCGTGTAGCCCCCGTGGGCTTTGCTGTCGACGTGAAGGAGCGCCTCTCTCCTCCTCCTCCTGTAGGCGATGTCCATCAGCTTTTGGACCATCTCGCCGTTGCCGTCCTTGGCAGCCCAGTGCAGCGCCGTGAAGCCTGATATGAAGTCCTTTTTGTCGGCTAGCTGGGCGTCCCGCTGGAGCATGCCACGGATGTGCCCCCACATCCCCGCGGCACACTTCACCAGCCACTCGCGTCAGGGGCTCCAGAGGCACCGAACACTGGGCTTCATCGGTCGGCCTCGGAGGGTTCTCGTTCAGGTCTTGCGCCCAAGCGTTTCTCCGGTTTTGCGAGGCTCTGTCTTCAATGCAAGCTGGAAGATGAGGTTGGGATGTCGATTTTTGCTCGTTTTGTGGCGCAGACACGTTGGAAGGAAGCGAAGTGGCTGCTACGATGGCAAACACAGCTCCTGACGATCTCCTGCTGCCCACTTGATCCCCCCAAATGTTCAACACTTTTACAGTTGTGCCCAAGTTACTTGTGTGCGACGGGTAGCGCGCATTGTTATTATTCTCCACGTCTGAATATCCGAGCTGAGCGGGTTGCAGCGGACGAGGTGCTGCGCAAAAAGTCCAGTTTGAAGTGGATAAATTCTCACGCAGCGCATCTTTCACAAAGTCCTGGTACCGCTTCTTGACCGCCACGAACTTCAACCCGTCCGTCAGGCGAACCACGGCCACGCTGTTGACCAACTTTTTGAACAGCTCCCTATTGTGCTGCTTTTCCACGGGCGAAGCGCCGTGGATGAGGGGGGCGAAGTGGCCGAGCAGCTCGGCGTTCCGTACTGTGCCCCCCCGCTCCAGTAAAAAAGTCAAAACGGACTCTTGAGTCAAAGCCATCGACGCTGTAGTCCGATCGAGACACGACGACATATAAAGACTCGTGGAACAAGCAGGGATAATTTCCTCCCGTGTGAGTCCACTTATCCGACTTGCCACTTCCGGTGTTGCGTCGCCCCCCAACGCACTTCAAGACATCACTCTCACGGTTCCTCTAATAAGTCTTGACAAAAATATTTTGGATCACTTTTACAGCAGCATCATCAAATTGGAGACAAAACAAACCCATCAAGCTGTGGATTCTCTTCATAATGGTAATAATAGTAATAATAATTATCATTATTTTTATTATCTTTAAACAAAAACTCGCATAGAGAGCATGTATGACACAAGAACCGTGAAGGTGGATGAAAATAGAAAAATAAATTGTGAGCAAAGCAAAGCAGGTTTATTTACATAAAGCATTTCAGATAGGATACGCAAGTTTACTCGGTGTGCTTTACATAAATAAAAGCATTTAAAAGCAACAACAAAACTGATTATAAGCATTTAAAACAAACAGAATACAATAATATTAAAGTACAATCAAAAAAACGTGCAGTGCCCGAAATATTTCAAAGTGGAAATGCAAAAAAACAAAAAAGAGATAAAACGAATTTTTAACATGGATTTAAAACATTAACGCTTGGGTGACGTCACTTCCGCCGGAGGACTCGCGCCACAAATACACGTGATTATGATATTAGCTGATAACACATCGTAGAAACTTTATTAAGTGCTTATAAAATTTTGTAATGTGTGTAATCTAATTGTGACAATTGAATATATGACCAAGATTTTAGGTCCCAAAAACATATCTAAATAACATAAGAACATGAATGTTGCAGCTACTTTTCATTAAAATGTCTTAAGAACATTGGACATAGCTCAATTAGTAAACCAATCTGTCCTAATTAGTTTTATACGGTCTAAAAAAAGATCGGATTGAAAAATGAAGTTTACCATTTTAGCTAGTTTATATTATCAAACATGAAACCGAGCCTATGCGGTCTCAATTTTGTTTTCATGGGTAAAAAAAAAAAGCTTCACGTAGACTCTACATCATGATCTAAGTTTATTTGCAATATTAGCCCTGTGCCACAAGGAGACGCCAAGACGCGTGCCTCATTCACGTTTGTATAATAGATTGGCGAAATTCAGGTAATGTGTCTGTGACATGCGTGAACAAGCAGGGCAACAACTCGTTTGCCATTTTAACAGCAACGTCCAGAAGCCCTGACTGGGAAAGCATTTAGTTGATGAGGTCACTGTCGTCACAAGCAAAACAACCGCCGCTGTGCAGTGGCGCTGAACTGCGCTCTTTGGCCATGGAACGAGCTTGGCCTGTCATGTCGTGATGGGGTGTTGCCTCCAAGCGGCCATATTTAAAAATGCAGCGTGCTCCAGCGATGAGGAGGGAGACACTTGTGACCATGGCGGCCAGCGAGGCGGACGTTTTCGCAGTAAGTATGAACTCCCCATAACCACTCGCATTGAGTTATCTCACACAAGTATGTGTACGGGCAATATAAAGGGATGGAGGTGTTTCGAGCGCGCCTTTCCGCAATGACTCGGGGATACACGCGAATTTTCTCCTGATGCTGCACATCGATGCGCTGTCGTTTCCAAATCGAATGGCTGCAGGCCGGCCCGGACCTGTGCGTGCACACTCTAATGCGTCTCGTCTGAAGGAATCACGGGACAGCGCGCGGCGACGCGGTTAAGAGGATAAATGGCTGCAGAGTCAAGTGACTTACTTTAACATTCAGCAGTGCTCTGCCACTTCACAACAAATAAGCCCTCTAAAGATTGATGGACTATACCTTTCATATCCATCTTAAGATCCGTGCACCAGTATATGGACCTTGTCATCACAGGACAATTGGCGCATTGTAGAATAACGAGGGAGCTGTTGTGTACTCGTGTCAATCTTGTGCTACTAGTATGCAGTTAAAAACAGTGCAGCAGAAATAAACCTTCTTGGCCCAACTGGTAGGCATGTGCTATGTACTAGTAACATCCCCGACCCTAAAGCACCAAAAATGTCCACTAGTAGTTTGGTCTCAGTAGTAGCATCTACTGTATCTTGTACTAGTATGCCAACGTTGTCCTAGCAATGTGCAGAAATGTCAGTACACAAGTAAAACGATTACTGTGGACTAGTAAAATGTCTGTCTTACAAGTTGAAAAAAAATCACCTTAGTAGGATAACTTTGGCATATGAATGAGTAGGACGTTACTAATAAGGCAAAACTGCAATAGTTGGTATTTGTGCACTACTAGTACTACTCGTGAAGTGCTAGATGCTAACTAAGAGTATAAAGTACATACGACAATAAATGTTATATGGTCACTAGTAATAGCACGTTTATTGTTGGATTTGTTTTTATTGTGTTTGGATATTTGAATTATGTTCAATTTAGTTTCACGTTACATTTTTAGATGTATAGCACTTTGTTTCAGCTACATTTTGTTTGCTCCTTAGATGCTCTATAAATAAAATTAAGTTGAGTTGAGCCAGTGTACTAGTACATGGACCTAAAGCTGAATATCTAGGATATCAAATAAATTTTTGAAGAGCTTTCCATGTGGGACAGCACACGGTAATGAAGATAAGTGACATTCCGCAATGCGTGATGATAAATATGAGCTTTAAGAGGATGCAATTTGCCAATGTGGCATTCTCAGCTGTGAGGACTGAGTGGCTTATGGCTACCACCAGGCTAGCAGCTTGGATAGCCTCCCAGTTTGTGAAACAACATCTAGATAAAGAGCTCTTTGTATGTCTGTGTCAAAGAGCCCGAGAATGAGCGTTGTATTAAACACATCCCAGTCCTCATGCTGAGTCTCTTGGAAAATGCCGATTTCTCAACTGTATGGACCAGCACTACTAATTAGTTGTCGCTGTGCATACAAATGCTGCAAGCCAACAAATAGGCGATCAGTAAACATTGCAATCTGTAAATTATTCTGTAACAAGTGGCCAATTTACTGATACACTTTCAACCGTAAAACCACGCAGAATGGCGTACTTTACAACATTCGACATACTAAGCAAACTGTCGTCATAGATAGCGACATGACCCATTCTTGTATGTTAACACTACATATAATAAATAACACACACACACCACCATCTGTTGTAATGACATCCAAAGGAGACATTAGAAATGTAATCCAGCACAAGGCCTTTTACACTGAATTTTGAATGAAGGGCTTTCATTAGTTTAACTTCATCCCACTTAATCTAAAGTGCTTGTTACATTCTGTTTATGATCCAGTTAAATGTTGTGTGCATAAACTTCCTTAAATCTGCTATTTTTATTTTTTTTAACCATGGCTACACTAAGGCTATAAATCTCCAACCATTCCTCTGCTCTGTGTACTGCTCACTACCAGGGTTGTGGACGTTGTAAATCCTGCCATTCATCAATTTTCTTAGACGCTCATCCTCACAAGGGTCATAGGAGTGCTGGAGCCTATCCCAACTGTCAACGGGCAGGAGGCAGGGCACACCCTGAAGTGGTTGCCAGCCAGTCGCAGGACGCATATAAACAACCATTTACACATTCACACCTACGGGCAATTTGGAGTCTTCAAGCAACCTACCATCTGTGTCTTTCTATCTTTCTTTCGGCTTGTCCCGTTAGGGGTGTCCACAGCGTGTCATCTCAGATAAACGCCCATATTTGTTTGGCCGAGTTTTTACGCCGGATGCCCTTCCTGACGCAACCCCTTTTGGGCAGTGGAGGCCCCAGTGAGAAATAAACTCACGACCCCTGGTTTACCAAACCAATGCTCTAACCACTGAGCTATGGGTACTCGTAAAAAAGAAAACAAAAACAGAAACACACCGGCACGTGGAGTACAGTATATGCAAACTCCAAATGGGTGGGGGCAGGAACTGTGAGGCAAATGTGCTAATGAGTCATCCAATGCGCCGCAGCCCATTAATCTGAAAAAGTTAAATAATTACTAGTGCTATATGTGTACTGTATGTAAAGGAGCAATTCAACAGCTCTTACAGAAGTTGCAGGAAAAGCTTGAAAATGGCTTAAATTGTGTTTGAATATAGGAGAATTAAAAACTGTACTGTGATTCAATTAAATGGTACATGGTTCGCACATATGTTGTGCTTTAGCTACACAATCACGGTGCCCAAAATGTTTTACCGAAGCTCACACATTCACCCACATTCATCCACCAAAGGGCAATCGAAAACCGTTGAGTATAATATTGTCCATCTATCCATTTTCCATACTGCTTATTCGCATTCCACTTGTGATACTCGTGGCACACTTGAAAATCACTGCTGTGTTCCAACACTTCAGAATGAAGACAAACGAACCTTGGAGCTGGGTGGCCACGTCGGCTTTGACGGTCTTCCGGATCAATTGGTCAGCAAATCAGTCACACAGGGCTTCAGCTTCAACATTCTCTGCATAGGCAAGTCAGAATTCATCATCAATAAAAATGTCCATGCACTCTTCCTTTCCCCCCTCACGGCTGTTCACCACCTGTCGTTTCTTTGTGCGCTTCTCCTATAGGGGAAACCGGGATTGGCAAATCCACGCTAATGAACACACTTTTCAATACGAGGTTTGAAAATGAAGAGGCCAGCCACTATGAGCAAGACGTGCTTCTCCGACCACACACGTATGACCTGCAGGAGAGCAACGTCAACCTCAAGCTGACCATTGTGCACACTGTCGGCTTTGGAGACCAGATCAACAAAGAAGAAAGGTGACGGTGAAACGGTATAGAAAATGCACAATAAGGTGAAAGGAACTTAAACTCTTGTTGCTCTTAGAATGTATTGAGCAAGGAAATTGACTCAGTCGCATCCCTAGTGAGAATAAGCGGTACAGGAGGTGAATAGATGGACTCAAACAAAGAAAAAAATATATATACATATATCAGAGGTCTCAATAGATTGTTCAAGAAGTGATTGGCAGTGATTTTACAAAGATAAAAACACAAGGTTTCCTTCTGTAATAACTGAAAAGAATGTTTTCTTTTTTTCCCCTGTACAGTTATAAACCCATTGTAGAGTATATTGACAATCAGTTTGAAAGGTACCTGGAAGAGGAGCTAAAAATAAAACGTTCCCTGTACAATTTCCATGACACAAGAATCCACATCTGCCTGTATTTCATCGCTCCCAACGGCCACTCCCTCAAGTCTCTGGATCTCGTCACTATGAAAAAGCTCGACAGCAAGGTGACCGCCAAATGGTGGTGGGGGGTTTATTTGCAGTTCATACAATGATTCAGGTTTGTTGTTTGCTTCCAGGTAAATGTCATCCCCGTCATTGCAAAGGCAGATACTGTATCCAGGAGTGAACTGGACAAGTTCAAGATCAAGATCATGAGCGAGCTGGTCAGCAATGGAGTGCAGATTTACCAGTTTCCGACAGAGGATGAGGCCGTGGCCGAGATCAATTCTTCCATGAATGTGAGTCTCACACATGGACTCACTCAGTCATAAAAACAACACTCCCCCAAACCCCTTGCTCCCCCCACACACAAACACAAAATACATCTAGGATGGAGCACACGAAGACCAAGAGACAGATTATTCATCTTTCATTAGGCAAGTGTCAATAATTCTGGGGTTCACTTTGAAATTCTTCTGGATGGAGCCAATCAATGGCAATGCTTACCCAAATTTACAATTCTAAAGTTCAAATGATGTCATCACCAATTTAGTGTTTTAGTTTTGCATTCCACTTCAATGCTGAGAAAAGCCACAAAATGACAGAGGTTTTCACACTACTTGGGGGTACATGACAGTGGGGTTTTTTTGTGGCCCTTTGCATTATTTAATTTGAATTTGAATAGTTGTAGTCACAATATTGTCAAATGAGCCTATTCATTTATTACCGAATGACTCACAATGTGGCAACACGAGTTACCTTTTTCTTTAACAGACTCATCTGCCATTTGCTGTGGTCGGCAGTGTGGAAGATGTGAAAGTAGGCAATAAGATGGTCAAAGCAAGATTGTACCCTTGGGGTTCAGTACAGGGTGAGTGCGACTCACACATTTTAAGTATCCAGATATTTAAGTCAATCAAGATTCTGAATGTGCTTGACTGATCCTTTTTGTCCCCTAGTGGAGAATGAAAACCATTGTGATTTTGTGAAATTGAGGGAGATGCTGCTGCGCGTCAACATGGAGGATCTTCGTGAGCAAACGCACACACGCCACTATGAGCTTTACCGCCGCTGCAAACTGGAGGAGATGGGCTTCAAGGATGCAGACCCCAACAGCAAATCGTTCAGGTGAGATAATAAAGCCTAAATGTTGCGGCATGGAAACTATTTAACAGTTCTGAGGACCAAGGGTTCAATCCCGGTCCTGTCTGTGAGGAGTTTACATGTTCTCCGTGTGCTTGCGTGGGTTTTCTCCCGGCACTCCCACATCTCAAAAACGTGCAACATTAATTGGACACTCTAAATTGCCCCTTGGTGTGAATGTGAGCGCAACTGTTGTCTGTCTCCATATGCCCTGCGATCGTCTGACAACCATTACAGGGTGTACCCCTCCTCCTGCTTGATGACAGCTAGGATTTGTTCCAGCACTCCAGTAACCTTCATGAGGACAAGCGGCTCTGACAATGGATGGATGGATGTTTTTTCAAGAGTTGGCACTTAATGATACATTTGTAATCTCTGAAAAGGAGATTGTATATACTGTAGATTGGCATGGTCTTGTATTTGTGCAGGCTTGTAATACTGTTCTATACTTTGTGTCCACTTGAGATATTTTTTTTAGCTTGAAAAAGAACATTGATCTCTTGCAGGTGGGCTGTGGTGTGGTTGGGAATGGGAGCTAGTGGGATTAGTTTTTTGAACACCCGTTTGGGATTGAGTGGGAGGGAGATCAACCTCTGTGGGGGTGGGAGGGAGCGGTAGTCAACATCCACTCCAGTGTCAGCCTCTAATTCCAATGGGGACTATTCATTTGAAATACAGTCAGTATCCGAGTTATTAACACTATCCGCGTTAGTAAAACTGCATTTACCCTGATCTGCAGCTTACAGGAGACATACGAAGCCAAGAGGAAGGAGTTCTTCAGAGAACTTCAACACCAGGAGGAAGGAATGAGGCAGATGTTTGTCACAAAAGTAAAGGAGACTGAAGCAGAGCTGAAAGAAAAGGAAAAAGAGGTGATGGTTTGCACAGATAACACGCCAGGGAAATTATGTCCAATTCTTATTTTGTACTCCGTCCTTAGCTGCACGAGAGGTTTGAGCAGCTCAAACGGCTACACCAGGAAGAAAAGAAGAACCTAGAGGAGAAACGGCGGGAACTGGAGGAAGAGATGAATGCGTTCAACAGGAGGAGGGTTGCCACAGAGACGCTGATGGGGCAGCCTCTCCAAGGTGCCGCTCATCCTCTCAAGAAGGACAAGGACAAGAAGAAGTAAGTCCCCTTTTCTTTAATCGTGGTTGAATCTGATCACAATTGCTTTGTAAAAAAAATGTGGCAAACAAATTCTCAACTTAAACAGTCAAACACCCCCAAGGTAATATTTGAAATTTGACCCACATTCTTAGTAGGGGAAAAAGTCACTAAAGTCAGAGCAAATATATAGTGACAAGCAGGAAAACTATATGCTCTTGCACTTGAGGGCAGAAGGTACAATTAGCCCATGTACCCACCTGATGCCGACTGGTTTTTGACGCTTGAGTCACATCATGGATTACTACAACTATATCTGATTTGTGTTCAAAGGAAAAGACCCAGATTTATAAAAGTGAGACGAGATTATTACTTCAATACACTTTTTTCGGGGACATTTTTGTTTGGTGGTGTGCCGTGAGATATTTCTGATGTAATATGTTTGCCTTGGCAAAATAAAGGCCCGACTGGGTTTGTAATCCATAAGGACGTCTTTCATGTATTCAGGACCTTTACCATGTAGTGATTTATAGATCCGTATCAGAACTTTAAAATCTATTGTAAAGTTGTAAAGACTTTAGAATTCTACTTGTATGCTCTGACCTCTTTGTTCTGGTCAGAACCCGAACTGCAGCATTCTGAATGAGCTGCAGCTGTTTGATGCTCTCTTAGGGGAGTCCAGTCAGAAGACCATTACAATAGTCATGTCTCCTTGAGATAAACGCCTGGATGCGTTTTTCCTGGTCTGCTTGACTGAACTTGCTTGAAAGTAATTTAATTGACTGTATACATGTAAAATGAAAGATTTTATAGAATATTCCATAATGATGACATCTTAACCACGCTGAAGAAATTATTTGTAGATCCATTATTTCCATTAGTAAAAATGACTGCTAAATTTGAACAAATTGGAGGTGAACCAGCACCCAGGATCTGATTCTGCTTGACCGTCCAGTGCTCATGTCTGGTCACCCGAGCAAGGTTATTTTGATTAAAGGCTACCATGCAAGTGTGGACAGTAGCCTGTTCTCCGTGGCAGGCTGTGTAGACGGGACGTGATTAATGAGGTAGTGACATCCTCCCAGGAGCCATGTATTGCTCATATACTGATCCAGGGACAGATTGAGAGTGACACCATGTGCCCAAACACAGTAGGATGTATCACAGTTTGACACAGCCTGATGCTTCTGTCTCTGCGGGCTGACCTGCCAGACGGTATCAGGCAGGGGCAATTGTGTTTACATACGACTGGTCTCACTGCTGACACGGATGACCTCACAGTACCAAATTATATTGCACAGAAGGACACACCATATGTCAAGAGGAGTTCTGTGCGGAAAATATACACGCCTGCTGTTCAGGATTAAATAAGGGAAATGTAGCAGGATGTAAGGGAATTAAAGCCAGAGCTTTGAACACGTTACAGAACTGGTTCCAGGCTCCGACAAGACCTGAGAGACAGATTAAACTGACCCATCTCGTCACGTCATCCCTTTGTGTTTTTGATCCCATGTTTGTTCACCTCCCTCTCTATTTTGTTGTTGTATATCTTGTCCCTTTTCAGTTGATTTATGGAACAATCATCCAGGGAAACCATGAATGTGTCTGCCGTCAGCATGGGTGAAAAAGACTGTGGTGCTTGTATGAGCCAGAATATGAACGCGCCCGCTGTAATCCACTGTGTACTTACCGATGATAACGCTAGCTTTGCTCACTGTATTGATCCTGACTCTGTGAGACACATAAAAACAAATCAATGGACTGTTTTCAATACTTGTAGCTGCTGTTGTTTTATGTTCTTGCCTTGAATGTGTTTTCAGATTTTCTGTAAAAAAAAAACAAAAAAAAAAAAACAGTGGGCTGATCGCAATGAACTGATTTTTGTAAATTACTCTCAGCATCTAAAATCAGTATTTTTCATGGTTTCATTTTATTATATAATTTTATTAAGTTTAACATTATATAATAGTGATCAGAACACAATTAAGATTTTTTCTTTTCGATAATGTACATTAAACTATAGACTACCTCCCTGGTCACATCATTAGGTACACTCTCGCAATTGAATTAGCTCTTATACAATATCTGTAGGAAAGTGTTTGCCTTTATATCGATATGAAAAGTCTACACACCCCTGTTTAAATGGCAGTTTTTCTTGATGTACAAATGGAACTCATACAAATCATTTCATTTCATTCCATTTCATTCATTTAGCTTTAATAGGAGTCAAAACACACCGATCACCATTTAAAGTGACTATGAATAACCCCAAATAACATTTGTTTTAATAGACTTTTCTTTAGTTTTCCACAGAATGATGACACAATTTTCCCACATGCCTTTGGGAGATTTTGTGGATTTTTTTCCCCCATAATTTTTCAGCTAAAGTTTATTTGGCCATACTGTAATTCCAAAAATATGGTGGCCACAAACACAACACTACTGACCATAAAAACAACACAATATGTACAATAAAGCATTGGAGCTATTTTTCTTCAGCTAGAACTGGGGCCTTAGTCTCGAAGGTTTCGGTTGATTTTCAGTTGCGTTATACAAGTTAAAGGTCACAATAATGGTGAAATAAGTTTTGAAATTAATTATCTTGGTCTCATTTTTATGTCACCAAAACCTGCCATTTGAACAGTGCATTTGTACGTTTTGTATTGATTGTAAGAAAAATACATAAAATAAAAAAGTGAATCAATATATTCGCGATAGTTCTTAGTCTGGTGGAATTCAGTTGTACAGTGCATAACACAAAAAAGCAATAATCCTATAAAAATACTGTCTCAATCAAATGAAATATTTAAAAAGGCAGAATTATGTATTGGATCTTCTTAGAATGTGTAAGAGTTTTCCATGCAATCTCCAGTAAGTATATAACAAACATAACAAAGGGTAATATTTCCATTACAGAATGGGACTCCAGCATTTTAGGTTATTAAACCGTGTGCCTCTGAACAAAAATAACAAAATTACATTTTTCGCTTAATTAACAACTAACAAATAACTTGGAGTGTGAGTAATATCTTGTTCACGTTTTGTCTTTTCTTCTCATAGCTTCTTTAGTCTTCCCTCTGCGTGCTCCTTAACCTCATCCAGGAATTTGAATTAGTGGACTTTCTACTAACTACGCCAACAAGCAATGGACGGACAAGCAATTGTGTTATTTTTCACACTTGAATGAGCACTTTTACCGAAGAGCACTTCAAACGTTGCCAAGTGTCTTCCTTTTTCCTCTCTGCTCTGTAGTACCATGGATTGTGCATGACTGATAACCATCTCCCAAGAATGAAACTTCCTTCTATGGAAAAAGTCATCATTTTGAATGTGCTCCTCTTTAATTTGCCATGTACTTTTGACTGACTTCACTGTGAAATAATACATAATAATAAATCATAAAGTTACATGGTCATACTAAATTATTATTTTTTTATCATTTAAATTCTGTATTAATCAGAGACTATAATATGCTTTCATTAGCATGATAAGCACCTTGCCATACTAACAGTTAATACTTATAAGTGGAAATGCGTGCTTCAGTTGCATGAGCCAATGTCACCCGGTAAAACCTCTGCCATCAATTCTCCAATGAAATATGATTATTGAACTGCTGCTATTTGTCCTAAATTACATATATAAGAACAATATTAAAAAATATAATACAAAATATTTTCCAACCATGACCATTTTTAGTGCCATAAGCCAGTTTAAGGATTTTCAGATCGTGATAAGTATTATTATTATTTTACTGGTGGAAGCCTTCTTCTGTCATTAAACTGTCTTTCTTTTACTAGCAAAATCTTGAGGCATTAGTTTATTAAGAACACATATTATTAAATAGAAGCAAAAAATTGGAACTTATAAAAAGGCAGCACGTACTGAGGAGTTTTATAGGGTTACATCTCATGACACAGCCAATGAATGTTTACGTTACAGTGCTCGCGTGGCATCAAAATTGCTGAGTGTCAGAACAGTAATTCGCTGTTGTACACGTAATCATTATATGTATGATCAAATGTTTGATCTGTGTTGGCCAAATGATGTAATAAATACTAATTTTATTGAAACTGTACCTGGTTTTGTTGTGTTGTGTTCAAATAAAAGCAGACAGTGTCCTTGAGAAAATACATGATACAGATAAATTTCAATTCCATACTGTTCTAAAAAGTTCCTACAGTCAATGTTGAAAAAGAGGTGAAATTTCTTAGTCACAGTGTCAATTTGCTACATTGAATTTCAACAAATGTTTTCAGAGCTGTGAAACTGAGGTAATTATAAATTATGAATATTATTGTATTGCCCAATAATTTACTGTCGTAAATTATTCGTTAAAATCTTTATGCCTGGTGAGGTTTATTTGAATAATATTAAAATGAGCATTTTCGTGTCGCTTTCAATGTTAATGAGTGACGTTTCTCGCAACCAAGTGTCTCCTTTCCGTCGTGTGATTGGCTGCATCGTTTACAAAAGGCGGGGCGTATTTATGACAGACGAGGAAATTGTCCAATGGAATTACAGAAAAACGACCATCAAGGATCTATGACCAATGACAGCTCGCCGTGTTAGGTCATGGGACTAGTTTTAAGTCCCTATTAAACTCCAAATCTGTCCTTTTCCCCGTCGCCTTACTCCAAGGGTCGGGGGTGTGCATAGACAGGTACAAAATCTATGCTTAAAACTCTCCAAATAAAGTTCATACTTACATTTTCTGGTGTTTTACACCTGATGAACACACTTTTTACCCCAACAATTATTTTTTGATTGCTAGAACTACGTAACTTGAGCCAAGGTAAGTAAAACTATTTTTCTTTTCTTTACATTTAAGCAATCACATTTTGTGACACCCGCGATCACAACAAATCATTTGATCGCACCAAGGCATCCAAGTGTAAACGTTTTTACTTGATCGTTTGTAGTTTATATTCAACCATGGTTAGCATTAGCTGTGCTAGCCAACACTTGTACGTTCAAATGCTTTCTTTTCTATTATGAGACGTGTCCCACTTGAACTGTCGTCATGACCTTTTTGGTCTTGATATGGACGTGGAGTTGGTTCTTTTGTCTTTGGGTTATTGTTGTTACCAGGCCTAGTGGTAGCTCTGTCACTTTGTCTGAACATTGGGCAGGGACATGTCCGGGCATGTTAGCGCTGCTTCACTCATTACGGCCATTACTTTTCTACCTTTTGAAACGTTCCGACGACTACTGGATTTATAATGCAACACAACAGCCTGTTAGCTCACTCAACTTGATATATTTAATTGATTTGGAAGAATTTTGGGGAGGAACAAAGTAGCGGCTCCCCGTGACGTCTCTCGGTTGACATTCCTGTCCGGTTGAGCCCAGTTTGACAGCTGCTGAGTTGCAAAAGGCCACCAGAATAACTTAGCTGTGAAAAGTCAAGCCAAGAGACGCTGCATGTACACAAGCTTGTTATCAGAAGTGTTCAATTACAGCCCTCCCTCCAAAAGATTTGGAACGACGAGGTCAAGTCCTTTGTTATTGTTGTATACTGAAGGCATTTGGATTTCAGATAAAATGATGGGTGTGCGACAAACGTTTTGAATTCCAGATTTCATTTACTGGTAATGGTATTTACATCTAGATGTTGAAAACACATTGAAAGTACAGTACCAATGTAGGGGTACTTATTAAATCTGTTTACACAAGTTAGTCAAAAGTACTAGCTCTAAACTGTAGTAAAATCATTTTTTTAAAAACTGCCAGTTATGGACAATACCCGTTTTGATCACAACAACAGCAAAAAAATCTATGCACAAAATATATTTTCCTTATTATTAGGTTGAATAGTTTACATACTCAGAAGTGAGAAACAAAATCATTTTACCGGTTTTCAAAAATGAGCTTTTAAGAGCTAGGTTGGCTTGACTTTTATGCTTTTAAAACCCATAGCCCTGCTTTAATGCTGTGAACTAAGGAACAAAAAAAATCAGCTCTCCTTGTCATTCATCCCTAAAAATCTGGAGGGGGGAGGGGGTTCTAACTAAGTTTTTTTTTTTTTTTTTTTTTTTTTTTTTTTTTTTTTCCCTAAGGGGTAAAAAAAAAAAAAAAACAAAACCTTAAGTACCCTGACCTGAAAAAAATATTTTCACTGTACCACAAATGTAAAAATTAGTTTTAACAATGTCATTTAGTGTCGCTTTCCTCAACATTGTCGTGGGTTTTGCAAATTATGCCAAGTTAAAGACTGCAAATTATATGTATGAAAATTATGCATACTTAAGGACAGTCTCAAGTGCTAATAATGCTAGGCTATGCTTGTGAAACTAATATTCTTTTACACTGTTTTCTGTTAAGACTACTTACATTGGCGTAGTGTGACGGAGTGATTTGGTGCTCAATGTATTCTGTGTTCTCCCCACAGATGATTGACACAGTGACAGGACCCGGAGAATTGCCTTTTGCAGTACAACTGAAGGCTTTAACAGACCTGGAGGGCCGCTACCAGCCAAAGCTCAGCGGTTTAAGGCTCATTGAGGGTGCTTCTGACAATGGGCTTAGGATGACCAGCAGACTTAGGGAAATGGAGGTGAAGGACCTGCTCACTCTGAGCAGGTTCTTTGGTTTCAGCTCAGAGACTTTCTCTCTGGCCATCAGCTTGCTCGATCGCTTCCTCTCTGTCATGAAGGTTTGTACAAAGTTCAGAGATTCCAACTGCTCCGCTTTCACTGCATTTTGTTATATGCAGTTGCGATGTGCTCGCCATATGGTTTAAGTGTTCCACATAGGGATTGAGTATCACATGGTGCTTGAGATGTATGTACTGCAGCTTCTGATTGTCCGAGACGAGGAATTGGGTTAAGAATGTGACTTTTGATTGGCTGAAAGCTTTTGCCTGAGCCAGAAATTAACACACATCCTCCCGCAGCGTGCATAGTCTATTGTTGTAACGACATTGGGCCGTATAGCTCTTGGGATGGCAAGTTTCAAACTGTCGGCAGATGGTGCCTTATTTTGTCGCGCTAAAAAAAAAAAAAAAATAACGCGAAGTGCGTAGGTCCCACACAACAAGTGCATGTACTGAAGAAAACGGTAATGACTATACTACCTGAGCTAAATACAAACGAGAATGAAACGTACAAAATACAAGCTTGAAAAATCCCTATGTATGTACAGAATTTCATCTCCAAAAGGTGAGTGCTGCAAAAAAAATTGGGAATCACTGGATGAATTGATTTTTATCATTAACTTTTGAGTTTATAATCACTTGAGTTATTCGTTTAAAGAATTTCTGCTTGAACAGCAGAACTTATAAAATTTTGATTTTATGATACAATTTTAAAACATATTAAATCTTGTTGTTCACTGCGGCTGGGATTCGAGAACTGGTGCTAAAGAATCAATATCCAAATTTTCAATTGGTTCCTTTATCCATCGTAATGAGCAATGATATAACAAAATGTATGGGCTTCAATATGTAGCCCCACAAACTGAATATGAAATTATTTATTGAATTTGACTAAACTTGAGAAAAATCAAATGTGTATATATTTTCACATTATCAGTTCAGATTGACATAAAATGTAACACAGAGCTGGGTATATGAGGAATAGCATTTAATCACAGAAACGTAGGGCTCTGGCACTGGTGGTGTATGTTTGTTTTCGCTATGATGCAAATGTTCATGACAAAATTCAAAATGTTACTGAGAGGGGATGATAGGGGTCCACATCTTTGAAAAATGGCTGACTCGTCAATCTTGTTTGTGACTGAAGTGGCTAAATGACATTTGAGCTGTTCTGTGCAGATTCAACCAAAGCACCTGTCCTGCGTTGGTCTATGCTGCTTTTACATTGCCGTGAAGTCCTCTGAAGAGAAAAAAAACATCCCTCTTCCTAACGACCTGATCCGCATCAGTCAGAACCGCTTCACTGTGTCTGACATGATGCGAATGGAGAAGATCATTATGGAGAAACTCAATTGGAAGGTGAAGGCACCCACTGCGCTGCGCTTCCTCCGCCTTTTTCACAGCTACATCCAGGGGGAGCTTGGTGTAGATGGGTGAGTACAAATTATTATAATTGGCTAGGGGAAGAATTTGATAGAATCATTACCGTCCAAATAAAAAAACAAGCTGTTATTCAAGAGGTGTGTTTCTACACAGCAAGAAGATACTGAGCCTTGAGAGATTGGAGGCTCAATTGAAAGCTTGCCACTGCTCTTTTGTCTTCTCCAAAATGAAGGTAGGTAACTTTTATAAATGACAGATGACTATTGGGTGTTGAGTGTGAAACAAGACGAAGACCTTCAAAACTTGGCATTGAGATTGGTCTTCAATGTTACAACAGTCCTTTCTATTTATTTTTTTTTAACAATTCTATTGAGATGTTGCTCTTGGTCTCAATAGATGTTTTTCAACTTAAATTTGCTGTATCTCTTTGCATTTCCCATTTAGAGTTTTAAAACGTAATACGTTTAGTAGTCAGTGATGAAAGTCCTCCGGATTTTCCCGGAATTACGGATTAAATTTTCATGAAAATTGCTCTGGAAAATTGCCTAAAATTAATCCGGATATGAGTTGACAACATTGAACGAACATGCGATTGAGTTCGTTGTTTTGCTTTCACGAGCGTAGCCATGTTGAGGCACTAACACTAGTAACAATAACGCCTCTCCCCTCGCATTCTCTCAAGACGTCGCTTATTTTGTGTGGTCTTGACATTAATTTACGTGTTTTTTTTAATAAACGTTCTTAACCAAACAAGGCTGCTTCAAAAAACAACCGGTATTCACCCGGAAACAGGAAATGCAAGTTAACCATACTGAGCATGTATGAAAGCGCATTTTCGGAACCGCTTCACGTAATGCGAGCGCATTTACGTTGAAAGTCATCAACATCATGAGCCATGGCAAAGGAAATTCAGTTACAAAAAAATCTGGGCTTGGCCTTTGGGGAACCTCTGCCCAATTTTTTTTTTTTTGGTCAGAACTTAGAAATGTTACTTTATATTTTTGTCTGAATTTTGTTCAGATATCGCCAGAATACACCACAGCCATCCATTTTTTTTTTTTTTTTTTTTTTCCCAAAAAAATTTCTCGGGGGAGCATGCCCCTGGCCCCCCTAGTGCTCACATTTGTATTTTCAGGAATTTTCACAAAAGTCCACATTCATCTAAGTAGTACACAAAACTTTGTAGAAGGATTCTGTAGGAGACAAATTATATTTTTGCTGTGGATATGAATTAGGGTCCAGGTAGACATCCTTATTCAGTATATTATGAGTCAGTAAAACAGTTCACCTCACCAGAATCATTGGCACCACTCTTCTGTTCCCATCCTGCACGAAACACCATGCAAACTAACACACAGATGGACACAAATTCAAACACAAAACTATGTAATGTTTTCACTATGACTAGTTCAGCCTTGGTGGATTTCTGACTTATCAGATCATGATGACAGGGCTAAAATAACAGATCTTTTGGGATCCTAAAACGTTTGAACAGGACTTTATATATAAAATCTTCAAAAGCGCTGAAAACATGTTATGTTTGATTTTCAAATATTCTAAACTGGTAAAAACTCTAAATTCATTCTTTAATTCCTTTTTATACAGGCCATAACTATGTAATGTTTTCACTGTGACTAGTTCAGCCTTGGTGGATTTCTGACTTATCAGATCATGATGACAGGGCTAAAACAACAGATCTTTTGGGATCCTAAAACGTTTGAACAGGACTTTATATATAAAATCTTCAAAAGCGCTGAAAACATGTTATGTTTGATTTTCAAATATTCTAAACTGGTAAAACCTCTAAATTCATTCTTTAATTCCTTTTTATACAGGCCATAACACCGTACATGCTCATACCAAAGAAGCAATTGGCCTACCACATTACTCCCAAGTCTATTGTAAAATGTCACACATAATAAATTCTACCAGAAGTGATAATCCTGACTCTCATTTTCTTTCCAGCCGTCGCTCCTTGCCATGGCTCTCTTGTGTCTTGAGGTAGAGGACCAACATGACCCAGAGGACAGGGACCAACTCTCTGAAGCGCTCCAAAGTCTGCAGAAGCTACTAACTGTAAGTACAATATGTCCACGGGTAAAGCCTCATCCAAAATATTCGAATGGCAAGGTAATTTACTTTTTCATTGTATACCAAAGACATTTGGATTTTAGACCGAAAGATGAATGACACAAACGTTCAGAATCCTAGCTTATATTTCATGGTATTTACATCTGGGTGGGTGCAGTGTTTTAGACTGACCCAAGTTGGTCACTGGCCCTTAACCCAAAAGAGCATGCAATTTAAGAAGATTCAAGAGAGAAAGCCCTAGAAATAAATAACGTGAAAGGGGCTGCAGTAAAGGCCTGGAAAAACATTTCAAATAAACTGGTTGCAAGTTTGAGGCAGTTATTGCAAGTAAGGGTTATGCCACTAAATAGTAAAAGGTATTCATTCAGTCAGAAGTTGCTCACCATAATTTTGCTCACTTGAAAAGTTGGTGGCTTCAACCACAAAGTGCTCTGTTCTGAGTTGTTGAAAACCTCTAGATGTCAATACAACAAAATAAAAGCTGGAATTTGTAACTTTTGTCCAAATTCATCTTTTGACCTGAAACCCAAATGTCTTCAGTTTACAAAAAGGACTGGACTTTGTTGTTCCAATACTGCTGGAGGATTTAAAATAACATTTGGGTTAAATTTAGAATGGGGCGGTCAGGAAAAAAAAAAAAACTCTGTAATTTCCAGACTATAGAGCGCACCTGATTATAAGCCTCACTCAGTACATTTTTAAAGGACAAAGCATTTTGTACATACACAAGCCTCACCTGATTAAAAGCCGCATGTGGCCACATTTAAACATGAGATATTTACGCAGAAAGATGGTACAAAGTTTTCAGTTTTTTTTTTTTTTTTTTTTTAAATACACCATAGCTTTTCTCTCCAAACGGTGCCAGAACGTGGC
This sequence comes from Syngnathoides biaculeatus, assembly GCF_019802595.1. Lineage (NCBI taxonomy): Eukaryota > Metazoa > Chordata > Actinopteri > Syngnathiformes > Syngnathidae > Syngnathoides > Syngnathoides biaculeatus. Next base: position 24,760,104 of record NC_084650.1, on the reverse strand, counting down.
AGCAACACGCTAGCACACTGCTAACAGGGCAGGTAAAAAAAAAAAAAAATACTGGTAAACATCACTTCCTCGCCACATATATTCCACCAGTCTCATGCATACCTTTTCGGCTCGAGTGCCCCCTTGCGGCCGTTAGAAAAAATGCACAAATTAGCCACATCATTGTATAAGCCGCAGGGTTGAAAGTGTGTGAAAAGTCACAGTTTATAGGCTGGAAATTTTGGTAATTTCTCCATTCTGTTTCAATTGCCTTTTTTTCCCAGCAGATCAGAGATGGCGATCTTGTGTGTGTGCGTGAGTTGGTGGGAAAATGCCTGGCTGAATACGCCACTGCCAAGTGCTCCCGGCCCAACGGCCAAAGACTTCGCTGGACTATTTCGGGAAGAACCGCGCGGCAGCTGAAGCATAGCTACTACAAGATTGCTCACCTTCCCACCATACCTGAGTCGGCTTGTTAAACTCTTACCTGCCATATTGTCACCTGACCCCAAAACCTTATTTTTTTTTTCTGTCATTGGATGAAACTTGTCAGGTGACAGTGCTCACATTTTTACTAAAAGATCATCATCTTTGAGATGGTGTTCTTTCAGTCAAAATGGTTTTCTTATGCAATAACAGAAACTAGTACATTACCCAGAACTCTTCTGCTCAGTTTTAGTTCCGAGGGTATGTGGGTGGACAGGTATGTTCTCGTTTGAATCCGTACCACGGTGTTTGGTATTTCCTGGAACGGGTTCCTGTTTTTAAGCTAATAAGTATTGAACCACCTAGGTCCTCAGTCCACCATGTGGAAGAGGAGGGAGAAGGATTTTGAGAAACAAAAATATGGAACCAAGAAATCGGGCCCAAAATCCTTAACTTCCACCCTAGGTTGCTTAACTGTCTTGAATGCACACTCCTACCCAAGGTGATTCTTTTTTTTTTTTTGTTCATAAAGCAAGTTGAAGGTGTTGACGTAGTGGTAATCAGTGGTTACGGATTAGTCGTTTTCACCATTTTGATTAACTGGCACGGTGTGAAGTGCCACTTGTTCTTCCTGATTTTCAGTTTGGAAGACAATGGTACCTTTTGGTCTGAAAAGTGGAAATATGATCTGGAATTCGCATTGCAGTTCCTTTTCTGTTTGTTGGTGTTGTATGAAAAGTGTCACTTTAAATTCCCACAAAAAAAGACTGAATACACCATCTACTGTTTGACTTGTACCTTTCAATAAAACTTTATTGAAAAAATTTGAGTCCATCCTTGTTTGAAAAGCAACAGTGTGTCAAAAGGGAACAATGCTTATGGTATGCAGCCACCGGATGTGTTTTGGGGGGGGGGGGTTAGGTTGTATAATTACATAGTCCATGCAGTATCTGTGGATAGATGCGAATACGGGAAGGGCGGATCATTTGCCTCCTTCACCTGAGAACTCGATTCTGGGACACCTGAACTTGTCCAAGAAGTAGTAATGTTGCCAGCCTGTGGAGGGGAACCCCTGCCCCTCGCCAGGTTTACAATACAGATGAAGTGTGTGCACACTTTCAAATGTGTTAAAGTGAACAAACTCAAGAGAAGGGGGTGAGGTGAAGCAATCTTTTGCATCCAGTGGGTTGGCAGCATTTGGTTTCTTAATGGGTCCAGTACAGGTTCTCCCAACTCATTTGTTAACCACCAGGAAAAGACTGGTGTCATAGTCAAGTGTATGCACACTGAAAGTCTTTTACACGATTAGACCCATATGTCCTGTGTGCTGCGATTCCAGCAGTAGTGTTCATTCGGCCAACCTGACATCCACAATACGGGTTTTTGTGTGGGTCACTTCTGTAAACTGGAAAAGTCTGGACCACCTCCAGCAAAATTTCCTGAAATCTCTGCACCACTGAAGTCAAATCCAGGATTCTGAAGAAGAAATGTTCCATTAATCCAGCTCTGTCATTGGCTATAAAAATAAACACAAACGTCAGTCTGAAAATCTGAGCAACTAACCTCTCGCTGGAACCTCTCAAGTGTAAGCTTTCTCTGCATCTGGTCCTGAACCCAAGCATTGGCACAATACTCTCCCTCCAACAGCGACGACCAACAGTTTCCCGCCTCTCTGTTTGTCTTCATCAGCACAATTCGAATGAGACATTTGTCCTCTAAGGAGAAAATAGGTGAAGAGTAACGACACAAGGCATGAATCCGGCCAACAGCCTGTTACAGTAATGTGTGTGGCCCAATTTACCAAGTGTCCACGTAGCCTCATCAGACACAGTTGTGCCGAACAACGTGCCCTGTCAAAAGATGGAGATTGGGCAAAGTGAGGAAGGTGGAAGACAGTTTCCATTTTTCTGGTCACTGTCCAGGAGAATCAATATTTATCGAATACCCTGATGGAAAAAAATGTACAGCAGAGCCACTTTATAAATGTATCAATGTGTCTACATCACTACATGCATGTTCGATGTACTGGCTGACTTGATTTGCTGAGAGTAAACAATTAATGTTAACGTGAGCCAGCTAACCCCCCTCTAAGGAGAATTTGGAACCTGATTGGTTAAAGAATCAGTGCTGTTGCTTGTGTAGTTTAACTTACATCGCCAGCAAAAGTCATTCTAAAGGCCCTGGGGAGACTAGATGGCATGGCAGCACATCGACTAAAATACCTGAACAAAAAAATATCACATCCACATACAGACTGAAAGCAGTGAAGCCAACAGAAACTTTATGAAAGTATAGACTGTTGGGAACAAATTAATACAATTTCATGGAACATGCACCTTTGTACCTCAACCTCCAAAAGCCCCTCAGTTAACACCCCCCACCTCCCTCCACCTGTGTGAGTTTTGGAGTAATGTCCTCATTTTAAAAATGTTATTCTTCTTGTCAGGAAACAGGGCAGTGGCACCGCATAAACAAGTATTGTCAAAATTTTACGAGTGTAACGGGTTAAATAATATTTTTTAAAAATCCTTTAGTCCTGGGAAAGGTAGACGTGTATATATCGAAGACGATAATGAAGATTAAATGTACACAATCAATGTCCCATCTTTAGTAACCAGTTCAATGTGTAGTTATTTAAGGTTCGGTTAGATTTATTGATTTCGTAGCATAGAATACCAAACAGAGTACATGAAATATTAATAAGCATTTTAGTGATTAATCCCTTGCGGACACTGTTGAGCAATCGGATTGGTCGACTGACAATCAGGTTTTTGCCAGCAGGGTTCTTCCTTGTGCGCACACCAAACATCGAGAAATGGGCCTTCTTTTTTTTTGGTCGCCAAATTCTTCATTTTGGCCATCATTATTTATCTGCTTGTAAAATGATAAAAATATTCTTTGTTTGTCACACAAGAGAGACTGCTCGACTGAAAGAGAGCAGGCCAACCTACTTGGATTATTTCTGCTCCTCGGACGTTGAGCTCGAGATGTCTTGCCCCCAAGTGACACTTGACATCTTTGGCCGAGGTCCCGGGGGGCACGTTGACTTCGATGAACACCTCCTCCATGGTTTGGCTCCATGAGCCCCAGCTTGTCTGACAGGGCACTAGCCCACTCCTCTCGTCGAAGTGCACCGACATGCCGAGCAACTAATGCGCTACAGGGTAAATGACGTTCCCCACCCCACCCGGTGTAGTACAATAATTCTTAGTTGTCCAGAAAAAGTCTTCAATGACTTGTGTTTAATGTTTTGCCACCTTTTCCGCTGAACCTCTTCTTCTTGTCACAATGATAAATGTCATTTCCGGTTGCGTGTAGTGTTACAGTGCCATCTAGTGTCTATTAAAAACGACAATTATTGTGGTGAAAGAGTTCTCAATCATATAAATCATTTAAGGTCTCCAATGAGTGCATTTTGGGGGGATTTGTGAGGAAACCGGAGTACTCGGAGAAAATCCACGCAAGCAAGAGGAGAACACGCAAACTCCACACAGGCTACGGCCGGGATTTGAACACCGGGCCTCAGAACTGTGAGGCCAACGCTCTCATCAGCCCCCATTGCCGTTGTGTTTTTTTCCAACACTTTTTGGAAAAAAACAAAAAACAAAAAAAAACCTCCAATTGGATCGTCACCTGCCTAGCATTTATTTAGATGAAGTGGATTTATTTATGGAAAAATCCAACAAAATATAGTTTGTCTAAAATAGAAGAGGCTTTAGTAATCTGTTAATTGGATTACTCGTTGCTCCCTGATGTCCCTTGGACTGCTTTTATGCACAGCGACAGGTCACCGGACCATTAAGCTCTTTTATAGTTTTTAACCTACCTATCTGTGATTAAATACAAAGAGAGTTTTTGCATAACTTTGGATTTATTTCAAAAATGGCCATCCTTTTCTTGAACTGTATTATTATTATTGCCTGCTCCTGTGGGATAAGGTAGGCCCTCGGTCCTGTCCAGCATTTGTTAGACAACGATTCACGTTAACATTGTTGTCATTTGTTTGAGTCTGTTCTTTTTCTCTTTGAAGTGGAGCCGACGTGAGTTCAAATGAGAAGATTTACTCAGATAACATTACTCGCATTCTGGATCGACTTTTGGATGGTTATGACAATAGACTACGACCTGGATCTGGAGGTAGTTTTGCCCAAGAATGACAGGAAAATTGTGCACAATGCCTTACGCGTCCACGTCTACAATCAATATGTGCCAGGCACAGCATGGTGGAATAATGATTAGCTGTGAGGTTGAAGGTTTGAATCTAGAATCAGGCCTTTCTATGTGGAAATTGTCTTCCCCGATGCTCCCACATTCCAAAAACATGTTACACTCAATGAATCCAGGGTGTAGGCTGCCTCTTTCTCAAAGTCAGCTATGATAGGCCACTGGCCCGCCCCCCGACGAGAATGACAACAAATTCTATTAAAAAAAAATGGATTATATGCCAGAGAATTGTCTTGCATTTTATTTTGAAAAGCATTGTTATTTTTTTCGCAGGTGGCATTACCGAGGTGAAAACAGACATCTTCGTCACAAGTTTTGGACCAGTGTCCGATGTTGATATGGTACGATATTAATTCTGCAAATGCAAAGAGTTGCGTTGACAGTTATGAGCCACGCAGTGACCAGTGAGTGCCTGCCTCATGGGCATTGTGCCATTAGCGCATCTAATGAGCTCTAATCTGTTTGACCATCTTTATAACGCCATTACCGATGGCTTCCGAATCAATATGACAACATGTCAGCCAGGGATGGCTTAATGGACTGATTAATGATTATCTGCTGAGTGACAAGTGACTGTCATTGGATTGTCTTATTTCTCTGCAAGCGGAGAAAGTTGAAATGACCTTTTCTGCGTTGTTATGCGCGCCAGGAAACTGCAGCGAGAGGATGAATGCAAAGTGCGATAAGGTGATAGTTTGCCGCTTTTATTCCCATTATAGGAATACACCACAGACATGTTCTTTCGACAAATGTGGGTTGACGAGCGGCTGAAATTCGAAGGTCCGATTGAAATCCTGCGGCTGAACAACCTCATGGTAGACAAGATCTGGACCCCGGACACCTTTTTCCGAAACTCCAAAAAGTCAATTTCCCACAACATGACCACACCTAACAAGTTGTTCCGAATCATGCAAAACGGGACTGTCCTCTACACAATGAGGTAATTAAACATTTATTATTCTATTTTTTGTTGTTGTTGTTGACAATGCAGAATTTATTTCTTTTTGTCTTGTTGTTGTTAGACTGACAATAAGTACAGCGTGTCCAATGAATCTTATGGACTTCCCCATGGATGGCCACGCTTGTCCTCTCAGGTTTGGAAGCTGTGAGTAACACGGGTGATTATGATCAAATGAATGACGCACCGTTCACAAATGTCACCAACACTTCTTTTAAACATCACTTTTCAGATGCTTATACCAGCAGTGAAATTATTTTCACTTGGAGGAAGGGGCCTATAAAGTCTGTCGACTGTCCCAAAGAGTCCATGAGCCTTTTGGAATACGATCTGGTGGGACAAACACTGTCAAACGAGATTTTCAAGTCAAACACAGGTGCACTCGCACGCACACACACACACACACACACACACACACACACACACACACACACACACACACACACACACACACACACAAATGGATACAGTATGGCTGCCTTCACGGCTGTCATCCACAAGTGAAAAGCATGCTATTGGCTTGAGAGCTGTCCAATGAATCCGGTGCCTCTCCAAGATGTGAGCGGTCAGGCCTAATGCTGTGCCTTCGCCGAAAGTGCTACAGTACAAGTGTTTAAAGAAGTGTTTGTAAGATGGCGGCGCGTGAGCGTTTTGTATTTTCACCAGATGAAGAAACGTTCCCCTGCTGTGAAGCCAGCAGAATCCTGAAAAAGGCGAGGAAAAGGCTGCCGAATAGAGCTGTGAGATCCATTCATCGAGCATAAAGAGAATCTGTGTGTGTCTTAATTTTTTTGCTCTGCGAAAGCATGCACGTGTTTAGACTGAGCGACTTCACGCATAATGACACTGGAAGCCCCCCCCGACCCATGTGCTCTCTTACTTTCGCAGTACATTTTCTGTACAGCTCTACTCTATGCTATATCCCAGAAGCTATTTTGTGTCAAGGGCAGGGAAGGGCATTGATTGTGCGCTCACCCTGCTTTGTCCCCCCCAGGCCTGCTCTCTTCACTCGCGCTGTTCATCTTGCAGGTCACTACTCTGTGCAGGTGGTCCATTTCCACCTCCAGAGGAAGCTGGGCTACTACCTCATTCAGACGTACATTCCACTTATCATGGTTGTCGTGCTGTCGCAAGTCTCTTTCTGGATCAATAAGGAGTCTGTTCCTGCACGTACAGTCGCCGGTATGTCGTCTCTACTGTGAATTTAAAGTACAATTGCCACGCATCTGTGATGAGAAAGTCAACACCACCCACTCATTACTTGTGCGGATTACTGAAGGCAGTACTTAGAAAATATTATTGCTGCGACCAGTAGATTGCACTGTGAACATCTGAGCTCCGGCCTTTCTGTGAGCTCCGGTGGGTTTCCTCTGGACACTCCCACCTCATTTTCGGTATGAACATGGTTTCTGCATCGTTGTTTCTTTAAATGTGCCCTACGACCAGTACAGGGTGCATTGCACCTGATGTCAGATCGAATAGGCAACCAGCTCACACGTGGCTCTGATAACTCTGATGAGGATACATGGTGTAGAAACTAGATTGGCTGGATTGCTATGACTGTGGGAACACTATTTTCATTTTTATGTGTTATAAAAACATGTAAACATATGTGTGTGTGTGTGTGTGTGTGTGTGTGTGAGAGAGAGAGAGAGAGAGAGAGAGAGAGAGAGAGAGTGCTCACAAATGTTGTAATGCTTGCTTTTCCCCCAGGCATCACGACAGTGTTAACAATGACTACCTTGAGCATCAGCGCCCGCCAGTCGCTCCCCAAGGTGGCCTACGCCACAGCCATGGACTGGTTCATCGCCGTGTGTTTTGCCTTTGTGGCTTCAGCGCTCGTCGAGTTTGCAGCAGTCAACTACCTTGCCACGCTGCAGGCCAACCGCCTGAAGAAGACGAAAGCCCGCCAAGACAAGCTCGAGGTTTTGGCTACCGCGAGTGACGACGAAGACCCCGTTTCGGTGAGTGCAGAATCACTATGGACGCAAACATCAACACTCTTTTATCAAAAAAGGACAATAGAGCCCCCCCAAAAATACACACCTTAATGACGGATAACCAAATATATATTTTATTCAATAAGTGACTTATAATGAATGATAAACAACTGATATTAAAGTTTTTAGTATGTTATTAATGAAAAAACGTCAACCGATATGGACCCATCCGTTTTTTCACCACAAAACATGATTTTGACGTACTTGGCTTTTTGTAACTCCTGCCATGAAAATTGTCTCGAGGGATTTGTTTTTGACAAGAAACAGGAAGTGACGGTAAAGTCAGTAGCACACTCAAGTGGACTTGTTTGTTTCTATTAGTTTTAGCTGCAGGAAGGTACGTCTTTGTTCCTTCGTGTTAGCCAAAATGCCGGCTCGTTACATTGCTGGATATTGCTCAAAAACTTGGGAGGATGGATTTACCCATCATAAGTTTCCAAGAGACCCGGTTCGTCGTGAAAAATGGATTGCACGAGTGCAAAGGACAAGAGCTTCATGGGTTCCAACTGACAGATAGGTGTGTAAAGAGCTACTAAAAAAAACAATAGTTGTGGGGGGGGGAGGGACATAATCCTTTCAGTATGTAACAAAAGATCTGCGTCCGCAAGTCCGAGGTGTAAATGTGTCGATGTGCCCGTTGGCACCGTGTCCGCCGATCACGGCTTCGGCCAAGCTTCTGTGTCACATAGTAGTTGGGCAGACTGGCTGCCGCCGAATCCGTGCCTTGCGGACGACCACGGCTTCGACCGGGCTGGCTCATACATAGTGTGTGGTAGTCTGTTGTTTGTTAGAAGTTATCCGCATATCATCTAAATATGGCTTGAAACAATACGGTAATATTGCCCCGGACACTTCACTAGATTGTGAGATGTTCTCTTCTTTGAAAAGAGCTTCCGTATCTGAAGGGGGATGTCCATTTGTACGGGCCACAGCATGTTTTCATTGGCCAATGTCTGGGGTGACGTCACGATGCAGTAGATGCAGCCAATATGGCGACCACTTGGATGTCGAAACATTTCCGCAACTTTGCGCATGGATGACTTGCCCTCCGCTCATATTTATGTTTTCGTATAGACATTGAAGTGAATAACTTTATATGTATTTTTCATTTCAAAGTCTATTTTAGAATGTTTATAGGGGTGACACATGGGCTTTAAGTAACACATTGGTGGAAGGTAAGCAATAAAATGGTGGTGTATTTTTTTAAACTGCAGCTTGCGATTTGAGAAGAAGCCATTTAGTAAGGGGCCCTATAGGAGATCCCTGAATCCCGACATGCCATTGCTGTGATTACTGTACACTGATTTCCGGTTTGTTGCAAATAGGACCCAATACCAGGTATACCCAATACCAATATTTTTCAGGTGCTCCAGCAACAGCTAGGGATGGGAAAACGTATCAGGTTGTGATTGCTGAGGGTGCCCAGTATGGAAGTAAATATGTGCCACCAGGATTTGAATTTGAAATGCCAGAGAAAACAGGATTTGAATTTAAAATGTAAAGTGATCACATTTTCAATCGTTGTATTTCAGTGTAACTTTTCAATGTGAACAATTCAACTGGCTACAATTTGTTATCTGAAATTCACAGTCTGTGCCACCAGCCGGGGTTACTTAAGGTCAGAACCAAACAGCCAATCAATCCAGTTATGCTTTCTTAGTATGCGACGTCACGTGACTAAGAAAGCGTAACTACGATTGGCTGGGTGTTCGGTTCTGACCCTGATGACACAGATGGTGAATTTCAGACAGCGAATTGTAGCCAGTTGAATTGTTCACATGGAAAGGTTACACTGAAATACAACTATTGAAAATGTGATCACGTTATATTTCAAACTCACATCCTGTTTTCTGTGGCATTTCAAATTCAAATCCTGGTGGCACATATTTACTTCCATACATTTCCAATTCAAATCCTGGTGGCACATATTTACTTCCATACATTTCCAATTCAAATCCTGGTGGCACTTGTTTACTTCCATGGCCCAGCAAAATGTTTGAATTGAGAATCCTAGTTGACCGTTGCACAACTGGATACACAACTACAACTGTACCTCTGAGTATGTAATAAGGGGTAACACAGCGTGTGATGGGAAGCCTTCATTTCTCCAATCTTCTTGTCATCACTATTTGTTATGGGTTTTTTTGGGACTTGGAACAATGTTTACATGAGTATCATCGCAGAACTGAAAACACCATAATTACAGCTAGACTGTTTCATAGTCTGTTCATGATTAATTTGTGTTGATTGTGTTCTCATGAATTCTGCAGTGATGTAAACTTCATAATTGTATTTTTTTTTTAGATTAAGAAACAATTAGAGAGAGCAACTGTAAAAGTGTTGCCATGCAAGGGAAACCCTTGTTTACTTTCTATTATCTTGTTAGTTTGATAGCTAAAGAGAAGAAAAATATTTAGTGAGGAGTTACGTCAAAAGTTAAACAAATATGAAGTAAAGAGTAAGTGTGGTGTAGCAGTCAGGCTAACTGACGTGCGTATGTGGTGGCATATTGGCAGGGTCAATGTTCCCATCAAATTCAGCGACGAACACTGAAATTAAGTTCAAAATTACTCACTTATCAATCAATTTTCATGAGGGTTAGCTTTTTTTGGGACTTCCAAATTGTATCCTATTGTTACATTTTTTTTTAAACCTGTTAAAGCGTATTCCCAGCTCCCTTGTTGTAATTGTACGGTGTTGTTTTCAGCCATGTGCAGCACAATTTCCCAGCAGCCTTGTTCTTTTGGTGTTTTCTGGCCGTCCACTCACATGGAATCTGGCGACTACTTTGACCCTCCTAGTTTAGCAATCCCCGAGACTTGCAGTGTGTGATATCTACCTGGTCGATTCATATACTGTATAAGTGTATATGGTGTAAACTTGGTTTGGGACTATTGCTGGCAGCCCCAGTGGGCAATATTGTATTGTTATTAAACCTGCATGAAGAAATGGAAATTTACTAAATTTGCTGATCAATAGATACAGTGCAACATCAATTTTCACATGCAAACTTATTAAAACTTTACATAGTATTACCCCTGGGATTGCAAGTTGACAAAACCTAATTTATGCTTTCAAAGTACTTTATGTATTGACAAATATTTTCTCTTTGTTCAACACTCAAACACACTCAACACCCTTCTATTATGTCCAACTATGTTTCTCATCAGCTCTGTGACTGTTGTGGCAAATTATTTTTTATAGTTTACAAATCTTGCAAGGCATCCACAGCAATCATGGCCTGTTTTGTCCACAGCAGCCTAAAATGCCGCAACCGTGGCCGTCGGGAGCACAGTATAAATGTAGTTTTTGGTCATGCTGGTGTACTGTAGCAACTTCCTAAAAGTGGTAGAGCCTGAACTTTTCTAATACATTTGCATAGTCTGTGGTAAATATGTCGGTTTTTCTCCACTCTGCTGCTTAAAGATGGATGAAGAATGTTGAATATGATGAATGCAAAGCTACATTTGTTGTGAAGATGTTTTTTTTCTTTAAATGCATTTCCGAGTAATTAATCTACTTCTCCCATTATTGGCACCCCGTTCACACTACCCATTAAATAGCAATAGTTTCTGTTGTAGAGCTCTGATCTTTAGCTATAAGCTTTATGCTAATAGAGTGAGCCACCACGGTATCCTCTTGGGATCTGTCTGAAGCGCTGGGCTCATGGTTAGATGTTTTAAAAATAGTCACAGTGTGAGAAGAATTCCAGCACGGGATACTCTGATAGTATCCTATGGGCATTCATCAAATTACCTGCTGTGGTCTTTAAAAGCACCCTGGCATGTCATTTGGACGGCTCTCATGGGAGCAAACAATACTACGTGACAAGACTGTGTTATAATCGGCACCACACTCACGTCTTCTACTCTCCAACCAGGAGTCCAACATCAGCAGTCAAGAAGGCCTGAAGAGGAGAAACCACTCTCTGTGTCCCAGTGAAGTGGTCGAGGCTCCACCTGTGCCAATATTCCTTCAGCAGGGCTCGGCTTTCCCTCAAATCCCGGAGCTGGCCGGCACCAGCCCCGTTGACAAGTACGCCCGCATCCTCTTCCCCTTGACCTTTGGTCTCTTCAACCTCGTCTACTGGTACATCTACCTGGGCAAGGACACCATGGAGAGAGCCAGGTACACTCTCTACAAGTCACTCATCTTTTAACATAGAGTACATACAACAAATACTGTAGTCCACTTTTGAAAGATGTTACTTTGCGTGTAAATAACTTCATCATACACCAGGTTTGTACTTTATGCTTAAACTGTACTATCATTTGCCCTGACCTGATTACTGGAGTGAGATTGTTTTGTTTGACATACACGGTAATAAACAGATCATTATTTGATGGATATGACACATTGGCTCTAAATTACAGCATTGGTAATTACAGTATTATAGCACTTCAGAATGCTTGGTTTCTTTTCTTTCTTTGTTTTTTTTTTTTAATTATAGATGGTCTAATTTTGTCAGTACTATACATAACACAAACAGTATCACTTACACTTGGGAGAGTCCTTGTTGCACTGCATTCAACTACTTAAGTGTGTGGCTTCAGAGGTTTATTTTTCTCCTTAAAATTATTGTCATACAGCATTTAATTTGAAAGATGTCATGAACAAACGGTGCGTGGGGTGGGGGTGTCAAAATGCAGGACTCCAAGATGAGGACATGATGTTAGACGGCGTTTTATTTCTGTAGCGGGTCGATACCAAAAAGCAGTTAAAAACAAGGCAGAGGTACAAAAAAGCTAGGCTAGACAGGATCCAAAAACTCATTCAGCAAGGTCTGATGAGTATGGGGCAAGCTAACAACCTTAACAGGACAGGATAAACCAAAGAATCTCTGTGACGAGGAGAGCTCAACACTACACTTACTCTCAGTGGTGGAGAATCCAACTGGCAGTGAACACACTGACACAAGGAAACGAACTGGCAACGTCCGTAACAAAACTCTAAACTTAAATACGTGGTCTAATTAGAGTCCACATGGAAAACAGCTGTGGCCGGTGACAGGTGTCAGAAGTGACACAGCTCAGAGTTGTGGCCAGGTCACGCCCCTTTTGGCCGTGGTCCAGCGTTGCTCATGACAAAAGATTCCAGCATGTAGTATTTTGCCATAGTCATTAAAAAGCATCCTTGAATGAGGTCTTATCTAAACATTGGCAGGGTGACCTATTGTTGCTTTGCAAGGAATTTGGGATTGTAGATGAGGAAAGTTCGCCCAATTCCACAAGACTTTGAGAAAGTGACCTTACTATTATTCTATTCACTGCATGTATTGTATCATGTATCATGCATGTCAGTTGGCCTTTTGAGCCAGATGGATCAGGAACAGCGACAGGTCGCTAATATTCATGAGCAAAGTGGCACCACATTGACAGATGAACGGCTTAACCCCAACAGGACTCGGGTAGCACTTTGCCGCGGAATATTTTAAACGGGATCCCTCCCAACATTTACCCTTCTTTTCTTACCCTCCTTTTGGGATTTAAACTCCATCTCGCCTGCGCAGGCGACAAAGGCAGCAGATACCAAGAGGCCTTCTATGCAAATACAGAAAGAACAGGAACCACACCAGGTATAAAATGTTGAATGCAGTAGAACCTCAATTGGCTCAGTGATGCTGTTCTATATTTTAGAATTTCCAGAGAAAATAATGAATCTAATGTCACTGAATGAAACTTTTGCCAACATAAAACCTATAGAACAGATTTTACAGAAGTAAATTTAACCACTTTAAAATAAAACTAAAGTACTTTGATCCACCCTGCTATAGTGTAGATTTTTTTTTTTGTTTTATTACAGTTGCTACTCTATTTTTATACTGTTTTTACAATGTTTTTGTGCATACATGTTCATTTAAATGTGTTTATATTATTTTAAAAGTGTTTACTGGACACATACTGTTGCGTTAAAATCACTCATACTCACATCCACACCTATGGACAATTTAGTCTTTAATAAACCTGACGTGCATATCTTTGGGTCGTGGTAGGGTGCCCCAAAAAAACCACCCAAGAGGCAGACATGCTAAGGACACTATGCTACTAGAAACTTAGAAATATAAAATAATTGTACAAAATACAATAAGGGAATATTGTTTTGATGGAAACATTAATTTTAAAAACTAGCCTTGGATCGTTTTCACTGTTTTTTTTTTTAAAGATAAAAGCAGTCTCAGATGAAGGATAAAAACTATAATCGTTGACCTAATAGCTCAGTTGTTATTTTTCACTTACTGTCACAATATCTGTCAAAGAAATACCAACATGCTTGCTAAAAATGTATTTTTACATTACGCCAGTGTGGATTCTCAGTCTTCCCGGCCATGCTAATCTGCACAGGTTGAGTTAAAGCAATAAACCCTTCTTGTTTTTTTTTTAAATTTATTTATTCTTGTTTATGCTGCTAGGCTAACATAATGTAAAGTAGTCACGTAATGTTTTTCTGATCTTGTTGTGTTTCAGTCAAAATAATATCTTCCCTGCCCGTACTTTTATGTCTGTTACGGGTAATGGTGATGTAGCCCCAAGAGATAGAAAAAGGGGAAAAAAAGGTGTCAAATAATACTAGGCAGCGTTTCATTCAGGCCTGTGCGGCTACTTCAACACTGCACGTGCCAGTGAATGCATCACGCTTTTATACAAGGGTTACCTGAGGGCTGACAACCCCCCCCCCCCCCCCCCAACGCTTTAATGAAAACTCTCCTTCTCCACGGGGACTTGGTCACGCAGGCAAATAAGTCAGCGCTCACTTTGAACGACGACTCATAATAAGTGGGCCACTTCTCCGACGCAACCAAGAAAGAGAAAAGAGGCAGAGAGATGTGTTACGTAACGCCCGGGGAGCGCAAATCTGCTAATCATGCTTCTCGTGTTACCGTCAGAGAATTTTTCTATCTTTTTTTTTCTGGGCTCGTTTGAGAGAGAGAACGTGGAGAAGAGCTGAATCACATCTTTTCACTGCATCACTTTGCTGGAGGAGGTGCACAGAGATGGACTAAGCGTGCTGTATTTATTCTGGTCTTGCAGGGACGTGGATCCAACCTCTTGAAAGCAAGAGGAGCAAGGAAAAAGGGCACGTGCAGAGCCAGAGACCACCCTCCCCCTCCGCCACCCCCCCCCCCTCTGAAGCTCTCACCATTTGTTCTGCTCTCATCTGACAGAGGAAATGAATCAGAAACTCATTTATTCTACTGCTGCACATCTATTCATTTCGCAGGCTGTGACCGCTGCCCGCTTGTGTTCTGATCAGTAGGCTGAAGAACTGCCCTTCACGGGCCTTTCAAGCCCGGCGACCCCTCAAACCAGACGAGGACGGGCTGATAACGGGAAGCGCGCAAGACACATGAAAAAGAAAGCGGATGATATCATCTATGATAGCTGCACCTGCTGGTGATGCAAGAGTGAACCAATGCTTTCAGAAGACTGCCCCCTATAGAGGCACAGCCCCCACTGCAAGCACATCAAAGTCAATTTCCCTCTTTACGCCTCCAAAATGTGCTCAGAGCCAAGAGAGGGGATGCTGGGGGTGGACTTTGCATCCCAGCTTGTTTCTAAACGACACACACAGATGGTGAAAAAAAGTACAAGAAATCCTTAGAATTCAATTTATTTCACCTTTAATTGGTCGCAGAATGTAGTCTGATCTGTATCTAAATCAGATAGTACAATGCAAATGTTTCTCCTGAAAACAAGGTAAATGTTCACAAAAATAAATGAACCCTAGGTGGTTGACACCCCACCCTCATTGGCAGGAATACCCTCAAGCAAACCTTTTCAGTAATTTGAAATCAGATGTGCATCAGGAGGAGTTTTGGGCCATTCCGCTTTATAAAACTTTTGCAGTTCAGCAAGATTTCTTGGATGTTAGGTGTGAATAGCTCAGGACTTTATGTATACTCTACTAGATATAAATTAAAAAAAAAACATTTATAACCGTCCGGTTTTCCCAGATCTCTTTTATTTAATGTGATGAATGCAGTTCAATTTCTTATTTTACTCTGAAATAAAAGATCACAGCAAATAACACTTTCAATTTACAAAACAAATCTCCCCAATCTGTCAACAAAAATACACTCTACAAGTAAGACTTATTCAAGAAGCCACGTGAAGGCGGCCCAACTCACTTGTGACAGGATCTCTAAAGTGGAAATCAAATATTCTTGTGAGTTTGTTGTGGAAGTTCCCAAAACTGTGTGACACTTATAGGTTGTGCTTCTTTCCATTTTTTTGTTTCATTTAAATTTAAAGTCTGGAGACTGCCTTTGTTGATCACCCAGAAATGTAATTTTTTTTTCTGTTTTGGGTAACTTCACCTAGTTTTTTTTCAACCGCTAGAAGTTCACCACTTATCTTAGTTTGTATATCCATCCATCCATTTTCTTAGCTGCTTATTGTCATGAACGTCATTGGGAGTGCTGGAGCCTATCCCAGCGGTCAATGGGAAGGAGACGGGGTACACCCTCAACTGGTTGCCAGCGAATCGCAGGGCACATCGACACAAACAGTCGCCCTCATAATCACACCTAGGGGGAATTTAGAGTGTCCAAATAATGTTGCATCTTTTTGGGGTTGTGGGAGTAAACTGGAATGCCCGGAGAAAACCCACGCAGGTATGGGGAGAACATGCAATCTCCACACAGGCGGGTCCGAGATCGAACCTGGGACCTCAGAACTGCGAGGTCAACGCTTTCCAGCTGATCTACCGTGCCGTCTTAGTTTATATAATTTCAAGCTATTCATTGGATTTGAAATGGATGACTTTCAAGACAAACAAAAACAACTTTTGACCAGTTAAGAGGCTACGTCTCCAGAATTTAGCTTTAAATGAGCAAAATCCTGAAAGCAACGCAACGTACTTACGAGTGGCACACAACTACAAAAACTCTTCATTTCTGGGTGTTGTTCAAATACAGTTTTCACTTTATGTCGGGGAGTTGAATCTTATATTTGTTGTAAAGTGTATTTACTGACATTGGTCGTGTGCAGTCTCCCTCGGCCCATGTGGGTCCGGGTTTTTCCACAATGATGTCTGTTTTTAATGCAGTGCCGCCTGAGGGATCAAAGGTCATGGGCATTCAGTGTTGGCTTCTGCTGTTGCCGCTTATGTGGAGAGATTTCTATAGTTATTCTAAATATTTTGATATTATGGACCGTAGATGATGAAACCCTTCAGTTCCTCTCAATTATACGTTGAGAAATATTCCTAAAATGTTTGACTATTTGCTCCTACAGTTGTTCACAGAGCGGCGACCTGGTCCTCATCCTTGCTTGTGAACAAGTGAACCTTTCGGGTATCCTCCTTTTATACTCAATATTACACTCACCTATTTCCACTTAACTAGTTCACCTATAGAATGTTTCAAGCATTCCTTAACTTTTCCAATCTTTTGTCACGCCTATCGCAGCTTTTTTGAAAGGTGTTCCATCAAATGAATGTTTTCAACCAACAATAACGTTCATCAGTTTGCACATTAAATATCTTATCTTTGAGGTGTATTCACATGAACATAGGTTGGAAAGGATTTGTAAATCATTGCATTCTGTATTTTATTCATGTCTTGAGCAACATTCCAACTTCATTGGAACTGGGGTTTTGTATGTGTGTGTCTATATAAATAGAGAGTCAGAGCTATGAGTATGGTGGCATGGTGAATCAGCTGTAATGTGTTGGCCTCACAGTTCTGAGGTCCAGGGTTCGATCCCGGACCCGCCTGTGTGGAGTTTGCATGTTCTTCCCGTGCCTGCGTGGGTTTTCTCCGGGCACTCTGGTTTCCTCCCAAAACCCAAAAAACATGCAACATCAATTAGACACTCTAAATTGCCCCCAGGTGTGATTGAGAGTGCGGCTGTCCATCTCTGTGTGCCCTGCGATTGGCTGGCAACCAGTTCACGGTGTACCCCGCCTCCTTCCCGTTGACAGCTGGGATAGGCTCCAGCACTCCCACGACCGTTGTGAGGATGATCGGCTGAGAAAGTGGATGGATGAATGGATGGATGCTCTTAGTATGTTTTTGCTTTGCTGAGTGGTTATTAAAAGATGAATGCTAACGGAGGCCTCTTGATTGCTTGATAATTGCTATTTTTACAAGTTGCAAAGCACATCTTACATGTCACTGTCCTCCCATTTAATGGTGCCTTTTTTTCCCTGAAACAAATCATTGTGAACCATTTATTAGTACGAGTAATGTTAGAAGATGAGCTCGAAATGAAACCAGTGTTTTTGGGGTCACGGTTTGTGGTGTATTTACATTTGGAACGAATGGGCAATTCTCAACATAGAGTACGTGGTATGAATTTACCATGTATGGCATGGCAGGGCATGTTCTGGATCCCCTGTGAATCACAGGATGTACTGTTTTCAAATCTTCATTAAGTACTGTGAGCTCATTAATGTAACCTGCTTTTTTTTATCTGAATTGCATTTGATCAGAGCAAAAGATTTATTTCTTTAATTTAAGACATGATTTCAATTAGGCCCAATCGCAGTGTTTTACAACTGGTGGGATTTGTATTTTGGAATCCAACGAAAACTACATGTGGCATTTCCTTAAAAAAAGGAAAGAAAAAAAGAAGCCCAACACTCAAAACAAGCCAGCTTGATAAACAAGAGAGTGTCGTCAGGAAGTTGCACTCAAACGAATCGATGAAAGCACCACCTCCTTGGCAGGGGGGGTAATCATCAACTTCTTTTTGGCCACACACGTATAGGATCCACGTTGTTGGACCTTTTGCAGGAGTAAATAAAATTAAAAAAAGAGAGAGAAAAAGATGACCGATTTTCCCATAGTGCGCCTGGCTGAAGCGCACGCACTCGCGGCCGTCATGCATTTTGTTCCTCCGCTGCAATGGACGCTTCTCATGCACCATCAGCCGTCTCCGCGCTTTGATCTCGGCTCGGCAGTGCGCATGCGCACCTCACTGGCTCCTCTGCACCGTCTCCGGCAAGTTGGATGTGCGCGCTCCCCACTCGCATCCCGAAACCGCCTCAAAAACTGTTGAGATGGGGAGGATCAGGAAAAACCACTTTGGGATTTTGATTTTTTCGCTTCTGGTCACTTTTGTCTGGACTCAGAGGTAAACCGTTTCCATGTCCGCTGTGATGCATCCTATGATTACCTTAATTTTTTTTTTGGTCATGACACCACCTTTTCCCCCTTCTTCTCCTTTAGCGTTAAGGATCTAAAAGATCCCAGCAACATGCCGCTGGTCAAAGAGACGGTGGACAGACTGCTGACCGGATACGACATTCGATTGAGGCCTGATTTTGGAGGTAAGAGACGAAAAAAAAAAAAAAAAACAAGCCTTCGCGCTGGGTCGCAAAATCTGCATTAACTGACATAATGCGGTTAGACAAACCAAATGCGATTAATAAGCCGCTGACAAGATGACATTTTGGAATAGATCATCTGCGTGTTGTGTCACGGAGATGAAATTGATAGGAGAAGATTTGTCCTCCTCTAAATGTCTGCCTGCCTTTGCAGGTGCACCAGTGGCCGTGGGTATGAACATAGACATAGCCAGCATAGACATGGTGTCCGAAGTCAACATGGTAGGTGCACCTTCAATCCTGCACAAAATAATATGCATCCATGGCGCAGCTGACATTGGGCCAATTATCATTATTTTTTTTTTTACATGTGGATGTACCAAGTGGACTGTGATTTTTTTTCGTTTTTTTTTTTTTAAAGCTGGCTGTGCACGTTCGTTTCCAGTCGCCTCAGTCCCGCATTTGCAGCTCTGCTCCGTGGCTGCATTTGAATTCCGAACACACAGTCAGTGGCGCACTCAGACGCACTGGCGCGGCTACGCGCGCTAAGAGCTGTGGGCGTGCGCGCGCTTGTGCGCGCGTGCGTGTTCGAGCTTGCGAGCATCACGTTCTCTTGCTCCACTGGTGTAATTTTGTTGACACGCGCCCGCTCCTCTCTTTAAGGGTTTGCGTGTATTGGAGCATGGGTGGGGAACCTCAGGCCCGCGGGCCATATATGACCCGCATGAATTCTGAAATCCAACACGAACTCTTCAGATAAACGGTTAGAACAAGTCTACTAATATATAATATGTACTGTACAGTATATATCGGGGTGGGGTGGGCGATTTGATTTCTTTTCTAAATAGCACTTTGAAGTATGTGGATCCAGTTGCATACCATTATCGACTATATCACAAATTGCCCTGGTATACAGTGATTCAATTTGTCCTCTGTAGAGAACATTTGTAAACTTGAATAAGACTTGAACAATGTCGCACACATAATGTACGGTGTCCATCAGTGCAAATGCATTTTATGGGAAAATTAAGGCGAGTACATAGTTTATTGAACAATTTCCGGCTTGCAGTTTTGTTGGTATATATCTTTTTGTCTTCCTTAAAAACATTCGAATTTTCACATTCAAACATTGCCTGAATTATTACAACTATACTTAACCACAGTAATCAGATATTTAAAATAAGTCCTCCGTAGTGCACAATAGTAGTTATTTACTGTATTTTGTTCTGTTTTTCTGGGGCAGCGCTAATGTCCATTTGTAAAAGCAGAAGACATTCTGTACCTCACACCAAACACCAGTGATCCGATTGTGGTCATTTTATAATCGAAGAAATACCGTCAATATCGTCAATGACTTTGATGCTTTAGATAAAAACAGAAGTAAACGGTGTGAAGTATGCATCTGTCTAGGACGAGAAAATTGTGCATTAAGTAGCAAATGGTTCCATTTATCGGTCATTTCCGAGTGTGCCGCTATTAACTTGGCAAACCAAACCCAACTGGACTGAATGTGAGCCGGTCTGATATTAGACTTTGTGGTCTACCAAGGCACGACTACCTTCAGGGTTACTGCTAGAAAGGGTATTGGGAAACAAATTCTCCTTCATTTGGACAGGTCTGTTCCCTAAGGAACTCGCTAGTTCTTTCGTGGGTTCTGTACAAAGGCCGGTCAGCCTCCTCAAGATCACTGCAAGATCACTGGGCGTTGGGTCAGACCAAGTTCTCCTGAACTTGATGTCATAAAGCTGCAATGTATTCTTTAGTCCCCCACCCCCACCCCTAAATGGGGAATTGGTTTGTGAAGTATCATCCCAAAGCAAAACAAAAAGTGATGACGAATGTAAAAATTCTTGTATTCACGTTTGGATATCATATTTGGGACTAGCTGATTGTCTCTAGGTCCAGTTTCACATGTCTGGCCTTTTGATGCCCACTGTACTAAATTTAAATCATAATATCTTGAAAACAAAACTTAAAAACGTTTTTAGTATTATAATACTCTCACCAAGATTGGGTATCTTAAAAAACATCAACCAATAATTAAGCAACCCCCCCCTCATATACATTCCTGAAAAAAAATTAGAGCACATGATCCAAACAATCAGTTTCAAAGATTTTGCTATTTACAAGCAAATGAATCAATGAACATTTTTATTATGACAACTACTTCCAACTTCTGTCCCAAATTCCCGACAGTACTAGTCTTGTAATTTACAACATTCATAGCAAGTAACCTAGATACAAAAAATGTACATACATTCTTCACCAACTCTCTTTTTGATGAATGAAATTAAACGTTGACCTCATGTTCATTTTTCTTACTCATGTTATTTTTTTCCACTTAAATGCAATAAAATCCAGCTAAACTTGGATCCATAGAATATTTTTGTGTAACTTAACACAATCACATTTAACTCTGGTATTAATATTAAATTACAATTGTCCAATTGTTGCCATGATGAAAACCTGAACTCTACAGTCCCCCCCCCCACAAAAAATATTCTTTTAACTATCATAAAAGGAGAAAGCATATGTGATAAAAGTCAAGATGTTAATACAACATAAAAAAGACAAGATTAGAAGCTCATTATTAACATTATGTTGTCATCATTTACTGTAGTCAACATAAAAATGACGCATCGTAGTACCGTAAATTCCATTACTCCATTGTATTACAGCACCTCCTACCGTCCAGCAGACAAAAAAGGTTATGACATGCGCAGTGTGTGTAAAAGGAGTGAAAGGGAAACAGGTGGTTGACAAGTGAGCCGAAAAACAAGTTCTTAAAATGTGTCGAAGTCAACAGAACGTGTGTCACAGCTTCACCTCGTATAACTACAATTTAAAAAATATTAAAATAAGAGGACAGAAACAGAATTTTACAATGCAAGATTTAAGCGGTTGCTTTGGGTTTTGGCGCTCTTTAGCTGAAAAATGTTTCTTGATCCGTGTTAGCATTCATGCCTGTAAATGTGGTTATACCGAATGCTCGCATGTGTTGACGAATTATTTTTTTTCCTGATTCCTTTTTTGCTTTGTTTTGTTTGGGTGCCTCAACCGTGCAAAAAAGTTCAGCGTTCAGAAGAAAGATAATGAACAAGTTATGAATTCCCTTCCCTTCATATGGTTGAACAAAAAAATCAAATATTTGTGGTATGTTTAACTTTCGGTAAATGACGCTGGAGTTTAAAACACATTTACCGGAAAGGTAAAACGTTTTATCAAGCAGCCAATCATCTCAGTACTGAGCCGGTTTTGCCTCCATATTTTAATTCGTTGGAGAGACTATCAAGGCTGTCAAAACTCATTTCCATCATGGGCTACATCGTCGTTATGGCTTCCTCAGCAGGCCTTTATGAATATAATATATGTATAATTACCTCATTATCTTATACAAAATTGGCTCTGCAGTTCATTATTGTCTGTATGTTTAACAAAAAAAGAAGATTTGAAATGAGACATCAAGGTCAAAGGTGGCAACCAAATACTCAAGTGTATAACTCCGGTGGTGCCTTGAGACATGGGTGAGTTTTTCAAGACGTGTCTTTTGGCTGCTTTTTATTTTGCTTTAACTTGTGAGCGGAAAATTTAGTTTGGAGCTCTGAATGGTGGCGGCAAACTCAACTCACTTCACAGGAAACTGCAGTTTGGCAACAAGCGAAGAATTCATCAAAAAGGATATTTCAAGCTGTTTAATGGCCCTCCCAGTTGAAGTTTAAAAGTAAACCTAAATCATATAATTATACATAATATATTTAAAACAACATAGCTTTACCTTAGGCAAATATGCTTAGCTTAATGGGAATAAACAATGCAAAATGCCACTGACATGTTTTAGAAGAAATGTATGTTTGAATACAAATGGTGGAGGAACACTATTAGACAGAATATTGCAACAATGCTCAGATATATACTTGTATTCTTTATTCTCTGAAAACAAACCCAAGATTATAGAGCCTTAATGAGTCATACAAGTAGTAGGAGGGAAGTAGTGAATTCTTCTTAATTTGTGTCTACACAACTGTACAATGTTTAACTTGCCAACGTGGACACACCAAAAAGGAGCAGCATGATGAATTAGATTGTGGCGTTAAATCATGATCCACAAACAGCTTCATTCTTTACATCCTTATGCTTCTACTCTATGTTTTAATAAAGTACAATATTATAGTGCTAACATTCCTCATTATAAAACAAGCACAATTATTTTCTGGGGGGAGGCTGAAACAGATTAATGGCATTTGTTTTTATTTTACTAGTGAAAGAGAACTTGAGCAAAAAGTATTTTGATTTACGAGTCTGGTGCGGGAACAAATTTCACTTGAATCTCAGGGCAAGATTTTAGTATTGATGGAAAAAAAAAGTCTAAAAAGTGAAGACAATTTCCTCTTTTGGTACGGCTTTTCTGTCAAAATAAATCCAACCAAGAAACGCACAAGTAGACACTTTATTTGCTTCGGTTCTCCACAATATACCGTAATTCCCGGCCTACAGAGCGCACTTGGTGACAAGCCTCACCGAGTACATTTGTACAATTTAATACATACATATGCCACAGCTGTGTAAAAGCCGCAAGTGCCCAGATTGAAACCCGTATTGAAACACAAGATATTTACAAAGAAAGACAGTACACAGAAAGAGTTTAATGCTAATATAGTGCTAGCGCTGTGCTAAAACTAGCACTAATGCTAGTGCCGTGCTAACGCTAACAGGGCCAGTTAAAATAAAACTTGTAGGTAAATATCACTGAGACACACTAGTAACACAGCAGCAACATGCTAGCACAGTGCTAATGCTAACAGGACCAGTAAAAGCCACTTCCTCGGCACATATATTCCACCGGTCTCATTCTTACCTTTTCCGCTCGAGTGTCCCCTTGCAAAAATGCACAAATTAGCCGCATCACTGCATAAACTGCAGGGTTGAAAGCGTGTGAAAAAAGCCTTTTAGGCCAGAAATTGTGGTATGTCGTGGCATGCCAGATCTGCCCCCCGGGCCTTCTGTTTGATACCTGGGGTTTCCATGCTTCAGCAGGTGGGTTGTTTTGGTTTGCAGCTTAGTTCAAACTTCAAATTTTGTCTTTGTACAGTAGGAGGTTATCGCAGGCAAAGTTATTGTTGGCATATGTTTTGAGGGAGGCGTTTGTACGTCTTGAGCGGATGACGCACTTGGAGACTAATTGGGGTATGCACGGCGTCCATTGAGGAAATCCAGTACGGGTATATCAAAGCTTTTTGTTTGCAGAAGCATTCGCAAAGTGGCCCAACAGAGGAGACTTGTTATATAATAGCATGAAAAATAGTAGGAAGGTTTGGAAGTGGTGGCGTTTTCAATTATTGATCGCGGCATTTTTCGGCGAAAGTGATTAAAGCACGTTCCGTAGGTTTTGATTTGTGCGTCTCTGCAGCGTCCGCTGAAGTTTTTTTTTTTTTTTTCAATTCAGCTGCACGGACGCAGCCATTTAGGTGAGTTCACGACGAGTGAATGGTCTGAGATGAGCAAAATGCTTGACTTTGGTGGAGGATGCGCAGCCACAAACGGAAGTGCCTCGGGGGTCCGGGGGAGATTTTTGAAATAGAAACCCATTCACTGGTTTTTCACCTCCCATTCTCCCTCCTGCCTCCATCCTTTCCCTCCCACCGCTTTGACTGGATCCCTGGCTGTGACTCTGGGATCAGAAGCCATGTAATCCAAAGGCTCCTCTTACTTAAGAACTGGGTGTCCACGCGAGCGTTCATGTGGAAAAAAAAAACAAAAAAAAAAACCTGCTTCGTACATCCTTGTGTGGAGCATAACACAAAATTGTGCTCAAATGCTGAATGGCGACTGACGTCACGCAGCCCCCCTCCTGAGGCCATGGCAGAGAATTTGTCTTATGAAAAGCCCGCCACATCTGTCTCAAATCTGACACGACAACATTTCCGCTCAAACTTGCTTGCTGTCGCCCGGCAACTTACATAACGGGTCACGGTGTCCTCCTCCTTTCTTCACGTGGTGGAGATCACAAGACCTGAGGGAAGTGATCCCCCCACCGCCCCAAAATCAATAATGTAAGCGGTGCAAGCGTGATTGAAGTTGGTGACCCCCACTTGGTGCCGGGTCGCTTTGATCTTCCACATCAGGCCGGGATGCTTTCAGCAAACAACACAGGGAGGAGGAGGAGGAAAGCAGAAAGTGGTGACGGTTATTATTCCTTTCGTTGTCTGCTCCAGGTTTTTTTTTTTTTTTTGCCAGCTAATGGATCCATTATTAGAATTTTGATCCCATTATCCTGGTCCATATACACATCGCACCATCTTTCGACACTGTTTACAATCTAATGAGATCAAAAAAAGAATTTCGTCAGGAGCTATTAAGTTCAAGTATGTTCAACTACTGAGAGCTTTTCTGGTACTGTGGTTTGACCAATTAATCGACTCATCGACTTTACTATTCCACGTCGATGTTTAATGCTTGAAGTTTCGCTAATCATGTATTTGTGGCATCTCGTCTTCCTTTTGACCAATTCAAAGAGCACTTGACTCGCCCTGCTGCCTTGAACCCATTATGAAATCAGTCATCTTACTATCCAAGTCCAAATATGTATCGTCCTTGTTCCAGTTACCAGTGGTTCAACAGATCAGTTGACTTGTCACCAATCACTCATCACTTGTTTTACTCACACAGTCATCACACGCCCGTGCGGATCTGAGAGGATGAATATTAAAAAAAAAAAAAAAAACAGTTGTGGAAGAGCACAGTAGTTCGCCGTGCTAGCTACGGCTATTCGGATAGACCTAAACGATTCTTACAAGCGGGAGTGGGGCCGTGGGTCTGATGGCAAAAAAAACAAACAAACAAAAAAACGCTTTAGTTGACTACTAAGAAATCTCAAGTCATTCAACCCCTAGTAGTTACGCTATTTATAGTTATTTAGCTTATTGTGTTGTATGTAGTGTACACATAATTGTACACCAATGACAGGCACAATGACAAACGCATTGTTAAATTAGTATTTACTTTCTCGGCAAAGAAGGCAACACTGTGACATAGTCGAAAGGAATCCTCTGCAATGGGAGCTCTAATGTCCCGTGGCCACGGTCCTCCCTCCTGGGTCCTCAGTTGCTCTTGAGTGGCACTTGCTGGACTGGGGGTTCCGTCCCTGTGGGCTGTGATCTGGTCCTGGTGCAGGCTGCTTCTTGAGTTGACAATTCCTCACCTGAATACTCTTTACCTCGCCTCTTGCGCAAACTCTGCTGGGATAAGCTGCAGCAGGAGTGGGGTTGCATAAATACTATATGGAGTTATGCTGTCAAGACAGTTTTACTGCTGGATCGTATTGTGATACTGTGTCGCTGTACCTAATGTTGTGGCCAGTGAGTGCATATTTCATATTTGCACCCTATACACAATCCCTATAGTTACATATATTAACCTCCTCCTTCAATTTGAATATTCAGATATGCCACTGCAATTTTTCTGGCTGCTCTAGAACTGTGGCCAAGTAAATACTTGATACATGAGGTACGAAGAGCTCAAAACTACAAACTACTCAACAAAAACAGAGCATAACATCAGAATGAGCTCATATTTCAAAACTTGTTAGCCACGAATAGTCATCATCGCCTTCTTCAGTAATTTGTGCAAAGCGATACGGGGATGAAGCAAAATGGAGGACGCGTAAAAGAAGCTGACTCGAAATCATTGTTGACTTGTGCGTTGGGCCGTCATCGGAGCAATGGGCGGGTCTGGGTCGGGAACAGCTGCCCGCTCGTCTAATTAAAGATCCAAACGCCTCTGGTGGGGAATGAACTCAACATTTTGGTTGGGCTCAATGAAGTCGCTGAGGCGGCGGAGGAGATGCTTGTTTTGAAATGAAATATGAATTTCTAGTTGGACTCATGTCATGGTCAATGTATTTTCTTTTATCTGATTGCATAACGGCAAGAGGTCTTGTTTGCTTTTTTTTCCAAGTAGGATCACGCAAAAACCACACAACCAGTTTCAAACTCATAAGTTCTATTCATTCTGTGACTGAGCCCATAATTCAATTAACTCCTATACAAAATCAATGTTCCCTATTCCAGTTACTGAAACGTTAGTAATCTGTTCCAGCCCCAATTCATCACCACGATTTTTGTTGTGTTTTAATAATGAGGAAAAAAAAGCACCGTATTGTATAAAATCTTAAAACAGAATGTGAATTAATCAATTGGTCAAGACGAAATTCCCAACAACAGTCTTGCTGTGTGGCAAATATGTTAATTAGTTTTCTTCTTGGGTGTCACTGATGAGGTAGTGGTACACATGCCGGACTTTGCTGTGGGTTCAATTCCTGCTCAGTGACGGTGTTGCTTTGTGCCCTGTGACTGACTGGCAATCAGTTCAGGGCGTAGTCTACCTTTTTGCCTGAAGTTCGTGGGGATAGGCTCCCAGCACTCCTGGAGCCCTTGTGAGGATCTTGGCTAATGGATGGATGGATGAATATTCTTCATGTTTGCTGTCAAACTCCCATATGCCCCCGTAGTAGTACTATTAAACCGGAACCACCACGCGCTTGATCCAAATGTGCATCTTCGGCATGTCGTCCACCGCAACAATCAGTGGCAGGCTGCAATTAGGCTGCCTCCCACCCCCCACACCTCGTTGGTTGTTAATTACATGCAAAATACCTGAGCTCGCGCTGCCTGTAATATAATACTCCTCTCGGAATGTTAATTAGCTGCCTGCAAATTAAGAGATTTAAGCAAACCAGCAGTGGTGGCTTCCACGACAGAGGAATTAGCGGGGTGTGAGCGTCACCTTTACAACCGTCTTTACGCTGACGTTAGTAACCGGAGGTGGCCGTTGCATGACCAGGCATTTCAATAAAAATACAAATAAAAAAACAAAAAAGTTCCCGCAAATCTGAGTGGGAGACACATTCTCGTGTGTGCGTGCGCGTGTCTGACTTAATGACAATTTTGATCGTGTTTGTCCAAACGGATCCTGTTCCGTTTTATTTTCAGTGTGTGGAAAACAAGCTTGTGTTATTTTTATTCAGTGTTGCCATGACAACACTACCTCTCGCTCACTCTCTCTATCTTTCTTTTTTTTGCGGAATCCGAGAATATTTTCTTCAAGAGAAGAAAACATCTCTCCGACGTTCTAGCAGACGTGTACACAGTTTTGTTGGCGTGTATTCTTTTCATTAGTTTACATGTACTCGGAGAACGCTGACCTTCACCAATTCTTACATATTTTCCACCTCCAAAGTCAATAAGTGAACAGTGAAAAGCTAAAAAAAAATGAAAAAAATATATATATTTTACTACTATATACTATATTTAACTAAAAACAGTACGATATATATATGTATATATATCGTACTGTTTTAGT
This sequence comes from Syngnathoides biaculeatus, assembly GCF_019802595.1. Lineage (NCBI taxonomy): Eukaryota > Metazoa > Chordata > Actinopteri > Syngnathiformes > Syngnathidae > Syngnathoides > Syngnathoides biaculeatus. The sequence continues at coordinate 24,731,892 of NC_084650.1, read as the reverse complement.
TTGCTTCCGGCTGCAAGGGTGTCATAAAATATCAAATTACAAACTGACCTGATGATATTTGACATGATGAATAACATCTGGCCCAGCATATGTTGCACATTTTGTTCAATTTGGATGGAAATATTTTCAATCAAAATTGTGATTATACGGTGGATGGAATTTTTCATATATTAATTTTGTATTTCTGATAATGTTCGAAAATCATGTTTTTATTTTTTTTAAAACAAAAAATATTGAAACACCTTTGGCAAATTACCTACTGGGCAAAATCTCAATCCTCCATCCATCCATCCATCCATCAATCCATTTTCTTAGCCGCTTATGACGGGGAGTGCTGGAGCCTATCCCAGCTGTCAACGGGCAGGAGGCGGGTTATACACCCTAAACGTGTTGCCAGCCAATTGCAGCAAAATTCCAATCTTCTTCTTTTCCTTTCGGCTTTTCCCGTTTGGGTTTTTATTTAATGAAAGTGATTTTTTGTTTTTGTAGTTCCCGTTTATTGGGGCTAGCTTTACTTACGTTACCTGGAATGCAGTACTTGGCTGCAACCAGCAGGGGATCGGTTCATTCAGTTTCAACTGTGCTGCCTTGACCTACAAATAACCGGATTTACGAGTTTTTTAAGATACAGCACAAGCCGTTTTTCAGTCAAAATGTTGCTTTGACTTGCAAGTCCAAACTTCAGAGACCAGTGCTGTATGGTGGAAGCAAACTCAGCTTAACTCACTTTTAAAACATGCAGGCATTTGTCATATTTGAACAATTATTCAAAAAAGAGGCTTCAAGATGTTTAAGGAAGGTTACTGTCTAAATAAACATAAAAGGGAAATACATTTTGTGAATTTGAAACAAACATTTGACTCACTTAATGCTGACACAATGTAAAACACCATAGACTTGCTAACAAATGGCATTGATTGCCGCATCGACACAACCCATGAAGCAATGCTATTTGAACACAAATGGTGGAGCAACACAGACAGAAAATGTTACAATTGTCACAGATGAAGTCTTGATTCTCTGTGTTATCCGAGAATGTTATAACAGCTAACTGAAACACTATGAGTAGTGATGACGCTCCTCCATTTAAGGCTGTATGCTGCCCCCGATGGTCAAGGTGGGCACACTAAAACGAGCAATACAACGTATTGAATTTGGGAATGATGTTAATAATGGGAAGTTGAGCTAAATCTTGATTATGCCAACCTCAGGCAAACAGCGGCCGTATCTATCGCATGACTGAAACAAAGAACGAATATGTATCATTCAAAACGTGATCCTTTGCGTTGATGGTTGTTTGACTTTCATTTCCTGACCATCCGTCATTGTTATTGGCACAAATTGCTAAAAGTCCGGACTGCTCCGTTGACTCCGCCGAGCTCTCCAGCCAGCTTTTAAGATGCGAACGGCATCTGCAGGACAAAGTTATTAGTTATGCTAAGTGGACGTGCAGCTTAATATGGTCAGAAGCATAATTATAACCAAAGAACAACACTTAATCCCAGGGCTTTCTTCCATGCAAACTGGGTTTTTCTGCTTTATATTTAATCCGCAGAGACTGGGCCTTGTTTGGAAATACTAAGTACTGTGTATCTGTGACACATGACATGAGCCATTACTGTTATTTGTAAAACCTGAACAATACTGCATATTATTATATTATCCATCCATCCATATTTTCTGTACTGTTTGCTTTCATTCCAGTCTTAGGTGTGCCGGCTCCTCACCCATCTGACTTTGGGTGTGGGGTGGGCCGGATTGGACGCTAGTCAATCACAAGGCACATATAGACAACCGTTTACATTCACGTTCACACACCCATTATGTTAGATTACATTGTATGAAGCAGTCTTGTTCTGTATTGCATCGATTCAATCTTTTGTCTTCAAACATTTTCAAGCCATTTGCCATTGAAATTTTGTATAGTTAATTAAAAAAAAAAAAAAGAGTAAACAGTCCCGCCTCCATCATAGCCACCTATCTAACAATATCTGTTCAAACTGGCCCCGCTGTTAGCAAATAAAAGCTGGTGCAAGGTCCAAAAAGTAGCTGCTGGTTGTTGGTTAGACGTCTCCATTAAGGGCTTTCCTTAATCATCCTTGTCAGGCACTTTCCTCCACTGACTGAAAAACCTCATTGAGTGCAAATGTCAAAGATGAACCTTACAAGCAATGTCAGGTCATTCTGACGAAGTTTCAACCCTTGATACTGTGTTTAATTTGAAGTCTCTGTGTAAGCAAATACAATGAGTGCAGTTGAATGAACACATTGTGAACAGTTGATGTGCAGTTTTATTCCTCCACCCTTGAGCACCATCAATGGTGGTTTGTACTTACACAGAAGGGTGCCAAAAAAAAAAAAACTGCTTCGCTATTTTGGTACTTGTTGCAAAAGTTTTGCCCATGGAAATGCCCAAAATTGTATACTAAGCAAAGCAAAGCAGAGCAAAGCAAAGCAAAGCAAAGCAAAGCAAATTTATTTGTACAGCGCATTTCATACACGAGGTAACTCAATGTGCTTTACATGATTAAAGGCATTTGAAAACAAAGAGATAAAACATTTAAAACGGGATAAAAACAATAAAATGAAAAAACTATACGAGAGACGGAACTGCATGAAAATTCCACATTACGATTGCTAAAAGAAATGTAAACAATGTTGAAAAAAAATATACACCTAAATGCACCGAATTGTATCCGTATCCATTTTAGAGTCTTCATTTAATTTAACGCATAGGTTTTTGGGATGCAGGAGGAAGGTGGAGTACTCTGAAAAAACAAACAAACAAACAAACAAACAAACAAATAAAGTACACACTGGCATAGAGAAAACATGCAAATACCCCACCAGAAGGCCCGGATGGAGAGTTGAACCGCAGAGCACTGAACTGTGCTTACCACTAGTCCACTGTGGTGTAGCATACACTAATTATTTTGAAATTCATTTTCCACCTGCAGCACAAAAATGACACCCTCTCTTTAGGTAAAAACAGCAGTTGGATATGGATCATTTGGAGTTGGATTACAGATTATAGATAAAGCGTAAATTCTTTCCGCTTGTACACAATCATTCTGAACCAAGCTGTACTGGTCGGGGCTACAGAGAAGGACTTCAAATCCGTGCAGCATAAACGCGTGCTCATCGGCACTTCACCGGCGGATCAACAGTGACGGCTGATGTAGTCGTAATGGAGGTCTTGTAACAACAGTCGCCTGTCAGATTTCTCAGGGAAACACAAACATAGTAGTTGTCAATCTGTCAGATTCCTAATGGGGGGTTGTTAGCCTCACAAACACAACGGCGGCGCCGCTGTCGCTGTGCAGCCAGCCTTGATGCATTTCGAGCCGGCTGCGCCCTCTGTGGATCCTCACTGCATTTATGCATTGGAGGTGCTGTCATGCTTCTTTTTTTATTCAGTGCTCTCCACTCCACAAGATGTCTCCCTCATTGGTGCTCACTGAGCTGTCTGCGTCACGTTAATGGAGTTTGTGACAAGGAGAGTGAAGGTCGCTCTGCGAGCACACACTCCTACACGGGATCTCGGTTATTTGCGGCGCTTTGGGGATCTTCCGTGCTGCCTTTCTCACCTGCTCTCCCTCATCTTTACTCCGGACTTCGGACCTTTCCGGGGTAGATCGACCCTAGCCAAAGCCAGTAGGGTTAGGCTCCAGCTCACTCGTGACCCCAGTACTACAGAAAATGGATGCACGATATCCAGAGTAAACGGTTCCCGATATGGATATTTCAAATGTGTCATCGCAAAGCAAAATGGAGTCATTGTATTCAGTTGGGGGTTCTATTAGAAGACATCAATAGTCAGAAATGCCCAATGGTTCCGCGTGTGCTGGTACCATCTGTAAACTTAATAACGCTGGCAACATCACAGCACAGCCAGCAGGCAGCATGGAGGTGATCGCTGCATCAGGATAGTCACATATGTACACAACAACACACACGCTTTACTGGGCGCAGGTTAAAACAAGACACCGAAACCTTGACGATTTTCAACTCTCAACAGAGGGTTTCCTTATAAGTAAATACAAATTTTCCATCCAGTCACCAAAGATTTATATGCAGTGAGGCCAATGGAAAACCATTTCACTTTGCAAATTAATTTTCTTTTGTGCGCATTGCAGCTACCCCAGAGAGGCAGCTGCAAATATTAAACATACAAGAAACTGCCACTAGTGGTGGCAACAAACATAACTTTGGTAACTAACTAACATAACCTAACTATGGTTTGATTCCATGATTATTTGAAGCTGAACCTACTAGAATCTTCGTTTTCTTTATGGCTAGTGTCTTCAGACTAATGTTAACTGCAAGGATATCATTTATTCATACAAATACAACAAGATACTTGTAAATAAGAACATATATTGAATATTGTAATCTTTGGTGGCTCTGTGGTAACATCGTTTGTCAAGACGCATAAGTACTTGGCGCATATTCACGATTTAGTGTCTTCATTGAACCTCACGTTAATGTTTTTGGAATCGAAATATTGAAATGTAGAAGTTAATGACTGTTTTATTTCTTATACCAGCTTTTATGCTCATCCCTAATGATAACATTTTATTGTAGGTGAGGCATGGACAGTTCTCAACACACTTAAATAACAACATTACTTTTATTGCAAAAAAGGATACACGATTAAAAGAACTGAGAAGAAATAACTGTCAGGTTTTGGTTGAAAAGAGAAAGAAAAGCAAGGGTCAGATTTGCGGGATATATTATATTTGTTACATTCCCACTTAATGTAATGATGAAAAATGTGGAGCTACAACGACTTTGAGGCAAAAGAATCAGATTTAAGTCCAAATGTAAATTGTGCACATGGAAGGAATATTTCCTCTTAGTGTGTCTCTCTGCAACAACTCAAACTGCCTGCCCTTGCTCAACATGGCGACCGAGATGCTGCGTGAGCGTGCGCTACTTGTCTGTCGAGCAAGCAGCTAACGATCCCATAGGTGATGGAGCCGCGCGATCAGCGGCAAGATAACGAGACCGAGCGGGAGATGAGAAAGGTTCAGCGGGAACTCTGGGAAACGGGGCGAGGACGTCAAAGTCCTTGCTTGACTTTTCACTCCCGCAACAACATCAACATGGCAGGAGCTCGTGTATTTTTAGATGCCCTTTTATGCAGCGTTTTGGTTGCGAACGAGCCAGACCCGAAACGCGGCGATTGCTTTGTCACGGCTGTGCGCAATGGAAAAAAAAAAGAAAAAAGAAAAAAAAAATGACTCGGGGAAAACATTGTAGTGAGCCATGGTGACGGCCTTGTTTTACAGGCTGGGTGCCTGTGTTACACAAATGGCTCTGCACAACACCGTAAAACAGTACATAACACCGCAGTGCTGTATTTCTCTGTGGGTGTGTGGGTGTCAAGAGTGAGAAGCAGAGAAAAAGAGATGAGGTCTAAAAGCAAAAAAAAAAAAAAAAGAAGCTTCTTGCTGCCATCTCTTTATTACCTCTGGTTCTTAATCACGGAGCAAAATTAAAAGCAAAGCGAGACAGGAGCAAAGAAGAGCAGCGAAGCCCCAGCTGGGGAAAGCTATCGGCTATTTGCATCCCAGGCAAAATTGTTTCAATAAAGCGGAAAGTTTCGTCATTCGTTCCAGCACAAACTTGATATTTTTAGCACGACAGGCAGCCAGCTGAGAACGTTAGCCTCCAGTTATGATGTCAAAATTAGGAGAGAATTGTTAAATTCGAACCCGCCCAGCGCGGTCGCTGTAGCCCGTGGTAAAGCACTGGCCTTTCAGTCTCCAAACGACCTTTAGGATGACCTTCTTAGCATGCAGTGCGTGCACGGAGTGTGGCCACATATGTATGATGAGGGTTATATTTACAGTACATCAGTTTGATTGATGGTGTAGATAGCGACGTATGCTATACTATCCATCATTTGTACTCATGACAACTTACACATGCTCCCAATGAATGTGCAAAACTCCCGTGAAGCAGAAGGGGATCATAGATTTCAATGTGCATTTTGGGTTTAACTTTTAATACCATATTGCTATTTACTATATCGCGTTGGTCCCTACCTCTTATTAATAGTGTGGGTCCACCGTACCAATTTCTGATATCAGCACGACAAAAACATTGTGTGTACAGTGGGTATTGGTCCTTGGGGCATTTTGACAAAAGGATGTCATTGACATGTTGTTAGACATCTGGATGTTTTTATTTTAAAAATGTGAAAAAAAAATACACATTATGCCTATGTAAAGTCATGCTGGTAATAAAGAAACATCTAGAGTGACACCTAGCAGAACACAGAGCTCCAGTTTGAGCCTCGCGAAAAAAAGCTCGTGTTTGTCAGTTCATATGTTAGCAAGCTACTTTCTGGTTCGTGGAGGAAGACATAAACTGACAAGGCTGTACTATTGTTAATTCATAGCCAAGGGGAATACTTCCATCATGGCTGAAAACCAAGTGTGAAAATGTTGTAGAGTGTTACCGCTTTGCATTTGTTTAGCCATATGTTTGATAGCAGGTAACGTCTTGCTTCCTGAAGAATGACGTAGCACGAACCTCTGTTGTCACTCAAAGGCAGAAAATCTAAAAATATCTTACTTCAAACAATAAGCGTGAGCTTGGTGTGTGAGGCAGGCTGAGGGTGTGTGTTTTTGTCGTGGTGGGGCAAGTTTTAAAACCTGCTGACTCCCTTGTATAATAGAAACTATTCGTTTTAAAATAATGAGGTTAGTCTGTTGTGCTTGGTGCTTGCCAAAACTTCCACCAATATGGACAACTAATTCAAGCATATTGTGACTGATCCGAAATTCTACTCCAAATCCTTGTCAAAACATTCCACGGAGGCACGTGTATTTTTTGCAATTCGGATCAGAAGCCATCCCAACACCTACCTCCTCTCCCCCCATAGGACTACACCTTGACCATGTACTTCCAGCAAGCGTGGCGGGATAAGCGGCTCTCCTACTCCGAGATCGCCTACAACCTCACTCTGGACAACCGAGTGGCCGACCAGCTGTGGGTCCCGGACACCTACTTCCTCAACGACAAAAAGTCCTTTGTTCATGGCGTCACCGTCAAGAACCGGATGATCCGCTTGCATCCCGATGGCACCGTGCTTTATGGACTCAGGTAAGCCGCTTACAGTTGCCCCCTCTTGCGTGGCGTTATTAATGCATTGATTGCAAAGCCTAATGAGCTAACAAGCTTGTATGTGCTGCATCTAACTGGGCCTTTTTCATCACACATGCTCGTACATCAGAATCGATAATTTGACTGACTCAAGCCATGCAGAATGTCGAAAGCAGGGCTGGGGAACCTGTGGGCCAAGAGCACTTCATCCAGTTTATCATGCAATTCTAAAAAGATGGCGCCAAAACCCGGTCCAACAGGAAAGTAGTTAATTGGTGTCAAGAAAATAAGCTTAGCCCAGGTTATTAGCAGAGGAAATTATGACAGTGTATGCATCAAAATCAAGTTATCTGAACGGCATTATGGAAATAAATGACCTTTTCCAGTTTTTTTTTTGGCAAGGGTCTGTATATAATGATAAACATTTGTTTGATCCTCTTATCATATTTCTCCATAAAATTGACTACAACCTTCAGAGGAATTTATAAAAAAAAGGTTTCCCTACCCCTGGTTTAAAAGGTAGTTTGCTTTTTATAGTTGTATCTATTATTTGAACAGTTTTAATGGGTTTAACCAACAGGCTCCAGCATCACTTAGAACACACACACACAAAATCCAATGGATGTGGAGTTTTCCTGTAATTTTTTCCCGATGCTTTGACTGCTCTTAATTGTGTAATAAAACAACCCAATCACAGTCTATTGCAGCGTCATTCTGAGCATTACTGCCAAGAAATGCAACAGACCGGATCAACATCAGAAATAAGAAACTGTTATGAACGTCCTCGCTTGAGAAATAAATGTTACAAAAAAAAAAGAAAAGTTACATTACTTATTGAGAACTATTCAACTACTATACAAACTATACAAAACATTTCTATACCATGTGTGGAACAGAAAAAAAGGACTAAAAAAGAATGTCAAGGCTGTACGAAAAGAAGAGAATGTGGATGAGAGCATGAACAATACATGAATTGATGCAATTGAATCCAAAGCAAATGAATTGATTTTTTTCACAACAGAAAATGGTTACTATCGAATCATTAGGATTATCACAAAATACAACCTTTCCTCGCAGAATAGCTGACGTGAAAGTAGCCTAAATCCCAGACAGTGCCATGTCTTTGAAGTACGTACTGTACATATTTGCTTCAGTATTAGACCTCACCTTTTCTGTTCTTGTTCGTTCGTGTGTGTTTGGGATGCCAAGGTGCTTTGATCATTGCTGTGAGTTGTGTATGGCACAAGCGCCACTTTCTTAATTTAGCTGCCCATGGCCCTGGATGATCACAAAAATCAATCACTGATTGGTCCAGATCAATAAAGAGGCGGTTCGATACAAGGAAGCGATCTGCCTGATTGGAGCGAGACGCTTCAGGCCGGCTGCAAGTCAACTATGCTTGGCGTTGGACCGGCACGCCTCAGAGGAGAATGGAATCTATAATTGATAACTCCCAATCAATAATGTATAGGTTTAATACAAACACCCAATCTGTATCTGCGCTGATGCTGCGTACGTGGCCGGCACGGCCCATCTGTCCCCGTTGTGTCGATCCCTCGCCTCCTCCTCCTTTTTGCCTTCATGCAGCGTGTTTGCGCAATCGCACGTGATCTTCACTCACTTTAAACGCCTTTAAAAGCCCACAAAAAAGCAAATTGTTTCTAATTCAAGATGTTGCTGGATTCATTCAGTCATTCTCTCCCAAGACATGGAGATGCCTTTCTTGCGCAAAGGCTCCTTAAAATATTAAAGCATCTGCACTGCACCAGATTATTCATCCCAACATTTTGTTGAGAAATGTAATTCATAACACTCTGAGCCAATTATATAAGCCTAACACATATGCTTTGCATAACTGCCAAAAAGAAATGGAGGACGGGATGAGGACGGGCTTGTTGTGAATTTGCGTGCAGCAGAGAGACGCAGTTGTTACCTCGCTTACGCTGTCCTTGTCAGTGCCCCCCGGCTCCTCCATTATTTGCTTCGTGGGTTTGGTTCAGGTTTTATTTGATGCTAGCACGTCCGGACACAAGCTGCTGTCAGAGTCATGCCGGCCAGATGCCTGAGTGCTCTGAGCAGGCTGACACATACCTGCAGAGACGGGCGGTCTGGTTGCAACAGCACTGCTCCAGTGGATGGGACGCATGTGCACAAGATGGCCAACTGGGTGAAGAGTTCTCAACGGCAAAACGGGATGGATGCTAATGTATCAGCGGTCACCTGAGCGGTATTCGGATTCCCACGTAGTTTCTAGCCGGGACACGTCCCCCCCGTAAAATAATTGGCTCCTGCATCACAGGAAGCGGAGGGAGATGTAACGAGATGAGCATCCCAAATGTATCACATTTTTGCTAAATATTGTTGTGGTTCGGTTCAAGGCTAGGATTGGTTTCTTGAGGCGGTTTGAGATCAGGATTACAGCAGGTTAAGTTTATTATCCATCCATCGATCCGTTCATTTTCCTTGCCACTTACCCTCACGAGGGTCGCGAGGAGTGCTGGAGCCTATCCTAGCTTTCAACAGGCAGGAGGCGGGGATCATGTTGCATGTTTTTGGGATGTGGGAGGAATCCAGAGTGGCTGTAGAAAACTCATGCAAGCACGGGGAGAACATGCAAACGCCACACAGGGAGGGCTGGGATTGAACCCAAGTCCTCAGAACTGTGAGGCCAATGCTTTACTAGCTTCTCCACCGTGCCGCTGGTTAAGTTTAGTAGGAATCAAAATAACACCGCCACACTTTAGTAACATATTTACTAGGCCGTGTTGTGCAGGGATGGTGCAGTCGCGTATGTACTGGAGCCAGTAATATTGGCATCAGTTTTGAACAAAACTATTTTAAAAATAAAGACGGTGGGAGAATTGAGGAGGCAGGGCCTGGTTAACCCCAACCAAAATGTGTGGTTGAATGCGCTTTGATATTCTATCATAATATGAGTGTTTTGTTATGCTGGAATAGTAAGGAATAAAAAAAAAAGTGCCTATAAAATGATAAAGGTCACATTCTTGTTGGTGTTATAGCCACGAGTTTGTAAAACAAACAAAGATGTGAGGTTCTCTGAATGCTGAAAGTAAAGTGTATGAATCAATGAAAATAGTGTAATGATCAAATACAGGGGCTCCTTGTCTTAAGACGGTGGAATTTAGATTTTGAAATGTGTTAATGTAATAAGTGGCATGGTGACTTAGCTGGTAAAAGCGTTGGCCTCACAGTTCTAAGGACCCGGGTTTGATCCCGGCCCCGCCTGTCCGGAGTTTGCATGTTCTCCCCGTGCCTGCGTGGGTTTTCTCTGGGCACTCCTGTTTCCTCCCAGATCCCCAAAACATGCAACATTAATTGGACACTCTAAATTGCCCCTAGGTGTGATTGTGAGTGCAGCTGTTTGTCTCCATGTGGCCTGCGATTGACTGAGAACCTCCTGACGCCTCCTGCGCGTTGAGAGCTGGAATAGGCTCCAGCACTCCCCCTGACCCTTGTGAGGATAAGAGGCAAAAGAAAATGATGGATGGATGTGTTGTAATTTTACCATGAGCCAATACTAACGCATAAGTAAAATCAATCACAGTTTGCTTGAAAAACACAACTAGACCGTGAATATGAAACGATCTAGTGAAAAAGAGCAAGCGTGCCAGTAACTGAGTGTGCCTTCTTGTGTCGCGTTTTACGCCGCTACACACACTGGTTCATATTGCATGTGGCCTGTAAGAGTTCTTATATTTGATTGAAAAATATAGCATTTTCAGCAAAGATTTTTAAAGTGTATCATCCCGGGGTTTGTGCATGCTCACGGAATCCCGTCTTAAAGCAACGACGTCCTTGACAATAATACAATATTGTTTCAAACTCATTTCGGTTTAGGGTTCGAATTTCAGTAGCTTTGGCGGTTCAGTGGCTTGTCCCTGGGGCACTACCCCAAAGTTACCTGGGAACATACCAGCATCTATTTGGCTTGGAAAAGGTAACGATATGGAAGTGGAAAGATACTCCTGCTTTACCTCTATTTGTGGCAGTAGTGTGAGCGATGTTTACGTTGCAGGTGCATATCATGTGTGAGAGCAGTATTATTAGTAGTATGAGGCGCATGTATGTGTTTAATTATCAGTCCCTGAACCTGAATTCTCCCAATACCTGGTCTTTAATCACCCGGCTCTGCAAATGACAGCGTTGCTACCGAATGCCAATGTATGACAGAGGCATTTTTATCCCCCCCACCACGTAAAAAAATAAAAATAAAAGCAAAATCCTAAACCATTAATACATATGACACACAACAAAACATTGAGTGACTGAGGGAGGGAAGACCACAGGACCTCCCGAAGCATGTTACTCAAAATTCTCAGGCAAAGGTCAGAAAAGGGAGATTCAGAGAGAAAGAGACATGAAGGTCAGACTTCACTCAAAATGGAAGAGGAATTGAATTTAGCCCTTCCTATTGATACACTCAACACGGGCCTGTAATATTATCCATCTCACCTTCAAGCTGATGGTTCGTATGTTCAGGGTGTACAGATGAGGCTGGACGAGAAAATGGAGAGTGCTTTGGTTCGACAGACATTTTATTTGGAAATTTAACTGCACAAGGAGCTCTCTCTGTGTCCAAAATGGAGGCATCTACTCTGTCTTCATTTGAACGTCCAGCTTCATTAGAGGGTAAAATACGATTGGATGCAAATGTCAGGTTGATTACGACGCGCTCACATTCGTAAACTTGCACTCTTGAATTCACTTTGCGCTGTGACCCTGCTTCGAAATGGGATTCTGTCTGGGAATTTGTGGTGGTTGTGTTATGTCCGTAAACAAGGTCATCCGTAACAAAGGTGCACATGTCCCCTCAGGAGGGGGTCCACACACACACACACACACACACACACACACACACACACACACACACACACACACACACACACACACACACCACATAAACACCCGCACAGTCGCTAGGCTGGGAACATGCAGCAAAAACAGCCTTTTTTTTTTTTTTTTTTTTTTTAGAACTGCATGTCCTATTAGCTCAGACGCAGAGCAAATGTAGCGTGTTTGAATCTGCGTGATATGCTCGAGCGAGGCCTCTCCTCCGGCAGGTTGGGCCGAGAGGGGGGACCGGCTTGGACCGGCCCAGCCCGGCCGTGATGGAGATGAAGAGCAAACTAGCCTGCGTGCTGGAAAGGTCCATCCTCGCTGCAGCAAAGACAACGGGAGGAAGAAGGCAGGAAGGCGATTCCTGCACACACACAAAAAAAAAAAAAATCTGTTTCATCACTTCGCTCGTCGTTTGCTGCTTAATAATTGTTCATATCTGACACGCTGGGTCGGTTAAGGGTTGCTGTAGACGGTCTTGATGAGTGTTGCAATCTCTGTCAGACAGAAAAGCTTCGAGACTTCTGCTGATGATGTAGGTGGGCTATAAATAGCCTGTTATTTATACCCCTGCCATTTTGGCCTCATTTTTGTTCCTTTCCCCCCCACTTCACTTTCTCTGCGCTTCCGTAACGACTTAGTGGCACCGACGATTGGGGGGCGATCGATGACGTGCCGGAATGCCAAACACTGAAACAACATTATAGTTGGAAATGGGTAAAGCAGGGGAAAATGTTGACTCCTGTGTTAATTCCCCAATGCGCCACAGCCCTGCTAACTGGCTCTTACATAAGAGCCCAGAGAGTAAGGAAAAGTAGGCAGAATGTGAGAGGGAGGAAGACTGTGCTTCTACAGCTCAAAACATAAAATCCCAAACCAGCCAGACTGCAGTGGCGGTGCTGGCTTTAACGGCGCCCTGTGCGATAACCCTAGATGCCCCCCACCCAAACCCCCACCAATCGTCACCGATGTCGTGCTGACAAAATACAGCGGCGGAAGATTTGATCTGCATTTTCCTCAGTGACCACGAAGCATTCTTCTTTTGTCCCATTTCATTTTAAGAATGAATGGTGAAAATCCCCCAAATAAGACCCCCCAAAAATATCAAATATTTTTTGGGGTGCCCCCTTGACGCCATGGAAGCATTTCATAAGCCCATCAAGCCTGGTATTTACGGTGGGATGCTCAAAGAATCCCACACCGTGGAACACCAAAGGCCACAACCAATACATATATTATTGTTAACGTTGGAATGATGCCATCGTGTTTTACATCAATCAGTGTGTGTGTAGGTGTGTGTAGCTTAAAGGCGTAGATGACGTTTTTATGGTTGCATCCAGACAGCCTCCGGGCTTTGGCCTTGCCCAACTCAGCTCGGACTACGTTGTCATGTGCGTGTAGGAGGGAGTATGCCAAGAGGAACTGTCAGATGCGGCTGATGTGTCCCTTTTTTTACGTGACATAAGATAACCTAACAATGGTCCCAATTCTGTTCATGTACAATTTCGCACAACAAGTGGCAGAGAAAAGAGTGGTGGCAAGTTGGGGGCTGCCAAATGGGGTTAAGTTAAATTGATGTCAAAGAGGTTTTGTTTGCTAAATGATCATAACACAGTGAAGATGCTGACCTTTGCACAGTATTGTCTATATACAATGTGGATCATTGGATGGGGTCTCCGTCGTCATAACTGTTGTGCGATACATAATGGAACACAGATTTGCAATGGGAGACGTCTGAACAGCTGGCAGGCCAGTCTAATGTGGTTCGGGATTGTCTTGCTGAAATAGGCAGGCACGTCCCAGAAAAAAAAAGATATTGCTTGGATGGCAGCACGTGTTGCTCTAAAACTTGTTTGTAGTCTTAAACATTAATGGTGCTTTCATAGATGTGCAAGTGACACATGCCATGGCACTAACCAGAGGTGTGAACTCAAGTCACATGACTTGGACTCTTGTCAGGCTTGAGTCACGAACTTGGTTACTCTATATTCGACTTGACAATATGTTACAAGACGTGAAAAGCGACTTGGACTAGAACAGGAATGAGTCACGACTGGACTTGGACTTGAACCCATTGACTTGAAAAGACTTGGTACTTTTACCAAAGCACTCAGAAACAAAAACATCATAGCTACAGGAAGATATCAATAGGGACAAGATAATGCTGCAGCTATTGTTGATTATTATTAACGTTCGACGTATACCACACTGTAGTTTATCTTTAGACTCATAACACCCCGATGGGTATGCTCTTGTAAATGAATTGACCAAGATGCTAATGTTTCACACATGACCAAAAGCAATGGTTTCATGAAAAACAACAACAACAACAAGAAAAACAGTACAACAGAAATCAGGAATTAATGTTTTCATCTGGCCCCTAGTTTTCTTAATGGTTTAATAGACTTGTACATCAAATTAATTTTTATACATAATATGGATTTTAAAATACATGTATTATACTGTATACGCTATATAGTAAAAATATTTTAATTTTGTTGTTAAAAGGACTCAAAAAGACCAGTAACTCAAGGTGTATGACTTGCAATTTGCATTGCGACTTGCCTGTCTCAATTTGGGTTCTGAGCCAGGACTTGAGGTCAAAGAAGTGAAACAGCAAGTGACTTGGTTCCACCTCTGGCACTAACGCACCACTTTTCCTCTTGGGCCCGAAGGGCACCGATCATGAGCTCCAAAAACAATTTGAAAAGTGGACTCATCAGATGGCGGTACAGTGGGCGACATCAGCCTCACAGCTCTGAGAATTGGGGTTCAAATTCCGGCACCGCCTGTGTGGAGATTGCATGTACTCCTCGTGCCTGCGTTGGTTTTCTCTGGGCACTATGGTGCGCCGCCTTCTGCCCCAAGATAGCTGAGCCTATGCTCCAGCACTCCGCGGTCCTTGTGAGGATAGGTGGCTCAGATAATTGATGGATGGACTCATCAGACCACAGTACATTTTTCCACTTTGCGTCAGTCCATCTCAGATGAGCACATGCCCAGAGAAGTTGGATGAGTTTCTGGGTATTGTTGATGTATGGCTTTCACTTTACAAGGTAGAGTTTTAACTTGCATTTGTAGCTGTAGCGACAAACAGTTAACTGACAATGTTTTTTGAAGTGTTCCTGAGGCCATGCGACAATATCTTTTACACACTGATTCCTGTTTTTCATGGAGTGCCATGTGAGGAATGGAAGGGTTTCTGGTTTTCAACCTTGCCACTTACGTGCTGAGATTTCTCCAGATCCTCAGAATCTTTTCAGGATATTTTGGACTCTCGATGATGAAATCCCTAAATTCCTTGCAATTGTATGTTGAGAAATGTTTTTCCTAAACAGTTGGACTATCTACTCACGAGTTGTTTACAAGCAGTTACCACAAAAGTTCACCTTTTAGCCTCATTCATGAACAAAAATGCCTTTTGGGGACACTCCTTTTTTCCCCAATACCGACAGCCACCCGTTTCCAATTAACCTGTTCTCATGTGGAATGTTCCAAAGTGTTTTTTTTTTTTGACCAATCCTCAACTTTACCAATCTTTTGTTGCCCCTGTCTCAGCTTTTTTTTTTTTTAATGTTTTGCAGGGATCACATTCAAAATAATCTTGAGCATCTTAAACATTAAATATATTGTTATTGTTGTCTATTAAATTGAGCGTTGAAAAGGATTTGTAATCATTGTATTCTGTTTTTGAATACATTTTACACAATGTCCCAAGTTCCACGGAATTGGGCAGTTAGCAAAACCAAGCCTAGCTTCTTCTATGTCATGTTTTTGGTATTTTCCTTCAGTCTGTATGCCCTGTGCATGACGCCGCTTCTTATTGCTCAATCTCCAAACTGCGCCAGCCTCCTGCTTTAGCGTATGAGATCGCTGTCATCAACGTTGTGCCTTTGTTGCTGTAGCTAACCTTTTCAAAGCCCTGTAGTTGTTTTTCAAAAACAGGGACGTGTGTCGACGTGTGCTATAATTCTTGTTCCGTGATGATCACAGACTTGTCAAGGGGCAGCTGTTTGAAACTGCAAGAAGATTTTTTTTTAAAAAATAATTTTAAATATAGTGATGGCGTGATTTGATGGGGCATTTAAGGACCTACTCGTCCATCCAGCCATCTTTTTTCTTTCCTTATTAGTGTCATGGGTAATCTGCACCATCCAACTATCCAAGTTGATTTAGGGGGAAACATACATCATATTTTTCAAGCAATTTTATGTGTACAAGACTTAAGATTGGTTATGCTGTCTACTGAAGCTTGCTTTATGTAGTCTTTTCTGGCTACACACAGACAAATGGCAGTATCCTTCATATTAAACATTTACGTAAATCGTATAGCATCTCAGCTTGGATGGTGATATTTTGTTATTCTTACATTTTTACTTTGCACACTGGGTGACCTCCCCCCACCCTCTCCATTCCCACCCAGAGCAAATATCAGGGACATGTGCATGGCGGAAATGTCAGGGAACACGCACGCACATGTATGCGGACAGGCGTGGAAATTTGAGCGCCAACATTCGTGGACCACATTTTTTTTAAGTCACGGTCACTATGTGGGTCATTTTTGTATAAATTGATCATTGAGACAAATTAAGATTTAGCAAAATTTTTTTTTTATCTGGGTAAATGCCTCCCATGCTGAAACAGCCATGCTTATTAAAGTTCTATTTCCAATTTCAATTTAATAATTGAAGATTGCAAATATTAGGCATTCATAGTACAGACAATCCTTTTTTGTCAGAGTAAGAGGCAGTGGCACATTAAAATCCAATTTTTTTTGCAACTGTAAGGACAAAAGAGCATAATGGTAAAGACATCAATAGCATGTACATAAATGATCCCATCTATTCATTCAACCAATTACAGTCTTCTATTTTTACAATCATCATAATGGTAAAGACATGCTTTAGTTAATTGATAAGAACTGAATAATCACATAAAACCTCCCATACAGGTACTGCGTATCCAAAATTCCAATTACCAAAATAATGAGAAGGGAAATGTCGTGTGAGATCACCAGAACAGTCCAGCAGTGATGGATTCAAAGGCCCGAGAATGGAATGACCTGGATGAATTAGAATATTCACAGGCATCTTCAAAAAAGACAAAACTTCATTTTGGACATTTTGGCATTCACAACAAATATTTGCTATCTGCTACCCCTTTACTGGTAAAGATCATGCTTGTAACCACTGTGTAGTACAAATGGAGCTCCAGTTAGCACTGTCGAGTGAAAAGCTCACACTTGATAATATTGTCTATTATTGTATTGTTCTATGAATATTTGGTATTCTCCTGCTTTAAAGAAGCGCAGAGCAAACGGACGGGTGTATTTTGTGTGTTTAGGATCACCACCACGGCAGCCTGCATGATGGACCTGCGCCGTTACCCTCTCGACGAGCAAAACTGCACCCTGGAGATCGAAAGCTGTAAGTACCGTCGTCCCTGACAACGGGCTCTCACTCCCACTCGCCGACGTAGATCCCACATACGCACGCAGGTCTGTGGGTTTTTGAAGAAAGCGCAAGATAGAAAGCGACGTGATAAGGCGGGATGTAAAATGCTGAGAGAGGCTGCTGAGATCCGAGGAGATACAGAAGGGGGAACATCACTAATGGTTCACCGACTGATAACATCCACCCTAATTAATTCGACTACACTGGCTTGATTAGGTCCAATGTTTGTAGATGTTACGTTGCCATGTTTTCAAGTTACCAAGAGTTTCGTTTGTCATGGCGTTTGTGATTTTACAGGACTATGAAGGGGCGGGGGGTGGAATATGAGAGACAAAGATGAGGTCCTCGTTGTGCTTTATCTGGGTCCCTGGGGAGGAGGATTATGGGGCTGGGATGCGGTGTAGGGCTCACTCTTTCTGGGTTTCATCACAGCGTTGCCGGCATTAAGTGGCGGGTAAAAAAAAAAAGAAGAAAAACAGTGGTGGGTCAGAACCGCCTCTCTCTGCTCCTCTTCCATTACGCTTGCCATCTCTCTCCTCATCACTTCCTCTTCTCTTTTCTTTGCACACTCTCATCCGGCAGCCTTTTTATCTCTTTCTCTCCATCACTCGTAACCTCTTTTTTTTCCCTTCCTCTCCTCCGCTCCTGTCAAGCGCGCGCACGCACGCACACACACACACACACACACACACACACTCACACACACACACACACACAGACACACACACCACACACACACACACACACACCGAAGCACGCAGGCCCGGTTTTGATCAGCAGACAGTATGTGCTCTCATATGGATTAACTGGCAGCGGTTTTAACGTTGCAATTGCTTCATCCCAGAACATGCTATTTTATTCAGACTAATGAGCGCCGAGAACTCTCATTTGACTTGATAAACTTGATACATTTTTAACAGACCTGAGTCTTAAAAGCTCGGATAGCCCCGTGCACCACCAACAGGGACTTCACCACTGGTTTTGCATGCTGGGTTGCAACCGAGGCATAAATCATTTACGGGAACCTCTGGCCGAACATTGGTTTACCTCTGATTTGTTTGTATTTTGGCAATTTTACATAGGAAACAATAGAATGAAAGAAGACTACAATATCATAACACACACAGTATGTCAAGTAACATTTGATCATTCGTAGCAAGTACACAGTGGATATAAAAAGTCTCCACAACTGTATTCAAATACCAGGTTTTTGCGATCTTAGAAAAATGAGAACAAGAACTCATTTTGAAACTGTTTAATGTGTCCTATCATCTGTAAAAGTCATTTGATTTTATTTTCAATCATTTCAATTGCGAAAGTAAAAATAACCAACATTGAAAATGTAACACAAATGTGTACAGCGCTTTATGAGTAGGGATGTGGCTTTGTTCAGAATGAGCCACTTTCAAACTCATGTTTAATTGGAGTCAGGGCACAACTGAGAACATACTAAGCGTCCCCCAAAGAAAGTTCAGAGCTTCTAGTATGCTTTTCCTGACATTTTTTTGTTTTGCTTTGTTTTATAGCTCAAGCCTGAGGTTTTTGTGCAAACACTAACTGGTATTTGGAGCAGTTCCTATTTCCCGCTTCCTCGACTAGGAATGATATAATTTCTAGTACTTACTCAGCCAGGGTTCCGAAAATGATTAAGTAAACACCGTTGCTCACTTATTGGTTTAACATATTGTAATAATTGAGGATGATACATGTCTAGAAGTAACAACATTCATGTACATGCCACTTAGCTGCAGCGGTCCATTGTCTGGTTGCCCTTAGTCGCTACTCTCTAAAAAAAACTTACCAACTGATCTCTTGGTATATTTATAAGATGAGGGTTTATGCTACAATTGCTCTAAAGTGTACTGTACATAATAAAACATACGCTAAAGAATCAGCATTAACGCTAAAAGCTGAAAAACTCACAAGCGATATTCCCACAGACCCTAGCACTCTTTGAACGCTCCACGACGGCCCCCGTGGTTGTCATGATGTCCACAAATTGAGATGAGATGTTTCCCCAAGTGTGAAGCCTTTTGCTTTCTGCTCCACAGACGGCTACACTACAGACGATATCGAGTTCTATTGGCGAGGGGGAGAAGGTGCCGTTTCTGGCGTTGACAGGATCGAGTTGCCACAGTTTTCCATCGTCGACTACAAACTCATCTCCACGAAGGTGGTCTTCTCCACAGGTAGCCGAAGCAACACTTATTCTTCTCACTGACCAAACCTGTACAGTGTTTCAGGGATTGACTGCCCCACCCCCACCCCAACTCATGACACTGAAAGCAACACTGATGTCATTGCATACGATTGTCTGGATTGTAAAAGTGTGTGTGTGTGGAAATGTTGAACCAAAAGAGGGACCAGTAGCTAGTCTATCCTTGAATACAATAAAAGCCCAAGTGAAATCTAATCTTCTATATCTGATATGAAAACTTCATGGATTGATAGCCCCGGATTTGACCTTACTTTCATCCACAATTGCTCAGCATGGACAACGGCATTTCCACTTTCTTCCTCTTCCTCCATCAGGTTCCTATCCCCGGCTGTCCCTCAGCTTCAAACTGAAGAGGAACATTGGTTACTTCATCCTGCAGACATACATGCCTTCCATCCTGATTACCATCCTCTCCTGGGTCTCCTTTTGGATCAACTACGATGCCTCTGCTGCCAGAGTGGCCCTGGGTAGGACGGCCAGGCCGCTGCGAACAATAACCTCGAGTTACATCATGAAAAGCCGTTCCACATACATTGTGTCTGTCGTGCTTCTGTCTGATGTGTGTTTTGACTGCTTTTCTCATTAGCTTCAAGCATGCTACTGATAGCAGACTGTGATAGGCTGCCTAGCTAAATGTCTGCCGTTCAGATGACTCCATGCATGACTCACGCAGAGAGAGCCAAAGCGGCGCGACCTTGAAGCCTGGCTGTCTTTCTCTCTGCCTGTCTGTCTCTCACCGGCTAGCCAAGTGAAGGCCCATTACGTTAACGCGCTTTTTCACATTTCTTAGCCACGCTCAGATAAAATGCCATGAAGCTCGATTTTTCTGTTCAACTCGGACGGCTGGAGCTCCGCGAGCTCTCTGAGCGTTTATGTGTGTCACTCGTGTCATGCACCATTTGGGTTCCAAAGTGGGACACGTGCAGGTTGGAACCCCGCATGGGATGTTTGGAGGCCAACGTAATTTCCTGATCTGCCTGCTTGCGCCGTCCCACTAACGTGCAGCGGCGGGCGAGCGTGGCCAATGAGACACAAGGCTGCGAGCTACACAGACCCACGCGTTATTTATAATCTGACCGAATGCAGATTGTGCATGCAGATGATTTGTTTGTATCAAGCACAACGCGTGTACGTAAAAACACAACATCACGTAAAGCAGGTGATGTGTGCTCTTGACTAACAGCAGATGTTTGATAGCAGTTTGCAATTTATTCAGTCTCCAGTTTGTTATCCTTTTGGATACATAATTGCATACATTATAAATACTCATTAACTCATAAACACCCATACACTTTAATTGTAGCATGGTTTTAGGAGCTATTTCTGGAGCATTTTATTATATGGGCATAATGAATAAGTACAACAGTAATGACAGTAATTCTAATAGTAAGACGAAAAGAAAATATTTTTACAGAATATTTGTGTATATTAGTAACAGGATAACTAGTTACTACAAAGAAAAGGTTGATGGATGTTGTGAGGCGGACATGAGGACAGTGGGTGTGAGAGAGGAGGATGCATGAGATGGGCTTAGGTGGAAAAAGATGACACGCTGTGGCGACCCCTAACGGGACAAGCCGAAAGAAAAGGAAAAAAAAAGATTTGCATATACTAGTTAATGCTTTGATACCAGCAAATTGCACTTTGGAATCAATTTTATAGGCAAATTTGTCTTGAAAATCTTCCTGGAATTCCAAATTGTTGGGCCGTTTTGGGATTCCAATTTCATGCCAACAGTGTACACACGTGGGGTCCTCAGTTTACTACATCACTGACATGTAGCAAGCTCATGAAAAGCACACAATTAACTGGTTTGTATATTGTCACACAGATCACACAGAAGACTGGCTCAGTTACCACCACTATTTTTCAATGATTGGTTGTTTATTCCTAGAAGTGCTTTTCGTCCAATTATTTACTTAAACTATGATTTACAATACAATACAATAATGCTTGTGTAGAAGATACATCTGTCGTAAATAAATACTAACCCATTCATGGGCAGGGCAGCAATTTTTTGCCTTATTGAGATAAAAGTCTCCTAACAGACCACAATCAAGGAAATAACACTTCTTTTTTTGTTTCACGCATAAAACAAAGGGCAAAAAAGATGTACCCATTTGCGGGCAGCCTCCCAAAACTGGGATGGGTATGTTATCAGTTCTGTGAAGTGGTCCATACTAGGGATATGTTTATTAATTAATTCTTATTCTAGAACAACACTTACGCATTAATAGTACTGATGGATTAGCATTTTGAAAACAAACTTGGTTGCATACTGGCCTTTCTCCCTTTCTTCTCTTGGAAAACGCTCCACGTGTACTTGAGGCAGCCATGTTGGGTCAGAAAGGAAAGGGAAATAACTCCGTGCTAACTTTCACTGATGAGTTATTCTCTCTTGATACCAAATTGTGGCTTCAGATTAAACCACTTAAATATTTTGATATACTGAAGGATATAATGCGTGAAAATCATGATGTCCCAAAAATGGGACGCTGCCCACGAATGGGTTAATTTTCCAACCAATTCATTGAAATGTCATAAAATTTCCTTAGCACCCCACTCTGTGTTTTGGCTTTGACTTCATGTTCTCCTTAATGCTGTGGCTGCTTCCCAGGGATCACCACGGTGCTGACCATGACCACCATCAACACACACTTGCGAGAGACGCTCCCGAAGATCCCTTACGTGAAGGCCATAGACATGTACCTGATGGGCTGCTTCGTGTTCGTCTTCCTCGCCCTGCTGGAGTACGCCTTTGTCAACTACATCTTCTTTGGCCAGGGCCCGCAACGGCAGAAGAAAGCCGCCGAGAAGGCAGCCACGGCTAATAATGAAAAGCTCAGACCCGACCCCAACAAGGTACACGTGCTGGCACTGCCTCTGTGAGATTTGTTCTCTCGATATCTATATCTATATCTATATCTATATATCTGTGTGTGTGTGTGTGATGGTTGCCAATGACCTCTTCTCTCCAGATCAATGTGACCAACGCTGAATGTCTCTTTACACTCCATTTATACTTGTGTGTGGTTCCGAAGGAGTGAATGCAGAAGTGGCATTGTTGCACTTGATCTCCATGTTGCTGTCTCTCTCAAAAGGCCAAGGCGCTTTGCAAAAATCCCAGGATGGGGCCTCCTATTTTTTTTTAAAATCCTGAAGACTAGCGGCAACAACAGCAACATAAAAAAAAAAAAAATAAGAAAAACAACAACAACCACCCTTTCCTTGTGAGTGTGGCAAGCTACACCTTCCAAGGAGTAACAGTGCTGATTTTGTATGCTTGCAGTGGCTGGTGGGAAATGTAGTTCAGAGAGATGATGCTCTGTATGCCAGAATGAAACAGAGGGAAATTGACGCGTATGACTCGATGTGGGATCCCATCTTTGTGGACGATGCCGCATTAGGACTAGGCGAGCAAAGAAATAAGGTACTGGAGGTTTTGAAAGTCCAAACTAATGATGTCATCTATCTGAATCGATCCCGATCAGAGGAAAATGCTCTTAGTTTTTTTTTTTTTTTGTGCATTTCTTTGAGTTCTCTAGATTTTTAAAGGCAACTTTGATCATCACTTCCACCATTGTGTTTTTTCTCTCCCTCTCTTGGTTTGCTCTTCATGCATTTTCCTGACGTCCACGGCTTAGCAGCTTAATTTCTGCAGGCTTACCCTAAATTCAACTTGAGCTGTACATTAAAATCGACAATTACAGCTATGACACAAGAGGACAAAGCATCAGTAGCTCTAGTGGCATAATTGAGATACAAATACAGTAAAGTCACAATGGGATCGTTCGATCATTTCAGTGTCATGACTTCTAGTGGTTTCACTTCAAAAACAAATACTCAATTTCCAACAAGAGCTGATAATTAGCTGATACTGGGACGTTTCCCCCAGAAGTCAGGCGATGGATGAAGAAATGTTCAAGTCAATTCACCTTTCCTGACCCACCTGAACCTTTTTAGCGTCTCCTCCATCTCTGCCAAGTCCCTACAGTTCCTCTCTCAACCTTCTCCTGTCACATTTTCCTTTGCCTTGCTTCCTCTTTGATTTAATTATGTTTGTCTTTGTTGAGAATCGATAGAATTTTAGCCACGCCGGTTGAAATTCTGAGACGGAATTAGTTTGTGGAGCGTGTTTTTGCTTTTCTGGGAATGCCGTGTCATAGTGCTGTGGTTATATGATCATATACAGTGGCAGATGATCAATAGTTTAGAAAATGCACAGTGGAACCTCATAAATCAAAACCTAACCATTCCTCCTATTTGTTTGGATTTTGAATATGTTTCTATGGAATTTCCAAAGGACACCTCACCTCAAAGACTGTCATCTATCATCTCCTGTCGTGTTTGTCTTCAGCTGAATGAGTGAGAAGTGGGCTAAGTCTTGGACTGGTTTCTGGCCAACTGCAGGACACATCCAATAAAAGCTAATCAATCTTAATATTATGCGCAATTTGCAGTCTTCAGTTAACCTCAGAAGCGTGATTTTGAAATGTGTATAGAAGCTGGAATACTTATAAGCACTTTGAGAACACGAGTACATGCAAACCACGTACGGGAAGGCAATGTGAGATAAGGGTTATCTATTATTTTTTATTTTGCCTTCATTGCTTGAAGAATTTCATCATTGCTTTAAAGACCGTAAAAGAGTAGGCTCCACTGTTCATTAAATTAGGCAGTGTAGGTTGTACTGTAGGTTTGTAGGTCTAATAATGTATAATATTGGTTATTATTGACACTGTGCTTAAATTGCGGAGAATAGCGGAAAACAAAATAAGTCCAGCATGGCCCCATGCGAGGGACAGAAAACGCTAAATGACAAAAAGAAAAAAAAATACACTGCAGCACAACGCTTAAATACAGATGCTGATTTCACAAATCCATCTTGCAACCACCTCCCCCCAAAAAACCCATAAAAGTTAAATATAACTGAACTGTTCTTAAAAAAAACTGTACTCTAGTGGATTTAAAAAAAAGACTCTATGTACAACCAAAGCATTGAATTCAGCGACTCTTTTGTGTACCACTAGAAGTAGCTCTCTTACCACAAGTACTCGTACCCCATTTTTAAAGGCGCTGCTCTAAATCAAAAAGTATCTGACGTAAAAGTGAAGGAGTAAAAATCAAAACGCTTCAAATGGCAGTGTAAGAGGTTGTCATTGTCCTTTTCCCAGCAGGGAGACTCATGACATGTTCAGTTTATGCCTACAGAGTCAGTCACAATAAAAAAAAATGTAATCCATGACTAAATATCCCACCAAACAAGAGACATCAGTCCCACAAGATGGCAGGGGACACTACTTTTCAGCACCCCTTTATAACACAGTTCCTTAGCACCAAGTTGGCCCTAAAGGAATGCTTTTATATTAGACGGGGCTTTGGTCTGAGGACAAAAACAGTGAATACCAAAATCATGACCGTGTGAATGTATCAAAAGTCAGAATTCTTAGTTAGTCCTCTGTAAATTCCAAACAGTTTGACTGGCAAAGAGGTTCCACTCCAGTGCTTTTCTAAGACATTAGCAACAATGTGCATTACCTCTACTACATAGTAAACATAATGTTCACTTCATGCCTGCACCGTGTAGCTGACCTTTAGCTTTCTTAGATTTCCCGCGAGCAGTCAGTCACTTCTCACGGCTCCACCTATCTTTGCAACCTCACGCTGCAGATGACTCCCGACGACAACATCCTCTTCAGCACTCTGGAGATGAAGAATGAAATGGGGGGAGCCGGAGATCTGTCTCGGGGTTTGGGAGCGCCCGGAGACCCCCGCAATACCATGCTGGCCTACGACAGCTCCACGCTGCAGTACCGCAGGGCGGCCATGGCCCGCCAGAACTATGGCCACAGCGCCTTGGAGCGCCACGCTCAGAAGAAGTCGCGCCTACGGAGACGGGCTTCGCAGCTCAAGGTGAACATCCCGGACTTGTCCGACGTGAACTCTATCGATAAGTGGTCCAGGATGATCTTCCCCACCGTCTTCTCCTTCTTCAATGTGGTCTACTGGCTCTACTACGTTCATTAAGCCCGGCCGCCATCTTGAGGCAGGCGCGCGAAGATGGGAAGCGGGGAATTTAGCGGGAATAGCGAGACGGTGTGTTTACGTGAATGAGAGAGAATCGGCGCAGCGCCTTTCAGCGGGTTCCTTTTAGACGACTCGAGAAGAATGCAAAGACATTTTTGGACAGACGAGCAGCAGCAGCAGCACCAACACTTCTGTGACTCTTCTAGCATTTGGGAAACACCTTCTGCGGATCGGACAAACACTTTAAAAACAAGAGTTTTCAAAGGACAGTAATGGTGCGAGAATTTCAATATATCACTAATACTTGTCATTCGTAGCTTACTCTCTGTGGATCAAATATTTATGCTTGTGTTTGCATATACTTTAAGGATTTGTTTCGTTCAGTATCTATTTACTTGGTAGCCGAGCCGTCTGCATCCGGGAAAGCTTTATAAATCATTTTAAAGGAGTCAAGTCTATTTTCCTATAATTACTGTAAATCCAAAAAAAAAAAAAAAAAAAACATCCTTTAAAACGCATGCTCACGTTTTGATTTCATTTGCATCTCATTTGTGATGGAAACGATAGCGAGGACATCGCGCAAAGGGTAAGCGGGGAAGTTGGAAAAAGAAAAGCACCTACGGATGAAAAAGGGTTGCCGTGGCAATGCTGGACCGAACAAGAAAAAAAAAAAAAACATACGATGGACATTGCGAGAAGAAGCGACATTGTTGGACATTTTCACATCTTTTGTTTTTGCTTTTTGCTTTCGCAGCACGGACCAGATCAAGTCCATTTCACCGTGTTTAGCTTTTTTTTTTTCTCGAACAAAAAATAACATTTGACTCTTCCTTACTTTATGCCGTGGTAAGAAGAGTTTTGGAGGCGAGGAATGACTTTAGCAGGACAAACCGGTGGTAGAAGATGTGAATTGGCTGCCCTTTCATTGCAACGAGTACCTGCATAAACATGGCGTCATTCCACAATCATCTTTAACAGTAGAATTGAATGATAGAAGTATGACACGTTTCATTGTGGTTAGGTTTCTGTTCTGACAAAAAAAAAAAACACCGTGTAGATAAATATAAATCATATGAAAAGAAAAAAAAGAGATTCATTTTTATAAATCAATACTCACGTGTAAATATCAATTTATTCTATTTAACTGTTGTTGTTTTGCAGTTGAATTACACATAAATAATTTTCCATTCAGTCAAGAAAAAAAGAGAGGAAGAAAGGAGCAATTCAATAGAGATTTAAAAAAAAAGAGACAAATGAAACACCAATTCGCAACTTTGCTGTTAATGTGCTTTTTGGACTTTTTCTTTCTTTTTAATGGAATGAATGAAGCGCACCTCCTTGCTGAAACTGAAGCACTTCCAGACACCAGTGGCTACCGGGTCCATGTTTTGTTCTCTGCAAACGACTTAACACAAGGACCCTTGCGATCCAGGCATTGAAGTCAGGCATATTTTGTACAAAGTTTATGTAAATTCCAATTGTAATATTTCATAAAGACTGTAAATATGTTGTGTAATGATTGTCAACAACTATGAAGATGTATCTAAATTCAATTAAATCTCAATACAGTCCATCACTTCAATAACAAAATGCAAGGTGGCATTTTCTTGGCTGGCCTCACACTAATAAGATGATTGATTATTCCTTCATTGGGCACTCACAGACAAGATTGGAAACTCTTCTTCCTGATTAGTTTCAATTTGATGAGTTACTTTTTAACGCCGCTACATCCCCAGTTTAATTGTGCAATCACATTAATTCACTCATTTATTTTTACTTCCCCTTTAGAATCTTTTTCTTTTTCTTTAATAGAGTTGGGGCACATTAAAGGTGGAAAAATTGGTTAAGTGATTTATGTTGGTCTCATTTTTTTCCCCTTATGACTAAAACCTGAAATTTGAACACTGGTTGTGTAGACTCGTTATATTCACTGCCCTGCACTTCTCTTTCCATCTGTTTCTCGTGCTGGACTGCTCATCCTTATCAGGCCCGGATGGAGGTTGAGCCCATCTCAGCTGCCTTTGGGTGAAAAGCAGGAGGCAGATAGTTTGCCAGTCAATCACAGCGCACATGTACAGACCGACACTCGTTCGCACTCATATTCACACTGCGACCGAGTGGGAACTGAACCCACGATGTCCGCATTGAACCAAGTCCCTGACCGGTTCTCTCTTTTACGCAGGGGTTCCCACAGCTGAGAGAGAGAACAGTCCAGTTGCCTTGATACAACTTTTGCAGAATTTTCTTTTTTATTTTTATTTTGGAATAAGGTCAAACAATCAATCAAACAAAGATACGAGTACTGAATTTAGAATTTTATGCGCCAAGTCCACATCTTTTCAGTATTTTTACTGAATTTCCTAAAAAAAAAAACATGCACCGCAAATGTTTGAGTGTTTTCAAGCATATTCTAATGAACATAATGCCATTTATTGCCACTTTTAATTAAGGTAAAATAAACTTAAGTAGGCGGCACGGTGGATCAGCTGGAAAGCATTGGCCTCACTGTTCTGAGGTCCCGGGTTCAATTGCGGACCCACCTGTGGGGAGTTTGCATGTTCTCCCAGCACTCCAGTTTTCTACCACATCCAAAAAAACATGCAACATTAATTGGACACTTTAAATTGTCACTAGATGTGATTGTGACTGTGGCTGTTTGTCTCCATGTGACCTGTGATTGGGTGGCAACCAGTTCAGGGTGTACCCCGCCTGGTGCCCGTTGACAGCTGGGATAGGCTCCAGCACTCCCCGCGACCCTCGTGAGGATAAGCGGCAAAGAAAATGGATGGATGGATAAACTCAAGTAAGCCTTTACACGTTAACATTTTAGATCATTTGAACAAGAATTGGGTACGTTATTAAACTACAACTTATTTTTTTGGTGGGGGGAGGGTGGGACACCATGTTATCACTCCCTTGACCTTAA
Source organism: Syngnathoides biaculeatus (assembly GCF_019802595.1). Taxonomy (NCBI): domain Eukaryota; kingdom Metazoa; phylum Chordata; class Actinopteri; order Syngnathiformes; family Syngnathidae; genus Syngnathoides; species Syngnathoides biaculeatus. The sequence continues at coordinate 24,703,298 of NC_084650.1, read as the reverse complement.
CACTGTTCCATCCCTCCAATGGCTGCTGTAGTGAATATTTCATATTGGAAAACACTGAATATTTAATATTTTAAAAGGAATTTTGTCCTAGCCGAGAATAAAATACAACTAATGTTAGATTTCTAACAAAGAAGTCTCTTGGCGACTAAGATGTTCTACGGCAACGTGGCTGGGAATCACTGGCCTGTCTCCTCTAGTTTTTTTTTTTTTTTTTTTTAATCACATGTGAGGGAGGTTAAGTGAAAGCAGTCAGTAGAACGCAATGACAAAACAGAGCAATAAAATTACAAAATAGTACTACACTCCAGCACCACCGCTTGGCCCAGTGCCCCTTTTCCTGTCCTTTCCCATCCAGTCCCTTCCTCACAAGGTGGGAATAATATAGAAAGGATTAGGAACAAAGTCCTACTCAATTCGAACATGTACAGTACATCAATTGCACGTGATTAAAATGTGCCAAACTAACATGCTATATTATTCGATTATTTTCAAGGAAAACGGGGGGAAACTACGTCAATTCCATCACAGTGGATCTTGGCTCCTCGGTCATTCTGACCACGAGGCTGACTTGAAATCTGATTGCCAGATCAAGGGAGTTGTCACAGCCGGTTTTTATCACTTGAGGGAGCTACTCAAGATCAAGCAAACCCTCTCAAGGCAGCATTTTCAAACAGTTGGCCATGCCTTTGTCACCACCGGGCTGGACTACTGTAAGGGACTCTATGTGGGTGTCAGCGCATCTGCCATTGGTCGTGTGGAGATGGTGCAGAACGCTGCTCCACGTCATTTAACTACTGGCTGCCAGTGCACTTCAGGGTTCATTTTATAATTCTTTTATTTACTGTTAAATCATGAAATGCATCTATCCAGTTCTCCCTTTCTCAGCTCCTTCACGCTCTCTCAGCTTGGCTAGCCAACTGTTTCTGACTGTCCTGAACGCCAGGCTGAAGCTCAGAGGGGGGCAAACTTTTGCTTTGCCGCTCCAAAACGATGAACCGAACTACCTCAGCATGTTTGACAGACCTCCACTTTACCTCTTTAATTCACTTCTTAAAACTCATCTCTTCTCCTTGGTCTTTTATACCGAGTGAGTGAGATTTGCACTCTTTCATGTTTTTTTATTATACAGCTTTCCCTGATTTTATGTTTGTTTTTTTAACTGACATTTGTGTCTTAATTTGTCTTTTTTTTGTTTTATTATTTATTTGGTATTTATTGATTTGTGCAGCACTTTGGTGCACTGTGCATGCTTTTAAAGGGTTTAACAAATAAAGTTGGATTGGAATAATCCATTCATCCATTTTCTACACCGCTTATCCTCACCCGTGTCACGAGCATGCTGGAGCCTGTTTATTTTCAGGCAGGAAGTGGGCTACAGCCTGAACTGGTCGCAAGCCTATGCGGCAATCTGGTGTAATTAATATTCCTCTTTTCCTCAAAATAATAAATATCTTAGTTTAACACAGGCAGCATAGTGGTTGGCTTGTTAGCAGATTGGCCTCATAGTTCTGAGGACACAGGTTTGAAGCCAAACTCGCCTGTACTTCTCCAGTACTCAGGTTTCCTCCCACATTACAAAAACATTCACGGTAGGTTAAAAGAAGATTCTAAATTGTCCGTAGATATGAAGGTCAGTCAGTGTAAGTTGTTTCGTTATACGCGCCTTGTGATTGGCTGGCAACCAATTCCGGGAGTAACCCGCCTCCTGCCCGCAATTAGCTGTGATAGGCTCCAACATACCCATGCGCCTTGTGAGGATAAGCAATGTAGAAAATGTATAGATAGATAGTTTAACACGGTTTTGTCTAATGTAAATGATTTACATACTAAGAACGTAAAAATATGAAAAAAATGTTTCTTTTTCAGCATAGGAGCCAACCCTGCTGTGAATAGCAAGCAATTATTTTGACACACCCCAAAAGGTTCATATTTGCTATCAATATCACAAGATGGCAGCATAACACTAATTTCATACTAGACAGGGTAATAACTAAATTACTTAACTAAAAGTAGCTTTTCTATGGAGGAACTACAGTGTGTTGATGTTAACTTCAACATAGTTCCTTAGGTTTAAGATGCCAGAAAAACAACACTTTAATATTTGGTCAAAAGCCTGAATAGGGAAGTTTCACAGTGAATATTATAAGATAGATCCCCCCAACCCCGCAAAAAAAAAAAAAAATGTAAATGGGTGAAATGACAAATTGCAAATATTCTGTAACACTAAATATCAAACTACCCCGTCGCACAGCAAAACTGGTCTGGAATAAAAACTTGTATTACTACCTGCTTGACAAAGCAGACAAACAGGATAGGTTGAAAAGAAAAAAAGAAAGAAATAATGCCATTTATTTGGACGGCACTACATTTCTCTTTGGGAGACTAAATGACTTTAGGAATGTGAACACACCTGTCATTGCGAAGGGCGGAGCTACTCAGCAAGTCTCCGTCACTTGTGTGAAGAAGGCTAACACATACAAGCTGGAAGAGTGAGGCAGCAGGGACAGGATGGGAAGAAAAGGAGCTTTTTGAGAAGCACTACAACGGAAATCTTCACCATGGCGTGGTGGAACCCTTTGGCCCTGATCAGGGAGAACTTGAGAGGTCAACGGGTCAGGGAGAATGACCTCCGCCACTTGGTGTCCAACCTGCCTTATGAAGAGCTGCCGAAGAAGAAGCAACCCAACCGCTACTTGCCCGGAAACGCGATCAAGACCACAAAATACACCCTACTACTCTTTTTACCCATGAACCTCTTTGAGCAGTTTCACCGCCTGGCAAACCTCTATTTCGTGGGCCTGGCTATCCTCAATTTTGTGCCAGTGGTGAACGCCTTTGAGCCTGAGGTGGCTCTCATCCCCATCTGTGTCATCCTGTGCCTCACTGCCCTCAAAGACGCCTGGGAGGACTTCAGGAGGTACCAGTCGGATAGGAAGCTCAATAACATGCTGTGCTTCATCTACAGCAGGTAACATCCCTAAATTCACGCGTGCGTTGAAAGGAGAACGGTGCATTCGCGGCCCCCCCCTCCTAAACGTCTGCATAAGTGTGTGCAGCCAGTGTCCCACAGTGTGTGTGTTTGTGTGTTTTCTCCTCCTCTTCTGTGTTTGAGCCCCCCCGTGGGAATTCTTGACTTCGAAATAGAAATTGTGTGGGAGATTATTCCTCTTTTGAAGAGGCTCACAACAATATATCTTGCCGCGGCATTGTGCACATTTGATGAAAGCCTCAACTGGGTGTTGTGTCAGCAGAGACACTAAGGTTAGCGGGTATCTATTTTTGAATCACTGGTGTAAAATGAATAATGTAGGATAAAAGTCTGTCATTTTCCCAACCCTTTCAGTGGTGTGATTTTGGAGTACAGTGAGAGGAGGAGGCGGGGAAGGAGGGAGCCGTGTGGATTTACTTTTCATGTGAGGCCGAAATGTTCCAACAAGACTTTGCACTGATGAGTTTAACCTCCGTAAGGGAAGCTGCTTGCTTTCATTCTTCACACAAAAATTCGTCAGGGGGGGGTGTTGGGGTGTTTATCTATTAGTCCAGGTGAGCACCCGAGAGAGACACCTGTCATCTCAATCACAAGCAGTGAAATTAGCAGCTCTCTTAAGTCTCTGGTTGGATATGTGGCTTTTTTTTTTTTTTTTTTGCGATGGCCCTTTGGAGGCAGGAGTGCATTAAAGTCATTGCAACAAAACGGATGGCTGATTTCCAAAACAAGAACGTCTGCTGTGGATTGCAACACACATACAAAGACAATACTTTGACATGTATTATCATTTGGACCATCAGAATCAGCTTTAATGGCCAAGTGTGAAAAAACACAAGGAATTTTTTTCCTCCAGTCGGTGCTGCCCTGGTACGACATTCAGAACAAAGAACAAGGAACTACATGGCAACAACAACAAAGATCAAGAGACATTTCTGTTTATAGGAACTATTCCAATTCAATGCACTTTATCTCATCTACACACTCTTATCAACCATCCTGCACTCGAGCGTCCCAAACAAGTAACTATCGCGACTCTTCTCAGGCCAGCTCAGTAAGGTTGTCTAAGGTCACCTTTCTCTTTAAGACGAGCCGAAACATCCAAATCAATTTTAAATACAATATTGGACCAAATAGATAGGCCATTTTTATGGTATATAAAGTACAAATGGATGGATACGTGTATGCAGAAGTCATGGTATAGCGAAGCAAAACAAAGCAAATTTATTTGTATAGTGCATGTCATACACAAGGTAACTCAATATGCTTTACGTGATTAAAGGCATTTGAAAACAAAGAGATAAAACACTTAAAATGGGATAAAAACAATAAAAAGGACAAACACAATATTAAAAAAAGACAATTTAAACAGCATACAGTGCAAGTAATATGATAAAAAAGTGGATATATTCTAAAAAGCATAAGAAAAAAGAAGAGTTTTGAACCTGGATTTAAAAACATTCCCACGTGGGGCTGACCTCACCTCTGTTGGCAACTTATTCCATTTGTGTGCAGCATAATCGCTAAATGTGTCACGACCCATCAATACGGAAGTAGGACCCAAATGCAAGACTCGGGAGACGCAGAGGTAATTCGGGAAAAACGTTTATTGTTCCAAGGTCGGGTATCAGGCAGACAGTCAGGTGCAGCAGCGGTAGTCAGGACGTCAGGCGTAGCGAGCAGGTCCGCGGGCAGGCAGGAGTCGGTATACGGGAGATCGATCGAAGAAGGCAGAAGTGTCAAAGGAGTCAGGTTTACGGGGTCGGTCAGAGAACAGGCAGAGGTCGGTACACACGGGTTCACGATCAAAGATACGGGAGGGCAGGGACGGGGCATGAGTTGCAACGATCTGGCAAAGGACCAGTCGTCCCCAGGGTCCTATATACACCGGGGCCAATAAGCCAGCATGAGGCGCAGGTGTGTGCCCTAACCCTAACAGCCAGGGCTGGACCGGCAGGACCATGACAAAATGCTGCTTCACCATGTTTGCTTTGGACTCTGCGCTCCACTATTACTTTAAAATCTGACTGGAAGCCAGTGCAAGGACTTTAGGATTGGAGTTATATGCTCTGACTGCTTTTTTTTTTTGGGTCAGAACGTGAGCTGCAGCATTCTGAATGAGCTGCAGCTGTTTAATACTCTTTTTGGGGAGTCCAGTCAGAAGACCATTACATTACAGCATAAAAAAAAACATAAGAGGCTAAAAATACAAGTCCTATACTCCAGGTTATTATATACCAGGTGTGGTGTTGTGAGGTAGCTACCCGATCAGGTCCTACATGAAGAGCAGCATACCTGCAGTTTTCCGTCATTGCATTAGCCAGCACTTCAAGTACAGCTACATGCACAATATTTTCCATGGGAAGCCTCACAACCTGAAGGCAGAAAGGCCTCTTGATTGACTTTCTACAAGTAGCAATCATGTGTGTACAAATTCCTCATGTGTCCTGCGGGAGCAATAACGGTGGGTCTTGCAGGAAAGACAAGCAGTTTGTGGAGCGGCGTTGGAAGGATGTGCGAGTGGGTGATTTTGTGAAAGTGCTCTGCAACCAAATCGTCCCTGCCGACCTCCTGCTCCTGCACACATCAGAGAGCAACGGCGTGTGCCACATCGAGTCCTCCAATCTGGATGGAGAGACCAACCTCAAAGAGAGGAAGGTGGTTCCCGGCCTCTGCGTCAGGGTAAGCACAACCGATAATCACCCTAGTTACTCCAGTTATTAGTGATGAGAGCCAAAACAAGTAAGCTGACGTGTCTTACTGAATGTGCAAAATTGGTGAAGAAAGCTGCCGGTATGAATACAACACCAGTTGGATGCCATACCTTAAATGTTGCCATGGTGGGTGTCTGACATAATTATGCTGATGTTACTTGGGAAGGATTGGTGATGTGACATCAAGCCCAACTTTCTTTCCGCAGGAGCCTGACTTCCAACCTGAAAGTTTCAACAGTGTCGTCGTGTGTGAAAGGCCCAACAACAATCTGAATCACTACAAATGTTACGTGTGAGTATCAAATGCTGTAGAGCTTGCAAAATCAAGCACAATCCGTTCCGTGAATCTAGCCAATCCTGACTGCTACAGATTTCAAAAGGAGATTTTTCTAAATGAGTTTATTTTCTGAAAAATGCGTTCAGTAGTGAAAACAGTCACCATTACGAAGCATAAATTAGCTGGTGAGGTAACGCTTTGAGTAATTGTAGCCTTTTCATATAACTGACTGCATCGGAAATGGATCATTGTAATATAATTATGATTAAAAAAATTAAAAGTGGTAATAAGCCCAATTGTTCACAAGTGACAGGCATTTGGCAACTACCAAGTTTACAGCTAGCATGAGTAGCTAATGTAGCAGTTAACATATTCACAATGCTCCCAAAATTCTGCTTAGTCATCATCTACATGACTACTGGCTGTCTTGTGATTGACTCACTACCACTCCAGGGTGTGTCCCGCCTTCCGCCCAGCCAGCTGGGATAGTCTTCAGTTTACATAAAACTCTGACAAATAAGAGGGCTGTTGAAACCTGATGGATGGCAATAATTCAAAACTATCATGACACTCAGGCAATCTCCAATGTTGAACAAAAATGTTGGGAATGTTTTGCTGCTTTAAGTGAGTTAACAGCAGATAATTTTTCTTCTTTTCTTGGCGTCATTCTTGTCAAAATAAAGATTTCGGAAAAAATCTCCAAAATCAAAGGAGGAGGAGGAGTTAACATACAATGTATATTTTTCAAAACAAACACAAAAATGAGTTTCAGGTATTTGATGCTGGAGATTACTTGATCCCTGAATTCATGAAACCTTTCAGAGCAAAGCAAAATCTAATTCCTACCCACTCACTCTCTATTTTTGATGCCATCAGTGGCATCGTTAGAGCTGTAATAGACTCAAATCAATTTCCTTGGGACTTACAAATCAAAGAGCTCATTTCCTCTTGCTGCCCAGCTATGTCCTAAAAGGCAGATGAGTGAAAACGTGGGACGTATACAATAAATGCCAAGCAAGGAGTTTTCTTTCTTCTGCCACAGGGAGAAACCCACGAAAGAAAAGGTGGGCGCGGGAATTGAGAGTCTCCTGCTTCGTGGTTGCACTGTCAGAAATACTGGCCACGCTGTCGGCTTTGTGGTGTATGCAGGTATTGTTTGATTTGTCTTAAAATAAGGATTTACACTTCATATACGGTACATATGAATGCCCGTCTATCTATCTATCTATCTATCTATCTATCTATCTATCTATCTATCTATCTATCTATCTATCTATCTATCTATCTATCTATCTATCTATCTATCTATCTATCTATCTATCTATCTATCTATCTATCTATCTATCTCTATCTATCTATCTATCTATCTATCTATCTATCTAAGTATGTTAACAATGACTTATTAGCACAAAACAAAAGCCAAAACGAGCTCTGCATCCATGATGTTCCCGATTTGTCTTCCTGATGACGTTTCCAAGGTTTAATGTTCAATTTTCTTCCAGTGTCGTCCCAATTAGAGTCATAATGAGTGTGCGTGTTTGGGCCGACTGAGCGCTAAAGCCTTATTGTCCCGTCCTTTAGGCCATGAAACCAAGTCAATGCTGAACAACAACGGGCCAAGATACAAGCGCAGCAAACTGGAGCGGAAACTGAACGTGGACGTCATATTTTGCGTCATTCTGCTCCTCGCCATGTGTCTCGTCGGAGCACTAGGTCGGTGACAAATTACATAACTAAACCATGAAATCATTATGCACATCTAGTTTATGTTTAAAAGCTTTCAAACCGGCGACGGGCCGTTTCATTTGTACCAGCTGTTGAACGGTCATTTTAGCCCCAAGCCCATTTTGCTGGAGGACGATCGGGGGGCGGGGGGTGGTGAAAGGTGTGGGGCCAAAAATAGCCACTCTCTTTGTGCCAGTCGATGTGATTAACCCTCCTGTCCTCACACATTTAGGTCACTTCTTTTGGCGACAGGCACTACCTGGCGTGCCTCCTTACCTGGTGCCCGACAACAACGGCCACGTGGACAGTCCCAGTCTCTCCAGCTTCTACATGTTCTTCAGCATGATCATCCTGCTGCAGGTGGAAACAAGTCTTCACCTCTTACTTTATCTTTGAAAAACCCCAAAGTTAACTTTTACTTTGATCGCCATATCCACTTCCAGGTCCTGATCCCCATTTCCCTCTATGTTTCCATTGAGCTGGTGAAGATTGGCCAGATCTTCTTCATTACTCATGACATAGACCTTTATGATGAGGGGACAGACAGCCGAATACAATGTAAAGCTCTGAACATTACAGAGGACCTGGGGCAGATCGAGTACATCTTCTCCGACAAGACAGGCACACTCACAGAAAACAAGATGGTGTTTCGTCGTTGTTCCATCATGGGCTCAGAGTACCCGCACCAAGAAAACGGTAAACATCAGCAAGACTTTTACAGCAGATAGACTTTGTTTGATTACATATGATATCATATTTGTATTTCGTAAACGCGTCATAAAAGTAACCCTCAAGCACGACTTGGGTGATAAGTATCAACAATATTTAGAGAGAAACCAATAGTGATAGTGTCAAAGTTATTTCTTGTCTGTTGTTGACCTTTTGCAAACAATTGCTCACTGCAATGGAATGTCGACATGCTAGGAGGTGTTATTTTAAAATCTGGAATAAAGAGGTACCGGATTAAGGTAATGAACCGAGTGAGAATTCATTGCTTTAAAAAAAAAAAAAACTTAGATCTGCAAGTGTATCCAAGCATCATTACAGATTTAAAATGCGAGAGGGTCACACATGATGAGGAAAACGGCAAGTGTATTCTTACTTTTTGTATATTGCGTGGAGTACACCCACAATCGGAAGTGACCACTTACCCAATTGGGAGAGTTTCCATGGAAAGCAATTTTTTGGATTATTGTTATTATAAAATTGATATGACGGCACGGTGGTGCAGCTGGAAAGTGTTGGCCTCACAGTCCTGAGGTCCAGGGTTCGATCCCGGTCCCGCCTGTGTGGAGTTTGCATGTTCTCCCCGTGCCTGCGTGGGGTTTTTCTCCGGGCACTCCGGTTTCCTCCAACATCCCAAAAACATGCAACGCTAATTGGACACTCTAAATTGCCCCTAGGTGTGATTGTGAGTGCAGCTGTTTGTCTTGATGTGGCCTGCGATTGGCTGGCAACAAGTTCAGCGTGTACCCCGCCTCCTGCCCTGGGATAGGCTCCAGCGCTCCCTTGACCCTCATGTGGGTAAGCGGCTAAGAACATGGATGGATGGATAAAATTTACCTAAAAATATTTGTGACTTATTAGTTAAGTAGATAAGATGCAAAATAATGCTGAAAGTGTTAAAGCAAGGTCTTTCATTGGGCAGTAAAAATCATGACTGTTGGGTAAAAATACTTTTGGATTGTTTGGCTATAATCTTAGGTCCACTTGTCTTTAAAGCAGACTATAACAGTGTTTTGGGGCGGTTTCAGCCTTCCGGTTGGCTGTTATTGATGAGCCAGAATCCGAAGAGGAGGTCATCTTTAACCAGCAGCCTCGACCCCCACAGCGTGGATGGTCTCTGGATGCTGAAGACGGAAGCCACGAAAGCAGACAACGGCGTCATGAAAGCAGACACAAGAACAAGTTTGCAGAAAACGCCCAGAGCAACGTTGCCTTCAGCAGTCCACTGGTAAGATGAGCGCCAGGCAAGATTTGATTCTAGAGATGCTAAAAGGATCCGCGGGGGCTTTTTAGACTTGCTTGGTTTGTTACTATGAGGCAGTCAAACAACTGGAAAAATCATCAGTAATTGTCTTGACTCTGCATGAGCCATGAGGGGTCTAAGTAGGTTACCCAAGGTCAGGTCCAGAAAAACAAAGTAGCAACGGGACTAAAAACTACTAAAAGAATAATAACCAGCTGGTCCCACTTGCCAATAAAGGAAGGGTTTATAAATATGTACAGTAAATGACGACACATTATGAACGTCTGCTTTCATCAATGAATGTCGAAGAAGATAGAAGATTCGAAGTACATATACTGGACTTGCATCAAGGACAAACTGTTCACAAAAGCAAAAGCAAAATAGTGTGTGTTCATGTTTTTGTGAGTTAGCAGCCTACTTGTTTGTGCATGGAGGATGACAAACAGACAGATGATTATAATTTTGTGAAATGGAAGAATCCATTGATGTCTGGGTGACTAAAATGTGAAAATACTTTTCTGTATCCACACCTTTATCCAGATCTTCACAAAATAGGAACCCAAATTCCTTGACTCTTGTGCTGCCCTTCAACAAAATTTATTGGAAATATTTTTATATATTTTTTGGCCCTTCTTGCAATGTGTGACTTACAATTTTTTGTTAAAAATAGCTACTGGGGAATTGGAAATAAAAGAGAAAAAAGCCACTGGTGGTTTCAAGTTTTGCAAAGTTCTGTACAATATTTCTTCAAATAGAGTGCATAAGCTGCCTTTGTTGAACATACTGCTCATAAAATCACAATAAAGCTCAAACAACTGATTTTTATGCATGCATCCTTTGGTCAATAGACTATTTGGACCCAAAAGCCATTGCAGATGGTCAAACCATGAGACGTCAGTGATGAGGACATTCATCTTGGCTCGAAGTTGACCAAGTGTCCACGATTTGGGCATATGGTCGTGCTGGGTGCCATTTGGCTTGGACCACCGATGTCACATAAACGGAAAAGATCCAAAATAGATTCATCTTACTATACATTACGGTAGAGTAGTTCTGTCTCAATATTTGTCTCTGGAGGGAAGAGGCCAAAAAAATGTTACTGAAAAAGTACCCAATAAACTCAAACTGAAACCCTCAGACCAAATGTACTTTATACAGTATGTAAAGTATCTACGGTGTATCTGTCTGTCTGGCTGTCCATCAGTCTATATATCTACTGTATCTAAACATGACTCAGCATCTTTTTCTCAGCTTATTCTTTGTAAATGTCATGTAGATGTTGAACGACCAAATATCGTCTTTTCCCATGGCCTGAATAAGTGTGAGTTTTAAATCCTCACGTATCTATAAATGAATAGGCTGATCCAATTCACCCGCACAGGAAACAGAGGTGATTCCAGACAGGAAGCTGCTCCAGCAGGTCAGCATCGTGGAGAGGGGAGGCGGCAGCCAGAAGATGGATCCATGCCTAGACTTTTTTCTGGCTCTCGCCATTTGCAACACGGTGGTGGTTTCCATGGTAACAGCTCGGAGACAGAGTGTGAGTGTTCTGTTTACTGTCTCTGTGGATGGGAAAAAGCGTTGAAAGAGAGAAAAGATGACACAGGCTTTTGTTCTTTTAATAGAAATACTAGAAATTTTGTTTTACTGCGATACACCATGTGTCCAACCCCCATGGGCCTACCTGGCACCCTGACACATTGTATTCAGTCTTATTTTTAAATATTCATGAATTTTTAAAAAAAAATGAAAGGGAAATAAAGTACAATTTGTTATCAATTTCCATGAATAACCTGAGAATGACAGCAAGTCTTCCCAGTTTCTAAAATAATTGGCACAAAATGGTCATAATTTCAAAATGGACTGAAATATTGCATGTTGCTTATTTGGAAGATTTTAGGTATATTGTCGTGGGGTTTTACATGATTTGACCAGCTTGCATCTTTATTTCAAATTGATTTGCTTCCCTTTTGGTTGTTTAGCACTGTGATCAGTTCTAAATTGCTCATTAGTTTTTGGTTACTTCCTTTAATTTAGTTATTTTGGAAGTTGTCCTATGGCATTGTGAGCTGATGGGTGCAATCATCATAAAGCAAAAATGTAAACAAATTCATTTTTTTTCAGACGCAAGAGTATCCATCCTCCTTCAAGCCAACAAATCCATTGGAAAATGTCTCAAACTTCTTCAAAAAGGCATGCTCTCTGCGCCGCATATTTGCATCTAAAAGGGACAGAACCTTCTCAGAAACCATTTTTAAAGAGGACAGTGGCTTTAACGCCTTCCAAAAAGTGGATGACTCGGGAGTTTTCACAGCACATGGCCGGACTGATGAGTCCAGCGGTACGTGCTACGAGGCGGAGAGTCCAGACGAGGCAGCTTTGGTGTACGCCGCCAAAGCGTATGGCTTCATTCTGCTGAGCCGCACCCCCGACAGCGTGACGGTGAAGCTGCCGTCGGGTCAGATTCTGCTCTTCGAGGTTCTCGACACCCTGTCCTTTGACTCCAACAGAAAGAGAATGTCTGTGCTGGTGCGACATCCCATCACCAAAGAGTGTGTACTGTACACCAAAGGTGCAGACTATTCGATCATGGAGCTGCTTGGTGCACCGTATGCGGGTAAGGACACTTTGTAAATACTGTGATGAATGAATGTGCAAAAATGAAATCATGTGAATATTTTTCAGAGCATCTCAGTGGAAACCAGAAGAATATTGTAGCAGATACTCAGTACCACCTTGACTGCTATGCGAAAGAAGGGCTGCGTACGCTTTGCTTTGCAAAGAAGGTACACACTGAAGAATGAGTAAATTACGAGTATGGTTTTGTCCCACAATCGCAACAGCGCCATGATTTCGATGCCTGTGCTTCAGGTTGTGAGCGCCAAAGACTACGAGATCTGGTCAGCGAACAGAAAGAGTGCTAAGGCTGCCATTGACGGCAGAGAGCAACTCATCATGGACACTGCTCTGCAGTTGGAAACCAACCTCACCCTGCTTGGTAACAACCCATCCACCCACACAGCTGTATAACATACATGCCGCCTGTAAATCGCATCTTCCTATAAGGGGCGACAGGCATTGAGGATCGTCTGCAAGAGAACGTTCCAGACACCATCCTGGCACTGCGGGAAGCAGGGATCAAGATCTGGGTACTGACTGGCGACAAGCCGGAGACGGCTGTCAACATCGGCTACGCCTGCAGGCTGCTTGAAGACGAAGACCTGGTGATTAACATGAGCTGCAAAAATAAGGTGAGGAAACACTGATTGACTGGCCTACTAAAGTAAGTTTCTTTCGGCTTGTCCCTTTCGGGGTCGCCACAGCGTGTCATCTCAGATGAACGCACATATGTTTGGCACAATTTTTACGCCGGATGCCCTTCCTACTATGACTGATTATCTATACCTCTCCTGATCACTGCGACAAATAGGGGTGCTTCTCTCTGGTATTTCTTTACATTTAGAATGCGTTAAATTGTATTGTTGTATTATATGTTAGCAAATAAGATCAATCAATTTCACTCTATATACTAAAGTACAGAGCATTTTGCTATCCTTTATCTTAATTATTCATCCTATCAAGAGCTTTTCGACAATTCTGTTTCCTCGTGGGCACAAAATCAGGCCCATCAAGTCAGTCGAAGATGGTTTCAGCGTGGAAATGCTTGAAAGCCATGACCTCAACCCCATTCACTGGTATTGGGGTGAAGGAGTAATATTTTCCTTTATAGTAAGAGTGGTAGAAGTAGTTTGAAACATGCTAGGTTTTAGTCCAGGAGTGTCAAACCTATTTTCGTTGCGGGCCACATTGCAGTTATGGTTTCCCTCGGAGGGCTGTAATCCCCATAAACATCTTCATCATATTTACGCACAAAATTTATGAACTCCTTTTGGAATCAGAAATCAAGGCTCTGTTCGTGTTTGATAACGCCAACATGCCTATATTGCCGCGTTATCATTTATGATATATGACAACTTGAAATTTTGGTACAGATTTTCACAAGAATCAAGGAAGTTGACACACATGATTTGCACTCGCGGACCACATAAAATCATGCGGCACGCTGGCTCTGGCCCCCGGGCCTTGAGTTTGACACTTGTGTTCTTGTCCAACACACTGCGTATGAATGAATTTAAAAAATGCTTTGTACAGATTTAGGAGTCACTGATGGTGTAGTTGTACACACGCCTGACTTATGCAGGCAGCGTGGGATCGATTCCCGCTCAGTGATGGTGTCGATATCTGCCCTGCGACAGACTGGCGACCAGTTCAGGGTGTAGTTCACCTTTCGCCCGAAGCTAGCTGGGACCTTTGTGACCTTAGTGAGGATAGGCAGCATGGATAATGGATGGTTGTACATATTTACATGGGCAACAAAAGCAGCAGTGTATGTGCAAAATGGACATAAATATTGATTTCTACATACAGTGGATATAAAAACTCTAAACATCAGTTCAAATGCCAGATCTTTGTGACAAAAAAAAAAGATCAGTCATTTCAACTGAGGCCTTCGCCAAGTTGGAGGAAATCGCAAACAGTTTCCACCCCAAAAATTAGGAAAAGTCTTTGACATATCTGAAATATATTTGCGCAGACATGCCCACCTATGAACGGGTGTGCATACTTCTCCAACCACACTGTCAATTTTTTTTAAACTAACCATTACAAAAAAATTGTTCAGTATTTTTCATTGTGTTGCACAAATTATAGATCAAATTAACGGTGGAAATGTTTTGCAATAATTTATCTCGGTCTCGGACGTGAATGTAAAACTGCACATGAATAAAAATATACTACACAATGAATTATATCATGATGTGAAAATATTTCTCATTGGCAATTTCAGACGACCGCATTGAATTTTAGTGACGGTCACTTAATTAAGCTTTAAACTTTGACATTGACTTCCCCCTCATTTTTAAAGTCACCCAAACATTTGAGCACTTTAATAATATAACAAAAGGTCACATCTCTTTGAGAAATGTCCGAGTGTCAGGTGTCGCAGCAAAGGCTGGAGCCATTTATAACGAGCTGCCTGAGTATGTTCATCAAATGTCTTTTATAGCCTTGAATTCCAGTACTTTTTTTTTTTTTTTCGTCTGGAGGGAGGTGATGTACAGGGAGCTTTCTGGATCTCACTTTGGGCTTGTCATGGATGATACGTGGACTGAGTTCCTGCCAATCCAATAACTAAAACTTTCATATCTAATTAGTAACCTAATATGGAACCCTCGGAGGAAATATTTCTCTTCCCGTGATTTAGAGTGGAGCTTTATTGGTTCACCTATTTTTACCAGCATTGACCACCCCAGGGATGCGCTCTTCCAATCATCACTTCACACTTAATATGACATTTGGACTGTGCAGGGTTGATAGAAACAAAACAGGATATGTGACCCATTTTCTATGATGTTAGGCTGCGGTCAGCTGAGAGGGAGGTGGAGGGGGTGGAGGGCTTAAAGCACCTCACACTGAAAATAACAGCAACATTTTGTCACAAACAGTATTTGAACAAAAAAATGGTGTGAATTTTGGAGAGTTGCTTTTTTGCAGCTTTAGAACAAAATGTGTCAAATTTATCGTATTGTAATTATTTATACCTAAATATCAAATCTAAATGATAAATAGATATTTAAATGTTAAATACATATATAAATATGACACATAAAAAAACATCTTATACAGGGAAATGGACCCTTGAACATTCACAACCTGAAATAAGAAACTAGTTCGGGAAACTTTACGTGACGAATACTTGAGTATTTAGTGTCACTTTTAAGAAGTGGTGGTTAAGGCTGGGTGCAGCTGGAGGATGCCGCTTCTTCCTCCGAAAAGTCCTGGCTGGCTGCGGCTTCAGTCTCCTTTCTCAAGCCATGAGGCTAAGCTAGCTAGCTAACACAGCCGCTGGCATTTGTGCCTCTGCCATCGGCCGCCGTCCACCTTCAGTGCTGGACAACCGAAGCAGAAAGCGGCCATTCGTGTGGACATCGCAGGAGCCAGGGGCACGGGGGCAGGAGAGGGGGCTCTTTGTACAGAAACGCCCAGGGCTCCCCCTCTCCTCTTACCCCTTTTGCCACTTGTTTTTCCAAATCTACTTCCAGGGCTTACATCCGCTCTTTTTGGCCGGTGAGGAAATACTCTGAGGCAGGCAGGAAGGTCTCCGAGTGTGGTCTCTGGCTGGTCCTCTTTTCTTCCCCTGCTCCTGACCCGTGACTTCAGTATAGTGACACTAAGCACTCAAAGTACTCTTCAAATCAAGTTTCCAGAACTGGTTTTTTTTTTCAGGGATTGATAACATATTTCCCATGCTTTTTTCCCCCTGTATGAGATGTTTATTATATTTTATTTAATGTTGCTATTTGATGCCACAAGCACAGCTTTTATTGCAGTGCTACCATTTCATGGCAGTGTTGATCTGCATACTAACCAAATGCTTGGTTACAGTAAACCCTAAATATTTAGATTTAGCATTTAACATATATATTTATATTCAACTTTTAAATAGAGTGAAGAAAATAAGTATTTGAACACCCTGCTATTATACAAGTTCTCCCACTGAAATGTTCATCGTAGATGCATGTCCACTGTGAGAGAGATAATCTAAAAAGAAAAATGCAGAAATCAAAATGTATGCTTTTTTTTCATGATTTCTTTGTGTGACACAGCTGCAAATAAGTATTTGAACACCTGTCTATCAGCTAGAATTCTGACCCTCAACGACATGTTAGTCTGCTGTTGGAAAATGGAAGAAGCTAAACATGGCGGTCACGCTCAATCGGAATGGAGCCCCATGCCCTTTGTGAGGTCGTTAGCTGCATAAAGACACCTGTCCACCCCATACAATCAGTAAGACTCAAACTTGTATCATGGCCAAGACCAAAGAACTGTCCAAAGACACCAGAGACAAAATCATACAACTCCACACGGCTGGAAAAGGCTACGGAGAAAACAGCAAAAAGGTCCACTGTTAGAGCAATCAATAGGAAATGGAAGAAGCTAAACATGACGGTCAATCTCAATGGGAGTGGAGCCCCTTGCAAGATATCACCTCGTGGGGTCTCATTGATCCTTGAGAGAAAGGTGAGGAATCAGCCCAGGCCTACACGACAGGACTTGGTCAATGACCTGAAAAGAGCTGGGACCACCGTTTCCAAGGTGACTGTTGGAAATACATTAAGACGTCATGGTTTGAAATTATGCATGGCACGGAAGGTTCCCCTGCTTAAGCCAACACATGCCAAGGCCCGTCTTAAGTTTGCCAGTGACCCTTTGGATGATACAGAGGAGTCACGGGAGAAGGTTTTGTGGTCAGATGAGACCAAAATGGAACATTTTGGTCATAATTCCACTAACCGTGTTTGGAGGAAGACGAATGATGAGTTCCATCCCAAGAACACCGTCCCTACTGTGAAGCACGGGGGTGGTAGCATCATGCTTTAGGGGTGCTTTTCTGCACATGGGACAGGACGAGTGCACTGTATTAGGGAGAGTATGACCGCAGCCATGTATTGTGAGATTTTGGGCAACAACATCTTCCCCTCAGTCAGAGCATTGAAGATGGGTCGTTGTTGGGTCTTTCAACATGACAATGACCCAGTATAGCGGGGTGTTCAAATACTCATTTTCTTCACTGTATAGATTTAACATTTGATTAATTGAGGTCTCTAAATTGTCCATCGATGTGACACACAAACCTTTACACCACGATAAGGTGACGGCTCAAGGGCGCCATTAAGTTTTCTATAACTTGAGATTTAGGTGTCATATTTAATATTTGGATTTACTTTTTAAGATGACAAATATCGTTCAAAATGAGCAGAAAAAGTGACTCGAAAACTCACATTAGTTTCCAAAAAACGTTTTGAAGCTAAATGTGACAAGCTGTGAACAGTTTTACAAATGTCACCCCATGATCAGACCTTACTTATTTTCCTGTATTTTTACAGCCTATAAATGGAATTCAAAACTAAATAATCTTCATATTTATTTAGCTTGCATGCACCTCCATCTTGGACTGCACTCTGGAGGAGGTGAGGAGGTATGAAAACGACCCCCGTAACGTGGATACCAGCCCGGACATCTCTCTAGTGATCGATGGATGCACCCTGGCCATGCTTCTGTCGAAAGATCTGCAGGGCCGCTTTGTGGAGTTGGCAAAGCGCTGCCGCTCTGTTCTCTGCTGTCGAGTCACACCCTTGCAGAAGCAAGGAGTGGTGAAGCTCATCAGGGAGCATCTCAAGGTCATGACTCTCGCGGTCGGTGGGTCCAAAAGATCGTTTGTACACTTTGGCTGTGTTGTGTTAAACTATATATTGTCGTTCGTTATTGATCCTGTTATCCTCTCTCGGACAGAAAAAAAAACAACAGGGTTGTTGTGTAATTGTTTAAGGTTCTTTGTCCTTATAGACCACTTAATTGATTACTGTAGACTAATGTGTGCAGGGCAACCAAAGTCATTGAGCTGGAGTGATATTTCCTGAAAAAGTTTGTTCAGTTCATCTTTTTTTTAACTGTGTCTTACTGGTACACATCTGTTTGATCTCTTGAATGAATTAAGTAGGCATTCAAGGGTCGGCCCTTGTGTTGTGCTGAATTTTGATTAATCATCCAGATGGTTTGGAAAAGTAGACAACTCACAAAAAGTTGAGTTATATTCAAACTATGTTTAATGTAGCATTAACTAATGTAGCACAAAAAATACTACACAGTCTGTTACCGAGAAAAGGTTACGGTTGAAATAACGACAAATATCTGAAACCCCACCCCTCCCATCCATACACCTAAACACAAACACACCTATATGAATACACGCCCTTGCACATACAACAGTGTGAAAACATGGCAAGGTACTGAGGATCCGAGGCGAGGAAAGCCAACCTATGGGAGTCAACCGCACTCAGAAGTGCCCCGCCCCATAGCCACAGAAGGTCCCACCACAGAGACCACCATGACCGGGGGCATGCAGCCTCTACAGTTAGTTAGCTCACACTTGTTAATGTTGATAAAGAGAAATTTCCACAAATGCATTTTTTGACAAAGAGTAGAAGTTGTTGCGGATGCAAAATGAAGAGCAACTAAGCCAACTAAACCAGCCAACATTATTTTTGCCCAGAGAGACTAACTGAAAACAAAAGGAGCAAGTTTTTTGTTTTTATTGTACTTGCATGGCATGCATGAGTCAGTAGATTGCGACATTGTTCAATGTTTTGCTTTTACAATCAAAAGGAAACAAAAGGGAACTTTTAAATAGTCAGTGGATGTTACGATACTAACAAACGTCCACATCTGCCTTTCCACTTACGACATTTAACAATGTGACCACAGGTGATGGTGCCAATGATGTTAACATGATCCAAGCAGCAGATATTGGAATCGGGATTTCCGGTCAGGAGGGTATGCAGGTAAGAATCTAGGCCTTTACTCAAGATGCAAAAATAGGAGTGAAATTTGACTTTGTCTGAAATATTATGTTAATACATGGAACACTATATTTGACATGAAATGTGTTAGCTTGTAAAATAGAAAAATATATTCGGGACTGGGCGGCACAGTGAGGCAGCTGACTTGAGTGTTGACCTCACAGTTCTGAGGACCGGGGTTCGAATCCTGGCCCCGCCGGTGTGGACTTTGCACGTTCTCTCCGTATTGGCGTGGGTTTTCTCCGAGCTCTCCGGTTTCCTCCCATGTCCCAAAAACACGCATTAATTGGAGACTCTAAATTGGTGTTCAGCTGTTATTGTGATTGCAACTGTCGCTTGTCTCTATGTGCCTTGCGATTGGCTGGTAACCAGTTCAGGGTGTAACCCGTCTCCTGCCCGATGACAGCTAGGATAGGCTTCAGTAATCCCTTGACCCTTGTGAGGATAAGCGGCTCAGAAACTAGACGGATGGCTTTTAGCGACTGTCTGGCATTCCTCGTATAATTCCTTTGGATTAATAGATATACAACTCTGTATCCTCAGAAATTGTATCAAGGCAACTGGACTGTTCTTGTTTGTTGAAGGCAATTTTTAATCTGAATGGCTTCTTTTGCATGAGAGCAAAATATGAAAACTGTCAAATGGACTCCCATTCAACATTAGTAACCATTATACAGTACTGACAGCCTAACAGGCATTCAAACTATATGACAATAGCCATGAGATATCTGCGGACCACAACCACCAACCCTGCCCTCCAGACAGCAATAAATGACACCTACCCAATAACTGATACCCCTGTCCTTGACTGTGCAGCTTGCTGAAGCCCCCTAGCCACCTTAGCCCACATAGCACAGTAACCAAATTCATTGAATATCCTCCCCCCATCCTCCAACTCCCATCACTTTTCTACACCACCAATTACGATAATCTATGGACAGAAAAGGGCACAAGCCCGGAGCTGTCCCTCCAGGGTCATGAATCTCTAAGTCACATTGACCATTTTAGAACTGAGGGAGCCTTTTTGGATTAAAGGTGACACATCTTCAACAAACAAGAACTGTCCGGTTTATTGCCATGACCTGTATAACTGAGGAGCTACACAGAGATATAACAAATGTGTAATTACGTTGTGTCATTCGCAGGCAGTCATGGCAAGTGATTTTGCTATTTCTCGCTTCAAACACCTTAAAAAGCTACTGCTGGTTCACGGACACTGGTGCTACACCCGTCTGGCCAATATGATAATTTACTTCTTCTTTAAGAATTTGGTGGGTACACATACACCACAGTTGTGGTGTACAGTATGAATCCTCTCCCTGCCTTCTGGTCAGCTAACCAACTTTTGTGTTGTGTCACCCACTTCTCCAGGCCAATGTCAATCTTCTCTTCTGGTATCAGTTCTATTGTGGATTCACAGCGACCACCATGTTGGACTACTGGCTGCTGATTTTCTTCAACCTCTTCTTCACGTCTGCACCTCCCATCATGTATGGGATCATGGACAAAGATGTTTCAGCAGAGGTCCTGCTCGGTGTTCCTGAACTTTATAGGACCGGACAAGGTGCAGGGGTCAGTCCATCCATTCTTTGCATTCAAGAGCTGAAACCTAACACAGGAACTTCCAGATAAAAGCACACTACGCCCTGGAACGATCACCAGACAATCAGTTTGTCTCATAGCTCATGAGAACAGTCTAAGTATATTGAGTCAGAGTTTTAATATAATGGTATGTTTTGTGCATCAACATTTTAGACATGCCGTTTTTCCACCTTCTGGGTTTCCATGCTGGATGCCTTCTATCAGAGTCTCATTTGCTTCTTCATTCCATACTTGGTAAGAGAACACTTGGTCATGGAGTCTACCATCAGTTTACAATGTTTTACCTTCTGCAGGTTTACCAGGATTCGGATGTTGATGTTTTCACATTTGGAACTTATTTGAATGCAGTTTCCTTACTTACCATCCTGCTGCATCTGTCAATAGAGATCAAAGCCTGGGTGAGTACCAAACTCCCCAAAAGTCATGATACTGGTGTTACAATTTAATTAATTGTATTGTACTGTGCACCATATGATTTAGACCCCTTGGATGGCCCAGGCAAAAAGGACCCACTCCCAAAAACAAAAGAAAAAGAACCAGGACAATGTCAATGTTTTGGAATGATGCTTTTGTCACAATTTGTCAATG
Source organism: Syngnathoides biaculeatus (assembly GCF_019802595.1). Lineage (NCBI taxonomy): Eukaryota > Metazoa > Chordata > Actinopteri > Syngnathiformes > Syngnathidae > Syngnathoides > Syngnathoides biaculeatus. Next base: position 24,682,018 of record NC_084650.1, on the reverse strand, counting down.
AGCTATGTCCCTGATGAATTTCTGCCGCAGGCCAAACTGTACCATTTTTGAGTGTTTGATTTTGGAAGTTAAACTGTCAATGTTTCTGACAAAATGCAGTTCTACAGTGTTGCAGTTGATTTTGTGTGTGTGTGTGGGTTGCAGACTGTGGTTCACTGGATCATCATGATAGGCAGTGTTGCCGTGTCCTTGATCTTGACGCTGTTATACACTTCTTGTGTTACCTGCAACTCTTACTGGACGCTCCAGAACCAGCTGACAAACCCCATTTTCTACCTTATCTGCATCATCACAACGGTGGTAGCACTACTGCCCAGGTACCATTACAAATATTCTTTCAGCTTTACTTCTCACCGAAACAACTCAAGGCAACTCACTTTGAGGAGGTGATAGATGGCTTCAGAACTGTGTGTTGGAGGTATTAATCAATTGTCCACCGTGCTTCCATATTTAGAATACATAATTACAAAAATAATACAATTTATTACTTTAAGCAACTGTAGTGTATTTGAAGATTGCCACTTTGGCTAAATATAGGAAAATAAAAAACTATACTTACATATGGATTCAATTAAAATCGATTGCATGTAAAGTTAAAGCGCCAGAGCTCGCTTGTCAGACTCTGCGTTATTCTGTCCGAAGAACCATTCGAATATTCAACATTATTTACAGCCAGATTTTCAAATCTTTATGGACATATTCCTCCGTCTTCCTGATCAACTGAGCCACAATTGTTTCCCAAGGTAAGCGAGTTTTTCTTGCGAGCCTATTACGTCACGTCCGCGCAAGGAGGTTATATGACTCTCCAAAATGGCAGCGCCCACAAAAATTTGTAATTGCCGATAAAAATCTTCTAAAAAAAAAAAAAAAACATTAAATGAGAGAGGATTAACATCACATTGTCAAGGTACAGTACATATGACACGACCTATTGGATATATTGTTAATCCAAACCACTGGAATTTCCCTTTAAGTTTTGTTAAAAGAACAAACAGTTATTATTGATGACATTGAAATGCAATTGAAACTGTGCTTAAAAGTGAAATACAATTGAACTCTGCTTGAAAAAATTAAGAAATTGACTTTTGGTAGTTTTACAGTTTGTAAGCATAGCTACAAGCATCATTGTAATACATTTGAATGTACTGTATGTTTTGAATTTTGTAAATTTTATTTGTATTTTGAGCTTCGTGATTATTTTGCATGGCACCAGAGAGAGCCCGTGTACCACACTTTGAAAACTGTTGCTGATGCCACATTCAGTTCATTTGGGACCGTGTGTTCTTGAGCAATCACATTTGAAAAGTAAATGTCTGTTGTAAATTGCCTCCATTTTACCTTAACCTTAAAAAAAAATCTGAATTCTACTATTAACGTATTATTTTGGATTTGCAAAGATTTGTTGATAATTAATTTTAAGAACACGAATGACTACGTCCCAGTGTCCTCCTATTCGCCGATGCCTCTCAAAGTGATGATATTTAGAAGGAATGCCCTGATTTACATCAAAGTGCAGCATGTTTTTCACTGGCCTACTTTCTCATTACCGCGCTCTCTCCCCCAGGTACGTGTTTCACGTGATGAGGAACTCTATCTCCCCCTCCCCGATTGTGCAAGGCAGGCATCTGGACCGCATGGATGCCCCCACGAAGGAAGCGTGGATCAAAGAGTGGAGGGGCTTCAGGGGTGGAGATGAGGTCAAACGCTCCAAGCTTTCCACTCCACCCACTCCCACCACCCCTTGCACCCCAAATTCCCCTGATTTCTTAGGGAATGAAATCACACTAAAGTCATTTAAAATATAAAAAAGACTACATGAGTACTCTTCTACACTTAGAGGCATAATTTATAATGAACTTTTTTTTTTTCCACACCTGGAAGTAGCACCCAAGTGGAAATTTCCCAGCGTGGAGCCTTTCTTCGTGGAGCACTTTAAGTTGGGAGTGGAAGACTTCAGTCTCCTGTGACATGTGAAATTTGATTCAACCGTTTTCTTTTACTCATTTGGTGCCAGAGTGAACAACACATAAACCAGACAAAGTCCTGATGGAATTTCAGGAAAAATGTTTTGAACTGTAAATGGCATGTTTTTAGCTTGTGAGCGTGTGTGGGTGTGTGTGTGTTTTGCAACTCTTCAAATGCACTGCATTGTTAATACAAGAAAGTATTATGGAAATGCAGTGCTTTAACTTAAACTACTTGTATAAAGGGCTTGACTTATCATAAGCATACTTCATTAAAGTGTGGTATCGTCAGCAGAGCTGTTACATAACACCCCTTAAACTTCAGTTGAATCAATGCTGCACTCTAGCGTTGGACACATCCTACTACACAAAGGTCAAAGGGACAGACGGAAACATTAAAATGGTTGACTACGCCTCACCACACTAGTCTGTACAATATGAACCAATTCAAGACAGGTTTAGGACGTGTGGGATGGCACAAATACACACACAATGTTTGAACATGAGAGACCCGAGAGTGTATCCTGCAAAACGGTTCAGTAGTTTTTTTTTTTTGTTTTTTTTTTTGCATGTGACAAACTATACATCCATCTATTTTCTGAGCCACTTATATTCACAATGGTCACAGGAGTGCATGAGGTCTATCCCAGTAATCTTCTGGAAGGAGGCGGGGGACACCCAGAACTGATAGCCAGCCAATCTCAGAGCACAAATAAACGAACATTCGCACTCACATTCACACCGACGGGCAATTTAGAGTCTTCAATTAACCTACCACGCATGTTTTGGGGATGTTGGAGGAAACCAGAGTGCAATCTCTGTACAGGCGGGGCCAGGAATTGAACCCTGGTCCTCAAAACTGTGTGGAAGACGCTCTTACGTGTTGACCCCCATGCTGCCCAACCTATGCATTTGTGTCACACATTAAAAATGGTTCTGTGACATTCTATTACGAAACACAAAGGAAAAGCCAATTATTCCCTTGTAACACACAACCTGGTTGAAGTAATTGTGCCTTGGGGCAGAATAAGCTACTGCTCACCCCATCGCTAGACCAATGGTGACTACAACATGTTACCATGGTGACTGAGGGCAGAACTAGGGTATCGTGGGGAGTAAGGAATAAGGAGATGCTGTTCTGTTGCACGTGGGTTATTTTTAATTGTCAGACTACCAGAAAGAAAAATATGGCCTGCATGTGAACTCTAGGAACTGCTCAGTTAAAATGTATTTATAATCTGGAATTTGTTTTTATCGTATTAACAAATTGGTAATTTATCAATTTTAAATTATAAACCAGTTTTAAAAAACATGAACATTACTATTTAATATGCACCTATAACATTTCTATATGTACTTTATTTATGTTTATTGTTTGATGAATTAGAATCATAATCAAAGTCCTTACAAAGAATACCTTTGATTTATTTTATTTCATTATTATCTGTTTTGAAAATCAAAGGTGATCCTTGCGCTCAGATTTGGTACGAGCAATTAAATCCTAGTAATAGGGTTGCGTCAGGAAGGGCATCCGGCGTCAAAATTGTGCCAAACATATATGTGCGTTCATCTGAGATGACGCGCTGTGGTGACCCCAAAAGAGACAAGCCGAAAGAAACTTACTTTTTTTTTTACACTTATACAGTTGACACAGGGATGTCGAACGATGGGGGGGGGAACTCGAGGGGCTCTGACCATTTGGAATGGTCAAAATAAAAAAGTCAAGAAGTACTTCTCGACACTTTCATTGGTTTGTTTCTTTTGGCTCTCCCGGTTTGCCATTGGATTTTGTTCCGTCATCGTGACACTGCAAGTGACTCAGCCTGTAGAACTGAATTCGGGGTCCCAATTTGTTCCTTGGTCGCCATGGATTTTTCTGGCTAAATCCCGCCCATTCCTAGTGACGTCGCAAGACTGCAGTCAGTCAGTCACGTCGGTCTGAGAAAAGGAAACACAAAAGCTCAGCATGAGTTGAGTTTTGCCACAGATTGACAAACAACATTTTTTCGGGGAGACTATTATTAGGAGCAGTTTCCTCATCGGACAGACAATGCCGAGACGACTCCTTTGCATTGTAGCACGCAAGGAAGGGTGACGACAAGAAGCAAGGTGGCTAATGCTACTACCCCAGTAGCTGACTGTCACTTTAATCTTCAGGTAAAAACTTCATGTTTCTATTTTTTCCCCAGACTTTTTTTGTTCGAATTCATTTTGTACTGGTAGGTTCGGTTTTTACACTACACTTTAGTGAAGGGAAGTGAGTAGTGAAGAAGTTCACATTGAGCGTAGCAAGTCAGCACATAGCCTTCCTCTTTGCTCAGTTTCCTCACATTTACTGAGTCAAAGCACTCTTTTTATATTTGAATAATGTCACGAGACACAGGCCAACAAATGCGAAAAGCATATGATTACTGCAAAAATAATTTCGTCTCAATTTCCGCACAGTTTATTATTTGTGAAGTCTGGGCCTTTTTTTTTAATGAACAGAAATATAATACGAGTTATTTTGTTGTATGAATTGCAACGGTAAATAAACCGTTTTATAACTTATGCTGGTGACAGCGGTTGTATTTTTTTTGTAATGTACCATCAACAGCAACGTAATCTCGTTAAAACGTTTCACAATCATACACAAATATTAAACGTATCTTAATGGTATTATCTTCGTGTTCATTTTTATTTTTTAATCATAATGACACTGTGAACACCTCAGATGTTTTTTTTTTTGTGTGTGGGGGGTGAAACCCTCACTGATTTCACTTTTACACTTTCCAATCGTCAATCGAAGAATAACTTCAATTTTCTGTACCATCAGTCATTTGCTGCCATATTCAAACAGGTAATTACTGTCGTCTGTGGTCCTTTGTGCACGCCCCCTGAAGACTAGTTTAAAGCAAGTAGTTCTGTCCTCCTTTCTGGTCTTCAAAGTGCTTCTCAAATGGTGGGGCATGTCCCTAGCGGGGTGTGTGTGACCCTGAAGAACATAATTAGCAACAACAATTTGTTACTGTACTGTACTTTCTGCAATGTTTATAACGAATAGATTCAATCGTCCTTTATATACAATGTTATATAAAGGTGTACTTATGGTGGCTGCAGGTGGGTGGGTGTCATGAATGTTTTTCTTCTTCCTGCGGGGGTCGTAACAGTAAACAAATGTGAAGCACTGCCTTAATGCCTTGATTTTAAAAGAGTATTTGAAAGTTTGCCTTATGAAAGCTGTCCTTTTGTTTTAGAACCATGACACAGCAAGGCAGTGTGTGTGATGTCACACTTGGTGTGGGGGGCATGACTTGTGGCTCCTGTGTCCAATCCATAGAACAGAAGATTGGTTCTCTGCCAGGAGTAATACACATAAAGGTAATTAGTATTTGTTCATTGTGAGTTCTTATAAATTTTTTTTAAAAAGTTCCCTCTCAATTGACTGTTTATTGTTGCTCGTAATCAACATGTATGTCGTATTAGGGTGGCACCAACGACCACAGACAAATGTCTTGTATGTTTTTACATACTTGGCCAATAAAACTGATTCTGAACGCTCATTCTGATTTTATAACTGATTTCATTTCATCACCCCACCAGCAGCGTACAGACTTATTACACGAATGCTTCCAGCTCAAACCAGAATTTTAAATCACATTTTATAGTAATTCTTAAAATCTCAGCACTTGGGATTCAGATTTCTGTTTGTATTAAACTGATCACGGATGACATTTTGCCGCGCATTGTTGACTTGCCAGGCCAATCTTGATTTAAAACCAGGAAAGAGCAATGTAGCCACAAGGGCTAAATTGGAGTAAACGAGGCCTGTTTTTTATTTGGTTTTGTTTACCCCCCCAGGCTGTGATTAAATGACAAAGATAATGCAGTTGTATGTTCAAGATGGAGTTCTGCCCTTTGTAGGACTCTGACAGCCGGTCGATACGCTGCACCCACAAGAAATGTAATTTGTCTGACTTTTTGTAGAATTTAGAATCTCGGCCTTCTTATGGTAATCTACCGTTATATAGATGCACGTGATGTATTTGTAGACTTTAGTCCCAATTCTCATTAGAATAAAAATGAATGTCTAAGACAAAGTGCTAAACGCCGACTTTGGTTTGCAAGGTGTCACTGAGTCAAATGATCCTCCAGTGTGTCACATGATTTTGCTTTCTGAGAGAACAACAAGGATCATCATGTTGTTAAAAGCATGTGGACCAAGTTTATAATCTTTTTCATACTGCAATAATCATGTAGATAATTTGAGTTTTAAATGACATTTAGTGAATAAGTAGTCTAAATAAAGGTATTTATGATTGCATTTTAAATATGGCTCTTATCTGAATAAAATTAGTAAAAAATTAGAGAAGCATTCTAACAGGATTAAAAATTAGTTGTGAGATCATTTATAGATATCTAGTAGCTGATCGGTTTCTGAGAGGGGGGGGGGTTCCTAAAGGCATTAACGGATAATCAGATAATTTATGTTCAAAACTGGACTTGAACATTCGTAACTGGATTCATTACACGAGACTTGACTTTTCTGATAAATGTAATTTTCTGCTGATTTCTTTGAACATGATTGTACATCACGTCTAACGCCACGTAACACCCACGGTTTGTGGTTCATCTCATGTTCTTCATGTAACACCCCCGCTCAAGCCTTTTCTTGTTGAGGAACCTAGTGTCACCCCAAAAGCCAAACATGCCCCGCACATTATTTATGTGATACTCTTCTAACTGTTTGTAACACATGGTTCTTTTAATTTTTAGGTCTCTTTAGAGCATGCGAATGCCACAGTCATTTTTCATGATAGCCAACAGAGCGCAACGTCCCTGTTAGAGGCCATCGATGACATGGGGTTTGAATCAAGTTTATCTACGTCCGGCGCAGCCACACCCGTTTGCACTGACACCCAGCTGATCCCGACATCAGGACTGACGCCTGTAGCTCGAAGGGAGGCTATGCAGATGCTGTCTCAGATTCCAGGTGTACTGGATGTCAGAGAGGGTCAAACAGAGGAGGGCCTCACTGTCACCTTTGCCTCGTCTTTGACATCAGTGAAGGAGCTCACTGAAGTCATCTTGAGCCTCTCGCCATCGGAGAATGCCACTCCTAGCAGCCCTGTGCCAAAGGACTTGCCCATGTCTCCATCTCACAACACGGAAACCAGAGCAGCGCTCCTAAAGATGAGCATTCAAGGCATGACCTGTCATTCCTGCACTACCACGATTGAGGGGAAGATTGGAAAATTGAAAGGGATTGAAAAGATAAAAGGTGAAACCCAATTGTTCTTTAATACACTGTTATCATTGGTTTGGAACTGTACTGAGTCCTAATGAGAGCTGTAGCCAAAATGGGTAAAAAAAAATATGCAAGGCAAATTTATCTATATAGGTAACTCAATATGCTCTACATGGTTAACATTTTAAAAACAAAGCGCAAAAGACTTTTAAAAACAAAGGACAGAAAAATAAAAGCACTTTCTAAAAATTATCAAAAGATGTATGGTGCAAGAAAGATCATTTCATACAAGTAAATTCTGTAAAATGCTTAATCATAAATATGAGGAGAAAAGGAATAGTTTTTCTACCTGTATTTAAAAACATCCACAATTGGAGCTGACTCCACTTATATATCCAGCTTTTCCGTTTAACATCTTAGTCTATTTGTGTGTCGCATCAAGGCTAAACGCTGCTCCACCATGTTTGTTTTGGACTCTGTGCTCCTCTATCTGATCTAAATCTGTAGCTCTCAGAGACCTACTGGGTTTGTATTCCATGAGTACGTATTTAATGTATTAACGTCCCAAATCAATTAGTGACTTATAGACTAGTAGCAAAATATATTCTAAAGCTGACTGGGAGCTATTGTAGAGGTTTTAGAATTGGAGTAATATATGCTGATCTCTTTGCTCTGGTCAGATCCCGAGCTGCAGCCTGTTGAATGAGCTGCAGCTGTTTAATGCCCTATTGGAGGAGTCCAGTCAGAAGACCATTACAATAGTCAATTCCACTGAAGATAAAAGTTTGCATTAATTTCTAATGATCTTCTTGGATCACAGAACCCTTCACTCTGGATATATTCTTTAGCTGGTAGAGGTCTTACACAAAATTTTCAAGATTAGTATTAATACACTAGTACATTAGTAATACATACAACCGTGGTAATGTAAATTAAAACTGACTGACCATTATTCTTGTTTTGTAGAAGCTGAATATCCTATACAGCCTGCAGCTCTGTTGACATTTTTGTTTTTCCACTCTCAAATTTTTCACAGTAATTTTAGATTCTCAGGAAGCTACGATTGTGTACCTGCCTTACCTCATCAGTGTTCAGACCATCATTGACCAGATTTCCTTGGCTGGCTTTAAAGCTTGTGTAAAGTCCAAACCACGCCCTCTGCAATTGCCCTTTGGTGAAGTTGAACGTTTTGCCGATTCTCAAAAAACGAGTGCTTCTTCGCCATTAGAACCTTCTGAAGACACAGAAACCTTCGTTGACACGACTCGGGTGGCACTCAGGGTGGAAGGCATGCACTGTCGATCCTGTGTGGTCAATATCCAAGACAACATCTCCACACTACCTGGTGTATCCTCTGTGGTGGTCTCTCTCGAGGAACAGAGAGCCTCTATCTGCGTCGATCCACTAAAAGTCACAGTGCCTCAATTGCAGCAGGCAATTGAAGCACTTCCTCCAGGGAACTTCAAGACTCAACCCTGGGACTCTTCTGGGCTTCCAAGCCCTCCAGTGAATTCGCCTCCACCTGCTTTAACTTCACCTCAACCGTTTGGAGGATTCCTGGCCAAACCTACTGTACCCCAGCCTTGTTTTATCCAGCCTCTGGCATCCGTAGCCAAGATTCACATCGAGGGCATGACATGCAATTCCTGCGTCCAGTCAATTGAAGGCATGATTTCTCAGAGGAAAGGTGTGATGTCAGCCCATGTCTCTCTGGCCGATCAGCAGGGCGTCTTTGAATATGACCCCCTGTTGACCTCCTCAGAAGAGCTGAGGGATGCCATAGACGATATGGGCTTTGACGCGTCCATACCTGGTGAGCAAATCATCACAAATTTTCTCTGTTCTACTCTACATTACATTACATTATTGTGAATAATAAAAATTTCCCCCTCGAATGATTGGTTCCCCAAAGCGACCAATCCCCTCCCAGTTGTGTCATGTCCCAGTGTCCTCAAGTCTTCAAGTGTAATACCAATGAAAGATAAGGAACTAGACAGCAGTCCTCTCAAACAGATACCCTTGGATTGCAAAACGGACAAGAGAGACAAACACTCAAGTGCCGACAAGTGCTTCATCCAAATTCGAGGCATGACCTGCGCTTCATGTGTGGCAAACATTGAGCGAAACCTCAAAAATGAATCTGGTAACATTCTGTCGAGAAAGTTTTCTTTTAAATGGAATATATTGTGGACTTCAAAATAATCTTTTTTTTTTTGTAGGTATCTACACCGTTCTGGTAGCATTAATGGCCAGTAAGGCCGAGGTACGGTATAATGCCGAAATGATCGACCCTGTGAAGATTGCAGAATGTGTGAACGAGCTCGGCTTTTCCGCCTCAGTCTTGGAAAACTATGAAGGTTCAGATGGAAACCTGGAATTAGTGGTGAGTTGTATGTTGGTTTATTCAACACTGCAATTACATACACAATAAAAAAAATCCATATATAGTTGCAAAGGTTGACTGGAATGTAGAGGCCATCAACTACCAGGCTGGAGCTGTGTTTAATAATTTCATGTTACTTTTTATATACGTTTGTACTATTCTTCTGTTGATTCAATCTATTTCTAGGTTAAGGGAATGACTTCTGTTTCATGTGTCCACAAAATCGAATCCAGCCTAATGAAGGAAATTGGGATTATATATGCCTCTGTTGCCTTAGCAACTAACAAAGCACACATTAAGTATGACTCCGAAGTGATCGGACCACGAGACATCCTCAAGCTGATTAGGGTACGACACTTCTTCGGTCCTGTTCAGTATTTTCATTTGTTCAGTCATTGTCAATTGACATGAAAATTAATTTACATTTAAGATAAAGCTGGAGGTTGAGTTTTGAAGCAAATGTCACAAAGTCGATGCTCTATTATGTTTTTAGAATTTGGGTTTTGAAGCAACACTGGTGAGGAGGGACCGTGCTGCCAGCCACTTGGACCACAGCAAAGAGATACGACAGTGAGAAGTGTTTTGCAACAAATGCAAAATCTGAACAAAACTCTGTTTGCTCTACATACATTGTAATTCTGTGATTGAAGTATTAAAAATTGAGCCCACATTTAAAACATTTTGCTATTTAGAAAACCCAAATAACCGTGTATTTATGATAACCTCCAATAGCTTTTTTTTTTTTTTGATCAATTGAACACAGACACGCACAGAGCAGCTATAAATAGAGGACTAATTAAATATTTTAAATACATTGTACACAGGATAAGAGACAGTAGGTAAATTGAAAACGAAATGTTATAATTATTGTTAAAATAATGATGTAATTGAACTCAAATCCTATCTCTGAAGGTAAACCTCAAGTTCACATATGTTTTAAGGAGCCACAAGAAGGCTTTTTGAGACATATGATCCAAAATGGATGAGAAAAAGTTGCCCTTTTGGGAGTTGTTATAGTTCTAGCAGTGCTCACTTTCAGTCAGCAATAAAAAGAATAAAAGATCATAGAATAAGTCTCTTGAAATACAGACATGTAAGGGCACACCAGATTTTCAGCATCCTTTATTTTGTATAAGAATTTTGGGGAAAATCCGTAATGTTGTTTCTCTGAGTAACTTCATATGTTTCTCCTCTCTGAGGTGGAGGAAGTCTTTCCTGGTGAGCCTGATATTCTGTTTGCCGGTGATGGGTATGATGATATACATGATCATCATGGACCACCAGATGAACGTTTCACACCAGCACAACGCCACGGCCGAGGACCGCAACCTCTTCCACGCAACCATGTTCCTGGAGAGGCAGTTGCTCCCAGGCCTCTCTGTCATGAACCTGCTCTCTTTCCTCTTTTGTGTACCTGTGCAGGTGAGTCATGAGGGTTCTTACCTATCCCTCCACCTGTGTGTGTAGCTCAGTGGCTGAAACCCGTCTTATAAGTCTTCTCTATTTAGTTCATCGGCGGTCGCTACTTCTACCTTCAAGCCTACAAAGCAGTGAAACACAGATCTGCTAACATGGACGTGCTGATAGTCCTCGCCACCTCTATAGCCTTCACCTACTCCTCCATTGTACTAATAGTGGCCATGGTGGAGAAGGCAAAAGTCAACCCCATTACCTTCTTTGACACACCGCCTATGCTCTTTGTCTTCATCTCCCTGGGACGCTGGTTGGAGCAGATAGCCAAGGTTCTCATTATTAAGACGTTGAATGTACCATGTGGAATTGCAGCAGCCCATATATTTGTCTTTGTATTTCTTCCTTTCAGAGCAAAACGTCGGAGGCTCTTTCCAAGCTCATGTCTTTGCAAGCCACTGAGGCCACAGTGGTCATTCTCAATAGCGATTCATCCATTCTAAGGTATCGCTTGCTTCTGATCCTTTTGGTCATTCACTTTGTAAATGTTTGCGCTTGTACAAGGCCTACATGATGCAACAGAGCCTCCATATTTGACATTCTCCACAGGATTACAATGCCATGAAAAAGTGTTTGCCCCTTATTTAAATTCATATATTTTTTCATTGTTTTTTTCCACTTCAATGTTCAAGTTCAAGAATATTGTTCTCAAAAGTCTTGGGAATAATTCAGATGTTTTATTTTTTGCTAAATCAGACGAGCTTTCGGTCTCTTTGGTCCGTGGTGGTTTTCACTATGGAACTCTACTATGGGTGTCATTTTTGCCCAGTCTCCTCCGTATTTTTGAACACTGACCTTAACAGTGACCTGCAGTTCTTTAGAAGTTGTCCTTTGTGGCCTCCTGCATGAGTCATTGCTGTTCTCTCGGGGTAATCCACATATATGTAGGGCAACCACTTCCAGGAAGGGTCGCCCAAGTGTGATAATTTCTGTATTTGAGGTTGATGGCTCTCCTTGTGGTTTGCTGCAATCCTAAAAGTTTAGAAATGACTTTTAGAACACTTTGCAGACAGTCAATTACTTATTTCTTTACTGTTCGTGAATTTGTTTGGATCATGTCATTTTTTCCACAGGTTTTGTCACCCTTGATCTTGTGTGACAGGTTCTGTTTAAGTGTTTATTATTATTATTATTTTTTTTAAATTGAACAGCTCTGGAAGTGATCAGATTTGGGTGTGATCAATAAAATTAACCAAAGATTTTGCTTAGCACAATTAACTAATGCTTTAACAAGGGCGGTAATTACTTTTTTTTTTTTTTTGCTGCACTGTGCCAGGTAACTTTGATTTAGGTTTTTTGATCTAAATGAAGGTACCATTTAAGAACAGCGTTTTAAGTTCACTTAGCTTATATATGTTTGATAATCTTCATCGTGGATGTGGGGAAACTTTGCAAAAACAAGAATTTCAGAAGGGGTGGCAACACTTTGTCACCTATGGCACTATATATAAAACTCATATCCAGAAGCCCCACAAAACTAGTTATTGTTCCCCACCGGACAAACCCCCAATGGGTAATCAAGATCTTTAAATTATTTTGTGCGCAGAACATATTTGGCTTTGTATATTTTAGAATTTTATAATTTTGTCACAGTATGTGAGAGCTTAACATGGCAAAAAATATACAGTATTATTTAATTTCGGGGGCGTCCCCCCCCCCCACTTAGTTTTTATGTAATTCACGACTGTTTGAACTGCAGGTGGTAGCAACATACATCAATACCATGGAGGAAATAATTATATGATCGCTCACTGATTCTGTAGTTCACCCACTGACAAAGACGTAAGGATTCTATAATTTTAGTGGTACATATATGTTAACAGTGAGAGACAGAATACCTGAAAGAAAATCCAGAACATCACGTTTAAAAGTACTGTTTCCAATTCATTGTGTAAAATATTTGATCCCCTACCAACAATAAAGAAATCTGGTTTCCACTTTAAGAAAGTACGCTATTCCTAATATAAATTCGTTAGCTGTATGAAAGACATATTGCAACTCGTTATCAGTACACAGACCCCTCTCCACAAAAACAATCAACTGCTCCATCATGGGTAAACCCAAATAACTTTCTAACGACATCAGGGATAAAATTGTAGACCTGCACAAGACTGGAATAGGCTACAAGACCATTGGCAAGAGGCTGGGTAAGAAGGACACAACTGAAAATGGAATAAACGGGAAATTTTAACTTGGGAAAAAGTGAGCCCCAGAACTTTATGAGAGGAGCTTGTTAATGATCTCAAAGCAGCAGGAACCACAGTCACAAAAAAACAAAATATTGGCAATATGTGTTTTACAATAAAATCCTGGACCACCTACCTGTAAGGCCCTTCTGCTCAAGAAGGCACATGTACAGGGTTGTCTGAAGTTTGCCAATAATCACCTGAACAATTCAGAGAATGATTGGGAGATGTGGGTTCGATGAAACAAAAATCGGGCTGTGTTTGGAGGAAGAATAATTCACACAATGACGCCAAGAACACCATCGCCACTGTCAAGGATGGAGTTTGAAGCATTAGGCTTTGGGGGTGTTTTTCTGGAAATGGGGTAGGTACACTTCACTGCATCAATGAAATTATGATTGGAGCCTTATACCGTGAAATCCTAGGTGACAACCTCCACCTTTCGGCCGGAAAACTTAAAATGGGTCGTGAAGGGTGCTTCCAGCACGACGATGACCCAAGCCACACGGCCAAACCTTAAAGTTTTGGAGATAACCTGCAACAAAGAGTGGTCCTTTTTACTGAGCAATAAGGGGTTCGCCACCAACTACCAAATCATGTTTTGATAGGGGATCAAATAATTATTTCCCCCAACAAATCATGTTTTGATAGGGGATTGAATAATTATTTCCCTCAATTAGTGAGGGATTGAATAATTATTTCCTCCACTCAATACTCCACCTGGACTGTATCATATTGAAAATATTTTAATTTAGTTAAAGTAGGTGAAAATATTAGGAACCAATTTCAATATGATGCTTTAGTTCTAGCCTGTTATATAGATCAGCCACAATTATAAACATTGTTTAAAGAATTACCTCCCTGTCACTGTCAAGCAAATCTGAAGTATATTTCTTTTTCTTTATTCAGGCAGAATCTTTGGTACAGCTCTTTTAATGGCTATCATTATACTGTAAAGTGATCATGATGTTGTGCCCATATACAATATCGATTTGGTCGTCTCGAAGCATGCAATTCTTGTTGACTCTCTTTCCCTGTGGCTTGTTACCAGTGAGGATCAAGTGGATGTCGAGCTGGTGCAGAGGGGAGATGTGGTAAAAGTAGTCCCTGGTGGAAAGTTTCCAGTTGATGGCAGAGTTCTTGAAGGACATTCCATGGCGGATGAGTCTCTCATCACAGGTTGGTCTCACTTTAAAAAGGTCAAGCAGTTGTCAGTTGTTGCTCCAAACTGGAAAGCTGATTGCTTTTCGATTTTGATCTTGAAATTGGAAAGCCAATTACTGTAGATGGGTTCTTTCTGACCAAATGTTTCTTTGAAATGGCAGGTGAAGCCATGCCGGTGACTAAGAAGCCAGGGAGTATTGTGATTGCAGGCTCCATTAACCAGAATGGCTCTCTGCTGGTCAGCGCTACACATGTTGGCATGGACACCACGTTGTCGCAGATTGTCAAACTAGTTGAAGAGGCTCAGACCTCAAAGGTGTGTCATGGCATTATGGATTTGTGCATGTGATTAAGGTGTATGATCTCAGTATTTCTTTTTTTTTTTTTTTTTTTTTTTTTAGGCTCCTATCCAGCAGTATGCTGATAAGATCAGTGGGTACTTTGTACCCTTCATCGTCGGCGTGTCACTCCTCACCTTGATTTCCTGGATTGTAATTGGGTTCCTTGATTTCCCTCTTGTGGAAAAATACTTTCCTGTGAGTGTTGTACCGCATTACTGTATTTTCTCAAATGAGGTAATCGCTTAATTGCCTGCTATCTGAATAGAAAAAGGAGCTACACCTCAGATCTCAGATCTTTATCACCCAGGCAAAAAGAAACAAACAAAAAAGAAAACCAGTTGGTCCACTAAGTGGTGATATATTCTAATGCATATTCATGCAATGCAATCCATATTATAGTGTAAATACTGAATGTTATATTTTAGTTCATCTTTTCATATTAAAATTGTATATTAACTGTATTTAATACAATATTTACATTTCTTATGAACAGAAATGGTAAAAATCTGATTTATTTTTAATCTTCCAATCTATAGTTGAAATTCACTTTTTTCGCTGAACTACTTGGAAAGTAAGTTCAATTTTATGAAGATGCCTCTGTATTTCCTCATAAATAATTAATTAATCTATTTGGGGAAATATTTTTAGCACATGGCTACTAATGTGCCACTTGTCCATTAAAGCGCCTCTGTTTTTGTAAAACCTTTTTTAAAGTTTCCACAAAAATGGGGTTGGAAATGTTTGCAATTTATTTTGATTCAGGGTTACGACAAGAGCATTTCCAAGGCAGAGGCAGTGATTCGCTTCGCTTTCCAGGCCTCCATAACTGTGTTATGCATCGCTTGCCCCTGTTCCCTCGGTCTGGCAACCCCGACGGCTGTCATGGTGGGCACTGGGGTTGGAGCACAAAATGGCATCCTGATAAAAGGAGGGGAACCTCTGGAAATGGCACATAAGGTGTGTTCGTAACTGTACTCAGACATTTAATATACAAATGTCTTAAGACCTTTTTATACACGCGAATGTGTCGACCACGCTAACGTCAAAGCACAATTCATGCATGCAGTTTTGAAAATGCGCTGCAGTTCTTTAAGTCAGAGTTCTCATGACAATGGCGACCGTGGAAGAGTCTGTGCTTGAACATGATGTAAATGACCAGATGATACTTTTAATTATGCTGCAAAATCGATCAAGATGGCGGCAGGGAGGAAGGCTGAGCACACAGCATGTGATTAAAATGGACCAATCACGACATGATCTATGCAGCTTTCTCCACGCAGCAACATTTTTTTGAGTGGGTGTTGTCGACTGCATGTGCATAGGAGTATAAAGAGGCCTTTTGTCCTTCCATCCATTTCAAACTGTTCTGGCTGATTGGGTGGGAACTAGGACCTATCTCAGCTGACTGTCCAAGAAGGGGTATACACTATGGACTGGTTGTCAGTCATTCACAAAGGACCTGTAGACAACAAGCTCTTATATTCATACTTATGGAAGATTTAGTCTTAATAAGTTGAAGTACCCACAAAACATGGCAAAGGATGTAAATTCACAGTAGCCATGTGTCTCTAAAATCCCCCTAACAAATAGTCAGGAAAAAAAACAACTGAGTTTTTAGGCCAAGTGACCCCGTGTGAATCACGGTAATTTACATGATAAATGTCGACTTGGAAAATCCCTCACAATTTCGGCCTGTACCACCTTTATGGTGGATATTTGGAACTGAAATTTAGCCAATCGGACAAGAGATTTGCCAAGTCGCAGATAAAACAATAGGGTCCAGGGGATAGTTTGAGATATGTTGTTTATTCTAATTGAAAGTATTTTAGTGACCAAATTTTCTACAGAGGATATTGCACAAAAATGCTGAGGTTCTCGCTTGGTGTGAACAGGTTGGATAGGATTAGAAATGAGCTAATTAGAGGGCCAGCCAAAGTTGGATGTTTTGGAGACAAGGTTAGAGAGAGCAGATTTAGATGGTTTGGACATGTTCAGAGGCTAGAGAGTGAGTATACTGGTAGAAGGGTGCTGAGGATGGAGCTGCCAGGCAAAAGAGCGAGAGGAAGACCAAAGAAAAGTTGATGGATGTTGTGAGGGAGGACATGAGGACAGTGGGTGTTGAAGAAGATGCACGAGATAGGCTTAGATGGAAAAAGAGTACACGCTGTGTCAACCCCTAACGGAACAAGCCAAAAGAAAAAGAAGGCAACATTATCTGACACTTAAAAAAAAAAAAAAAAAAAAAAAAAAAATCCTGAGAGAGCCATCATCTGATATTCAAAATATTGGGTGATTTGTATGCTGGTTTAAGCAACCATTCCAGCCACCGTTTTGACAGACTGACATTTTGGGAAATATTTTCATGTTCCTACTCTCAGCACTGATTTGAAACCCAGACTTTGTCAGGTGGGGACATGCTAACCCCTAGTTGAACACGCTACACAAGAAAATATATATGTAACCAGGTGCGCCCTGGTTTGGTCACTAAGGAGTCCCAGGCAAGTCAGATATTGAGATAGATATTTTTCCAGAGCAGTCATGTTGAACATGAAGGAAACAAGTTATGCTAAAAATACAAAATTAATTTCCACAATACTTTGTAGAGGGATGATGCATTAACAGTTCTGCCTGGGTGACATTCTAGCGGTATTGGGTGACTTTCTAACACAATCCCAAGACTTTTTAACAATACTGTAGATGCCTCTGGATTTCTGGGCAACTGACATAGAAGGTTTCTGTGTTTAAATGACTAAAAGCAGGCATCATTGCACAGGTCCAGTCAGTGGTGTTTGATAAGACCGGGACCATTACCTATGGAGCTCCAAACGTTGTCCAGGTCAAAATAGTTGTGGAGGGAAACAAGATGCCTCGCTCCCGGCTGCTCGCCATCGTGGGGACAGCAGAGAATAACAGCGAACACCCTCTGGGAGCAGCTATCACCAAGTACTGCAAGCAGGTTGGTTTTAACCTGAACCATTTCATTTCTGTTTTGTGATCACTCGGATAGGTGACAATACATTACCATGTGCATGCAGGAGCTTGGCACAGACTCTCTCGGCGTGTGCACAGACTTCGAGGCTGTGCCGGGCTGTGGGATCCGGTGTAAGGTCAGCAACACAGAGATGCTGTCAAAGCATTCGGAGAGCGACAGCGAGGACAACAACCAGCGCAACAGCATGCTTGTTCAGATCAGCGACACCCTCACGTCCACCACCTCCCATCCTCTTATCATGGACCCACAGCCACTCAGTACGCCAAATTTCCAACACTCATTTTCTACTTTATATTGGGATGTTTATTGTTGTGCGTCTTCAGGCCTGGCCCAAACTGCAAGCTACACCGTCCTCATTGGCAATCGAGAGTGGATGAGAAGGAATTGTCTGCAGATTCGGCCTGATATCGATGATGCCATGACCGAGCATGAGCGTAGAGGACGCACTGCCGTCCTGGTTGCTGTAGACAGTGAGTGTAGAACGTTGAATAGGAACAATGCTGCGGATTTAAAACAAGAAAAGAAAACGTTTTAACTTTAGCTGCCTTTTAGATCTGCTTTGTGCCATGATAGCCATAGCGGACACAGTGAAACCGGAAGCTGAACTGGCAGTCCAAACTCTGACCGGCATGGGCTTGGAGGTTGTGTTGATGACGGGCGATAACAGCAAGACAGCACGGGCTATTGCTGCACAGGTGGGCATCACTCACAGAAGTCTGTCTCTGTCTGTATTTTCCTTTTAACACACATTAGCGCTCAAGGCCTTTGGGAAAATTTCCAGGAAGTGTGTGGTGAATTTCCGTTATAAGTTTAGGTGGGAAATTTGGAAAGTTACCTTATAACAAGCACAGATACAAACCTTTTGCTTGGTCATGTGTAGACGTGCATGCAAATAATGCAAGCTAAAGGCATTTCATGTTACAGTTTATTTTTTTGGTGTCATGTTTGAAATATTTCATTGAATAATATATTTCATTAAAGAACAAAATCATGCGTAATGTTAAATATTACTCATCCAGCAGACCCAACACATACATTTTCTTTTAAAACAAATGAAAAGAGGCTCTTTTCTTTAAAAAAAAAATCTAGGTCAAGCATGTCAGACCTCCAGCACGCAGGCCACAACTAGCCCATCAGAGGGTCCAATCTGGCCTGTGGGGATGGAGATCCTGTTAACTATTTTCGTACTCATGAATTTGATAATCTCTTTTACTGTCCAAGAGTGCAACACACAGCACATCAGCAACAACTACACTAACATGTGACAACAATAGCTGGGTTTTGTTTACTGAAGATTACAGGACCCTTAGGCCCATATCTTAGCCACAAACTTCAGTGGGACCCACACTATTTTTCAACAATGGTAACTGTTGATCATAAATTTGTCCACCAGGGAGCGCACTAAAAATAGCACTTAAATTACATGGACGCACCTGTGAAGGCAAAAAGATGGCAAGCAAATAAAGCCTATTTCATATAAAATGAGCTCACCTTTGCATTACAGTTTTAAGAGAAATATCTTTGTAGACATATTTGAAGACATTGAGTAGTGCAAAATGTCAGTGAACACCTTTTAGTACAAAAGAGTTTGGTATGGTGGAAGTCTTTCATTTAGGGGGTGATTAAACCTTGTAAATGCTTACTGGCAGTTTATCCCCACGTGTTCAAGAGTTATTTGGGGTTTCGGGGGAAAAAAAAAACATTGTAATTATAATGGGTTGAAATTGTTCATGGAGTTTCGCTAGTCAACGTCCGGCCCGGTCACAAACACCCCAAATACTGGGGGTGGACTGTACATGATTCATTTTGATCTGTAAATTGCACATGTGAAAATGAAAGTTTTCTGTTCACAAATTTCAGATTACTGAGGTTTGAAAAATCTCCAAAAAGATAATAATCATGAAATGGGAAAATTTTTTGAATATACATAATTATTTGTACCAAAACAATGGGAACGTTTTGGAATCATGATATAGAAGTTATTGATAGCGTATGAAGCAACAATATACTTGAGCTCAATTGTGGTGATTGAGGTCCACAAACTAAAATGAGTTTGACACCGCTGGTCTAAATTTTAGACGTCATCTGTGCATGTGATAGAGGAATACAGATTATTACATGTTGGAAATGTGGTTTCAGTATCCCTGCAGCCAGCAGTGTTCTGCTATATGTACACTTGATTGAGGAATAGTTTTTCAACTGTACTTCCATGAAATCTGGTTATTTTAGTCAGAATTCTGCTCAAATTTATTTTCACCAACTATATTTAGGGCAAGTTCTCTATTGAAAAACAACCTTTTTTTTTTTTTTAAATTCCCTCATGCAATTTTGCAGTCATGAATCGAAATTTTAAACCCACTTGTCTTCGCCCTGCCTCAGGTGGGCATCAGGAAGGTATTTGCGGAGGTGTTGCCCTCCCACAAGGTGGCCAAGGTGGAACAGCTGCAGCAGTCGGGAAAGAGGGTCGCCATGGTAGGCGACGGCATCAATGATTCGCCCGCTTTGGCCATGGCAGACGTCGGCATTGCCATTGGAACTGGCACGGATGTGGCCATCGAGGCGGCTGACGTGGTCTTGATCAGGGTGCGAACATTTTGCGCTTATGATCTCATAAGATAAGGCGCCATTCTGATTATAACTCTATAGACAAGTGCTGTTTTCGTTTCCCTGAAAAAAACTCTCAATCCATCAATCAAAACTAAACTTTATGATTGTAAAGGCAAAGATTTCAGATACAGATCCTGTTTTTTAGCAGCTATAGTTAAACATTAATGATCAAGAGTCACATTTGATTTTGAAAATTGAAAAAAAAATGGATGGGTGGATAATTTAAATGTGTGTAACATACAATTGTCAGGAGGAAACCTGGTATGTCCAGATATAGTCAATTGAATTAATTCTTTAATTTCCTGTACCGCTTATCCTCACTACGGTCATGGGCTAGCTACAACCTAACGTATCTCTGGGCGAGAGGCAGGGTACACCCTGAACTGATCGCCAGCCCATCCCAGGGCACCGGTAAACAAACAAACTAGTCCCACATTCAGATCTACGGGCAATTTAGAGTATTCAAATAAACTACAATGTAGGAGGAAAGCGAGTACCTGGAGAAAAACCACGCAGACATGGGAAGAACTTACAAACTCCACACACACACACAGACAGTCAGAACTATGAGGTGGATATGCTAACCAGTCAACCACAGTGTGTGTGTGTGTGTGTGTGTAGCTGAAGAGAAAATTAGGACCTCATAGTACCCATATTTACACTTCATTTTGTTGACCGTCTTTATTTCTTGTTGGCAGAATGACCTATTGGATGTGGTCAGCAGTATCGACCTCTCGAAAAAGACAGTCAAGAGGATCAGGATCAACTTTGTCTTCGCTCTGGTCTACAATCTGGTTGGCATTCCCATTGCTGCAGGTAAAAAATTAAAAAAAAAAATGGCCGCATACATATCTGATGGGGAAAGGCCCCATCATTTCTGGAAACTAAACAATGTGAATTCTACACGAAAATGTACCCTGGCAAAATGGTCAACAATACAGTAAAGGCACAAGTATGACAACTTTTTAAGTGCTAATTACTTTTTTTTCGTTTTTTTTAGAAAGAATGTAATCTCAGCATCTTCACACTGTCATTTCGTTGAAACCAAACTAGCGTTAATTTGAAACATGTGCACCCTCAGGTGTGTTCCTTCCTATCGGTCTGGTGTTACAGCCGTGGATGGGCTCTGCTGCCATGGCGCTATCATCCGTTTCCGTGGTCTTGTCCTCGCTTCTACTCAAATGGTAATTTTCCCTTTGACATGCCTTTAAATCGACATGCAGTCCATCATTCTTCACTGTGTGCCTTTTGTTTAGCTACACTAAGCCCAGCCCAGAGAAGCTGGAGGGCCGGCTGGGCGGCACCAGGCGGCAGGGAAGCCTGTCCGACGTCAGCGTCCACATCGGCATGGACGAGCTGCGGCGATCCTCGCCCAAGCTCAGCCTCCTCGACCGCATCGTCAACTACAGCCGGGCGTCCATCAACTCGCTGCGCTCTGACAAGCACTCGATCCACAGCCTGGCGGTCAGTGAGCCAGACAAACACTCGCTCCTGGTGGGGGATGCGCCGTGCGACGAGGACGCCTGCTGAAGAACCCTGTCACAAAGTGCCCAAGGTAGCCGTGTTCTTCTCCACTGTGCGTCATCCCTAATGGCGCTGTCCGAATAGCGTCAAACTTAACTTCAAGAGCGCGTGTGGTCCTTCATGCGGATCTCAAGCACTTCAGAGTGAACCGGCTCACTTACTCTTCTCCCCCTTCTTTCTTTATGTTGAGGTCAGTGCGTTCTGGCATTCTCAGCGAAGCCGTCCGACACGGCTGTGTGCCCAAAGACATTTTTCAGTTTTAGCTGTTTTTCATTCGCCACTGTGTAATATGGAGTATTTATATGTAGCTATATTTATCTTTTGTTCATTTAAATCTTTATGGAAGATCCAAATGACCTTTGAGAGTGAGTTGGAAACTGTTAGCGGAGTACCAGTGGAAATGCCATCGTGGCAAAGTCCAGCACATTCCAAAGAGAGCACCATGGACCTGACAGCGCTCACTTCCATCTATGGCAACGTTTATGCGTTCACATTACTGGACGTGCCATGCTGTTATCTTGTTACATTCGTGCCGCTCATTGTCGTGCAGTTTCTTCTGGAAGTCACAAAAGTGCATTTAGGCGATCGGCGCTGGTCACATGGCAGTACTGTAGTGTCATGTGTTACTACTTCAAAGTTTCTATGTGTTTGCATAAGTTGTGGCACGTCTTACAATAATTGGGTTGTGTACTGTTAGCCTACATTAATGATTTTTTTTTTTTCTTTCTTGACTTTTGGCACTACAGTATCAGCATTTTTTTCAAGTCAGCATTTTGTCACACCAGAGTCCGAGCCCCCTCTCTTTGGTTTGGCTTTTGTTGCTGCTGCTTTCCCAATGTGGCGTCTGAAGTCCACAGCGCATTATCACGCTGGCCTGTCCAAGCAACGACACCAAAGTGCCACATTCTACGTACATGTACGGTTAAATGAAGTCTAGCGTGCCCTGAATGTTCAAAGTCAGAAATGGGGAAACTACAGCCAAGCCTCGAAAACGTTGAATCCGAGGGCTGGCATGCAATTCTCCCTTAAAAAATGCTCATAATTTATACTAAATTACAAACATTAGTTCTGTTATATTTTTGTTGAAATTAGTATGCATTTGGAAAAAAAACTCCTCTGTTCTAAGATATTGTGCCTTGGAATAAAAAAATAACGATTTAATGTAGAGTGTTTTTTTCTGGTTCATCATTCACATAAAAATCACATTGAGTCAGCAAACTGTACAACCAAACACCATTTACTTTTTAGAAATGCATATTTCATATGATTTACTCTTTCACATCTTCACTTGAGTTTTTTTTTTTTCTTTTAAACAGTTTCCCCCAGTTTGTGTAGTAGTTTTGAGATGTACAGCATTCAAGAGGGATTATCTCTCATTGGATACAATTATGTTGAGAAAATCAACACAAGAAGAGTCAAGTAAACATTAAAATGGGAATTTTGTGCTACTCTCTCAGCTGGTCAAAGATGAACTAAACAACGTTGGTTGAAGGGTAACAAAAAAAATAAAATAAAAGTGCAGCATTTCATGTCAGCATTCCAACATTGTGCTTTTGTGGACTAATGAGTCTTGTCTGGAGCAGGAAAACGTTACATTCAGGTCACCTTGACGACAAAAACAGATGCCACTTCCTACCAGCTGGAAACACTTGAAATCAAATTACTCATACAAAACACCAATAGTAGATTCAGAGACGATTCAACATCTTTACAGTGATCACACCATCATGATGAGCAATGGAGCGTCTCACAAATGAAATGTTCACGAACATTTGACATAAACACTTGATCTCTCTATAGAAAATATCAATCAAGGTTTTCGCTTGTGATTTTTGTGCCGGTGTGTTTTGTTTTTGCCATCCCTGATTTTTAGAAGTGACCAGGTTCTCTGGCCAGATTCAGGATCTTGTGCTGTCTAAATTAAGATGACCACCATGATCCAGGTAGGCGAGATGGCGCTTTCTTATTATTTGTGTATTAAATATGCTCCCTTGAGTTTATTAACTTACACCCATGCTGTTGAAAACCAGAAGTAATGTAAATATTTGTTGGAAAACACTTCTTTTGTATAAATCAATTAAATTAAAACGGCAAAGTAAGAGAGTAAATAATCTTGCCTTGTGCCCTGTGATGTTCAATTTTGTCGTAAACCCTTGTATATGATCAACTTTCCAAATACTCAGGTCTATTAAGAACTCAAAATTCCAACAAAATAGGATAATAAAATTGTAGCATTATAAAACAGAATTGTTGAAAGGTACCCTTCTCTAAAACCACTTTCTATGATGTACTTTAATCTTCTTTCACTTAAAAGCCGTGACATATTTAAAATGAACATTTCTGATAGCATATTTCCTCAAATAGTGGCCTCACCCAGCCCATGTGAATAAATGTCACACTTGAAATTGACTGCTCCTTTCCCCGCTCAGACGAACGCTTGTAATTATTAGGGATGGGAATAATCACTCAAGAATTGGATCAACCGTGTGGAATGGATTGTAGATTATATTAATGTCTTGAATCATTTGAGGCTAAAGGAAGTACAGTGTATACTACTTGACTGCAACTGGGAGAGAGTTTTAACTAGTTAGCAGCCTAAAATGTCAAAACCTTCGTTCAGCCCTCCATTTGTCTATCCCTTTTCCTCATTAGCGTCACGTTAACTTGAGCCTGTCCCAGATGACTTTGGGTGAGAGACATCTTACACTTTTAGACAAGTCATCAACCAATCGCATATCTTGACAAAAAGCCACCTTAATGCCGATAATCCAGTCCAATTCTAGGCATCGTCATAATTTTTCCGTGACACCACACATCTCTGGACAACCATGTGGCCACGATTGCCAAAAAAAAAAAAAAAAAGTGGTGAATCTTTACAATATTGCAGGTGAGAGAGGAAGTCTTATTTCACTGTTTACCAGAACCAATTTTGAATCAGGGGAGAAAAAGGGAATCTTTGTCAAGGAAAAAAACAGATTGTGGTTTTCACGAATCAGCAGAGCTGATCTCACTTCGGCCCGGTACTTGTATAGCTGTGTTTCTTCTGAACACTTGGTTGAAGGTAAACTTTACCACTTAGCTGCATTACAAAATGCATGTTACATACAGTGCAGAATCACAATTTTCAATGTTTACAATTTAGTTGAGTGCTCTTAAATGTGCAGTTTTTTGCCAAACCAACTCTCTAGTTTCAGGGATGTAATAATTTCTCTGTTGCCTCACCAAACATGTGAGAAATTCATTCAAATCGTCCACGCATTCCTGACGTCCAGACGTTTTTCTGACGGGAAGCTTGAAATCAGATTAGAAATTTTCATGCTTATCTACATCACTAGCAAAGCTCACTGGCTACCTCTCGGAGAGGTCAACAGAAACACGTGTACGCTTGTGGAGGCAACCAATCAGAGTAAGGACGCGGTATTAGCCAAATATGGACAACGCAAATATAAAACTGGGTCAAACAGAAGTTAGAGATTCACTATGATGGTCTGAATAGCCTAAAATATGGGAATTTTAAGCAATACGGAGTTATAAAATATATCTTAGTTTGGATATCAGTCAGCAAAGTCCATGCTATTTTATCTTTATTAAGACAAGCTTTCACTTGGTTTTTTTTTTTTTTTTTTTAAATTAAATGGAACAGTCCCCATTTTATTTCTGCTTGTTTGAGGCGGTGAGATGTTGGAATTGTGCCGGCATCGTAGTTGTTTTTGACAGTCACTTTGTCATGTCGTGTCCTTGCTACTGTATCCAAAGTTTCTGGACACAGTACTATGGCAACTTTATACCCTCATCACACCTGAAGTGATTGGAAAAGTTACAACGCAGCTGAAATTAACTGATATGGGTTACACAGGGAAAAAATGGAAGAAAGAAAATAAATATCAGTCAGTCTTCGATCGACAGCATGGTGGACAAGCAAATACTAATCTTGATCAAGAACTTTGTACATATACACAGACCATCTGTAAAGAAATAACACGGACCGGACATGAATTAGGGAATGGAAAATAAGAAGGGCTGCTATATTGGCTTGGAGAATTGTATATTTACTTTATGTATGATTTTATTTCCCTTCATGATCACTACAAATACATTCTAATTTAAAAAAAAATCCATTTTACTAATGGGTCACCAGAATAAAGATCTCGTCCCTAATTAATGCCTGGCGCTTGTTGCAGTTTGGAAAATTATGTCATAATGTGTTGAAATACAGAATGTTGAAAAGAATAAAAGCACTACGGAATGCTGTGAGGAGTGGTTGCAGGTGCGTGTGTCTCAAGCACAATAAATAAAATGAGCAAAACGGATCGTGAGGGTATTGAAATAGCACCGTGTTGGTCCATTAATGCTCGCCGTCATTTAAAATTAAAAAAAAAAAAACACGAAGAAGCCTTGTTGAGTGGTCACTTGTTTGGCAAAAATAAAGATAGCGAGGATATGTCATGAAACAGCAGGTTGAGGTCATTCAGAGGTAATGTTGACAACTCCAGAGATCATTGAATAATTAACTGGAAAAACTCTAAAATACTGCACACGGACAAAAAATGGCCGTTAAATAAAAATCACATTTTCACTATGGACAGAGGCAAGAGCGTCCGTGTGAAATGAGCAGATGGAAACTTAACTTTGGCACACTGAATGAGGAGGACCAGCGACCCGGTCATGGCGGCGTTTGGACACGGGCGGGCCAGGCTCTCATAGCCCCTTGTTGAAGTAGACTCTCTCCAGGCCCGGTTGGCCGGCCCGGATCTTCTCTTGCAGCTCGGGTTCCAGGCGACTAACCGAAATAGAGCTGGAGGGTGCGTGCATATTATTACATCTATTTCCCAATTTGTTACAAACTTTAGCTTTCGACTCACCTCTTCTGGGGGAACAACGCACAGCACAGCGGGGTGGCAAACACCAAGCTGAAAACAGCAATGAAGGCAAGTGGAATGTAGCGTTAATGTGGAAAACGAGGTTGTTACAATTAATTAGGTCATTTTCTGGAAAATGCTGATGAGGTTGAGACGCTGCCATCCAAAATTTAACTGTGTGCATTAGCATTTTTTGGGAAATCTTGTTACTTCCAACCAAAGCCGTCATTAGTGGGAAGCAGTTTATTTTCTTTTAACGATAAAAAGTGTCGTCTTTTTACAATTGTGATAAACATTAATATGTTAGAAAAAAAGTAGCACATTTTGTCATCATGACTGGACAGTAGTACACGATGAATATTTGACCTGTGGAAAAAAAAAATTGTGCCTCATATTTGATGTACAAGAAATCACTGGGCCCAAGAATAAAAAAACTGATCAGAGGGAAAAAAAAGCGTGACTCTTGAGGTGTTAATAATTTGTTGCGCACTTGTGGCACACCAATAATGGGCACATCCCCCTCAGCCTTATGCTGACCTGTTATCTAGTTACCCAAGAACAGCCCCCTATTCACCAGCAAGATCACCAATGAGCTCCGTCTGGCACCTGACCCTGGTCTTAGGATAAACCTCCTTTAGGCACATATTTTAGATTCAGGTTCAGGCCTGACTCATATTTATTC
The DNA here is from genome assembly GCF_019802595.1 of Syngnathoides biaculeatus. Lineage (NCBI taxonomy): Eukaryota > Metazoa > Chordata > Actinopteri > Syngnathiformes > Syngnathidae > Syngnathoides > Syngnathoides biaculeatus. The sequence goes on along the minus strand of NC_084650.1, from coordinate 24,654,619 downwards.
ACTGCTTTCAACTTTCTACAGCTATGGCCTTGAATCAATCTATATACTTGCTCATCTACAGGAAAAAAAACACCCCAAAAAGAATAAGTCACACATTGGAAAAGTGCTGAGACATTGTTAGGCTGTGTCACCCCCCTGCAACTGGAAAGACCAAGACAGGATCAAATGAAGGAATAAACTATTTCACTTCCCTTCATGTCACTTCAGGTGTCCCCCCAGGGCTCTGTTTTGCTGGCCCCTCCTTTTTTAGCCTGTGGCCTACCTCTTGGGAATATTTTCCATAAATCCAATTTGCACTTCCAATGTTTTTACGTGGCTAACACTCAGCTCAACCTCTCCATCAAATCCACCAGACCTCTTTCTCCTTCCTCTCTGACTGACTAATTCTCTAAGCTCTAACACTGGTTCCCGTCCAACTTTCTATGACACAACATTGATAAAAATCTAAATCCTACACATATGCACCAAATCCATACCAGCCAAAACTGACAGGTTTTTTTTCCATTCCTGTTCCCCCCTCCCCTCAGCTTAGAGTCTGGGTATTATCCTCGACAGCACACTCTCTTTCCAAGCACACATAAATAACACCACGCAGTCTGCATACTTTCACTTACAAAATATGAATTGCCTCTGTCCAATACCACATCTAAAATAAAATAGTGATCTGCCCCCACAAGGCCACCAAATACCTCACCCCGCCATACCTTGCTGACATCCTTCTTGTTGTCATACTCTCCAGCTCTCTCAGATCTTCATCCTCCATCCACCTCACAGTCCCTTAATTGTGTCCGTGTGTCCACCTACAACAGAACCTTCAGCCTCTCGACCCGCCATCTTTGAAATTCACCACCATTTGACCTCTGAATCGGACTCACTAAGCCTTTTCAAATCCAAACTGGTGACACACCTACAGTACTCTGGACGGCCTACTCACCCGAACATTTTCACATGACCTAAAATGTTTGAGGTTGTTTATACTCTTCACTTCATTATCATTAGTTCAATATCATCTAGCTATTATTGCTTCCACCATCTATTTGTTTTGGGTTGTCCCAAAGACCTGTCTTGGGCGCTGTCACCTGACTCTTTTTCACCAATCCAACGTACCTACTCGTAACATTTGACTTCATTTAACTGATCAAATAGATTCAGGAAGTCATGACCCCGCACCAAGCCTTTTTCGTTAGCCAAGTGCGGCTTGCACACGGAAGAGCAAAACAACCCAGGCCTCTGTATATTTTGGGACAATATTTGTATTTCCATATCCCTGCTTTATATTCTTGTCCATTTAATGTGCATGCTCTGATTTAAAAAAAAAAAAAAATGAAAATAAACAGCAGTTACTCAGAATTTCAGTTTGTTGTTTTTTTTTTTTGTTTTTTTTACAGCAAGTACTTACCCTAAATTAACTACTGTACTACTTTTTACTCTTAATTTTTCATCATACATAACTATTCAGGGACAATTTTAAGCTACTTTACAGTGTTTGACTCAGAAAGTAAGTGATTGAACTCGCTTTAAAGATGAAACACCAACTAATTGGGTCCATAACCGGAAGCCACTCACCAGAATCCCACCAGGCTGACTTGAATTGGTGCACTCATCCATGGGAACCTCTGAAAGGGAGCAGGTGGAGTGGGGGTGGGGGGGGGATATGGGGGCCAGTGAATTCCATATGCCCTGCTGCTTACTGTGTCAACAACATTTGACTCTCGCTATATAATCAATCTTCATGTGTTACCTTCAGAAAAGCCTTCTTCTCCAAATGGTTCATTAAAAAGGGTGGGATGGCTGGGGGGAAAAAGACAAGGAAGAGTAGATAGAGAAAAGCCATCTTTGGATGTGACTGATGATGCAAAGTAGATCCTAGTACCCATTCCTGGAGAGGCCATTAGGATCCTTGAGACTACAACCTGAGAGATGGCCTGCTGCGCCGCTCTGGTGGACTCTCCTATCCTGTTGTCGTTCTCATCCGTTATCGGGATGCCGTGTTTCAATTCCCTGAGGACAAGGAACAAATGCAATTCTATCCAATTCATCAGAATTCAAAAGTGTAGGTTCTTTGTTTTTTTTTTTTTACTTTAATGGGAACTGAACGATGATCCTTTTATGTGGAGACTATGGAAAAGTATGTGTTGAACCTTTCTGACACTGACTCCAGTCTGGAGTTTGCGTGTTCTCCCTGTGCTTGCATGGGTTTTCTCCAGGTACCCTGGCTCCTCCGACATTCCGAAACCATGCACATGTGATTCAATGAAGATGCTAAATCCTAATGGTTCTTGGTCCATACAGTGAATAAAATGAGTATTTGAACACCCTGCTATATTGCAAGTTCTCCCACTTAGAAATCATGGAGGGGTCTGGAATTTTCATAGTAGGTGCATGTCTACTGTGAGAGAGATCATCTAAAAAGAAAAATCCAGAAATCACAATGTATGATTTTTTTTTTTTAACCATTTATTTGTGTGATACAGCTGCAAATAAGTATTTGAACACCTGACCTTCGGTGAGAATTCTGACCCTCAAAGACCTGTTAGTCCGCTGTTGGAGCAATCAATGAAAAATGGAAGAAGCTAAACATGACTGTCACGCTCAATCGGAGTGGACCCCCATGCAAGATATCACCTCGTGGGGTCTCAGTGATCATTAAAAAGGTGAAGAATCACCCACAACAGGACCTGGTCTATGACCCAAAAAGAGCTGCGACCACCGTTTCCAAGGTGACTGTTGGTAATACACTAAGACGGCATGGTTTGAAATCATGTATGGCACGGAAGATTCCCTGCTTAAACCAGCACATGTCAAGGCCTGTCTTAAGTTTGCCAGTCAGCATTTGGATGATACAGAGGAGTCACGGGAGAAGGTTTTGGGGTCAGATGTCCATATCACCCGCTTTAGGCTAAGCATCTTTGGAAATTTAAAAAAGAGCTAATCAAGATTCTCATTTGTCTTCAAACAAACCCCTTCACGCCTTACCTTTGCCTCATCAGTGGGATGTTGATGCAGTTTGCAGCGGCTACAGCGGCAAACGGAACAAAGCGTCCGATCAGAGGTGAGACGTGCTGCAGCGGGAGAGAAGAGGCTTCAAAAAACACGAAGGGGGAACGAGATGCATCCCTCAAACGGCCTTTCCTCAGCATAAATCAGCGTGAATAACACTGAGCTGGCAGGGAGACACGCCGATTCCAGAGCACGACCCCGTGAGTAATTAGGTTCCTCTTGGACAAAGAGGCTATTTGTGCGCGGCTAACATCATGTCAGCACTACCCGAGCGCTTGAGGTCAGCCCGTTAAAATGAGAAGTACAACGGGGTTACATGAACTGATACCTTTGTTAGTGCGTTTAGTCCTAGAGCGGTGGCTACTGCCCCCGTAGTGGCAGAAACATACGCTGTGCCAAGCTGACTGCAAAGAAGAGAAGCGCATCAAAAAAGGGCTCTCGGGATCCAGGCATAGTGCCGGCTTGCCGCCGTACCTGACCGTGATGGGAGCGTCGCCGCTCCTGTTGGTGTAGTTGACGATTGCGTTGAAAGACTGGTTGATCCACTGCCAGAACAACACAGCTGGGGTGGTCCTGACGGATGCGGAAAAGAGAAAATACATACAGATTCTCGTACGGCTCTCATTAGGGTGCCTCAGCTGCTTTCAATTAGCAAATTTATAGTTGCGGCTAACAAAAAATAAGAAGTGAGCAGGCCGAAATATATGTATAGTGGCATCTTGACTTACAAGTGCCTCAACTTGAAGTGGTTTTTAATTACGGGCCATCACTTGAGAACACATTATGGAAATCTTTGCTTTGGAAAAAAGAGCAGGAGACGTTTTTCTATGTCGCCATATGACCCAGCACTAGAACATAGTGGTCCAGAACATTTATGCCAACCTTGAATGGTTAAAAAAAAAGTGTCTCCAACCCATTCACTCAACCACTTTGGATAGTGAATGACGATCAGGTCCAACCATTCCGGTTATTTGTAGCAGCTAGCAGGTTCTTGCAAGCTCTTACTTGTAAAACGTCATCATGCATCCAGTGATGGTCATGTTCATCGGAACCTGCGCTGACATGCGGCCAATCAAGATCATCTTCTCGCCGGTGTCCGGATGGAAAGCGGAGTCAAAGACGTATTTGGCTCGCCACAGTTCATCTTCTGTCAGGCCCGGGGAGACGACGCCTTTCCTGGGGTGGGGAGCGTAAACATCTGGGTAAGACCCTTGGCTTTGCGTGCCGGGCCGTGGCTTCGGCAGCTGCTTGCCTGGCTTACCTATAGTCGGTGATGATTTTGTGGGCGTGTTCTAACTGTTCATTGGTGAGGAGGACGTTCCGTGGGTCCGTGACGGTGAAAAAATGCTTAGCGCGGCCCACAAAAGTGCTTTGGTCCCAACGGGGCTCCTTGATGTTTATAGATGTGGAGAGCTCTGCAGCCATATTTACCTGGTGGAAGAAGAATATTGTTTGAAATAATCATCATGATCTAAAAAAAAAAAAAAGTTGGGATGGGCAAACATTCACACTCACGTTCACACCGATGCCTAATTTAAGGTTTTCAGTTGCTGGTCTTGTACTCAAGCCAAAAATTTGATTGCTTTGGCACCATCTTGTGCCAAGGAACTACGTTGAACTAAGTTTAGAGCTTCATTTGAACAAAAGTAGTGTTACGCCGCCAGCATCTTGAGGCATCTTTGTGCAAAAGAGCTATGTTGAAGTAAGTTGATGTGCTTCTGTGGTAGAGTAGTGCTTTGGTGGCATCCTGAGGCATCTGGAGACAATAACAACTTCAATCCAATACCTCTTGAATTTGAATGCAGTAGGAGTCTTTCCCTCATGTTTCTTCATAAAAGAACCAAATTATCTCCATTCTCAAAATTAGTTGACCAACAATTGAACAAACTGTTTTCAAAACATATCCATCAATTTGTTGTGAAGAGACCCTGTGAGGCAAACCAATGTGGCCGGTGAGCTGGGACAAAAATGAGTATGACAGCCTTGCATGACAACATGCAGAAGTCAACCAGTCGCATTAAAATGTTAGTTCATATAACTTTAATACACTCTTCAATGTTCGCTTTTAAACCGTTAAATATTCTTGAGTTTGCGTACAAGAGTTTAGTAGATACGTGTGTAAAAGGCACTTTAGGATACAACTGCTGAAATACATCTCATTTGAATGTATAGCATGTTACTATGGTTACCCTTGCCATTCCATACTGTCCAATTGATAGCTGCCTACAAGCAGCTTTGGAGGTTTTCCGTGCAATAAATATTTAAATGTTGGTGAATGTACTATACTGTAGTTTGTGTTAGAGTGCAAGCAAAGGCGCGCGCACACACACACGCAGCCAGCTAAAACTGGCCTGCACTGCCATGAACATGTTCTGTTGGGCGCATTACTCCCAGTCGGATCTGGTTTTTAACCATTTTTGCTCCAAACGTAACTCTCCGTGAGGATTTGCTGCAAGGGTGATGAAACACCTCCGGGAATTGCACCAAACATGGCTGCTGACACATGAACGCTCGTGTGCAGCTGGAAAGATGTGCGGGCTTTCTATTCAATTCAGCTCGGTGCTTGGAACGACGTGCAGCCACACACACGCAAAAAAAAAAAGCCCCACTATGCTTGACTCAGTGCTTTATGTAAAGCTCAGCGGGTGTTGGGCTTGCGCTGCGTTAATCAATACTTTTAATTGCTAATGAAGGTGATGCGGGGGGGGGGGGGGGTATGAACTTTGGACCGTCATCCCGCAAGCTGTCGGCCGCTTGCGCCCTCACTCTCATCCAATCGCAGCGGCCCTTCGTGGCTACACATTAACCACCGATTGCATGCGTATGATCCATAGAATTTGATCACTTAAGATTTATTACATTGACAGATATTTGTGAGAGGAGGGGGCTGCGGGGGTCTCTTTCCTGCACATCTGAAGTGCTTCAACGCGCTGTGCGTGACAACCTGTCTCAAACCAGTTCGATCTGGACCGGGTCTTGAAAGAAAACAATGACCTTGAAAAAATGGGGAAATAAATATATTCCATCACGAGCGCAGATGATTTCCGCGGTGCAGGCAGCTGTGCGTTCACGATTCAACTACGGAGGCGCCACATCCACACGACGTCGACGCGCACGCGCGCGCGCACAACCACGCTCGCAAAACATTTTAATTTGGATTTTGAATTATAGATGACTTACTACACTGGGGACTCCGGTGCTCCGTTAGAGATGTCCCTGAATGGCTGCAGCCAGCTAATTTCGCCAACAGTCAGCACCGCACACACGCCACATCACGCACCGCCACACCGGAAGCGACCGGACGACAAATTAAAAGTATTCACACATTTCCCACTTGGTGGGAAGATAAAAAAAAAAAAAAATCATCCCCCAATTCGGCTGTGACACAGGATTAGGTCGATTGTGAAAAATGCTTTTTACCGTTTGCTGGTTTCACGAAGAAAGTTTTATGTTGAAACGCAGCCTCCGGTAGTGCCACCTTCGGCACATGCTGATTTGATACATTTATATGACCAACTTACAGTGGAACCGCCAAAGAAAACTGTGATTCATTTAAAAACACTCACTCAGAACTTGAATGGGTACTCCTGCTTCCTCGTAGTCCCACAACGTCAAAGTTTGATTAATTAAAGTTGAGGTAAGCACATTTCCCAGTCTTGAGGATAGGGGTCAAACTCTTAAGCCCTGGGGCCAGATCTGGCCCCCCACATTTTACTTAGCTATGAATCATGTGTCAACTTGCATGATTCTTGCAAAAGGTCTGTACTAAAATTGCAAATTGTAACATGTCACCAACAATGTTAAGACTTTACATTGCATTTTGTTAACTCGAATGAGACTAAATTATCATCCTTGTTTTCTGATTTCAAAACTAGACACCCCCTCAAGTTGTTGTGTATATAATGTTATATGGTCTATGGTTTCAGCCATAACTGCATTCTGAAGGATATTCTCCAACAAGGCCCATGACAAAAATTAGTTTTTGTGGATACATTTGTCTCTGGGTCAAAATGTTACTATCATAAAACGTTTGGAATGCTAAAGTGTAGTAAGTAAAATTTTAACAATGTCCAGAATGCTTTCAGAAAGAACTCAAAATCTACTTTGCATTTTTATAACAAAAAATGAGAAGTTCACGCAACGAATGAAATCTTTTTCACATGTCTGTTTTCACCGTTTTTGGTCAAATTGAAGTCACATTCACATCCCCAGAAAATTGGCAGAAGTCCATGCTGTTCCACTTTGACTTCGGAGGTGCTGAATTTGCCACTCGTCTCCCTTTGCAAAAAGAGGTCACATCACTGCGTGACAAAAAATTATAACGCTTCACGTGTGTCAAATTAGATTACTCTGATGGAGACGCTCACGCTATTCATAGACCCCACGAGCCACATCTGCATGGTATCTGTGAATTCATCATATGCAGTTATGTATCGACCATCACCCCCCCCCCACTCCCCCCTTTGGCTTCATGGCTCAATCAAGTATTTCTCGGCATCTTCATTACTCCCTGGAAACTATGAAGTTATTCTCACCGTTGATTCCATTTGTAATTTTGCTGAGTTTGCAAAATCTGATGCCATTGCGGTCTGACATAAAATAAAATATTGCACTAAGGACAGGATAATTTCAGATCTCTGATAGCGCTCCATCAATGCCCTAAGTGCTATTTACAAAGGTCTTAATTAACAATAGTTTTGCATAGTCTTTTTCCTTCTTCCAGTTCTTTATCAATATGGTGGCACACATTTGTTGACTAATGGTCACCATCTCAAGATCTTTAGAGGAAATCGTCTGGACATCTCCAAGACAATTGGGACCCTCCTTTGCGGGGTGCAGGGTCAAACTGTTGGCTGACAAGCAAAGAGATATCTTTGGTCAGTGTAAATTCAAATTATGAATTTCTGAAGAGATGCAGTCACAATTTCTGATTCCAAAATTCTGAATGAATGGTAGAAAATAACTTACAAGGTGCATTTGAGTGTGTCCTCAAGTTCCATGATCGCTGCCTTGTTTCCACAACGATAACAATAGTTCGGAGCGCTGAAGATCGTCACGACATTTTTGTCGTGGTACCAGTTAAAACCCTAAACAGGGAGGTTTGAGGTTTACGTGATTAATCTCCACTGGCCACAGACAAAAAAAAAAACCAAAACAATAAACATAGTGATGCCTTGACTTACGAGTTTAACACCTGTAACTGAAAACAATTGCATCTAAAATAATCTTTCCCTATTGAAATGAATTATAAATTCCATTAATCCATTATGGCCACCTAGAAAACACTTGCCATTTTAAAAAATATATTAGAATCATTACAATCATATTAGAATCTACTGTTGGCCTCCAAAATCATTTTTCCCCTCGCAATTGAAGATAAGAAATCTAAAAACAACTTGTAAGTCAGGGCACTCAGAGCAGAGGTGGGTAGGAATGCATTATGTTTACTCCTTTACATTACACTCAAGTAACATTTTGGATAAATTGTCAGATTTTGAAATGGTCACACGAGTTTTACAGATGCATACTTTTTACTTTTACTTGAATATTTATGTGAAGAAGAAATGGTTCTTTTAACCCGTCACAATGAACTACATGTGTGCATGCTCATCAAATGGGTCCTTCTGATGTTTTTAAATCAAATTTTTAAACTTTGGCTTTCAGCCTGGCACGAGTGTTGATTTTTATTGTCCAGGCAGTCCTTGTTGACATTAGATTTACATATTCTTACTTGTTTTGGATAATTTTGTTCCTCATCTCTTGTGTATCTCTCCCAACCCCGTTTTATTCTTGTTCCCAATATTTTGGGAATACATTACCTCCATTTCCAGCTGGTGAGCTCGTGAAACCAAAGTAAGGCCGTTTGCATGGTTAAAAGTCTCTGAGATGTCCTGCCCAAAGGTGTAACCGGCGCCACGGAGAGAGATGTCCCATCCACAGTGCTCATCTGGATCGGACCATAACAAATCACACATTGGACCCTAAAATCCGGCATAAAACAAGTGTTCTTAATTGTACTTCAGTTTATGAACAGTAACTGTCCAATAAGATCACATATACCCTCTCTTCATATATAAAATTGATATTTAGCATCAGACTCATAACTTTGTTTCCCCTTTGATATTATTGTTTTGATGTATTTTACTTATTTCTAGCAAAGTTATTGGTATGACAATGTTCAAATACTTCTTTTGTATCCAAACAGTTGATTAAGCTTTAACGACGGTGAGTCTAAATGCAGAACAGACGATTTGTGGAAATCTGCGGGGCAAAACTGTTTCAAAATCTGAACAAACATGTTGATCGTTGACCCAGAATTGACAGAGAATGGGCCACATTTGAGTTTAGACAAAGATGGCAAAATAAGTGGAGATGAGAGAAACCCTCCTATTCTGTCATTTATAACGGTATTACTATCCCACTGTTAATGAATGCCAATTAATTGTAGATTTTTTTCTCTCCCCTTTTTTTCTTTTATCTTTTCTTTCTTTTTCTTTCTCCGTATATAAAAATTTGTAAATAATAATTTTAAAAAGGAAAGAACGCAAAGATGGCGCAGGTCATTCATAGATGAGGTTAAAACATTTTTAGAACATGTACAATATTTTTTAAAAATAAAATTATAAAACATTCTCAAGTTTTCATTTTGTTTAATTGTAATTTATCGAATTCAAGAAAAAAAGGGCTATAAACCTTTGCAACTCTGTATGTGAAATAGATCAAATTGATTTTAATAACAGAATAATTTGTGATAATTATGTTACATTTGATAAATACTTTAGTTGTAATTAATCAACCAATCTTCTTTTCCTTTCAGTTTGACCCATTAGGGGTCGCCAAAGCATCTCATCTTAAATGCCGATAATTTTACTTAAAAATACACACTGATAAACAGTAATTGATGAATAAATCAAAATAACCAATAATACAAACGAATGAGAAGCAAGTTAGGTGGGAAAAAAAATCTGCTTTTAAACTAATTGCCTACATCATTGTTAACAGTGTGCATCAATTAAAAAAAAATACAAATGTAGCTAAAAAATGTTTTGTGTAGATTCTTAACCATCCAGTTTAAGGTTGACTCCAAGCAACTGCACTCTTCTTTCTTTGTTGATTTATTTTTTTTTTCTTCTTCAAAACATTCAAGTATGGCTTGGGCAAATATGTGACCAAGCAGACTCTTGATGGCCAAATTATAGAATGTAGCGAGCTATATGTGGCCCCTGCGCCATACTTTGAAGTTCTTCCATCATGTAATTTATACCTCGTGAGGAACCTCCTGCAAGCGATCCAGTGCCCGGATGTTTTCCAGTGTGACTATAGAAGGAGACAATCCTCCATGCAGGCACAAAATCTTTAAAAAAAAATAAAAAAAGACATTTTGTAAAAAGAAGAACGACTTTACGTGCATTTCTGAGATGGATCTTCTAAGGATTCTCACCTGGTTATCGACCAGAGCAGTCAAGGGCAAATAATCGAAAAGGTCAGTAAAGTACTTCCAAACATTGGCATTCCCGTATTTCATCAAACACTCGTCGTAGAAGCCGTACACATGCGTGAGCTGTCTGGTCTCATGGTTCCCTCTGAGGATGGTGATTCTTTCACGGAATCTGACCTGTGGGCCAAAATGTCAGAAGCTCAACGAATCAAGCAGAGGTGTTTGCCTCGTACTGCACGAGAGCAATCATAGCGCCATAACTGCAGCGTATAATTTTTATACCTTCAGACAAACAAGGAAGGTCACTGTCTCCACGGAATAATGACCTCTGTCCACGTAGTCCCCCATGAAGAGGTAGTTGGTGTCAGGGGACTTCCCGCCAATCTTGAAAAGCTCCATCAGGTCATAAAACTGACCATGAACATCTCCACAAACCGTCACCGGACATCTCACCTCCTGCACGTTGGACTCTTTTTCCAGAATCTCCTTTGCCTGGACATGGAGTCAAAGGAAAAAAAAAAAAAATCATGGGTGACAACGGGATGCAGCGCGGATGTGGGTGGCATACATTTGTGGCACGAAAATCTTAAAGGGGTTTGCATTAACAATGTATCCAATAGGTCATGTAATATGCACACTATTTTGACAATGTGATGTCAATTCGGAAAGCGAGCTCACGGCCGAGCCGCTCACAGCTGTGTATGGAAGTATTCCATCTTCCCAATCAACCTATAATGCTATTTCTTCATCAGACGAGGATAAATCCGAGAAATCAGGGCTGGGCATAAATGGTGTCCCATATAATCGAGCCTTTGTTGCGGCACGGTACACGTCACATACGCGCACGTAGGTCATGTGACTTGCGAAAATGGCAGTGCCCATGAAAATTCTCAATTGTCGATAAAAATCTTCTCAAAACACTATTAAATGAGAGAGGATTTAACATCACATTGTCAAAATAGAGTACATATTACATGACCTATTGGATACATTGTTAATGCAAACCAGTGGATTTCCCCTTTAATTTGGAACATGCGCCTTTCCATGTTCATCAGAACCGGCCAGAGGTATAAGCAGGATACACCCTGGAGTGGTATCATCCATTTGTTGGGGCCTCCCAGCTACAGCAAGTCAGGTGCACTACATGGGGATCTGCGACCTGTCGTCGTTGTAGTGACATTGTTTTGTCAGGGATATGTGCTAATGTCAGCCATCTCTCGGTGCCCCCTTTAGCTCAGGGCCCCAGAGGCAAATGTTTGGGTTCCCTCCCCCATTTTCAACATCTCTACTGAGGGCACACAAAGGAGAGACTAACTAGGAAAGTAAGATAAGATGCATTTGTGTGTGTTCGGGTGGCATCACTTGGGAGAAAACCAGGGAGAATAAAGAAACTTCACACAGTGCCTGAGCAACGATTCATTAACTTATGGAGTTTTCAAATTTGCCTTAAAAATCAGGTTTTGGCATCTGGGAGGAAGTATTACTCCGCACAGGAAGGACCAAGCCAAGATTCGAAACCCTACCTCTTGACTCTGAAGCAGATGTGCTCATAACTGGAGCAAACAACAACACTAAAATAGAATATACAGTAAAAACTAAGAGTGCCATAAAAGCGGTTGGTGCAAAAGGATTTCAATATGTCAGGTACTTTTTTCCCCCCATAGCAAGATTCTGAAGTCCTACCCTCTCACAAAGTTCTTGGACTTGATTTTCCCGCAGTTGCTTGCACTCATTGAGCTGTTCAATCCACATGTCCAACTCTTTACTGGCGGACTTTTCGTCCATGTCCAAGATGCTGCCTCCTTTCAAATCCCGGAGGAAAATCATGAGGACAACATAAACAGGTCATACTAACTCCACATAAACCTGAGTGGATGTTTATTTGAGGAATTTTGAGCCCGTGTCATCACATCAAGGGAGATGATAGCTTTTGTTTGTATTATTGCGTCATAGAATTTATGTCACCCTGACGTGTAGGCTTTTGTGGGGTCGCCTGCCCCCTACAGGAAAAATTGGAACAGTCACGCTGCGGAGCTTGACAAGAATGGAATTGGTGGCGTGCGTCGGCTTAAAATAAAATTCCATCTTTCGTTCTTTGTGCTTTCACGTGGGAATTTAAACACGGAAAAGTGACTTATTTGTCGCTTGAAATCGAAAACAAAACCGAAACTTGAAAAATTGACAGTTTTGGCAGATCACCATAAAAAAAATACCACTTAACCCCAGATTTGTTTCTGTCTATCATGGGATTTCACTGTATTTGGGTAAATACGTTAAACAGATGCTCCTTGGAAGAAAATGAAATTTGAAGCGCCTATTATTAATGCCCTTTATTAGAATACTACTACTACTAATAATAATAGTAAAGTACAAGTCAATGGATGTTCAGATGAATAAACACAGTGCTTAACAGAAAAGTGACATTTCGATCCAGACTTTGCACCTTAGGGCAAAGAATAATGAAATATGGTTCTCGGTTACTTTATCGGGATGGAGAACTCGAATGGGCAGTGGACGACGGAAGAAACGTATTTGACTGGAAGGAGAAGTTGTGCTTAGAACGATTGGCGCGAGACACAGCCGATTATTAGAAGGATGACCTGCTTGGGTATTTATTTTTTTTAAACGGCGAAGGAGACAATGTGTACGTATCATTTGTGACCTCACGTTACGACGCGTCACAAATGAACAGTGCGTAGCTGAAATTATTAGACATTCTTCTTTTTTATATATTAAGTGTTATCATGTTAAAGTCAAATTTAATCAACACAGTAACTCTAACTTTGCAGATGCAAAAAGGATCACAATTGTTTTATCCCAAACTCCTTTTTGACGTTGCCCCCGCAAACATGGCCGCCACGTCGCCACGCCACTTATCGATGTTGAGCTCGTGCGCTGACTTGTTGACACATGTGACGTAAGCTAAATATCATGTGGAGCCCGTACAATCTCTTCCGTGGTTGGCCCTTCACTATGAAATAAAGCCTGCTCTCATTGGTCCTTTGAGAATACGAAGGGTCCACGGGATTCGAATTTGCAGTTTTAACGTTTGTCCTGTCGCCCTTTCCCCACGCAAGCGAAGAAAATTTCACCGTCACGGAACAAGACCATTTGCAAGCGTTTGGGTAATGCGCAGCACTACCTCCGAAATAACACTAAGTCAAGTAATGCTACTTTGCTAGTGAACAGATAACACCTTTCGTGCTGACTTACGAGATCATCTACACAGTTCAAATTTCTTGGTGTCGTCGTTAACTAATTACCCAAGACATTTTTTTTACGTTTTGGAGGAAAAAAAAATACTGTTATCTCGATTTAACCTTCGCGAAATATGGCCTGGATGATTCAAAATGAATCGACAGTCACATAAAGGAAAAAACAATAATTAGCTAGCACACTGCGGAGTCTTATTTTCCACCCTTTTATTGTTTTATTTCTTTCTATATTGGTCCAGTATATTTTTTTTTTCTGGGGGGTGATTTTTGTTTTCTTCCTGTAAAGTGACTAAGTATTATGAAAACGAAGTAATATATTTTCGTTGTTAATAGGCTACTGGTATTTTAATTTCCTGTATGCCTTTTGCCAGATGTGAATCCAACAGAAATGTGATATTGAATGACTTTTTCTGTTTTGTGCAGTTTTATAGCGAAAACAATGAATGATGATACTCTCACGTTATTTGAACGAGTTTCCAAAAAGATGGGCTGGACAGGGGATGGTGGACTGGACATTGCACAAAAGAAGGTTTGTCATTGGTTTTTGTACAGTAGTACAGAAATGTGTTGCCTTCTCTTATATCTGCTAATATATGCCTCCCCCTCCTTTTCCAGCTGATTAATTTGATTGGGAAGCGACGCTGTGACGCCACAAGTGGGAATCCTTTTGTCGAAGAATCAGTGTCGGCTACCCATTGTCTGTCTGAGGAGGAAGACAAAGAGAACCAGCACTTCAATGGCAATGTACATAGAAACCCTGTTTCGCTTGACCCCAGTGATGATGAATTTGACCAACGTAAGTGTCATGAAACCTTGGGACCATGTTTGAGGCAGGTTGTTATACCCAATTCACGATTGCTGTTTCTTTTATTTCTTAGTCCTTGTGAGCTGGGCCACTCCAAAAACTAAATGTGACCCGAAGAAACCATGCAGTGCTGTGAAGACGGACCGGTGGGATGCAGTATTTTCACTTTGCTTTAGCGTAACTGTTATATTTGACTTGACCTGGAAAATTAATTTTAATGTGATCTTTCTTTTCACTTCAAGTGTTTTGGCAGTAAGCTCAGATGACGATGATAGTGGCGGTTTTGAAAAATGTAAGTTGTCTTCTTTTTTTTTTTTTTTTTTTTTAACAAAATTCAGTCATGTGAATTATCTAATGCAGTAGTTCTCCCATGTTTTTTTTAATATCACGTAATACCTAAAGAAAATAGTCTCCAACTGCTAGCATAATGACCAACATTCCAATACAAAAGTATAGTAGACTTCTTTGTTCATTAATATTAGATATTTTTTTAACATTACAATTCCTACACTATATCAATTCCATAAATACTGTTTTTTTTTTTTTTTAATTATTGCAGTTCTGTGAAGATACACCTGTAGGATAGTGTTTTCATTTTGTTTTTAGTTGCAGAAGGCATCACCTTGAAAACCACTTCTTACGCGTTCTTTACCATTTTAAGTGTTCTTACAGTGAGCTTGGATGATGATGGTAATGGTGGTTTTGGAAAAATGTATGATGCCTTTTATTGCATAAAAAGGTCATTAATTTGTGCATAGTCTAATGCAGTGGTTGTCACTTTTTTTTGTTTGCCAACTACCAAAAAAGTAAAATACTTGGCTGTCCAAATACCACCACAATGACAAACATTTAAATACAGTGGTGTGGTGGGACTATTCATGAAAAATAGATTGAATCCTAAAAAGTATAACTATAATTGTTGTAAGCCACTGCTACATGATGCAATTTGAACATTAGCACTGATCAAATATGTACCCTCTCCACTTTTTCACTAGGGTCACAGGTGATGTGGATCATATAGCTAGTGAAATTAAGGGGTAAAAACAATAAAATAAGTCATTTAAAATGTGTTGATTGTGAAAGTAAAATGAAACATTCCCAAATAACAGTTTGAAAAAGGGCTCTTGAAACTGCAAATTTAAAAATACAACTGTAATAAAGCAGTGATTTATTTGCAAACCATATTTGGTAGCCTGCAGACCACTGAAATAAGCCACCAATATTGTATAGCTGCAAGTGCCATAAAAGTTGTTAAAGGTCCCATATTTTGGCTTTTTAGACTTCCATACTCTCAACATGGACTTAGTATGAAATTGTCAAATTTTAAAAAGTACATTGGTTTTGTCATACGACTGTCCAGTGTTTGACCCAGTTTTGTATCCGCTTTGTCAATATCTGGCTCTGACTGCCCCCTTTTCTCTGATTGGTTGCTTCTGTGTAGAAGACCCACTTGAGAGAATGCACATGTTCGTTATGTTGGCAGCGCTGGCTCAGGAGCAGAGAGGTAGGCAGAGATCCTAGCTAGGGACAAAGATAAGCTCACCTGATTTCAAGCTCACTGCAGATAAATATCTGGAAGTCAGGAATGCGTGGACAAGTAGAATTCATATTTCATGTTCACTGATGTACCATACAGAAACTACTACTAGAAAAAGAAGTATTGGCAAAATACAAGACTTTTAAATAACATGTTTATTCGTGTGGTTGCAGTTTGCAGTAGTGTACAATTTCACAGAATCACACTGAGCGTTGCGAGTTCAACACCACTAATAAATAACACCTTTCTGTATGTGTCAATAAAAACTGAGCCTTATCTCAGTTATCTGGATTTTTTTTGGGGTAGAGCTAAAACAGGATCACACTAACATCACGAGGGAAAGTCAGCCCGCCTCACTATATGAACAAGTGTTCTTATTCCATGCAGCGGCTATTCAACGGAATTGCGTGGGACTTTGCCAGCCCGACAGAAATCAGTAGCTGCCGGAGGTCCGGCACAACGTCGTTAAGGTCGTCACCCGCACAGTTTCCCCCTGCACATCACAGGGCGAGATCAGCGGTCCGGAGAATCAAAGTTATAGAAATATGTGACCTAATATTAATCTTTCTATGTATATTTAGTCCTGCAACGTGTGAAAACTCCTGTGACCAAGCCCAAGAAAGTACCTGAGAGTGGAAGTGATGACAGGTGACTATTCAAATAGTAATCCAAATTTGTTTTACAATAATTGTAGTTTGGTGTTCTAAATCTTTTAAAATGTTTTTTTCTAACCCAAAAGCCTTAAAGATTTCATTGTGGATGACTCATCAGGTGATGACTTCGTTCAGACAAAATCGTCCTCTCAAGGTATTCTTACCTATCTCGTCAGACCTGACTTTTATTGTCACACTCCACAATTGTTTCCTCTCCCTTATCTTGCAGTGCCGAAGAAGAGAAATACTCCGGCCACCCAAAATAAATTCAGGAGACCACTGCCACCTTCATATGCCTCCCCGGTGTTTGTCAGTGACAGTGAGGATGAGGATGATGATCATAGCTTCCTGACCACTTGGAGGACTCGACCCACAAAGCCAAGTTTTCTGCCAAATCCTAATGAGAACAATGCAGTGTTTTGTGACCAAAATGACAGCCTACCATCCCTGTCTTTGCCTTCCGTCTCCTCGATGTTTCCTCGGCCTTCCGACCGTACTACAATATCTCAGCTTTCTCCCAAGCGCACATTTTCAGCTCCTTCCAAGCTGGAGAACTCATCCGGTTCAGAAGAGGACTTCATGTCCTTACTGGACAGGCTTAGAAAGAAGAACACATTGAGCGGTGCCACGTGCACACCCAAGACCAACAAAGGTGCAACAAAAACCTCTTGTTTCTTTGGGAGTAATATTGAAGTGTTTTTGTCACGGCATCATGCCTCACTCTTGGTGGACATATGACATTGAGTTTCTAAAACTGACCATTTTAGTTTCATATCTGCTCTCTACTGTTTGTTTTTCGATGCAGAATTCAGTAAGGATCCTCCGGTATCACTTCCCAAGCAGAAGATAGCAAAACCCAAGTCATTAGGTGGAGAAACTTTGTATCCAAAGACTCCTGGGAAAAGCACCACAGTAAAGCAGACACTGAGCCAGACGGAGCCCAGACACAGCTGCATCAGCAGGTACGTGTTTATTGCATTATTTTCTTGACCTTGGACTGAAATGCTTTAACCTATCCTGTGCCTACAATATTTGCTTTCTTTTGTCGTCTATCTTTCCTCCAGGCTCGCATTGTGCAAAATTCCAGGTTGTTTCTTGGAGTCTCTATCAAACCCTGCCTCTGATTATTGCCGTTATTTTAAGCAAAAAAAGGAAGAACTTACAACCAAACTGTACCAGATGTACAACCGCAGTGTGTTTGATGGAAAGGTATAGCAGAGTTTCCCCTCATTCCATCTCTTCAATGAAATTTTCAAAGGCTTATTGAATGATTTTGTTTTCTTAATGAACCTTTCTAGCTCCCCATCAGTATGTCTGTGACTTGGAACAAAAAGATGCGCCAAACAGCAGGCTACTGTGTCACTGGACAGAACCGAGGTGGAGGGGACCGTTACGCTCGCATCGAACTGTCTGAGAAAGTCTGTGATTCTGCAGGTAATAGAACGCTTAGGGCCATATTCTTTCGTTTGTAGTTTTTGCATTTTTCATCTACGCATATGATCCAATCCGGACTTTGGACAGACCCACTAAGTGTAAACTCTGAATACATACGGAAATGCCAAAGAGGCGATACTGACAGGTGGGGCTGTGTGGAAAGCCGGGAATGTATACATTTCCTAAGATATAAATCCTTGAAAAAGCTAAAGCACACTTAAAATTTGAAAATGCCTCATGTAGCTGATATGTATAACTATCAAAAGGCAACTTTTGATATTTAAAAGAACAACCAAGAATAAATTAGTAACCAGTAAAATAATATTAAAAAATACAAATAAAAACAATCCAGATATTTAGCAAATAAAAATAATTTTGGTAATCGCTATTGACCATCCATTTTACAAGCTGCTCATCCTCACAAAGGTTGTGGGTTTGTTGGACCTAAAACGGGAAATTTTCAGTTATTTCATGTCTTCTTGCGATACATGGCGTGGCCTCTCATGGGCAATGTGGTGCAATGTATTCATGGAGCGATGCATTTGCAGTAAAAAATGAATAGAACGTCAGAATAAAACAATTTAGTTTATCACAGATTAGGAAGAATATATTCCTGTTTTTTCCATTTGTGTGTTACTATGTACTTTAACTTTAAATATTTATTTGAATGTAAATCCCAACCATGATGGAATGCTAATTTAGCTAGTCCGTCAACAGGGTTTCCCATTGGCTGTTAGCATTAAGATGACTATTTCTAAAATGAATCTCTAGTATTAGTGTTACTACTATTAGTATAGTAAACATCAAATTTCTTGTAATTATTTTTGTTGAGCGTTTAGTTTAACAGTAAACCAAACTGGGTTGTTATTAAATGGTTGAAACCACACTCGGGGAGGGCAGCGATTGTGTAAGAATGTCACGCATCCAGACGGGCACAAACTCACACAGTCTGTGTGTCACTTTCAGTAACTTATACCTGTACTACGAATACCCCTAACAGTTATGTTTTGTTACAAAACAAAGCTATTACTGTTCCATTTGGCCAGACCTTTGGATTTTGTGACTTTTAAAATATCTAAAAATAAATAAAGCTGATCTGGATTGGCTGAAAATCCTGTTATTGATCCCAATTTTTGATCACATGATCATATCAGGACATCCCTGCAATAAATCTTTGTTTTAAGTGTTAAGAGACCAAAAGTTATTTTCTACATTACAATTTCTAAATTAGTTGGCTGATTAATCGGTTGTAAAAAACATTATTTTTTTTTTTTCTGAATCTGTTAAAAAAAAAAAAAAAAATAAATAAATATTGATCATGCTCTAAACATAAGCACCTATCAGGGGGTGACTGATCTGGCTGGAGAACTGAGCCTTTATGTCAATTCATGTGTTTGGGAATGTTGCCCTAATGCACAAAATTGTGGTGCAAAATTAAGAGAAAATATTGCACTTACTGCATGTCAAACAATAACCTGGTAACATTCATCAAGTCTGGAGGTCTTTGTTGAGATTATTTGCAGGTCATGTTAGTAATGCGTAGTTGAATTTCTCCCAAATATTTTGATGGAAACATCAAACCCTCCTAGATCGCCTCCGGGACACTCTGATCCATGAGATGTGCCACGCCGCGACCTGGCTGATCAATGGCGTGCGGGACGGACACGGAAGCTTATGGAAGCTATATGCAAGGAAGTCCACCTTGGTTCACCCTGAGTTGCCGATGGTGAATCGCTGCCACAGTTATGACATCAAGTATAAATTCCAGTACCAGTGCAATCGCTGTCAGAATACGTATGTGACACACTTGCCTTTTTCCAGATGAAATGCACGTTTTATGCGTCACATACTTCAGTGTTAATAAGCCTGCGGTTGTCTGCAGAATCGGGCGTCATTCCAAGTCCTTGGACACTCAGAAGTTTGTGTGCGCACTCTGCACCGGTAAACTCGTCCTACTTGCGCCATCCAAGCCTCGTCCGACGACACCGTTTGCCAAGTTTGTGAAAGAGCATTATGGGTCTGTACGCCAGGAGCTGGCAAAGCAGAGCCATGCAGAAGTAATGCGGAAACTCAGCAGAGACTTTGCCTCTAAGAATAAACTGAGTGACTTTCAAAGTTCAGAACCCTGAGGTAAGTGGAGCATAGCAACAGAACCACAATAAAACCTGCTGAATATCTGCAATCTCCTAATCATAATAATAATATGAGAGCAGCCATCAACGTTTTCCAGGAAATGTTCATGGTTCAATGTGTTTATGCAGTTTAAATTTGTGAGTAGAGGTTGTGATACTTTTGTGATACTTTTTATACTTGGCAGCTAAAGAGTTAGTTGCCCCGTATAAGGATTTGTATTTTATTATTGATGGTCAATTTTTAATGACACATTTTTCATTGTTTCAAAATTAAAGTTCATTGAATTGAATTAATAAAGTTAAAAAAGCCATCTGTCAAGTGGACTTCTATGATCCAGCGTCATGCGAGTTTTGTGTAGGCAGAGGTTAAAATTTTTGAACTGTCCATGCAGAAGTAACAAAAATAATCAGAACCAGAGAATTCTCGTGGGAATTTCAAATGGGCCTGCTGACTCTTGCGTGGTTGAAAGATGGATTTGTGTAAGCTTAATTGTGAAATTTGGGGGGCATTTTCTCTTCAGTTTGGGCCTCTTCTGGTCCTCTATCTTCCTCTTAATTATGGGGGACTTCCTGTTCCTTTTTGAGTAAGTTAATGTTCAATTTGGGGGTCATTCAGTTCATGTTAATTGAATGGGTATTGTTCTTTGTTCTTTTTAATTTGTTCTTCGTCTCCATACTCAACATGAATATCTTTGGGGGAATGTGTGAGGAAGAAAACCTGCTCAAATCACAGGGTTAAGATGCTGTGTATACAGGAAGGCAGGAGGCAAGGTTCAAACTCCACCAGTCTTACCCTTATTTATGACAGATTAATAACATAACACCAGCAATCATTCATTTATTTTCTGTACCATAAATACTGCTTTTCTTGGAATTGTTTTACAGGCACTGTACAATATAGAAACATTGAAAAATACAGAGCAAAGCAAAACTAGAACCAGCACAGCATCCATAACGTGTAACTGTAATACTGATCTTGTTAGGGTTTGCATGTGACTTTAACGTGCCACTTTTTTCCAGACTCAAAATTGGGTGGAAATTCTCAAATTGACTTTTTTTTTTTTATTCTGATCCATCACTCAATGATGGCTGCCCGATCGCTATTGGATTATTGTTCAAACTGACTGACAATCAATCTAGAGAACACATTATAAATGAACAAATAATTTTTGATATGTTGGAATGAGCTGTGTGGCATGTATTACAGCAAGCACTGAAATCTTTTCAACAATGAGCAATTGCCAATATAATCACAAAAGAGCAGCATCCTGAAGAAGAGCATCTTTGATATTAATGGACCCTTTGGATGAGATTTAACACGTCCAACCTTTTGACACAATACAAATTGAGAGCGGCCAAAACCTAAGCCGCTTTCCATGTCAAATCAAACATCACCGTCAATACAGGCAGGTTTTCTTCATAATCCTGAGGAACTCTTGCTGGTTCACTTCACCATCTCCATCTCTGTCCGCCTCCTCAATCATTTCCTTCATACAGGTCATTCGGGGTGGATGTAAATCAAGCAACAAGATAATTGTATTTGCAACCCAATAAACAATTTTTAACAACAGAAACCCAATATGGTAATTCCCTATCAAAGTGCTCACTGGTATTTGTTTACAATCGATTACAGATGCCATAAGATGTCGGTAAAAACCGAAAGCTACTTGTTGGGTATTGATTCATGCTAATGATAAATTATAAACAAAACTTAACTATACTACTATAGTAAAATTACCTTTAGTTATTATTGTTCAAAAATATGTATATGAAGACTGATCAATGGCTCCCAATAATCAAAAATTTAACAATGTAGTAAACAAAGTTTTTTTCTGCACTTGAAGCATGAAAGATCATCTATTTGCAGGCTGAATGGAACTTTATGGGATGGAGAGGTGCACTTTTTATTTCACATTTTAAATAGGACTTTGTTAATATGTTGGTGGAAAAGCGTTGGGTCTGTGGAATATGTAATTACCTCTATTTAAATGTCACTTTTTAATTGTGCTATTTTGAATGGAAGTCATTTGAGAAAACAATGTTTTCATTTAAATGTGTATGTTTGTATATGACCATTATTGGAGGACAGTTGTGTTTGTACATATTTAGATGTGTACTGTTAAAGCCAGAAGTTTATATACACTGCAAAAAACAATTTTTGTCTCTTTGTCCGGAGTAAAATCAGCAAGATTAAATAATTTTGATGATCCTGACTGACCTGAAACAGAAGATGTTCAGTCTGATTTGACTTCAGACAGCGAGACAAAAAATGAAATGTTTTTACGGTGTATGTAAACTTTTGGCTTCATCTGTGTGTGTGTGTGTGTGTGTATGTATATATATATATATATATATATATATATAAGTTCTACACTGTTTATGAGGGTGTGCTGGAGCCTATCCCAGGTAGCCAGCCAATCGCAGAGCACATAAGAAACCATTCGCACTCACATTCATGCATGTTTTCGGGATCTAGATGGAAACCAGAGTACTCTGAGAAAAAACCCACACAGGCCCGGGGAGAACGTTCAAACTCCACACAGGCGAGGCCGGATTTTAACTTGAGTCCTCAGAACTGTGAAGCGGCTGTTCTAACCAGCCGTTTACTTCTTAAAGTAACTTCCCAGGGAAATTTACTGGACACTTGGGAAATGTTTCACCCATTTGCCACTCGTAGTCTTACCTGCAGCTCTTCATCTGTGAGGTTTTCTCCAAGCTCCTTCGCGACTCTCTTAAGGTTCTTGAAGGAGATCCTACCGGTCTCGTCATCGTCAAACAGGCGGAAAGCTTTCAGGATCTCTTCTTTGGAATCCTTATCGGCCTTGAATGAAATGAAGATGCAGTTTCACTAAAACGTGTCATGTAACGTTCAAATCAAAAGTCTGCCGTTAACCGAGGCCTTCAAAAGAATTCTGATGAATTTACTGTTTGAAAAAAGTTGTCACCTACACAGGTGGATGCCTTGGCGCTCTAGTATATTCCCTATACCTCTGGAGTGTTTTCTGCCAGCAAATCAAGTTTTTTTTTTTTTTTTTTTTTCTCGGAGATAGTCGTCACTGGAGTGATTGCGCTCTATGGCGAATGGAGAAGAGGAAAGAGCGCCGCCATGAAGGAAGCGTGTGTGGAACGCAAGTTAAGTTCAGACCGCAAGGATTTTGAAATCCACTGTATACATTTGTTGCTCTCTAACCAACAAAATGGGCAAGCTTCATAAAGACTCGTAAAGACTTTCCACATTCTGCTGCCCACCACTTCACGGGGACTCTGCTTTTGTGAATGCATCCCCAACAGCAAAGCTTTTGGGGAAGACTAAAGATAGGCAATGGTTCTACATAAATTAGAAATAGTGTGCTGAAGTCATGGAGCTCAGCACACACTGAAGCCCCGACATGAAGTCACTGTTTTTGTAAATCAGGCTAACACAAAACTTGCAGTGCAAATGCTGACTGAACAAATAAAATGAAAAAAAAAAAAAAAAAAAATCACCCTTCATTGTAGTTGCCATCTCTAATTAATAAAGCAAAAAACTCAACCACAAACTCCCGAGCACATTGAATGTCCTACTAGGGAAAACGGCATTCTGGACCACTGCTATACCACTTTGAAGGACTTGTACCATGTTATTCCCCATACAGCTTTGGCTTTGACGGATAACTTTTTAATTCACTTAATAGCCTCATAAGGGCAGTGATGTAAAAGTGTGAAGACGTAAACCAACAAAGCTAAAATTGGAACTTCGAAACAGTTTGGGGGAAAAAAAAATCAATTTGAATTTTCCCCCATGTAAATGTCTTGAAATTTTGTAACCAATAGGTTAATATAGTTACCATCTTCTGTGTCATGACACTGAGGAAATTGCTAAAGGAGATCTTCCCTGTGCCATCCTTGTCTACTTCACCAATCATCTTCTTAATCTCCTCTTTCTTTGGTTCGAACCCCAGAGCCCTCATTGCAACCTTGCAGAGAAGAGAACCAAAATTTACAAGTTTAATAAATAAAGACACCATATTTACTATGCAAATACTGACCAGGGGTGTTTGTTTACTCAACTTCAGATATGATACAAATGCCCTTTTAAAATAATAGTTACTGGTACATTACAATATATTCAAGCAGTTCCCTCCCACATCCCAAAAACATGCAACATTAATAGGACACACTAAATTGCGCCTAGCTGTGATTGTAAGTGCGATCGGTTGTCTGCCTCGATGTGCCCTGCGATTGACTAGCAACCAGTTCAGGGTGTACCCCGCCTCCTGCCCGTTGACAGCTGGGATAGGCTTCAGCACTCCCCGTGGCACTCGTGAGATAAGCGGCAAAGAATACTTTGATGGAGGAGGTGAGCACTATTTAAAGAAATACCACGCAACTAAAATGATATATAAAAGGGCTTTTAAATCGATCCATACCTAATAAACGTTGCATCTTCCTTGGGGATTTTAATGTATATAATTCCACCAACCCTCTTTACCTTGAGTTCCTTGACATCAATGTATCCAGCTCCATCGGTGTCAAAAAGCTCAAAGGCTTCCCTGATCTCCTGCTTTTGCTCTTCACTCAGCTCAGGTTTGGGGTTCGTCTTCTTCCGTGGGGGAGGCACCGGCCCCTGCAAGGATGGCCTCTTAGCACACGCCTGGTGGAAACGCAAACAAGCCCCTCAAGGTGATAAATTGTACAGGAAACGGTCAAGTCAGATACTGTACATCAACATCGTGACTTTTTTTTTTTTTTTTTTTGCTCACCATTAGAGTATGTATTCGTCTGGCGAAGCAAATCCGCTATTATCCGGTCAATGTAACTTGGGTTTGCAGGCTTCGAAAACTCCCTGGACAGAAAAATGGAGAGAGATTTTATATTTTAATTCAGCTGAACATATCGACCATCACCCCACTGGTCAAAAATTTTGGCGGATTTTAGAACGTATGGATAGTGACGAAGATGTAAATAAAACGTTTTCCGGAGTCCTTCGTGTACTGCCAGCTGTTGGGTCTGGAGGCGTTTGTTTTGAGCACTATCTTTGCCCGGAAATGATAAACCGATGGGAAATTGGCTTGGGTAAATTAAGCGGGCGCTGTGGTAATATAATCAAGTATACCAGTTGGAGAAAACAATGATTGGTTCTTGAAAATCACGGGGTGGGGAATAAGCGATTCGATTGGTCAGAAATAGTAAAACAATGGAACAAATAAAGCGTAAGAATCGCAGTCACATATAATATATACAATTAAAAGTATAAATATATATATATATGTTGATTCTTTTTTTGCAAGGATTCCGTCGATTTTTGCTGTGACGAGATGAGTACTGCCGTTAGGACAAATCTAAGGCAGGATAATTCAATAACGAAGCAATACATTCTCCTGTAGTGTTTATTGTCCTTTGGAACACCTCAGGTGTTACTAATAACGAAAAATTAATTTGTTTATAGAAGTTAAGTTACCAAATGAATAGCGCACAACTCCTGGGGGGCTGGTTCAACCGCATGAACAGCAAATGTATGTGATTGGTCCAAATTGTGGCGTTTGTTGACGTCTGCATTTTCTGATTGGCTGCTACGACACATCATTCCTGTGTTTCCCAATCAGTGGCAAGAACTCACTCGGCTGATTCAGTCAGTCAGGTAGCATCACGCATGGTACCTGTTCAAAATTAACTTTCACATCATTCGTGGTTGCCTGGGGAGTTTTAAAATCCTTAATCTCACAACAGCACCGTTACTCTATGCTCCCCCCCCCCTTATAGTTGAATATGGCAACGCGTGTTCGACCGGTGAGTTATTCTAGTTGATTTGTTCCTCTTCTAAACATTCCCGTGCGTTTTGTCGTCTGACCAGACCGCGCCATGTGTCTTTCAGAGTAGTAAACGTTGTGCGGTAATCGGCGGCTCAGGTTTCCTTGGTGGACACCTGGTGGAGAAGCTGCTGGAGCGCGGTTACACTGTGTCGGTGTTCGACATACGCCAGAGCTACGAGGTGCCAGGCGTCAGCTTCCACCAGGGAGACCTTTGCGACTTGCAGGTGAGGGCTCAATCGTGTTATCCGGCACAACACTTCCAACGTACACGGTGAATGTTTGCGTGATTTCACGGAGGCACCCTAAATCATTCATCGAGATGTTAACAGGTCTCTCCGAAACAACAACAAAAAGTTGATTAAAGTCTCATAGATATTGTTTTGAATCCCATTACGTTCGACGCTAAATGGCACAAGTGTATGGAAAGGTTTCCATTCATTTATTATAGCTATGGATATTATGTGGGGCAGTATGGTTATTATGCCTCCCTCGCAGTACTGAGGTTCTGGTTTTGATTCTCTCTGCCTCCTATGGATCGGTTTCCAATTACGCCATCTTTTGTGTCATAGATGAAGCGTGAAGTTTTTTTTTCCATCTTTAATTGATCCGATTGGTCTAAGGACTGTGGTGACGTCATTGGAAACCTATCCATATTTCAGAGATATGCAAGTTGGGTTACTTGAAGACTCTCAGTCGAATATTAGTGTGAATGCATTATCATTTTAATAAGTGTGCACCGATTGACTCACAACCTGCCCAGGGTCTACCCTGGATCTCTCCCAACATCAGTTGGTATAGCTCCCAGCTCTCCTCTGACCATAATGAGGATAAGTTTGATAAAACATAGATGTATTTACTGTGGGATGTTGCCAATAATTTTAGAATTTATGATTTACATTTAAGAATGGACCTTTTGTTTTAAGGCTGCTTTCAAAAGATTGATGATGATCCCCAAAAAAAGGGTGACTCACAGTACAACTCAGTGGTGAGTATGGCTTTCATATTCATACTACAAAATGGGGCCGTACTCCTGACTGTGTAAGCGTTTTCGAAAAAATGCCAAAAGATTTTTAGAAGTGAATCACATTTGTATTTTCCTCAAAATGCAAATTTCCTGCAGATACTCACTGGGGACACATTCATGGTGTACACTTCTTCTCACTCAGTTACCTGGGAAAGGTGGCAGCTAATGATGACAAACAATATATTAAAATGGGATGCATTGGGTACATTTTCTGCTTTTTGTAGACTGTAAATTACACGGTAGTTGAAGTGATTTGAAGCGAAGTAGTTGACAAGCTTCAGCCTCATTTGCTTCAAGACACCTTTTAATGAAGAATCAATTTAACACAATTGCTAAATCTTTGGCCCGGTACCATATGGCTCATTGGTTGTGGACCACAACTTTATTTTCCATCAGGCTCTGCTGCCAGCACTTAAAGGTGTCTCTCTAGTGTTCCACTGTGCCTCTCCGTCACCCGCTAGTGACGACAGGGGCCTCTTTGAGAGGGTCAACATTCAGGGTACAAGGACTGTCATTCAGGCCTGCACGGAAGTCGGAGTACAGGTGAGAGGGCGGGAGTATCAGAGAATGTACACGGATTTCAATTTTTTCTTTTTGTTGTTGTTGTTGTCAGAAATTGGTGCTGACAAGTAGTGCTAGTGTGGTGTTTGAGGGATCTGACATCAAGAATGGGAAAGAAGACTTGCCCTATGCCAAGAAGCCTATTGACTATTACACAGCGACCAAGATCGAGCAAGAGAAGGTAGGAGAG
Source organism: Syngnathoides biaculeatus (assembly GCF_019802595.1). Lineage (NCBI taxonomy): Eukaryota > Metazoa > Chordata > Actinopteri > Syngnathiformes > Syngnathidae > Syngnathoides > Syngnathoides biaculeatus. The sequence continues at coordinate 24,626,838 of NC_084650.1, read as the reverse complement.
AGGACATTTTTCATTTTGGTTGCTTGTTTCAACATCTTTGCCCATTATGATGTTCTGTATTTTTAACCCTTATATTAACACCAACCATCCATGCAGGGGTTTCCATTCTATTTCATAAACAAAATTTGAAGTAGTATTAGTAGGTTCAGCCCTGGCCCTCCCTATCTGGAGTTTGGATGTTCTCCCTGTGCCTGCGTGGCTTTTCTCCAGGTACTCCGGTTTTTTCCCACGTCCGAAAAACATGCAACATTAATTGGACACTCTAAATTGCCCCGAGGTGTGATTGTTACTGCGACTGTTGTCTGTCTCCATGTTCCCTGCGATTGACTGGCCACCAGTTCAGGGTGTACCCTACCTCCTGCCTGTTGACAGCTGTTATAGGCTGCAGCACTCCTGCAACCCTTATGGGGATAAGTGGCAGAGAAAATGAACTAATGTCCATGTCATTTTTTTGGTTTGTGCTCTTTACATTGATATACTGAGGGGCATGGCAGGTGAAGACGTGAAGAAACACCTCTCAATTCACATTTTGTTGTTTTTATCCAATCACAGATTTGATCAAATGCTATCTTAAAAGAAAAAAAATAGCAAAATAATTTAAAAATAATTACAGACATTTACAAACAGCGTGAGTGGCTATTGATCCTCTTTCTGCTCAGTGTCAAGGTCAATTTAGTACAGATAGCTTGTTTTGGTTCTGAATGTGGTTTTGGGATTCTTCTGATGCTCATTACAGGTGCAGATCCAAGCTAGTAGCATCCATCCATTTTCTTTGCTGCTTATCCTCACGAGGGTCGCAGGGAGTACGGGAGCTTATCCCAGGTGTCAACGGGCAGGAGGCGGGGTAGACCCAGAACTGGTTGCCAGCCAACTGCAGGGCACATAGGGACAGGCAGCTGCACTCACAATCACACCTAGGGGCAATTTAGAGTGTCCAATTAATGTTGCATGTTTTTGGGATGTGGGAGAAAACCACAGTGCCCGTAGAAAACCCATGCTAACACGGCATAAAGGTGAATACATTTTGAAGCTTTGATACAAAATATATCTGCAACAGTACCGTACATAAGGCTTCAAGGGGGGGGGGGAACCCCAAAGGACTAATTGACCCCTCCGTGGATATTGCGCAATCCGCATCACTGACCAATCAGAGGCCAGAGATCTGCATCAACCAAAGCCCCTTTTTGCTCCCGCCATTTTATCAGACAACATTGCATGGTCCAGTATAGGGTTAGTCAGCGTTTTATCGCGTATTTGGGTTATTTAACAAAAAATATGGTTAAGAGGTGTAGTCACGGACTTTGTAATAGTGACGACAGGTATTCTGAAAGGCTAGTTGGTGGAGTTCGATTCGTACCCTTTCCAAAACCGAAGACCCAGTACGAAAAATGCCTTTGATGGATCAAACTTTGTGGAAGACTGCATCATCAACTAAATCCATCTAATATCAACCGGAACACATATGTTTGCACGAAGGTATGCCCTATATTTGATTTTCAATACATGTCTCGTATAAATGAATTCGAAGTTCTTCGCTAGCATAACACTGCTGCGTGTGAACGATTGCCACACTTATTCTTTGTTGAGCGATATTTAGCGATGATCGGACTGCACAAACATATTGATTTCTTGCTGGCTCGCGGCCAGAAGCTTAACCACACTGTGTTTGCATGAAGATATGCCCTAAATTTGATTTTTAATACACTTCTCCTATAAATGAATGAGACGTTCTCCGCTAGCATAACACTGCTACGTCTGAACGATTGCCACACTTATTCTTTGTTGAGCGATATTTAGTGATGATCGGACTGCACAAACGTGTCGCTTTCTTGCTGGCTCGCGGCCGAAGCTTAACCAGACTGCGTTTGCACGAAGATATGCCCTGAATTAGATTTTTAATACATGTCTCGTATAAATGAATGAGACGTTCTCCGCTAGCTTAACACCGCTACGTGTGAACGATTGACACACTTATTCTTTGTTGAGCGATATTTAGCGACGATCGGACTGCACAAACGTGTGGCTTTCTTGCTGGCTCGCGGCCAAAGCTTAACCAGACTGTTTGCACGAAGATATGCCCTAAATTTTATTTTTAATACACGTCTCGTATAAATGAATGAGACGTTCTCCGCTAGCATAACATTGCTACGTGTGAATGATTGAATAAAATCAGAAGCATGGCGTCTCTCTCAGTTAAGAATGTATTGTATTTAGAATCTATAATATATCGTTGATTTGAATGAAATCAGAAGCATAGAGTCTGTCTCAGTTCAGAATGTATTGTATTGTATTTGCCATTTTTGCTGTTTGTCTTACGTGAGCGCACGTGGCGTGACGTCACTTCAGGAGGCGTGGTTAAGTGCCCTGTACGGAGGGGTCAATTGTAAATGGTTAAATACAATTTTAATTACGTTCTGAACTCTATACCATTTTGGCCCTGAGCAGAGTAATGGTCTCCATACCTTCGTCAAGAGACTTCTAACTTCAGAGGGTTCTCCGTTTACGACCTTAGCATCATAGTGTTTTGAGGTGGACAAAGTTATGCAAGGAACTTGTGATGTTGGCACCGCTGTGTTTGCGCCTTTTCATTTCAATTTTATAATTATGCCCTAAAAGTGTTTTGAATCCAAATTGTTACTCTATTTCTGCATTAGTAATCGTCTACTGTGCATTCAATTCCAGGAAACCAAGATAATTATAGTAGTATGTTGGTAATTAGTGAAACATGGAAGCAATTGTGGCAGAAGGATGCCTTGCTCAGAGGCATATCAGTGTTTCATTCCTGTGTCAATGGTGGAATCAAACCTGGGGCCTTTTGGTCACAGCTCTCCTTCTTAGTCACTTGTACTGCTGCATCCAACATTAATTAAAATAACTCTTTGCAATCCTCTGGTTAAAAATGGCATCATCTGCAAGTGTTTGCCTTCAGTCACAAATCTGTCACACTGAAGCACGTTTTCATGGATTTAGTTTTGGCATGTTTGCGTCCCAGTTGGTCCTGGAGGCTTGTGACACAGAGAAGGGTTTCTTCACCGTTGCCATCCGCCCCCATGGCATCTTCGGACCTCGGGACCCGCAGCTGGTCCCCATTCTGGTGGATACAGCTCGCAAGGGCAAGATGAAGTTCATCATTGGGTGAGTCTGCGTTGTATTATTCAAAATGAAATTGATTTATTTGTAGACCTGTAAAACGTTGCGGTGGAAGAGTAGCATTGTGACAGTGTCATTTTGTCACTACATGCAGTATTTGATTCTTGTCCGTCACTGTCGTGTTTTACAGCTATACTATCGGCGTAGCAATCTGCAGTGCTTGTAGAACTGCACTCACCCGTTTGAAGGCTGCTGACAAAACATCATTTATTGAATGTTCTACAAAACATGTCACTCAGTATGTGCACAGTGTAAATGAGCTACTTCTCGTTATTTAATGCAATATATTAGTTTTAATAGACTCCCCAGGTGTCTGAACAGCATGTCCGTGACACCCAATGACAAATTACCCAGAGGATCAAGATGTATGTGACATAATGTCACTGTCGCTATTTCTTATCTTGCTGAAATGAGCTGTTTATGAGCGGGGACCTCATCCTATAAATTGCTGAGCCAATTGCGTGTCCGGTTTTTGTTACTTCGCCGCTGGGGGGGGGATGCAGCGCTGGCATTATGAGTTGAGCAAATTATATTTACGGGGTGTGTTGGAAGTTTTTACTGGCAGAGCCAGCACTTCATGCACGACTTGCCTTATGTCACATAACCAAATATAAAAATCGCCATGACCGATTATCCTTTTCAGTTTATTCTCTTCAAAGTAATAGTGTAGCTTGCATCGGAAAAAGATGCTAACAAACACCAATGGCAGAGGGTGAATTAGTGTCTACTATTCTTTGCTTTCTAGCTGTTGGACACTATAAAAAAATATTTTACACAAAATTTTGAGACTGAGGTCAGAAAGAAAATGGGCCCCTGCGGAAAGGTGGAGTGTACAAGGGAGCGCAACACGGTAAACTGACGGATGTCCATTATTGGATGTATTTGTAGTTTTTTTTTTTTTTTTTTTTTTTTTTTTTTTTTAAATACAGTGGGACACTGTATCCTCCTATGCTATTTTTGTCTTACCGGGTACTAGAAATGGTATTTTCCAAGACTGCTATATCCAATGGGAACTAAGTAGTAGCTAGTATAGCGCTCCCTATGACTAAATACAGTGAGGTGAACAGCAATTATGCTGGGCAGTATGAAAACTGCGTAGCTTTCTTCTGTGAAATACTTTGTTCATATCTTGAGAAGCTTCACGTAACATATTACATATCAAAATACCTCAATTTAAAACCACATTATTCCAGTCACTGTTTTTTGACGGCGCATCGCACTCCCAAATCTGCACAGTCGAGCACGAAAAATCACGTGCGTGAAGTTTATGAGTAGAAATACACAGATATTGAAAGATGTCATTTATTTTGTGTAGTCTTGACCAATGTTCCCTATAGGATGCGCAATTGCACACGTTGTACATTCTCACCCCATGTGAAAACCGATCCAGCGCATTCAATCACAGCCTTTTTTTTTTTTTTTTTAATAAACACGGAAGCACACTGTCTCTAATGAGCTGCTGCTCAGCCTACTTCCTAGTTTACCTGATGTCGCCCCCTCTGGTCTTAAAGGGGTACACTAATAATTACAAACAGAACACACACCCGCAACTTTATATCTGCGGGAATGACTGGTGGACCACACCAGTGACTTTATATCTGCGGGAATGACTGACCACACTTGTATATTTGTCATATGTGAGTGACTCTTATTCATGTGTGTCGGGTTCATGATTGGAAAATTGAATGGGTATAGTTTGATTTTGGCAAAGTAGCACGCACACTTTGTGTTTATCTAACCAAATGTTTCAAGGAGGAGAAAGCTGCATTGATCCCAACAAATGATGAGTGTATGTCAGCACTTTGGCTTTGTAAAACTAATTGGTGACACATAGATTTGTCTTTATTTCATGTGTTCTCCAGAGACGGTACCAACCTGGTGGATTTCACTTTTGTCGAGAACGTCGTGCATGGACACATCCTAGCTGCTGAGCACCTGAGGCCCGACTCTCCCATATGTGGAAAGGTGAGTGGCAATAAAAGCTAAAATGTACACAAGGGCATCCCAGCTACAGTTTGTCTTGACACCAAAGAAATCATCAGGTATGCGACAGGACATTATCCACTCTCACTGAATTGCTCCAAAATTATGTATTCCCTAAAATAATTTGTTCTTCTATCCATACCAACAAATTTTAGTGATTATTTCCATATACCGTAATTTCCGGCCTACAGAGCGCACCTGATTATAAGCCTCACCCAGTACATTTGTAAAAGAAATATAATTTGGTACATACATAAAGACCTGTGTAAAAGCTGCATTTGCCCACATTGAAACACAAGATACGTACTAAGAAAGATGGTACACAGAGTTTTCAAAGTTTTAACAGCGTAGTTTAACATAGCAACAACACGGTAGCACGAACGGGGCTGGTTTAAAACAAAAAAAAAAACATACCAGTTAATAAAAAAAAAAAAAAAACCCAGCCGCGGCAGCTAAACAGTATCAACAGTTGTGCAGCGCTAACATGGCCGGTTTAAAAAAAGAAAAAAAACATACTGGTAAAAATTACTTCCTTGGCACATATATATACCACCGGTCTCACACTTACCTTTTCCACTCGAGTGCCTCCTTGCGGCCATTAGAAAAAATACACAAATTAACCACGTCCCCGCATAAACCACAGGGTCATAAACGTGTGAAAAAAGTCTGTTTATTGGCTGGAAATTACGGTACATACCTTTTGACATTTTTGCTCAGTTGTGAGAATTTCTGCTGTGAAATATGTTCCTTAGCTCAGTGAAAGTTAGGGAACACTCCTGTATAGTGTGCATTAGCCTGCTCAAAATATTATATTTTTCTTTTTTTTTTTGTTTTCTCTAGCCATATCATATCACAAATGATGAACCGGTTCGGTTTTGGGACTTCATGTCTGACATGTTGGTCGGTCTGGGTTACGCTGCCCCACACTACCACCTGCCCTACATGCTCGTGTACGGTCTGGCTCTTCTGCTTTGGCTGCTGGCTCTGCTGCTGCGTCCCTTGATGTCCTTCAAACCCACCTTCACGCCAATGAGAGTGGCTCTGGCCGGTACCCACCACTACTACAGCTGTGACAGAGCCAAGCAGGACATGGGCTATAAGCCGCTGGTACACCTGAAGGAGGGCATCAAACGCACAGTGCAAAGCTATCCGCATCTCAGGCAGAATGCTTGATAGTAGCAGTTGAGGCACGTGCACTGAATGGACTAATCTAAGTGGACACTGTTGCAAACTATGACATCTTGCAAGTGTGAAGCATTTTTGTGCCTTTTCAAATGTAATGTTACATTTGCACCAGCAGATAGCAGTAATTTGTCCTTTCAGTCAGATATTCCATACCCCCAGTATCTGAGGTCCTTTAGAAAATCAGTCTTGAATAGTGGATTTACAACCGTAATTATGCTTATTCACTGTGTAAGGGTGGAAGAGTCAGCACTTTAATACTAAGTCACAGATGTAGTGGTTCACTTGCCTATGGATTCATTTCCCACTCAGTGATGGACTTGAATGTCATCTCATGTCTCTTTATATGCCCTCATTGGGAACAGTCTAGTCACTAACTTAGTTTGTAGTTTGCATTTTGCCCAATGTCGGCTGGAATAGGCACCACCTCCCTGCAACCGTGAATAGTATTAGTGGTATAGAAAAGGGATGGGGATTGATATTTGGGGCAAGATTAGGTATTGGAAGAATGATTCAAATTGAAAAGCATTTGTACAGTACTGTACATCAGTTTCCATCCTACAACAAAGAAAAATTGTCCACAATATGAAGGATTTGGGGGTTTAGCTGTAGATAAACAAGCTAAAAAAAAAAAACAACCTGATGGAGGGCAATTCTAGTCCACTCATAAATAGAACTACAATAATACATCATCAAAATAGAATATTATCTTTTTAGGAAGAAGTTATATGATAGCATTTGTATTGGATCTTATTGGAGTTTGTAAGTTGTGGCAGCAGTTTGATTGGAGGCCGTTCTATGTATACACACACACAATAAAAACTGCTTCAAGATATTTTTCTGTCATGTTACCCAATTTATTACTCCACAATGTTATTAATTGATGTGACATTTGGGGACCCAAATTCTGTTTCCTACATTGTCGTGAGTGTGTTGCACCAAGCAAAAGTCCATGAAGATGTCTTTGAATTTATTGATTCAAGGACCGAAATGGCCCCTGAACAATGCCATCCATTTCATCAGTTTTATGTAATTCAGTTCCTGTCGTTTATTGCCCAATTTCACTAATGCCAAGAGCCCTGTAGCTAAATAGCTTATTGGAGCGCCTTCCCTGATGATAGAAAGCTGGAATAAAAATGTATTGAACTTAAATGTAAATAAATAAATACCAAGATGTTGGTGTTGTTGTGACATTACTAAAATATTTTAAGTCTGTATTTGAATTATTTCGATGAGTGGAGCTGCCAGGCAAAAGGGCAAGAGGAAGACCAAAGAGAAGGTTTATGGATGTGGTGAGGGAAGACATGAGGGCAGTTGGGGTTAGAGTGGAAGATGCAGGAGATAGGCTAAGATGGCAAAGGATGACACGCTGTGGCGACCCCTAACGGGACAACCCGAAAGGAAAAGAAGAAGTGCCCCACCATGTAAAAAAAAAAAATAAATAAAAGCAGGGGTTTCTGCTTTTATACCCAAATGTATTGAAATGCATCATGTATAATCATAGAGTACTGTATTTTCCACACTATAAGGCGCACCTTCAATGCATGGCCATATATTAAAACTTTTCATATATAAGGCGTACTGCATTATAAAGCGCATAGAATAGACACTACAGTAGAAGCTGGGGTTACGTTATGCATCCATTAGATGGAGCTGCACTAAAGGCTCAATATTGATTCATAAATAAAGCGCACCGTATTGTAAGGGGCACCGTCGCATTTTGAGAAAATTTAAGGCTTTTAGGTGCATGTTATTGTGCGGAAAATACGGTAATAATGTATGATTAAAAAAATGTGAATTAATTGAATAATCACGCTGTCTCATAACATAACTATCTATGCATTTGAACGTTATCATTTTTATGATCGCTATGTAGTTTAGAACAGAAGTGGAAAAATTGGGGCAACCTTATGCCAGATGTGGCCCGCAGGCCTTGAGTTTGACACCTGTGCTGTAACTTTTCAAGATATCAAAAATGCTGAGGTTCTGTTTGTTACTTTCATTCATTCGTAAAGCAATCTGTCCACATATTCACGGTATCAAACATCTGGCCTTGTTACGTTGGTGACATGGCCACATATTTTACATTCTTTTTTTTTTTTAATTCTTCTCTCGCAACCACATTTCATGATGATTAACTGCTGGAGTTGCAGCCATTGGGCATGGCCGTCAAACTGGTTTGGCCCTTTAGGAGGGAAAAAAAGGATGACTGATCTAGCTGAGGTATTAGACCCGATCATTTACATGTGCCACCCCAGTGAAACTTTGTTTGCTTTCGCCATCTGACTGCAGACTTCACGCCCAATCGATTCACGCCCTCTTTTTTTTAGTGTGATTGTTTTTTTTTTTTTTTTTCTCAAATCAAACAGGTATGCATAATGTGTCTTCCTACTGCACAAATTGTTCATGGCATACATAAGTTGTCATGTCTGTTACAGGAGTGTTTTTTTTTTTTTAAACCTACCTGGGCCCTGTACAGACTTGGCAAAAGTACTCACACTCTCTAGTTAACTAAAAGGATATATACTTGTGTAAAACAAAATATAATCAAGGTAGAAGTCAAAGTGGTCATCTCGTTACTATGTTATGAGATTTTTAAAAATTGTACTGTTACAATGGATTATTTGCTATATTGTGGGATTTTGCTGTGCTTATTTTTCCACACTGTTGACTCACATAGAAATAAGCATGGATGAGAATTTTCTGCCGATCGGCGGATTTCCGACTTTTTCATACCAAAATGACCATTCTCGAGATAAGCGCAAATCCATTGAGAAAATTTCGTTGTTGGGGATCGTGCGCCTGCCTCTCTGTGGTGGGCTCCGAGTGGCAAATTCAGCTTAGTGCTAGCACAAGCACGACTATCATATGTCGTTCTAACTTGCTCGGTAGTGTAAATATTTGCATTTTGCGACATAAACAAAACTTGTTTGCGGCAGATTACTCGATTGGACAACAGAGTTATACAATATAACGATCCAATCGTGTTAGTGGTTAATCGAGTTTCACTGTTGCCATATACATGAGTTCTTGGTTCTCAGAAATCGCAGTGTAACTTGTTAGTTAGCCAAGTAATGGAGCGTGGGACTTAGCGCGAACTGAGCGACGGTGTTCAAAGTTTTACAATGGCAAAAGTGTTAAAAAAAAAAGGAGGAAGACCGAGCAAGGGCAATTGACAAGGATGCTGGAATCAAAAACTGTTTCAGACGGGCATGGCTTGAAAAAAGTGTAATCGTGCACCCCCCCAATGACAGACATTTTCAGTGTTTTTCCAAATTGGTCATTCTCATCCCTGAATAAGGGTGCATCAGGAGGAAAAAGAACTGAAAAGATGGAGAAAAGTTTTGGGATCATTTTCGTTACATTAAAAAGAGAAGCCAAAGACCAATGGGCCCATTGCAAAGCAAAATCGGCTCAAGTTACTCAGCTGCATTTCTCTCTGAAATTAAACATCAGCCAATTAAATAAAGCCCACAATCACTAGTTAGAATGAATTGTAATCCATAGCAGGTTGTTTGGATAGAGGGAAGATGGAAACAGCTGTCAGTCTTTCAATCGCTGGAGTGAACAAACAGTAACAAAATAAACACGAATTCTTCCTGATGGCGACTTAACTGATGCTGTCATTCTGCTTACACGGTAGCTAAGTCTCTCTCTCTCTCTCTCTCTCTCTCTCTCTCTCTCTAAATATAGATGTATGTGTGTGTCCTGCCAACTGATCATATACCACACCACACACTCATTTGGGTGCACTGTCATTGGACTTTGTCTTTTGTGGGATTGTCTGGAATGCAAACTATGTGATGAAGGAGAGATTACTGCACTTATTCATTTCCTGTACTTAAGTAAAAAGTGGACTCAAATGTACTTAAGTAGATGGGTAAAAATGTTTTTGTTTTTTTTTTACTGTCAATGACATATAATACTGTGCGCATTTAACATTCATTCATCATCTGTCCCGCTTATCCTCACTAAGGTGACAGGTCTCTGGAGCCTATCCCAGCTATCTTGGGGTGAGAGAGAGAGACCCTGAACTGGTTGCCAATCGCAGGACACATAAATAACCAACCATTCACTCTCCTATTCATAACTATAATGGGCAATTTGGAGTCCTCAATTCATCTCAGGTCCTTAGAACTGTGAGCCAGACATTCTCCACAGTTGTCCCCCCCATGTCGTCCAACTTCAAACAATTCTCATAAATAAAAGATGGATTTGAGATAGAGAAAGAACACAAGCTTATTTTCTTGACATAAATGGAAAGAGCAGATCCAGGTATCTGTTTTTAAATATTTAGCGTAAAAGTAAAAAGACTTTGGAAAATTAGGAAATACTCCAGTAAGCCAGAGATATTTGAAAGGTATTTTTACTTCATTTACATCCCAGCACTACACATGTAAATGCAGTAATACCTCAAGGCACCTTCCATTGCCTTGCTAATAATCTTTGCTCACTATTTTTCTCATGTCAACGGCGTACACTTCCTGCCTCACGAGCGTGAGAGCAGGTCTCGCTCCCGCCGGAGCCGTTGCTATGCGTCAGCAAGGCCTCGGCCCTCGTTGTCATGTCATCCTTTTCTCTCCAGTACTGTACACAGTCGGCCACACGCAATGCAGCGATTTGCTCGCTCGGTCCCGAAGAACAAAGCGAATACCAAGCAAGCCGGATTAGTCACAGTGGTACAAACGCAGTGCTCCACCCCACACGTCTTCCACCCTCCTTGACTGGCTCGGCTTGTTGGTGATCACGCCCGTACCTGTAGCTCAAGACACCTGTCAGACACAAGAACTCAAACGGATACGCGCACACACCCACTTTTCTGCTTGGGACACTAAGCAAGACACCACGCTTTGAGCCCATCTGGATCATACAGTTAGAGCAGGTCAGTCAGTACTATTATTTTTAAATACTTCCTGTTATAGGGTGAAAGGTTGGAATTGTCTATTATTCTGTGCTAATTACTTCTGCTTCCTTGCCGCAAATGTCTGTCAATATAGTCATCTTTCCAGTTTTCTTTCCTCACACCTTTCAAACACGCTTCATTCATCATCGATAATTTTATGCGGACAAGTGTTTTAAACCTTGGAAAAATATGTATTTTGAGGCCTGTGCGTATTTACTTACTTTCGCTATTGCAGTATTCATAATCTCATAAAATACTGAGTGAATCCCCAACTGTGGGAGTTTTTCCTGTACGTAACGATTTTCACCCCATTTGGTTGCTTGTCAATTTTCCCGATTAAAAAAAAAAGCGCACAGTACATGTTTTTTGAAATAACATGTCTTTTTTTTTCTGTGTAAATGTTTTCAAGGTGTGGGCTGATTTGATTATAAACAAGCGTAATCATCAAATGATCCCGTTCCAGAGGATTCATGTTGATATTTAGGCAATAGGAGCTTTTTTTTTGTCTTTTGCGGAAGTGGAAAGACAGGCTCCTCTACATGTTTAAAGAATGAGAAAAAGGAATTCCTTTCTGCGCACATGTTACTTTTTTAGGGAGGGAACAAAGCGTGGGAAGGCTGATTTATATCAAAACCAGCCATTCGTTTATTAAGCAGTTTCTCGTTTGTGCCGTGCCTTACTTATCTGTGTTGTGCCCATTTTTCAGGCAGCCTGATAAAAACCAGCGAAGACCAATCGACGGAAAATCTCTGGTCGAAACATGGCAACTGGTGAGTAAAAGAAGAAAGTGTCTCGCACAATACTGGGTCATCACAGGGCGTGTCGCTCAGACGGGGAATGTGATTGTCTCGTTGTTCCGATTGTATGCAAAGGGAGCATGCCAGCTCTTATCCAGCCTCAAAGGTAAAATAGTTATGTATTTTTATTGATTTGGGAATTTCTATGAGTCTACCTGACTGTATCCCTAATGGTCTAGAAATTTGAGAGTGCCGGTAAGTACATTATTTATAAGGCAAAAAAAAGTGTATAAATACCAAAACAAATGAATAACAATCTAGTCTTACCACAATGCCTGCATATACAAATACTGTGAAGAAAATAAGTATTTGAACACCCTGCTATATTGTTCTATAATTTCTCCCACTTAGAAATCATGGAGGAGTCTGAGATTTTCATTGTAGGTGCATGTCCACTGTGAGAGAGATAATCTAAAAAGAAAAATCCAGAAATCACAATGTAGGATTTTTTTTAACGATTTATTTGTGTGATATAGCATCAAAAAAGTATTTGAACACCTATCAGCTAGAATTCTGACCCTCAAAGACCTGTTAGTCCGCCTTTAAAAGTCCACCTCCACTCCGTGTATTATCCTGAATCAGATCCACCTGTGTGAGGTCATTAGCTGCATAAAGACACCTGTCCACTCCATACAATCAGTAAGACCCAAACTTGTAGCATGGCCATGACCAAAGACACCAGAGACAAAATTGTACAACTCCACACGGCTGGAAAGGGCTACAGAGAAATTGCAAAGCAGCTGGGTGAAAAAAGGTCCACTGTTGGAGCAATCATTACAAAACGGAAGATCCTTAGAAAGGTGAAGAATCAGCCCAGGACTACATGACAGGACTTGGACAATGACCTGAAAAGAGCTGGGACCACCGTTTCCAAGGTGACTGGTAGTAATACATGAAGACGTCATGGTTTAAAATCATGCATGGCACGGAAGATTCCCCTGCTTAAACCAGCACATGTCAAGGCCCGTGTTAATTTTGCCAATGACCATTTGGTCGATACAGAGTAGTCATGGGAGAAAGTTTTGTGATCAAATGAGACCAAAATGGAACTTTTTGGTCCTAATTCCATTAACCGTGTTTGGAGGAAGACGGATGATGAGTTTCATCCCAAGAACACCATCCCTACTGTAACGCATGGCGGTGGTCATGCTTTGGGGGTGTTTTTCTGCACTTGGGACAGGATGACTGGACTGTATTAAGGAGAGGATGACCGCGGCCATGTATTGTGAGATTTTGGGCAACAACATCTTCCCCTCAGTCAGAGCATTGAAGATGGGTCATGGCTGGGTGTTTCAACATGTCAATGATCCGAAGCACACAGCCAGGAAAACCAACCTGTAAGAAGCTTTTCAAGGTTCTGGCGTGGCCTAGCCAGTCTCCAGACCTAAACCCAATAGAAAATATTTGGCGGGAGCTGAAAACTCTGTGTTTCTGTGGAGGAGTGGTCCAAAATCCCTCCTGCAGTGTGTGTAAACCTGGTGAATGACGACAGGAAACGTTTGACCTCTGTAATTGCAAACAAAGGCTACTGGACCAAATATTAACATTGTTTTTTTTTCAGGTGTTCAAATACTTATTTGCAGCTGTATCACACAAATAAATAGTTAAAATAAATCGTACATTGGGATTTCAGAATTTTTCTTTTTAGATTATCACTCTCACAGTGGACATGCACCTACAATGAAAATTTCAGACCCCTCCATGATTTCTATGTGGGAGAACTTGCAATATAGCTGGGTGTTCAAATACCTATTTTCTTCGCAGTATGTTTTAATTATTTTTTAAAAACACCCACTCAACAGGCAGCTTTTAGCTCAATTTGTGGGCAACGGACCGCAGGTTTTCAATAAACTGCAAGGGACATTTATTAAAAGGTAGTCAGCAACCGCTGCGACCTAACAGGACAATAAAATGCCGCCAAGTATGGAGAAAGCGGACCATTAAGAGCTCATTAAGTGACTCTTAACATTTTGTGCTGAATTGTAAAATTTATAGGGAGCCAGCGAATGGATGACTGCTGTGATAAGACAGATGTTTATGGAGAGTTTTACAAAAATATGGCATTTACGAATTTCGAATTGGAGCCTTGTGGTTTGCCCACAATTTTTCAAGTGAAGAATATTTTTGAACGGCCTGAGCGCAAGCTAAAAAATTATAATGATCAATTGTCATTCATATGGTCACAGAGGAAATCGTGTAATGTTTATTATTCCTTTTGTAGTTTCTTGTAAAATGGACCTGCATCATACCGAAAGGTGTTTCTCATATTTGTGGGGAGATAGGATTATAAATGATAAGTCCTATATTTCATATTCAGAGGGTGAAAAAGCAACTGTATTTCGTACCACCAAAGTCAGGACCAAGCTGAAGGATGATGGCAGCTGGATGAACCGGAGCACTGAATCTGAGGTTCAGCCTGCAGAAGAGAAGCCATGGTAAGATTCTCCCACGCGCTCAACTCGCCAAGTCGTGAACGCGACGCGTTAAAAGAAGTCGTCGGTCTGTTCTGGTAGGATGGCAGAATTGAGGGCCAGGCGTGAGAATGGACCACCAACCAGTCCTGTGTCCTCACCCACTTCGACTTCGCCGATCAAGTCTGACAGTGAAAAGTAAGTGCTTTGTAAATCATAATGACATTTCCTGACTTGAAAAGACATGATGTGATATGTGCTGATATGAAGTCTTTGCTTTAAACTAAGATCTCCATCTTCGGGATTTATGATCAAGTAAGTACGACACCGAAGCAAGTACTGTAGAGCTACGAATAATTTATGAAAAGATGATTAGCTGTTTTTGATTTTTTCTGACAGTATGCGATAACACCCATTGACCCACATTTTTTGGTTGTTTGTGCAGGGGGGTTTTCACCAAGCCCGTTTCTTCATCTTTTACAAATACTTCCAATGGCATTAGGTAAGGGTCACACCTCAGATTAGTACACTAACTAACCACGGCATGAGGTACACTTGCACAATATTAAAATGTGCAGGAAGTGCTTGGTCGGTGAGGAGATCGATTTTAATTTCAAATATTTTCAGGGAGACAATGCAGTAAAATTACACATGCATCCACCCATCTATTTTCAATAGTGGTTATCCTCATTATGGATTGCGGGTGACGTGGAGCCAGTCCTAGCTGACTTTGAGCCGAGAAGCGGCATACACCCTGTGCTGGTTGCCAGCTAATCACAGGCCCCATGTAGACAATTGGCACTCACATTTACAGCTGTGGACAATTTCAGTTCTTCATTGAAGCTACTGTATATGTTTTATAGATATGGGAAATTGCTGCAGTAGCCACAGCAAAGCCACTCAAGGACGGGGAGAACATGCAAACTCCATACAGGGAGCCCCCAGCAGAGATTTGAACCGTGAACCCCAGAACTGTGATACAGACTTGCTCACTCTTTGAGTGTAAGATAAATTACTTCAGCAAGTTCTTGTAGGCACTTGGGGAGCAGCATTTTGGACCAGCTAGAGAGGCTATAAATGGGGGTCCCCATCATGTAGTGTAATCAGTCATAAAATCATGCATGAGTTTTCCAATCATAAGCCAACAACTTCATGGATTGTTGAAACATCACAAACTAGATCTCCTCGTGTTCTCAGACATGCGAGCTGAATTTTTCAATGTGGTCTATTTGGTTTTGGCAGTGGGACATCAAAACTCACCAAAAGACATTCAGAGGGCGACAAGAAAATGTAAGCTCCAAAGCAGTTGTGTTGACTCTGAAGAAGCTTTGAATGTTATTGTGAGGTGTTTATGCATTGGTGGTCCTTAGCGCTCCCCACACGGTGAAGCCCTCAGCTGAGAACGAGGACAACAACCTTAGCATCGAGGAGCAGATGAAGCGGTAGGAATTTTGCCTCACACGCCTGCACAGTCCAATTTAAAGCTTACCCGCTGAGCAACGGCATCAACACTGCGTCGTCTCCCATTTCAGCACGGCGGCAGCCAGCAAAGTCCTCAACAAATCCGCAGTCAGAGAACGCTCTTATGTGCTCTCTGCGGCCAAGAAATTTGAGTATGTCTTGACTTTCTGTAGCTTTGGAAAAGAAGTGCTTGCACGTTCTGATCTTGTAAGAAGATTCTCTGTATATCAAATATTACACAGATCACAAGCAGCTGAAACGTCAGTGGCCAAAGAAAGCACACCATTTGTACCTAAAAGGTAAAACACTTTGGTTCATCTAAAGTTGTATCAAAAATACTGAAAAAAAAACCCCACACTTGTAGTGTTAAACATTAACGGAACTGAAGTCTCATGAGATTTTGCTCACTTCCGTCATATTATTTCACACATGATGATGCTTTCCTTGTTTTATTTTGAAGACAGTTGTTCACCCATGATTGCCGAATAATTGACGCCCACCAATAAAAGGTTAACAATTGCTTTTGGATGGCAACAATGCTGGCAAAGCACTCGTTTTGGTATAATGAGGAGCCTCAACCCACTTGAACATAGTTTGGCAAACGAAAGCCACAAGATGGTGCCAAACTAATAATTCTCTTACTCTGGCCTGAATACAAAAATTTAAAATATTTCCATCCATCCATTTTCTTTGTTGCTTATCCTCACGAGGGTCGTGGGGAGTGCTGGAGCCTATCCCAGGTGTCAACGGGCAGGAGACGGGGTACACCCTGAACTGGTTGCCAGCCAATTGCAGGGCACATCAAGACGAACAGCCACACTCACAATCACACCTAGGTGCAATTTAGAGTGTTAATGTTGCATGTTTTGGGGTGTGGGAGGAAGCCGGACTGCCCGGAGGAAACCCACGCAGGCACGGGGGGAACATGGGCGGGGCTGGGATCGAACCCCGGACCTCAGAACTGTGAGGCCAACGCTTTACCAGCTGCTCCATCGTACCGCCTAGTAAATGTTTGAGTTTTTCAAAAATAATGACAGATAGATACCCCCAAATATTTTTGAATCGGTGGCTTTGTTAATGCAGAACCCTAACCATGCTGGGCTTCACTGTATGTATATTTTTTAATTGAACTCCAAATTTGATAAGTAGAGAGACTCAATGCAATACCTCAAACCGCTCCATATGTCCAGGGTGGAGAAAGCAGATGATGGCTCAGTCCAGGCTCTGCTGGCCTCCCCTGCCAGCCCCATCACATCTGTAGCTTCTGTGCCAGAACCACCCAGAACACGAGACAGGTAAACCCTCTGCAAAGTGTTTGTTAGAACTGCAATAAGCTGTCTTCTCTCCTGTCACTTTGCCACATTGTCTGTCTTTTCAACAGAGTCGACTCAAGCGTCAAAACATCTGTCGTCACTGTTAATGAGCCTCCAAAGATGGAGGTGGGCCCGCCTGAGCCTGCGAAGGAAGATCCATCTGCGGTGTTAGCTTGGGACCAGGACTCAACTGAAGACCCTAAACCAGACCGCTCCAATGTGGCCGCTCCCCTCCCGGAACTCATCGCCGATTACCTTCACGTTGTTTCCGCCCATTCCGATCATGATGATTCAAAAGCCGCTGACACTCATCTTGTCCCAGTTAACGAAGAACCAGAACCTTTGGAAAGTTCAAGGTCAGAAATTTCAACATTGTAGCTGCATCACTTGTAGAAATGTTTTCATTTGTTAACTTTGTGCTGCTATCGTGACTTAGTCTGGGATACAGATAAAAACTTGGCGATTTTGAAGAAAAAACTTTGTTCCTGTATTTGTTTGGCAATGTTTATAATTGTCATTCACAGCCATGTAAAACTGCTCTGTGAACTGGTTCTGATATTACGCTCCGCAGAAGTAGTGATAGGGTAATTATAATTGAAAGGTGAGCAAATAATAGATGAAGTGTCATGAGACCATAAAAAGTTACCGATATTAGCTTCAGGTCAAATTGCGGGACAAAAATAAAATGCACTATAACTTTTCCTGTTGGACTTAATTTGAGCATCTCTCAACTTTTGATTGCAAAAGTCCAACTCTTTGGTATTTGGGTACCGTAATTTCCGGCCAATAAGCCGCGACCTTTTTCACACGCTTTCAACCCTGCGGCTTATGCGGTGATGCGGCTAATTTGTGCTTTTTTTTCCTAACGGCCGCAAGGGGGCACTCGAGCGGAAAAGGTAAGAGTTAGACCGGTGGAATATATGTGCCGAGGAAGTGACTTTTACCGGTCCGGCCCTGTTAGCCTGACCTAGCATGTCTCAGTGATTTTTACCAGTATGTTTTTTTTTTTTAACCGGCCGTGTTAGCGCGGCGGCGCTAGCATTAGCACGGCGCTAGCGTTAAACTCAATGTGTACTATCTTTCTTTGTAAATAGCTCGTGTTTCAATGTGGGCACTTGCGGCTTTTACGCAGCTGCGCCGTATGTATTTACCAAATGGTATTTCCTTTACAAATGTACTGGGTGAGGCTTATAACCACGTGCGCTCTGTAGGCCGGGAATTACGGTACTTTTGGCATCATTTTCTGTTTTCTATCAAGGATCCGGTGCTTGATCCATGAATGAAATGATGTCCACTTCCATGCCTCTCTGTAGCTCCTCCAGTCTTTGCATTGGTGATGCAACCCGCCAATGACATTTGGTGACACTAATATCCGTAACCGTGTCCCTGTGAAAACATCCTACAGTATTTGAAACCTTTTGATGTATGGTGTCGTGTTGGTCTTACAATGTCAAAATGTGAACATGTGGCTGTCTAATTAAATAACAACTACAATGTAATAAAACTAGGAAACGCATTCATAGATTAAACACATTGAGGACAATAAGTTGTGCAAAACGTTCTCAAAATTGACAACTTGGACGTGTGCTTTTTTATAATTAAATGGAGAAGCTTAAAGAGAATTCCACTCTTTAAGTTAAAGTGCAATGAAGGTTCATGCTAAAATTTCAGCCAGAAGCTGAATTTCCCTACAGTTTGGTGACTGGTGTATAAGCATGCCATTATTAGTACAGGTGCATGATATTTTTGGGTACGCCTCGTTACTTCTGATGATGATGATTGACCTAATATTAAGATAACTCACTTAGTATGCAAAGAATGCAAATATTTTTAGCCCAGATCAGATTAAAATGAAGGTTATCTAAAACCAGTACTGCAACTAACTGTCAAATGTCAGGCCCAGCAGCTTTTTTGTGCTACAGAAACCATTATGACACGTTATAATTTATAGTTACATGTAACGAAAGAAAAGTATATTTTACCACCCATTTGCTTTTTATGTTCACAGCTCCAGAGTTGAAACGCTCACTGCCATGTTTGAAAACCTCATCCCATCCGACTCAAACTCGACCAGGTATTGGCGGCAAGGCTGCATCTGCAAACATAGTATCAAATATATATACATTATGATCTAATATTTTTTTATCCAGCCGTAGAGAAAGAAACTTAATGTTGATTTTTTTTTTTTTTTTAACCTCGTCACACATTTGTAGTTGGAATCAGGAAAACCTAGAAAAAAAAATTCCTTTGGCACTAACATGTCTAAGCTTAGCATGCCATCTGATAAGACGATGATATTATTATATTTTTTTTCTTCATTTTCACTTCAGCTTCAAGGATGACGAGCCAGGGCTGGCAAAGGAAGTGGAAAGCTCAGTGGACGCCGGCTCAGAGGACGGGTACACAACTGAAACTACTTTCCCTTTCATTTTATGACAGCGTTGGCAAGAAGTCACATAATGGCACTTGGCCACTATGCACTTCAAAGTCGTCACATCTCATTTACAGCTAGCTAAAAATACCCGAGAGTTAGTTGCAAATTAGATAGGACTGGAAAAAAAAAACAAAAAACGTGAATTTGTGTGCGTGCGTGTATGCATGTGTTTGCGTGTGTGCCAAGTAGGTACATTGATCTTTGTTATTGTCTACAGAAAGGAACAAGATCCAACTCCAGTCCTCAGCAACCATGAAGCAAGAACAGAGGACTTCGATCTCTTGAATGTCACTTCTGGCGTCGTTCAATACACGCAGTCGAATGAAAGGTGCCAACATTGTTCTCGAACTCACATCACAAGGTGGCACTGTTGGGCTTCTTATATTATTCCCTCCCTCTGCTCAAATTCAATGGCTCTGCTCGGAAGTCTGTACCTGTATGATTGATTTCTGCCTCGACGCAGCAGCCGATACTGCATATCATACCAAAAACACAACATTCTCCTCCACTTCCACCTTCTTTCTTCCCTTCTGTCACTGTTTGTATTTCCTCTCATTTCCTGGGTCAGATCGATGATAATCATTTTCTTTTCCGTATTTTTGTGATTCATGTATATATTTGCCCACGCTCTCCCCCACTCCCCTGTCCCCCCTCCCTTACATCCCGCTATCTTTCCGCCTCTGCAGTCGTGATGAACCTGAACTGCCGGAACCCCCCAGCCCCGTGCAGTGGCGCGAGGATCTGCACACTGAATTTGAAAGGTACAGAAAAAGCCCGAAATAAGAAAAAGAAAAGAATACATTTTTATTATGTTTCGAATCAGTGCTTTCTTTGTCAATTACAAGGTTTACACTGCTGTATGCATTTCATATCCAGCAAAGTGCCTCAAATTAAAGCAGTCGAAAGAAAGGACGGAGGGAGGAAAACTGTTGAAAAAGCCCCTGCACTGCTAATTCTTATCAGCACAGACATCTACCACTCTATATATGTCTTATCTTTTTTTTTTTTCGTTAATTAGATTTTTGACAGGATTATGCAAATTCCCGTGTACAACTATTGAATGGTCAGCATCCATAAGAGGCAAATTGTAACTGCTTCAGTGTAAAATATTGCTCTACAATATACTGTCATAATATTCTCATGAGCAAACAGTACGGCGGGTCCTCAGTTTACAAGAGTTCTTTTACTACTGTGGCAACATAACTCGAGTTTGTACGTAACTTACAATGTTGCCTACTCAAAAAAAAAAAAAAAAAGCAGGAATAATGTCATAATTTCAATGTTTAAATGAAAAGCTCTTCTGCGCCATAAATGTGAAACATCCGTTTTATGTAACCTCAAAATGTCGTATGAATGGACCGTCGTAAACGAAGGGCCCTTTGCAACTTTAGTTTTTTCATAGTCGTTTGTCACTATCTTGTGAGCACACGATGGTAATACAATGAAACACTTTCGGACAGTAGCTGCAAATATGGTAGCAGACGTATTACCGAATTCAAAGCCAAAACAAGTATTACTTTACCGCCATCTTGTGGCATCATGATGCTAAAGGCACTCTGCAATTATCGGTTGATCCAATCAGGCCGATCAAATCCATGTAAAGTCTAGTGAGAGGTACTTCTTTGGAACTGATCAGTGTGACCGGCGACCTGTTTGATACACAATATTGAAAATCAAATGAGCTCAAATTACCTATAATCATACGTTATTACTCCTGATTGATGACGTTCATCAAAGTGAAACACTGATCTTGTTAATGCTTTCTCACAATTATTATCAACAATGATTTAACAAGGTTGCAAATATAAATATCAGTACCAAACACTTTTTTTCTATAAATCTCTGCAAGTGTTTACGATTTCAAATGAGTCATTCGAGAGTATTTGTAGGTAATCACAATGTCCTATGTGAGCAGTTTTTTACAACAAGCCCACAGAGTACTTATATGTACTTAAGCCATGTTAGAGAAGCTTGTTAATAATAAAAGAAAGTCCACAGGAACTTTTGGAACACCCTTTCCAAGTCTTAATTGGGCCTTGGTCTTGACTTGTCTTGGTTATTGAATCCTTGACTTCATCACTAGATTTTCATTTTTTTTTTCTACCCTGGTAATGAGGGCCTTTTTAGTTAAATGCAAAATCTTTTCTATTTCTGGATTTAAAAAAAAATTATGAAAGACTAATATCTTTTCTGCTGGCTGATTCTACGTCACTTCTGACTGCAAAGACGAGACAGATTGGCTGAATATTTGATTGTGAGTCCCAGATTGGTGGAACTTCAAAAAAGGTTTGATTAGATCTGCGATTGGCTGCCAACCAGTTTAGGGTGTACCCCGCCTCCTCCCCAATGACAGTCCCGCGACACTCGTGAGGATAAACAGCTCAAAAAAAGAATGGATGGATTATGTCATATCTATTGAAAATGCATTACAACACATCTAAAATAGTCAGTAACTTTACTTAAAGCACTTTATTCTCCAGCATTCCATTCCTTAATGTCAGCTAAGCTGCAAATTCATTTTCAAAAAAAGATTGTCTTGAAGCTGACGCTTTCAAACATCACGCGACATCTTATCTGCACCTCTGACAATAGAAGAAAGTGTTCCGTTCTGATGAAGTACCGCTGCTTTTTTTGTCTCATCCAGCCTCAGATGCACCCAGTCGGGCTGAAAGCCATCCAAAGTTAGATGCAGACAGAGGACGTCTTTGTGGGGAATGATTTTTGCCCTGGAGACCAATAAATATTCTGTACTGACTCTGAATGTTGTCTCTCTCTGCCTGTCAGCAACTCAGAGACTGTCACCATAACCACCCAAACTGTAACCATCACCGAGAAGAGGTATGGCAAGCGCTCTCTCTCTCTCTCTCTCTCTCTCTCTCTCTCTCTTTGTCTCTCCCTTTCTCTCTCCCTTTCTCTCTCCCGGTCAAATATTCACGTGTCTGTCAGTCCTGTCAATGTAAATAGTGCATGAGAAAAACCGCACTAACCTTTGCCTGCCCTTTTTTCCTCTCCACTCATCTTGTCATTCCCTGGCTCCTTCCCTCCCCACGTCGTCGTCACTCCGCAGCGAGGAGCGCAACCACGTAACCTCACGTGTGGCCACCACAGTAACCGAGTTCAGGTGTGTTTGACTTACTTTGACTGTGGTGAAGACTTCCAAGTTGTCCTTGAGTTTATTCTTATCGTGATGACAATGAATTGAAATAGTGAGGATTTTGGTTGATCTCGTAACTGAGCAGCAGAATACTAAGTGTTCAAGGGCATTTGGATTGTCATTGTAATTTCAACTTGCCCTCCCCCCCGGTCCAGCTCTGTTTCTGTTTACCATTCATAACACATTACATCTTTCCATTAAGCGTCGACGTGACACCAGTCGCGCCGTGCTGACAATTGAGAGTGAAATCAGTGTGAAATTGCGTTTCAGCTCGGCTGATCCATTTGATCCGTACCCGTTAGGGACCACATCCCCAAACAGGTAATCATATTGGTTTGGGAGCTGTGACTGTTTTGCGGCTGGCGTCATGCATAATGCAACACAATGTGATTATGAGTCACTTTTCTCTTCCGCAGCTCCTCTGACCTGCTGCAGCCCCTCTCAGATATTTCCATCAACAGGTACAGAATTTATCACACAAATTCCGCCTTCCTCTATCGGGATTGCTGTTTGCGCTGCTCTTACAGTTTGAACGGAGGCACGTGCGATTACTGCGACAACAACACTTTCATTGTGTATTGTATTGTAATTTGCTGCTATTGTGCTGAGATATGAAGAATTCATCAAATAATTACAATTAAATTGACAATGGAACCGCTAAAATGATGCTGGTGGAATTATAATTGTCTCCTTACAAATGTAAAGGGAAGTTCCAGGGTCATTCTATTCCATTATAAAACCTTCATAATTGTACAGACAGTGTTTTAATCCATCCATCCATTTTCTTAGCCGCTTATAACTCACAAGGGTCACGGGGAGTGCTTGAGGCTATGCCAGCTATCAACGGGCAGAAGGCAGGGTACACCCTGAACTGGTAGCCAGCCAATCGCAGAGCACATGGACAGTCGGAGTCACAATCACACCTAGGGGCAATTTAGAGTGTCCAATTAATGTTGCACGTTTTTGGGATGTGGGAGGAAACCAGAGTGCCCAGAGAAAACACACACCGGGATGGGAAGAACATGCAAACTCCACACACGCGGCTCTGGGATTGAACCCTGGACCCCCAAACTGTGAGGCCAACGCTCTACAGCTGCTCCACCGTGCCCCCACAATGTTTAAAGTTTTTTTTTTTTTAATTAAAAGACAAGCCACTCTATTATTGGTGCAGTTCATAAAGCCTCATGACATATAAATAAGTTTATTGCTCATAAGTTATTCGGCAGCCAAATCCTTACCTAATTATACTATTTTGCCCCTTTGTTATCAATTGTGCGCAAAAAGCCCCGACCCCAAATACATGCATACATAAATAAAACAATAATCTGAAAAGTTAGAACAAAATGTAACATAATGAGACCACCAAAGTGATTTTGAGTTTTTATCCTATTGAGGTTCCACTGTGCTGTATATGAAATTTGGAATTTAAAAAAAAAGCTAATAAATAATATAATGAAATATAAAATTATGATTACTCATGATTATTAACACTAGGTTTCTACTAATTGCAGTGCATTGTTTTTGTTACAAAAGCTCACTAATTCTTGTGAGAAGTATGACTTTACTCTGCCTTTAACAAGCCTTGGTTATATTTTTATTTAAAATAAAATTGGCTTCTTTTTTTTTTTGCAGTTCATCACACAGTTTTGTGGAGAGGAAAGAGCCAGAGGTCATGTAAGTACTTATACGGTAGCTACACTAAGCCGACACCAAGTAAGCGCTTATCGTCAGTCATCATTTTTTCTAATTAATCTAGTAATGCCTTGCATTATTAAATGTGTATTTCTTCTCAACACTAGAAGCCAAGTTTAATTGTTTTCCCCTAATATGGATTTTAAGTTGTGGTTCACCTGAACAAAAGATGTGATTGAACTGCGGAAATAAAATAAGCTTTAGAGGCGACAGACGGGGTCCACTGTGAATTGGTTATCAGTCCTTCACACGGCACATAAAGATGCTAACATTTTTGTCCTGGGAGCAATTTGACGTTTTCAATGAGGCTAACATGCATGATTTGGGATTGTGGGAGTTAGATGGAGTCCTGAGAGAAAACCACGCAAGAACACGAAAACTTGCGAAATCCACAAAGCAAGGCCAAAGCTCAGATTCAAAGCCTACCACCTACTCATTATATACTCCTTACATACTCTTTATATGACTACTGTACAGTACATCATTTTCCTTGCATGCAATTATTGCTTATTTTATCAATACAGTTAATGAATCGAGAACTACCGATATGGAAAAATATAGAAAAGGAAACAATAACTGCACATTTTAAAGTGTTGGTAACAAACAATTTTCATGTAGTGTTTTTTTGTCAAAGGCCAAGTGGGCTGCCTCACAGTTCTATGATGTGCGCCCTATGGAATGTCTTGAAATTCATTTTAAATGGGTCATAAAATGTGCTCTGATCTTCATCTCAATCACATGACTAAATCATCTGCGTCAGAACATGTGAAACAGACACGCTAAACACAATCCAGCACCTGTGTCAATGTCGCCATTTTTAAAAAATGTTTTTTAATTAACTGTGTTTTTGGTGTGTATTTTGACCAGTGTGAGCAGTCATGTTCTGGAATCGCTCGCAGATGATGTCATTCCCATCGACACCGCCGCCACAAGGTATAGGCCTCAGCTCGCGAATGGTGTAACGGATACGTGAGTGAGTGCGGGGGGCCGCACAAATGCATTTCTTAAAAAACGCGGTTGTTTTATTGTTCCGCTCCATGTGCCACGACTCCTCCATCGCGGCTCGACTCCTCTTCAGTCTGAGCACTCACCGGTCGTGGGCGCGCACGTGGGAATCCACAACGCCTCTGCAGACCACCACAGAAGAGAGGTGATGACACACTTCGATTTACTCTTACACCTCCACTCAGTGTACTCCAGCATGTTCACTTCGGCTCTGGCCCTTGCCCGTTACGCACTAAAAGCCTTTCAATGTATGTGTTCTCGTTGACGCTCAGCCAAGAGACTCCAGGAGTAGGCCAACAGGATGGACAACAGACTCTGGTTACATTCGAGAGAAAGTAAGTCACCTTTTGATTTAAGAGCGGTGGAGGAGGGTTGGCGCTCTCGCGCTGCTTTTATTCCTCTGATCCGACTCCCTTTCACTGCTGCATGAACACTCTGTTCATCGAGCCAGAATACATTGTGCACTGGTGCTGGTTTAAAAAAAAAAAAAAAAAAGGATGGATATCAAAAATAGATTTGTCACAAGCGTGGTCACCGCAGGCCTTTTTCTACTACAGCGTCCCCGACGTGAGTTCCCCCACGGTCTTGTATTTTCAGGTCCAAAGAAATCGACTCACCATGGGACAGGTGGATGTCGCCCTCTGTGTATACCATCCCGGCCGCCACACCAGAAGAGGAGGAGGAGGAGGAGAGGTATTCACCCCCCACCCCCTTCCCCACCCTTGTCGGAGCTCATTAGATGCAAATTAAAGCTGTTTTTTCCTCTCTCTTTTTAACATTCTAGCAGGATTTATAAGTGTGTGGAAATTAAGAGGATGTCAAGCATTTAATTGAAAACAAGCTAACCCAAAATGGAAGCTTCACTTACAAAATGCTGGTATTTGATGTGTTTTGTAGCCTAGAGGAGTCGCAGATGCACACAGTCACCACCATCACCACCGTCAGGTAGGACATTTAGTAATAACTTTAGTAACTCACATCCCTGCCAGGGAAATAGTGGGGAGAGGTGGATAGATACAATATAATGTTTTGAATTACAAGATCCAGTAGTAAATAAGAAGTGTAGTAGTGAGCACGTCACTCTCACAGTTCTGAGGTCCAGGTTGGGTTTTGCATGCTTTGCCCATGTCTGCGTGGGTTTTCTCCTGCGAGACACAGCCCTAAGGATGGATGGGTAACAAAAATTATATATATATATATATATATATATATATTAAAATAAATATGCTCAATTTACAGTGAAGAAAATATGCATTTCAACACCCTGCTATATTACAAGTTCTCCGACTTAGAAATCATGGAGGGGTCTGAAATTTTCATCGTTGGTGCATGTCCACTGTGAGAGACATAATCTAAAAAGAAAAACCCAGAAATCACAATGTATGTTTTTTTTTTAACAATTTATTCACGTGATACAGCTGCAAATAAGCATTTGAATACCTGAGAAAACCAATGTTAATATTTGGTACAGTGTTGTTTGCAATTACAGAGGTCAAACATTTCCTGTAGTCGTTCCCCAGGTTTGCACACACTGCAGGAGGGATTTTGGTCCACTCCTCCACACAGATCTTCTCTAGATCAGACAGGTTTCTGGGCTGTCGCTGAGAAACACGGAGTTTCAGCTCCCGCCAAAGATTTTCTATTGGAATGATGTCTGGAGACCGACTAGGCCACGCCAGAACCTTGATATGCTTCTTACGGAGTCACTCCTTGGTTTTCCTGGCTGTGTGCTTCGGGTCGTTGTCATGTTGAAAGACCCAGCCACGACCCATCTTCAATGCTCCGGCTGAGGGAAAGAGGTTGTTCCCCAGAATCTCACAATACATGGCTGTGAAAATTAGCATAATTCTATCGTCCATCTTTCAAGTTCCCCACCTAAGCGTCACATGGAAAACATTACAGACATTTTTGTCCCTCTTTGCAGCTTTAAGTGGAGGCAAACTCTCAGTTCTTAATCAAGTGAAAGAATTGTGAATGTGACCCACTTGGTCGATAAATCCCTGGCCTCTGTGGAGAAGGAAAAAAATAACCTAACACAAAATCCGGGTTTACTGGAACATGTCCAGCATATTGACAGCTCCAGCCGCCGGTGCAAGTCTAATCCACCTCTCTTTCATATTCCAGGCAGACGTACGGCGAGCACGAGGGGTCGACGATGGATCGGTGAGTTCATGATCTTGTGAACGTTCCGTCTGTTTGCTCTGCTGGACGTCTTGTCTGTTCTGACGCGCTTGCAGTCGAAACTCCTTTATCAGTCCGGTGATGCTGAACGACAATGTTGCTTGGTGTGTTTTTACGGGAAAAACGCTTTGTTTCCTTTTTCCGCATTTGTCACGTCAGGCCTATTTTGAGATTTGCATCTCCATATGAAGATTTTAATTACGTTTACATATCCAAGCTCGGGAATGAGCAAACCTTTATGCTAATAGCCACATTGGATTTTTCAAACAAATAGATGGGGCAAAAGGATTCATAAATGAAAAATGTTTTAATGTACATGTAACAGAGTTTATTTATTGAAGTCCTCGATTGATCTCACAAGATTTATTTATTTGGACCCTGCCTCTGGCCCAAGTCACCCGGATGTGCTCCAGCACACCCGTGACCATAAACGGTAGTTAATGTAACACCTATTTGGGGCAATCCATCAGTCAAATTTCTTTCAATTTCTATCTGTCGCGCAATTTGGTCCCAAATATGAGTCGGCACATGTCAGCTCAACTGTGCACGTCAGAGGTCTCCCCTTTGTCAAACGGATCTCCATCAAGCAGCACGCCATTATCCAGCGATGACAGAATATGATTATCTTCCTGAGCGGACGCAGTGCGTGTCTGGCGTGTGCGCGTCATCGCTGTCACCCGTGAGCGAGCGATGAGACTAACGATGCACTGTTTGACACCAGGACCGTGCTCATGGAGGTCCCACGCACCCCCACACCGGAACCAGACACCAAAAAGTGAGAATCATTTCAGTCAAAGTGAGAACTAACATGCATGTCGTCTGAAGTCGTCTTGATCCTGCGTGTTTGTTTGTTGGTGCTTGTTCAAGGCCCTTTGTGTACTTGAAGGAGTATGTCGATACTTCAGAAATGTCCTCACACACTGCCACCGATGGAATCAATAGGTATGTCGTATTGATAAGAAATACTGCTGAATAATGATTTTGGCTCACATCTTGATGACATTGCCTTCTGTCTTTGGCTTTTCCAGCTGGTCCTCGTCTTACTCCAGGTAACTTCCTCCACCAAGGAACTTATTGCTTTTTTTGTACGGAGGTCTATTTTGACGGTTTGTCATTTATCACCATTCCATAAAGTGTATAGTTCTTCCATGGATGTTCAGTTATTAACCATTTTCTATCAATCCACTCACTGGGGACTTGAGATGCTTCTAGATACTTTGAAAATATTCAGATTGTTATTATTACTACTACTATTACAGTGCCACCTTGAGATGTGACCAGACTTGTTTTGTATTTATTTTTTGTAAGAAAGACATATCTTTGTCTTAGATAACTCTATTTTGCTTAAAGCTGACAAACAATGCAAAACACCATAGACAGGTTAACCTTTGTGTTGCGGCGTCATGACCATTTTAAGCGACGGATATTTGAATACAAATGGTGCAGCAGTACATGTAGGGAGACAATGTAACAATACTCACATGCATTTTCTTTATACACTCGGAAAAAGATTGATATGGGCCAACTGACTGAGGACTGTCTCCATGTACAGTATATTGCCCCCAGGTGGTCAATTTGTGCACACCAGGACCAGCAGCACAATGTCCACTGAATTAAAGCAAAAAAAAAAAAAGTGGCAATTTTGTTTTTTCTCTGGCTGGAACAGATTACTCATTGTAATACATTCTAATGAATAGAGATAATTTGAGAAACAAATGTATTTGTCTTATGAGCGTGATCATACAAATTGTATCTCAAGGCACCAATGGGGCCAATTTAATATGATTGCTATTTTCTCTATATTGTGTTAGTCACCAACCAAAAACAAATCAGTGAAAACGCACACATTCATGCTATTTGGGGAAAAAAGACTTTTTACGCCTCGTTGTTTTTAAATGTCTTGTAATTTAACATCCAGTCTCCAGCTAATGAAATGCTGCGCTCTATAAACCTTATCTTAATATAAAGATCATTTATACTTAATAGTTCCTCAGCAGAGCTAAGCAGGGGCATTCTTAGAATCCTGAGTATCCTGATAGAAAGTGTGAAGAGTTATTGATGTTTTTGATTCATGCAATAACCTCCAAAATCATCTTCATGTGCCCCCCGCCTGCAGCTCGCTGTCCTCCCCCTGCACATACTGTGGCCAGCTGGTGGGCAATGATGCCAAGATCACCATCGAGCACCTTAACATAAGCTGCCACCCGCATTGTTTCAAGGTAATTTGCCATCACTTTATTTCAAATACTGCATTTCTGTAGAAATGGGCTTTTCCTTCTTGAAACATATTTTTTTAGGAGGGGAGTGATCACTGTGTGTTTTCCAGTAGTAAGATGAAATTGACAAGCTCGTTTGACATTGACTGCCAAGAGGAAAGTCTTTCTTGGCCAGTGACTTCCTCAGGCTTGACTGGTTGCTTGGCAACTTTAATACGACAGTAAGATTCCAGAAAGTGGCCCGTGCTGAGAAATATAAATATGGAACCCCATTCTGCCACCTTCAAACATGCTTTACTATAGTGTTTAGGGTTTGTTTCACTTTCCTTTTGGCCTTTTTTGGGGGGGGGGGGGGGGGGGGGGGGATACTACTATACTAAGGTGCCAGTGATGTGTGTGTGTGTGTGTGTGTGTGTGTGTGGGGGGGGGGGGGTTCTAACTATAACGCGACCCATTATGTATCTGTCACCAGTGCTTAGGAGCAAAGAAATGAGTAACCCCTCCATTGAGGGCCTTTTTCTAACGACACCTCCCCTATTTTTCAGTGCGCCTCCTGCTGGAAGCCGATGGGAGACCTCATTTATAATATGTTCCTGCACGGAGGCAAAGTCCACTGTGAAAGCTGCTACTCCGCAGCCTTCGATTAATCGCAACGGCTCTTCATTTGCATTTAAAGTGAGAAGCGGCCTTCTTCCACCTAGTTTGGACTGCTTCAACGCAAGAAGGATGGTGGTTTAGGGTAAGCCAAGAGACTGTAACGAGCAATAAAAAATAATGGCGTTCAATTGTTTTCACGCAAGACAAGATTTTCATTGGCAAAACATGTTTGTGTTCTTTTTCCTGCTGGTGAAAGTGTAACTTAAGGAATTGTCTGCACGTCAGATACAATTAAGCCCAAATGTATTCGTACAATGACCACATTTTGAGTTGATGCGTGGCAAAACACTAAGACGTTAAGCGAAAATGCGTTTGCAATTCCAATTATTGTCCAATTCCTCCCTTCAAGGAAGAAACATTTCAAATGTTTTTAAAAATAGTTCATTACAACGCTCTAGGATTGTGCTTGAAGTTAAAAAAAAAAAAAAAAAGCCATGTTCTCCAAATTTGTCATTGTATTACTAATTTTGGGCTTAACTGCATATCTGTACTGAATAATACTGCCATTATGGGGGTATAATATATTTATATTTACCTTGCTTGACTATGACTTCTTACAAAAGATTAGATTAAGTAGATACCTCTGTTCACTGGTCTGATGCTTGTTCACAAAATAAAACGTTTATCCTGGCATTAAAAACTTAACAAATCTCGTGTACTCATTTGCATACTGTAGAAAAATCTTGGTAGAAATTCCACATATCACAGGAAGGGCATCTGGCGTAAAAAATTGTGCCAAACATATATGTGCGTCCATCTGAGATGACACGCTGTGGCGACGCTGAAAATGGACAAGCCGAAAGAAACTTTCACTGCACCATGTCATACAAATAGTGGAAAACGGTCAGTAAAGTAGGAGCTATGTAACATTTTTTTCTTTGCATTGTCACATAAAACATGCATAGCAAGCCTTCAGGCTACTTATTTAAAAAAAATAAAAATAAAAAAGAAGGGGTAGGGGCCGCAAATTAAGTCCAGTAACTTCTGTCCTGATTGTCTTTATAAACAGTCGAGCAGGGCTCACTTGGCACATTGAATTATTTGAGTTTGGCTTCACTCCAGTGCAAAAATGTCGTCCCCCCCCCACACCCCAAAATGACAAGTTAATGGTCAGCGCCTTACTTGACTTCACTGAACTTGAAGTATGTGTCTTGAAAAAAAATATCCAAATCAATTTAACAGCAGTTTTGTGTGCAGGTGCAAATAAGGCGGGTGCTTCATTCCCTCGTAAGAGTCTGCATTCCGTGGAGCACATCTGGATTCCTGGATGTCTTCCATCCTCCTCAGCCTGTTTAAGGCCTCAGTCAATGTTTGCCTCTGGCTCGCCTCACGGCGATTCTTTGGATGTGCTTCCACAGCAGTGCAGGATCCGACTCGTTTGTCCTTATCAGAGACTCCAGCCCCTCCGCTTGGTCCAGACTCTGCCAATAATCTTGAGGCCACATTTGCAACCATCTGTGGACAGACGCGTCAACGTCAGACCCATCGCAGAGGATGTTTTAATTAAGCGGCGGTATAACAGATTAGGCTATTAACTGATGAAGACTGTTGGGTGGATTAATCATCTTGTAGCCAACTCCACTGCTTGGCTGCAACAAGCACAGGCGCTCTTGATTCAATCTTAAGTACTTTGCTGTGATAATACGAAAGACAAGTGATGTTTTTAATACAGGTGCTATCATCAGGGATCCAAGGATTTTTAAAGGACATTATGGCGTCCAGTAGCATGAAAGATACAGATTTTTCAGGTGACAGCAACAGACTATTCCCCATCCACTTATTTAAAAGCACTATTTGACATTGTGGGCTGGAAGAATGATTTGTGGCAAGTGCGTCATGCCTTTCTCGGCTGAAAAACCACTGGCTTCTGGTATTCAAAAATTATAAAAGTAAAAAGCACAGATCCAGCTCCTGCTCTGAAATAAGAGCACAAAAGTGGAGATTTTTGAATATATTAAATCACAAAAGTAGAAATCATTTCTTATCAATTATACCTGACTCGCGAGCAAACTGATGAGCCAAAAAAAAGTGCTAAATTAGCTTAAAGAAAAAAAAACTCATTATAAATAAAACTTCAGGTTTCAGCAGGGATATCCAGATCGTACATTTCTCCCCCCACTGCAGTCCAAACCAAGCTTTAACATAGTATGTAGGATTCTTCTACTTGAGCACCTTTGAATTCTTACGTAGTAAGCTCAACATTTACATTATTATTTCGAAGCACGTGCCTGTTTTAATCATAAGTCAATGCACCGGCACAGTCACTGGGCGAGTGCCGGACTCCGCTCATCGACCAGCACCGCTATTGATTTTCAGGGCATTGAATCGATCACAAGCAAACCGTTCCGGTTGTCTTGGGCGACATTGCTCCTTTGAGCTGAGCCAGCTTCCTCAGTTCATGCAGCAAGTGAGGAAAGATCTAGCTGAGTTTCCGACTGACTCACCCGTCATCTGCAGGCAGGTCTTGGACTTCTCCGTAGCCCGGGCTGGGCAAAGGGCATCCCATGTGAGCGTTGGTGGCCATCTTCGGTTTTGGAGGCGCGTTTAGCTGAGGAGCTCTTCTATTGGCTCGCTCTGCAGCCAGCCGTGCATTCTCCCGGTCACACACATAACACTCAAATCCATTCAAGTAGTTGGGTTTGCTCATGTCGTTGACCCCCCATTCGCGGGTCTCAAGAGCCTCCAGCAAACGAGTGTTAGTGACACTGTGGATGTTTTTGAAAGCCAAATATTTAGCATATTCATCATCATTGTCATCTAGAAATTTGAGGAAGTTGGCAAGAGCTTTAGGTGAGAGGAAGTCATCGATTATGATGACAGAGTGGTTGTTGGGCATCCAGTCTGCCACCACAGGAGAGCCCCGGTACACGGGAACACAACCCTGGCGGAGGGGCCGCCAGAGCTTCTCAGTCATGTAGTCTTGGCAGCGGCCGTTCTCCAGCGCCAGGTGGAACTTGTAGCGGCCGACAAATCTCATGAAGGAGGCCTCCTCGCCTGTGGCTGTGGCCGTGTCTTCTAGATGGGCAGGCAGAGCTTTGTTGTTCAGACATTTGCCATAAGAATCCACCTGAGGAGGAGAAACAATGCAGTGAACTGCCTCATATCTGCGTTTCGCTTTACGTAAATTCATATGTTAGCAGCCATTTTTGGGTGCCCAAGAACTATGTTAAAGTGACTTAAAGAGCGTCATTTGGCATCACAGATGATTGCAGATAATCACAGAGTCCCTATCTCCCACCAATGGAGGGGCAGTCACTGTAGTTTTAACAAACATTTCTGGCTTTATGTGGAAAAAATTTTTACACAAGTAATGAACTAATATATATAAAAAAATACAATACAAATTCAAGAATATATATATATATATTAATACTCAATCCATGATGTTGAAACTACGTATTTACATTCAAACGAAATTGAAAATACACTAATAAATCAAAACATTTTTTATATTGCAAAACTACCGTAATTCCCAGCCTACTGAGCGCACCTGGTTATAAGCCTCACCCAGTACATTTGTAAAGGAAAAACCATTTGGTACATACATACGCCGCAGCTGTGTAAAACCCACAACTGCCCACATTGAAACATGAGATATTTACAAAGAAAGATGGTACATAGGTAGCGCCGCTGTGCTAACAGGGTCGGTTAAAAAAAAAAAAAAAAAAAAAGATCATACCGGTAAAAATCACTGAGACACGGCAGTAACACGCTAGCACAGCGCTAAGAGGGCTAGACCGGTAAAAGTCACTTCCTTGGCACATATCTCCAACCAGTCTCACTCTTACCTTTTCTGCTAGAGTGCCCCCTTGCAGCCGTTAGAAAAAAAATGCACAAATTAGCAGCATTACTGCATAATCCGCAGGGTTGAAAGCATGTAAAAAAAGGCGCGGTTTATAGGGCGGAAATTACGGTAATTGAAAGGCTATCAAAAGGAAATTATCAAGTGAATAAGAAAGATAATGCCTCGATGACACTACAGGATTTTAGCGCCGATATTGGCCCAATAAGCTATTGCAGCTGATTTTCAAGATGAAGCCTGACATATTTTATCAGGAAAGACCAAACTTCTTGTAGTGTGACACAATCCACAAACAACGATTTGGTGCGACGATAGCCACACGACACCAAATTAAAAAGTCTAGCATGTTTAATTTATTTGGGTTATCTTCCGTGTACTACGACATATCAACAACTCTTCGACATCCCCCCTTGATGTCAACCGATGGGATTGCGTATTGTGACCGGTGCATCGCCTCCCATCCTTTGCACACCGTTGTCCACATTTATTCACCACAAACATATGACGCGTGCGTTACCTCAATGTACTTCATGAGTTCTCTGACGTATCTGTCTCTATCAGAGGGCACGTCACAGTGAGATTGCATGTAGATTACGGGGGCCAAGCCCTCCCGCCTCAACCGGTTCTTCTCCTTCAGCGACACCATTGTAGGCTCCAGCAGGTAGCTCAGAGATGGCAACCACTGCAGGGTCAAAGGGTAGTCGGACTCTCGGCGAAAAGTGGCGGTGTAGTTGAACAGCCTGATGCCCGGCCCGTGAGAGAGGAGATAGTTATTCATGGGGGACTCTTCGTGGAAAAGACCCCATGTCTGGTGGTGGAGACGAGGGAGGGGTGCTTCGTAGGCGCGGAAGTCCGTTCCATAGAAGATGATGGATGCTGTCCTTTTGTATAGCTGGACCTTACAATCATTCAAATCGAAAGATTACTGATTGAACTACATTGCCGACAGAAAAGACCAATAAATTCTAGCTGATAACACAGTATGATGACTAATGAAAAGTATTATTTTCGAATATTACTTTCCATTACGTCATAGGAAATCAATGGCTGAGAAGCTTTTAATTTTAGTTTTTGGACAAGAGAGGCCAGCTGGTTAGCACTTCTGCCTCACAGCTCTGAGGTTGCGGGTGCAAATCTCAACTCTGGGCTTCCCGTGTGAAGTTTCCATGCTCTCGCCATGCTTAACATCCAGTAGTGTTAGTGTATAATGTGTGTGAAGGGTTAATTTTCTACATATACTTTAGGTGCCCTGCAATCGGCTGGTGACTATTCCAGCTCCACCTCTCGCCCATAACCAGCTGTTACAGGCTCCACTCCACGTTTAAGCATTCTAGAAAATTGACAGATCTACGAGAACATCAGCATGTAGGCTCCCTCTAATGCTACACGAATGAATCACTGCCCAAATACATTTGAGTTGTATTTAAAGGAGGATTTTGTCAAAAGTAATAGGAATGGGAGGACACATTAAAAGTTAGTAGGTGAGGGTTCAGTGTTTCTTTTAATACCAAAATTATCCACAGATTTCACCTAGAAACATCTCTAAATTGGAAACTATTATCGAAATTCTTCTCTCACCCAGACATTCCAATGACCACGGCTGGAAAATTGACAGCCAATCAGTGTTTTCCATGCCTGCAGTGCTTCCTGTTCTGACCCCGTTGCTCGTGGATACGGTTTCGCCGAACAGAGAACGTCCACTATCTGGCATTTTGTGGCCCATTTTTGCGAAAAATAATTACAAACAAACAAAACAAATATAATTATATTAATTAATAATAATAACATGAACCCACGAGAGGTTAAGGAACGACAAATTTGGGTGCCTTTTCTCATTGTTGTTACAGTTTGGGGCACAACACGTCAGCATCTTGGCCTCGCTAGAAAGAATGGTCTGGAATGCTAAGCCCCAGTGATATCACGGGGCGGGGTCGAGGACGTTTGTTTTGGGTCTGGCTGTGAAAGCTGCCACATATCCAGATTGTGCGTGGATTTCAAAAATGTTCTTTATTTTCTTTTTTTTTCAATTAATGTCCAAATGTAATAGGATGACTTCAGATTGGAGGGTTTATTGTACATGGAAATTTTGGACAAAGTCTTCCTTTAACTGTCTAGTCCATTTGCATTTGACATTGAACAATGTTTTTTTTTTTTTAAACGTTGATTTATGTAAGATTTTTATGTTATTTGCAATCTTTGTCTTTTTACAGCGCATCATCTTTTTCTATGTATTTTCCATGCATCCTCCTCTCTAACACCCACTGCCCTCATGTCTTCCCTCACAACATCCATCAACCTTCTCTTTGGTCTTCCTCTCGCTCTTTTGCCTGGCAGCTCCATCCACAGCACCCTTCTATCAAAATACTCACTCTCTCGCCTCTGGACATGTCCAAATCATCTAAGTTTGCTTTTTCTAACTAAAACATCTAACTTGGGCTTTCCTTCTCATGAGCTCATTTCGAATCCTATCAAACATGCTGACTCCTAGCGAGAACCTCAACATCTTTATTTCTGCCACCTCCAGTTCTGCTTCCTGTTTACTCTTCAGTCCCTCCATCTCTAATCTGTACATCATCACCACTATTATATAAACTTTGCCCTTTATCCTAGGAGAGACTCTTTTATGTTGCAAAATGTAAGAAATTCCAAAGCGTTCACATTCTTATTTCTTCTCACTCTACTTGGTGTAGGAAATGTGAGAGCCACTGTTACAAAATTGTAGTACCTTGCGGTTACTGGTGGCCAGGCAGGACGAGGTGGCACAGTCAATTCGTTCAGTATCTCCAGGAAAATGTGGGAATAATCCTGCGCTCCACCACAGGATAATAGGCAGCTCCTTATTGCTACGCTGGTCTTGGTTGCCAGGCCCACGGTATGAACTCAATGGGGATAGCTCCATGTCACCAAGAGCACTTTGGGGCTTAAAGGGTCCTCGGTCTAATGTATCATATGACACCATGACGCGCTGTTCATCAGGGAAGGACGCAAAGGAAATCCACACCCAGCACAGGACACCAAACAGACCCAAACACAAACAGGACATCAGCCTGCCTTTCCCACCCATCTGAAAGAACAAAATGCAACATTTACAATAAGCAAATTATCATCAGGAACAAAACATTTTACTTGCTATGATTTATTCACTCTGACAATGGTTTTACTAGCTGGACTGTCAAACAGAATGAATCATTACATAAAAGGGCGCTCAAAATAGTTGCCAGAATTTCACATCATGATACTCATATACAGTACCGTACTATTGTGTTTTGGCAGTTTTAAAGATTTTAATTATACCTGTACCATGGCCCAAACTTTTTTGCCCCAAAGTCTACTTTTGAAGCAGCCAACCTCCTGCGATCTACTTACCATGACCACCGTGAAAAAAGCAAGAGACATAAATAGGACTCCAACTTGTCGGCTTGCGAGAATGTGCCTATATGTGCACATGCGCAGTGACACGTCAGAAAAGACCAGGATTGGTCAAAAGTCATTCAACGTACTAGGCACACCTGAATCAAGCGGGGAGATGGATGAAAGGCTGACGACTTCGATTTTTGTCATGCGATCGACCAAAATTGCCTTCACGATTGACACATTGATCACCCTTCTGTACTATGTACAAAACTCTCCCCAGACTAACGTCACCAACATTAACAGAATATGTGAGCTTAAAGCCAACTACAGGCAGAATCACCAGAGCTACAAGTAGAAAGGACTGTGAGGTTCCCTATAGTTGTTCCTCCTTTGCACAGTCAGTCTTCTCTAGGGATGGGCATTGTTTGAATTTGAGCGATTCTGGTTCCAAACAATTCTTTGTTCTGATTCATTTAGGGGTGTGGGTCAAAAACATTCACATGGTTTGGAAAAAAAGCATCTCCAAATTATGAACATGCATTTTCTTGACAGCCTGGAGCATCAATTAAAACCACAATTTGACATCGTGTTCCTTATAACCAATATAAATATCAAAACTGAAATAAAAAGCAATGTGTGTGGAACTAACCAAAATGACCTAATATTTGATTATTGCTTCAGCGAAAAGTTCACTATTGCATTGTTAAAGTCGTTATTTGCGACTTTTATCGCTTCAAAGGGTTTATGTGCAAGTATTAACTTGATTTTCTGTTTTAAATGTAACTTTTTATTTTGAAAGGCAGGCACTGGAATGCAGCATTTTGGTATGAAAAATAACTTAAAAGATAATATATAATGTATGCATGAATGAGTGTCACAGTATATTGATCTGGATTTTGATAATTCCCCATGTCTTGGTCATCTCCAAGCAGCAGGAGAGGATCAACACACGTGGTCTTTAATGGAAATTACATTTTAAGTCATTTACAAACGATTACAAGAAATTTATGCACTTTTGAAAATACTGTAAGTACATTCCCAATTGGACTGTATAGTTAGGCACGTTTGACCCCGTTTTAATGTGAAAAGTGTGGCTTATTTAACACATTTCTGTATTTGTTGAGATACCTTGTCTATGTTTTCAGTCACTGACTACAATTTTAAACTAGCTGTACGTTAACTTCGGCACGTTCATACGAGTACTGTATTGGAAATGTGCACCGTCTCTTGGATTAAAAAGTCATCTCGTGACACTTGTTGAATGTGATTAGGAAAATGTTTAAAATGTTTGCTTTTGAGCTATAGTCATACGCCTTCAGAGCATTTAACTGAGCAAAACAAACAAGTTCTTCTTACCTTCGTTACCTTTGTATACTCATAGAAGTTCCGACCTCACGTCTCCAAAAGTGGAATTTAATACACTGCTAAATTACTATTATGGCTGATTCGTGTTGACAAGATGCTATTTGGTCGACTCAATGTAGCTGGATGTACCGAATCAAAAAATAATAATAATAACTTCTTCTACGCTTGTGCAGCTTCTCTTCGTCAGTAGCTTTGTCGCCCCGTGCAGTTTAACAGTGGTAACTGCTCAGCATACGAGGTTTAGAAATGCGTACATTCATTTTTCAATCATGCACTTTATCTGCCGTGACAACTGAAAAAAACAATTTTACGAAAGCGTATTGCTGCCATACCAAAATCCGACACTCTTTGCAGGAGTAATGGTTTGCCCTGGCCAACCCGAGTCAATCTGAAAAGTAACCTGGCAGACTTTGAGACCCAGCTGTTTCTGGGTGGCGCCTCCCTGCGCCTAGCCAATGGGCGTGCGCTTACGTCACTTCAAGCAATATCAGTCCGATATAGGGGAGTGGGACAATAACATATTATTAACCATCAAGTACCGGGTAAGTGCTTGTATTAAATGATTCACAATTGAAATA
The DNA here is from genome assembly GCF_019802595.1 of Syngnathoides biaculeatus. Taxonomy (NCBI): domain Eukaryota; kingdom Metazoa; phylum Chordata; class Actinopteri; order Syngnathiformes; family Syngnathidae; genus Syngnathoides; species Syngnathoides biaculeatus. Next base: position 24,587,200 of record NC_084650.1, on the reverse strand, counting down.
TAGTATAACACTACATAACTTGTTCGTATGCAGGTTTTAAGGCGTGTTCAAACTCTTTGAATGCTATTACGCTTACAACTAGCATGATCAGCATGGAATGTCAACAAGCCCGACCGCAGTAGCCGGTTAGCTTGCCAACTTAATAAAAAAAAAAAGAAAAATCGCAATACGTCAGATTTTTTTTTCAACTCTGTTGTTTTGTGCGCTCATAAAAACATTTCTTCGCGTTATGGACTCGGTAAGAAGATAATAGCTATTTGGTTCATGCAAGCTGGTACATGTTTGCGCATGTGCAGTGGGGCTTTAAAGAGTCGAAACTGTGGTGGAGTGCTAAAATAAAACTTCAGTTTATTTTTCTCTTTGGTTAATATAACGAAATGGGTCACTGATAGGTAGATACATTCAAAAAATTCCAGTTTCTAGAACATTATTAAATACAGGAACATGAGACAAAGCTTTAATTCATTGCATTCGTGTTTTACCATGAATTTCACCAGACACACCAAGTTGCCTTAACAAGATTCCAAAATGTATTTTTAAGTGAGAAAATTAATGTGTGATAATATTTAATATTGTTTTGGTGTGCATTTATGTATGTTTGCATTTTTTTTTTGTGGTGGTGGTGTGTGTATTACTGTTTAAGAAGACATTTTTTTTTTTTTGTGGTTACCGCTATACAAAAACTATGGATCCTATAATGCTATGCTTTTGCTGTAGCCCATGTTTTTCATGTGCGTTACCCTCCAAAAACTGTAGCACAAAGTCATATTCCGCAAAAGACCATTAATTTTAGTATAGTTTGAGCCAGAAATGACTCTTCCACGTGTTAAAAACACATTCTAAACGCAAGTATGTAATATAAAGGTAATAAGAGGGATTTATCTTGGCTTTACTTTTTACATCACAGAAACATGGCATTTGAACAGGTGTGTGTAGACAAATCCTGCTGTATTTTTGGGGAAACGGCCGTCATACACATTCCCCTTGTGTTGCTTGGCACCCGTGAACCACTTTGTAATGGGCATTCCCAAAACCCACAGGACTGCTATTTTCAGTTTTCAAGCTTTCTTCAAATCTATATTTTGATTACAGTAAATATTTTTGACATTGTGTCTCCTTTAAAGGATGAGCAGTTTCTGTTGTCCGCGACCCAGCGAGGAGGACTGAGCATAATGAGCGGGAAGAGCCTCTTGCTGAAGGTGATCCTGCTAGGGGATGGCGGAGTGGGCAAGTCCTCCTTGATGAACCGCTTCGTCACCGACCGTTTCGACTCACAGTCGTTCCACACCATCGGAGTTGAGTTCCTCAACAGGGATCTTGAAGTCGAAGGACGTCTTGTCACCCTTCAAATCTGGGACACGGCTGGCCAGGAGCGTTTCAAGTCCTTACGCACACCCTTCTACCGAGGCGCCGACTGCTGCCTGCTTACGTTTGCCGTGGATGACCTGCAGAGCTTTCAGAACCTTGGTAGCTGGAAGAAGGAGTTCATGTATTACTCTGACGTGAAAGATCCTGAGCGGTTCCCCTTTGTGGTGCTGGGCAACAAGGTGGACATGGAGCAGAGGGAAGTCGGGGAGGACGAAGCGCGGGCCTGGTGCGAGGAGAACGGCTGCTGTCCTTACTTTGAGACCAGCGCTAAGGATGATACGAATGTTACAGCCGCGTTCGAAGCAGCTGTCAAGGAGGTTTTGGCTGCTGAGGATCATATTGACCACTCGGTACTAAGTGGGACTATAGATCTGCACGGCAACCGCAAAATAGCTCATCGGTCCTGCTGCTGACGGGACAGGTTTGAAACCTTTCTGCCGATGGTTGCATTTGAGAGCCAGTGAGTTGTTGTTTATGGTACACGGAGAGCAGGCACATGTTGCTCTATGATTCTTTGGATAAGATACAGCTGAGGCCGTGTTCTTTATTGATGCTGATAAGATGTAATCTGAGGAGAGCAGTGTCAAGGGTGCTGCCGTTATAAAAGGGTTTTTGCCCCAACCAAGATACAGCCGTGCTGAAACACGCTTCCTGTGCTCTGTCTGCTTCCAGTAATGTTGCACATTGCACGCTCATCCTCATACCGAACTTTGCATCCATTGTCTCGTGCAGATTTGCATCCAAATTACTTCCAGAACGGTTTACAAGTAGGATTTACGGAGTCGAACTGAACCTATTCTGTGATGCTGGTTGACTTCCACGTCGGTCCAATTTCAATGAAGGTTTCAAGTGACTTTTAAACATTTTAAACTAAGATCAAAAAGATGTTATGTTTTGGAACCATTTGTCCATTTTCTCTCCCGGTTGTCTTCTTTAGGGTTGTGCATTGGGTTGCCACTATTACTATAGCCGCTTATCTTTGGACACATAAAATGGACACAAGTTTTTGCAGACTTGATAATTAGCCATTGTTTCAGTGAGGTGGTGAGATTGAGGTATAAGTCTCAACATTATTGTTTCCATATATGTAACTGAAATTTTGCTGCAGACCTCAGCAAGAATCATGAAAGTTAAGGCACGTGGTTTCTTTTATGGGCCACATTAAATGATGTGACGGGCCGGATCTGGCCCCTGGGCCTTGAGTTTCACACCAATCCTTTAAATGCTCAGCTGATATAAGATTTGGTTTTATCTCGTATTGCACGGTAACAGTTTTGCTGTACTTTCAAGCAATTTTTTTCCCATAGAATTTGGATCTCAACCAAAATTTCATCACATTTGGGGCACGGTGAATCAGCTGGTAGAGTGTTGGCCTCACAGTTCTGAGGTCCAGAGTTTGATCCCAGCCCCGCCTGTGTGGAGTTTGCATGTTCTCCTTGTGCCTAGGTGGGTTTTCTGCAGGCACTCCGGTTTCCACCCACATCCTAAAAACATGCAATATTAATTGGACACTCTAAATTGCCCCGAGGTGTGATTGTGGCTGTTTGTCTCGATGTGCCCTGCAACTGGCTGGTAACCAGTTCAGGGTGTACCCCGCCTCCTGCCCGTTGACAACTGGGATAGGCTCCAGCACTCCTGCCCTTGTAAGGATAAGCGGCTAAGGTAATGGATGGATAAACCGACAGCATCTACAGTATCTAACCAGGCATGAACGCGATCATCACTTATACAGTGTAGGTACGAAGCAGCGATTGCCGCAGATCTAATATGTAATATTGTTTTTATTGTCATAAATAAAAAGGGAATTGTGAGCTTTATTCCCCCGCCGTCCCCCGCAGCTCTGTTTTTACAACCAACCTAAACTGGAGCAACAATTGTTCTTTCATTTCTGGTGATTCCCGTACTGTATTTGGCCGGTGTTTTTGAATTTCACTGCCTTTTCTACTGTTTTTAAACTGCTGTTTATTTCTCTCCGAGACTCCCCTCCATTCCGCCGCGTGCCCTTGATTCGTTTTACCGACACTGCGTCATATCTGTATCAGGGACGAATGGGTTTGTTTCTCTGATGTGAAGAGGTTATGGATATTGCACTGAAGAGATGTTTTACTAATCAGGGCATGCTTTTGCTTCTACCTTCTTAATTGTGTGACAAGATTTAACAGTCAGTCTTTAAGATGTGGACTCACTACTACACTCATTCCTAAGGTCTTCTTTGTTTCAGCGATCGCGTCCTTTACACACGTAGACCTCAGTTCAATGGGAGCACAAAGATAAAACGTTGCACAGCGCCTCTTAACTTCATCCATACATTTAACGATTAAAAAAAAACTGTACTGCATTTACTTACCTAGTGATAAATGGTACTTTACTTTCATTTCAATGTGTCTTCAGTACGCGACTCTACATTTGGTACAACTTTTGAAAATATTTGTGGTTTTTAATTCTCACCAATGTTTTGATTGCTGCTTAAATTATTGTATTGTACATGTTGATTTAATATCATTTCCATGGAATTGTAGCACCATGTTTTCATGTCTTATGCTGCCAGCTTTGTTTCCTGCTTATAATTTTAGTGTTAATCAACAGTTGTGTGTATGTACGTGTATGGCTGCACTTGCATTAATACTGTATGTGGACTATCAAGGTCTTTCTGATTTTTATTTAATGAACCACAGTTGATTTGAAGATGAAATGTGACTGAAGTGTTGACTTCAATTCAAGAGCTTTTTAACCACAAAAAAAAAAAAAAAAAATGTCACAGTCATTGTCCAAATGGTTCTGGACCTCACTGTAAGTGGGTGTGTATGATCAAGCGTCACTGTGAAACTAAACCCAAGCTATTCATGTACTGCCCTGTTTTTTTAATTATTATATTGTTTATAAGCAGGCTTTTAATAAGTAGATTTAAAGATTAATTGTCGGTCAGAGTGTGTACCTGTGTGATGTCTTGAGTGTGAATTGAGCTGGGCATTGTAAGGCCACCTCATTGATGTTCTTTACCTCAAGAGAATCCTTTTGCCCTTCCTGGCAGGGTTTCATTTCAATGATCAGTGTTCCTTGTCTTGCTAAAAATGATGTAGGCTAAAAATGTTTACCTGAAATCTATCATAGCCAAATGTCTGTTATTCATTAGCAGATCACATGATGATCACATGTCATGTCAGTGTACACGTTTTAATATTTATGAATGTAAAACCTGATTTGGGTGTTCCCCATTAATAGGTGAAAGAAATGATCAGGGGGCACCTATTTCTTAATTGCCAAAATGACCGAACACCCATTTTGTTCAAAACAACTGAATTTGGTTCAAATTTTGCGAAAATTGGAATGTCCAATTTGTTTTTTTCACAATCGTGTTTCTTCCCACGCTAAACTTTTTGCACTACGTTTGATAAAACTGGTTGTTCATTGCTTGAATGTCAAATAAACCAAATCTATGAAACCAATTTAGTGTTTTTGTGCATGGAACGGTGGGTGCTTCTATCTTGCCTTGTGGATCTTTGAAATAGTTGAGTTTTATATTCTAAGTATTTCTCTGTAAACATTTGTGGAAATGCAAATGCCAAAATGACATAATGATGGTGTTTCAGAGTGAAATAATTCATTGTATTACAAATTAGCAGTAGGTATTTGCCTTATATTTCCTTTGTTACAAGTACTGTAACTATATAAATAGGGATTGGTATTTGACAAAATGTAATTTCTAATTATAACAGGATCAAAGACTTCATTCATTGCATTACAATTGTTTGAAAAAGTGTTAGCTGATTTTTTTTCAGTTTCCCCATCATCAAACAACAGTAAATACTAGAGAAACTAATAAACAAAAGCTACAAATCATGTGAAGCTATTGACAAAGATGAAAGAAAGTAATCAAGGTCTATCTGTGTGTAAATGAATAAAATGCTATTTCTAGAGCTTTGGGACTCCAGCGAACCACAATGAGAGCCATTATCCACAAATGACAAATCCATATAACAGTGCTGCAATTGGCTGGCAACCAGTTCAGACTGTACCCTGGCTCCTGCCCGATGACAGCTGGGATAGGCTAGTGAGGATAAGCGACTGAGAAAATGGATGAATGGAAGGAAAGAACAGTGATGATCCTTTCCAGTAGTGGCCAGGCAACAGAAATTACCCCAAGCATTCAGCAACGACTATTTCTCTTTCCGTTTTGTCTTGGACCAATGTTTACATTTGTTTGATGATGGGAAACATTTAAGTGTGACACAAGCAAGACAATAAGAAATCAGGAGTGGTGCAAACATTTTTCCACACCACGGTATGTTGTCCTCAATTGCTTCTAGAATCAATTTAATTAAGAGTCAAGTCTACAAAATATTCTTGCCAAGTACCATAGTCATTTTTTACTATGAGAAATGTTGCGATGGATTACAACCGTTGGTTCCTCATAAATGTTACTGATCTAGAGTAAAACAGAAGTAGATTTTCTGTTTGCTTCCACTAAGAAGGTGGGGCGAAGTCCTTATTTTTCCATTTGTACAGCCCAGTATTTCTGTTCTTCCAGTGCGTAAATTGCATTTTTTCATTCTTCTTTCCCAAAAATGTTGAGCACTGATTCACCACACAGTGAAATTCCCCACAGATTATATTATAAAATGAAAGAACACAGCCACAACCAGGCAAGAATACAACAGCAACACTGACCTATAATGGCTCAGTTTGAACAAAACTACCAAGCAATCAGGGTAAAATGGCTCGGTAGGCGAACACACAAAAAAAAGGCAATTTCTCATGAAAACAGAAGATAACGAAGGTAATCATAAATTGCAACAGTTATGAATTACAATGACAAATTTGTCAGGACTTGTCCTATAGATTTGCAGGGTAGGGAGAGCTCAGCATCCTTCCTCTAACCTGCAGCAGCTGGCCATATGGGTCACGGCCTCCCTTCTTGGTCCTGCGCCTCAGCCTCCTCAGGTTTGTCGCCAGCAATATGGAGGAGTGCACCTGAGAACAAAAGCGGAGCGAATACAAAATTCCTAACCAAAACATTCGCGTCCCTGCAACACAAAGCGTCAGAAAGTCAAGGGTGTAGGGTGAATAAATCTTTCAGGCGCTCTGCACAAAAACTGGAATGTTCCTTTTATTATGAAATATCAACAACAGAAAAAGATACAATAAAATCGAAGCTGCCACTTCACAAAATGCTCTACACAGCCAAATAAAGTGTTCACCAAAAATAAAACTATATTGCTAGTTGAAGAAAAGAAGCCTAAAAGTTAACTGCCTCAGTAAGTCAAAAGATGTTATACAATAACTACAACGAAGGTCCTTGAGCATTAGAGCCACAATGCAAATTCAAAGTACTTCAGTCATGTCAAAAAAGAAAAAGTCAATATCTTTATACAAGAATAGCAAAGATTTTTGTGTGCAATGTCTATGGTCGCTATAGAGCTACAATAAAATATACTAATGCTTAGCTTTGATTGAACTCGTAGTTATTGTTTACAACGATCTTATTATGAGATGTTCTCTAATACTGTAGTACATTGGTTGGCTTGTTTAGCTGTATTAGATGACAACTCCGTATGATGCGGGGAGGTTTTATACCAGTACAAACTCCAACTGCCAAAAGATGTCACAGTTTCATAGTGACAATCAAAATAGAGTATTAATAAGAATACACTTGATTTATAACTCGATTTTCATTCTGTAAAAACCTCAGTGCTACAAGCACCCGATAGCCGTAAAGGTCAAATTCTCAAGAGCTCTTTTAAAAGTTTCTCTTGATATTATTAGTGTTCATCCTATAAGAATGGCAGGTACAGTCAGTCTGTTGTACTTTGGTTTTAAAGCAGAGTTATTTCAGAGGTGAAGTTAGTGCAGTTAGGTGACTTGGCCATTTAGCACTCACGAGTACCGTATGAGAAACAATTTCACATCGTACTCGATCAAACTTAACAAGAATGTCCTTTTGTTGTAAGAAAGAGACAGCCAATTTATCTGCAATTCCTTGAGCCAACTCACTCACAATCCATCATTTCTATTGTTCGACAAGAGGTGGAGGTCATGGTTGCTGTCTCAGAGGAGACCCATGCACGCCGGAGAAAGGTCACAACCTCTCTTTGTCCACAGGAACTTTTCCCTTGACACATCACCTCTTGTGGGGACTTGTCTTGCAGCTGGTCTCCAAACTAACTTCTCATTGGCTACTTTAAAAAAACAAGACAAAACTCTATTGTTGAGGCTGGTCCCCAGCTTGTGAGAAAAGTCCCGAGTTTAGCTATGAGACTGCAAATGCGTGCTTGTCTGCCACCATGGCAACCAGATGTGCGCAATGACACTCAAGGTTCCTGCATAAACCCCACTATCCGCTGCACATATTGCAAATTTGCTGTTATTTAGTTCACGTTACTTCATGACTGCTTTTTTTTTTTTTTTTTTTTAACTATTTTTGAGTACGGTAGGAAATAAAATGTTTTGTTAATGTTATGTAAACACTAACCAACCAAGTGAAAAGCCTTCATGGTGGAAATCACAAATTTAGTGATGTGGCACTAGAATAAAACATAAACCCTAACCCTCATGGAAAAGTCAAACAACAATGCAAGATGTAAAAAAAAAAAATTAAAAAAAAAAGATTTGACAGTCTGTGGGCCTGAAGAGCCCGAAAAGAAGAAAATAGTTGCAGACCCTTTAAAACAGCCGTGTTGTGTGCAGACAGGAAGCCTAACACCGTGCACCTATGCCCTTCCTCCCCAGATAGCGCAACACCGCAAAGTTATAGGTGGTCGACACCGTATAGGTCAGCTGCGAAAAGAAAACAGCAGAAAGGAGGGGGCTCATTAGAAGAGAGGGAAAAACAAAGACATGATTAACTGCTAATGACATTAATTCGATCCCACCCGTGTAATAGGCTCTGTAATGGGCCATGGGAGTATAATGGGCCCACCATTTGCCTGGCTGGGAAACCAGCAGACATTACAGCACTATGATGATGTTTGTGTCAGCTGAGAATGGGGAACAGTGAGCGATAGTTCTAAAAGTCATCAGTCATGCAGGCTCGGGATGCCTCGCCGCCTCCGCTTGCAGAGTCACATGAGCCTTAAATGCTGCTGCGTGTGAACGAAAGGAAAAATGACCCCAACGGATGGATAGTAACTCACCAGTGCCATGAGAGTGATGCCCGCGCCGACGAAGGCGGCGATGTAGAGGCTGTAGGTCGTTCGGTACTGATAGGGGACAATTTGCATTGGTGTTTATGTACTATATACTGTAACATGTCAACTTAGAGCTCAACCCCTGGCCTGTATTACCTCTCTGGTCTTGCAAACGGTGGACAGAGTTATTCCACAAGCTTTTCCTGGCACTGCGTTCCATGGCAGGAGCCCTGTCGACATCAGGTTGCTCTAATCAATTGGATACATTCATCGCAGGCGCAACTTATGATTTCAGGCTTGTTATTCCTCCACAGACACTCTATAAAATACCCAGAAACCTCACAAGCTTGGCCCCCCATTTTATTGATGTCTGCGTTAAAAGAAAAAAAAAAAAAAAAAAAAAAAAAAGAAAAACTCCTGCTTTTGAGCGACCGCAATAAATTCAGGCCGCTATTTTTACTTCCTGTTTATTAAAAAGCAGCAGGGGAGAAACCTCCTGCAGAGGTTCTTCACCAGCAAAATCAATGAGAAAAAGGAAACAAAATCTTAACAACCACAAAGAGGTGAAGTTTGATGAAGGTCGAGAATTTCTATTGGATTGTGCTATAAATGTGTAAAAAAGAATGTTTGATGTTATAAAAGCTGCTAAATACACAATGTGAATCAGATTCAAATTGAACTTTTTTTTTTTTTTTTTTTTTTACAAATTGAAACGGATATGGATGATATGTTTTCCATCAAAGATCCATGTTAATATATGAAAACTGTACACAGAGAGGATGTTTTACACAACAACCCTTCCCCATTTCCTACAAAATCTAAAATGGTTCGTTCGAGGTAGCTGCACAGCAAATGCGCACCATTTTCCAACATCAATATTTTTTTGGCAAGAATAACACAGTCAATATCTTATTGACTACTTGTTGGGACGAATTGAATGCATTTAGCACAGGTATTTGTTGGAAATCATCAGCAGACAATGATGTAGTACTCCAAGAGAGCTTTACCGTACTGTCGCGCATCCACACACAGCTGGTTGATGCTCGCCGGGGTCTCGGTCAAGACGTCGATGGTGTGGCAGGTGGCACCCATGTTGTAGAAGAAGTACACGGGGAGAGTTGACAAGGCGAACACCAGCAGCCACAGCAGGGACAGCACGTATGTCATCGCTATAAACTATGAGAAAGCAGCATGAACGTCATTTGCCTGTGAGCATTCCAAGTGTGCTTTTATGTGCCTCATTTGGTGACCACATTAACCTCTTCTCTGATTACCTTCACTTAATATGTCTCTCTACCCAATCACTCACACATGCTTTGTACCCTCATTTTCCCCAAAGGGCTTTCAACGGGCCTTTGGATTTTCAGCTGAGGCAAAAACAGGGACTGATGTGTATTAAGCCACATTCGGTCTCCCCGATCCCCATTAGTCGTAACCACTGCGGGCCCTCTCACCGTGGAGCTGAGGCAGCGGCCACACATGGTGCTCCGGAACTCCCCGAAGGTTTGCTTGGCAACACTAGTGGTGTAAAAGCCTTCCGCCAACAGCATGATGCAGAAGAGGAAGAAAAAAGAGGCCAAGCCGTAGATGACGTACTGGAAATACTGAATGCTGAGAGACAGGAGGAGAGCCGCTGGTTAGGATGCAGGTTTTCAAAAAGAATCATTACGCTGATTGTGTGGAACGGATTGTGAAATCATGTTTAGACTGTCTTAACTCATTTGCTGGCTAAAAGATAAAAACATCTGCTGTACACAAAATTCATCAGCTTATGAACCATAAGAGAAATTTGGTTACAGTTACAAAAACGTGCTGCCGTAACAACGACATGTACTACCAACGATAGCAGGATAATGAATAAAATAGACATTACAGGTTATTCATCAAAAAAAATATATATATCACCATTACTCAAATACATAATGAAATGCTCATCCCTAAATTAAATGTACCACGTACATGTAAGCAAGGGTGCTGTAATCCTCCGTGCTTCGTGTAAAGTAAGTTTCGATGAGCCTCTCAGTCTCTGTGAGCGCTTGGTGTCCACATCCACAGAAGAGGGCGATGCCAGAGAAGCACAGCAGCGTGGCGACCAGAGAGCAGTATGGTATCCCACCCAGGCAACGCATACAGCACTCATAGCAACCTGCAACATAGTCGATTAACAGTGTTGGGAAAGTTCATTTTGTATGCAAACTAAAACAAAATTCAGTCACTCACGAGTAGCCAGCCGCAGCTTACACCCTACGATCTCAAAAACATGAGGAAAAATGTGTTGCTTTTTAAAAGTGAGCAGTTGAACAATGATGTGTAGGACATTGCTAATTTTGCAATAGTAGAAGCGCTCTCTGGCTATATTCAAATATTTTATTGTACCATATTTTCCACACTATAATGCACACCGCACTATAAGGCGCACCTTCAATGAATGGCCCATTTTAAGACTTTTTTTCATATATATATATATATATATATATATATATATATATATATATATATATATAGGCGCACCGGATTATAAGGCGCACTGCATTATAAGGTGCAGTAGAGGCTGGGGTTACTTTATGCATCCATTAGATGGAGTTGCACTAACGGCTCAATATTGACCCATATATAAGGCAAACTGGATCACAAGGGACACCGTCGGCTTTTGAGAAAATGAAAGGCTTTTAGGTGCGCCTTATAGTGCGGAAAATAAGGTATGCATGTACAAAACGTTTGGCATGGTAGATTACTGGTAAGGGCATCGTGCTGCGAAAATTAGTGTTAATGGTTGTTTCTTTAGACACTATGGATCCTGCAATTGGCTGGCAACCAGGTCAGGGTGTACCTCACCTTTTTCGCCCGAATATTGCTGAGACAATGGAAATGAATGAAATGCAATGAGGGAATATTTCTCGATAAAGATAAAAACAACTCCTTTTCCACAAAATTGCTCTTTTTTTGTATCAGTTGTCTCACATTATATGCAATGTGAGGAAACTAGAAACATGGGAAGGGAGAGGGAATTTCAGTATAATTTTCATTTCACGTCTCTACAAATTAATTTTACAATAAATTATGTCTGCCTGAGTTTCTCAGAGGCAAATTTAGTGTGTTCTAGTCCATGTGACATTTTCAACATTTTCCACATTTTTTGTTAAATAATGAACATACTATCCCCCCTTCTCCCCTGATAAAAACACAACTATAAGTATTGAATTCTATCAAGTCCTTTTCAATAACTGCCAAGCAAACTTTTCTTCACTTTCTAAAGTCATGTATCGTCTGAATGGATCCAGTGGTCAAGGCCATGCGTCTGATATGACCCTCAGCTCACACCCTGACTCCATTCATGAGGCAAGCATGGCGACTGTGAGAAAAAGGGGGAGGTTGACGAAGAGAGATGCAGCTTTTGTGCCCGCAAAGACAACAGTCTTTGTCCCACGGCGTGGCGGGGGCACAAGGGCTGCCAATGTCCCACAAACAAAGGCCAGAGGCGCATCTGTGATTAAGATTCGTACGCACACATTCATTGACTCCCTTCAGAGGAGAAAGTGCGATAATGGCGACCAGTCACATGGCTGGAAAAGGACGGGAAACGCTAACAATCCAACAGTGTGAATCCATGCCAATGCCAAACTTCATGCAAGTACTGTATGTACGGATACACAGGATGACAGATTGTGGTTGGTACCAATGCAACGGTGCCAAGCATATACGGTACAGTGAATAACACAAGGACATGGCTGTTCTGGCCAAGTGTGGATGTGTGCATACACGCTTTAGTCATAGTGGCCCACTTTTCAAAATCACCGCCTATAGGGAAGACACTTTTTTTCCTTTTTAAACAGTGCATTAGACCAGCAAAGATGCAGGAAAAAAATAACACCCAAGCATCCATTAAATGTTTGCTACATGGCTACGGGCCAGTCTCAAGTGCCATTGGGTGAGAGCCTGAACAAAGTTGCAAAGCAAATCGTAGTCAGGCTATGAAAGAGCGAGACATCATTCACAGTTATTTCACACTTTTTCTGAGCAAAAACACCCTGCTCGACCCCCCACCCCGCCCACACCCACTGAGAGGCAGGTGTGAGCATCAAAGGGCCGTTCTGTGCACGCAAAAACACAACAGCCCAACTTATCGGGAGAGATGCGGATCAAAATTATTTCCACAAATATATCAGCAAGTTTCCCTTATTTTCTGGATTGACAAATATATCCACGTTTTAAATCCACAAATATATCCACAATTTACACATTTTGTTAATGTGGGTGCAATGATCATAACTTATCCTTTATAAATATTTGCTTCCGGTTGTGAATTCTTAAAAAGGTATGTTTGTGGATCAGCCAGCATATGCTTCCCCCCCAATAATGCAGTTTTTAAGATATTTACACACGTACTGTAAATCGAGAATACGTAGGAAGGCCCATCCTTCCATCCATCTACCTTGATGAATGGACAGAAAGTCATTTTTATAGAAATACAGCATTTACAAATTAAGTCATGCTAAATGCACACGCAAAATAAAAAAAAAAACTTGTAAAGAACAGCTTTATTTGTGGATCGCAAAAACATGTAACTCGTGGAAATATATGTGGATTTGAAAAACGTGTAAATTGTGATTTTGTTTAAAAAAATTTAAACAAATATCTCCCCATGCTGACCACAACATTAGGTGCACCTCCTCATTGAAACATTTGAGCTGATTTTACACAGTATGATGAAATTTAATGTTATTTATTCAGTTCATTTTTGCAGTGATACAACTGCCCCACAACCCATCTGTGTTGACAAGGAATCAAAATGTTTCTGATCATACAGATGGCACAATTAATATTAAGTTTTCTACAGTTTATTGTATTGGCGCGTTGGGGCCTGTCCAATTAGCAATCTATGCTATGCTAAGCACCTATTAGCAATCAAAAGGCACCTTGTGGCAATTGAATAATTCATGACGTCAGGCGAAAGATGCGGCTGTAAAAGCCCCCTTTCGCCATAGTTATGATTTGAGCTCCCTAACAGTAACGATAAACTTATTTTTATCTTAAAAGTAAGTTACACAAAATGAATTAAAGCATAAGGCCAAGCAGGAAATAGTCCCATCCAAATCAGCGGAGCGTCACCAGTGCAGTGGCAGACTTCTACGTCGCCAAGAGTCCTCTAGTGAAACCAAATTGCGAGGGTGCAAAAACTAAAAATAAAAAAGAAGAAGCGAAAGTGGCCGAGGTCTCACCCATGTCTGCTAGCAGGCGTCGAGGATGCGAGGGGTTTGGTGACCTGCTTGCAGCTCTTCCACTGACGTTATGCGCCGAATCCGCCCAGTCGGCCCAGTGTGATCAATCCAGCTCACCACAACAATGGGCAGAGCCATCGGCGACTGCTGCAACAATCTTAAAGCAACAATGTCCCCTTTTCAATCGGCTCCAAAAAGCGAGGGGGGGGGGGGGGTATGAAGAGGCCAAGTTTGTCACAGACTTCTTTGTTACTTGCGCAAAGACGCAGTCTCGCATCAGAGCAACTTGCAAGACTTGGAAATTAGGATTTGAAAAAAAATTACAATTAGATTGGAGTCTTGCAGTCACTTTAAAGTCACCTTTTACTGTGGAACAGGATGAGAAACGGCATCCATTTTGATGAAAAATGTATTGATCTGACTTTTAAAATTCAGTTTTGGTCAGTCATGTCGATAATTACAAAATTCACATCACTCTTGAGTTGGAGTCTAATTCCCCCAGGAATAAAAAGTAACTTACAGACTTTAATGGAAATTAACTCCACAATGTAAAGAATGGCTGCCAGTCCTCGCGGCGATTGGAATTATTGGATATTTAAATTTAAGATCTCAAAAGATTCTGCCATGCACTTTCTTTGGACCTTGGCAGCTGGGGGACTCTCCAAAGTGTGAGGACTCCCCCTGGTCTACCCCAGCCGTGGCGGTCTGTGGTGGGATCCTCTGCGGCTGTGGCCTGTGGCACCTCTCGGTGTTGACGGCTCTCTCAGGTTTTCTTTCTTTGCCCAGGATTCTCAGGGCCGCCATGTCTCTCTCCTACTGTGTCTGTGTGTACTCCTTCGAATGTGTGCATTTGCATTTATAAGTGGGGATGGGACGGGTGAGTTTTATTATATTTCCTGCCATTGTCACTTTTTTTTTTTTTATCTCTGTAACGCACTCTGGGTTGCATTTTTTTTGTATGAAAAATGGTAGATAAAGAAAATGTCATTGATTGATTATGCTGAAATACACTCCATCAAATGTTACACATCTATCTTCCAAGTATATTTCATAAGCAAAATGTGCCACCTAAAATAATCCAAATTTATCCCATATGGTATCACAATAAGTATTGTATGATGCCTCTTGAGATAACTCTTTGCATCGGTCCATAAAAGATCTCTGAATACGTAACAGTTTAAAACAAAAAAGTTGCTAGTTTTCATTGCTGTATATTGTTATGCCAGAAATAATCCTCTGAGTATTTTGTATTAGAGCTAACACATCTCTCTGCGTGGAGTCATGCAGCATCGCAAACCGCTATCGGAGGTTTCTCCTTGATAAAAATGGATGTGCTTCCTCTTGAGTGTGCACTTTGGGAACAGGGCTGCATGCAGCATCATTGATCTCAGGTGAGCCTCATGGAGAGGAGAGGAGCAGAGTGTGTTCTCTCATTCAATTCAGCCCCCTGGCCAAAAAAGAAGCGAGAGAGAGAAAGAGAGAGAGAGAGAAAGAGAGAGAGAGAGAGAGAGAGAGAGAGAGAGAGAGAGAGAAAGGCAGAAGTTCATTACGACCACTAGGTGGCAGCTTTCCTCTGCGACAACCTCTCCCCCATCTCCTCCCATAACGAGATCCTTTGCATGGCTTAATATCCAGTAATACAGTCTAGAAAAATGTCTGGCTATTATCAGCAAGTGCAAAATTTATTTTTTTTCCAAGTGTGCTTTAATTTAGGCCCCACGTGAGTTCGTTTAATGAAATAATAATATTACAAATGGCGGGTGTGATTTTTGTCATGGAGATTTTTTTATTTCCTCTGCAAATTAATGTACTTACTCTCCCAGAACAGCCCCATTAGATAATTTATTTTGGAGCTACCAGTGACAAAATCCTCAGAGAGACGGCCAAGTTATACAAGGCTTGTCCTCCTCTAACCAGGCTGTTACATCATGTTTTACTACGCCTGGATTTGGATACCCCCCCCCCCCCATCATCATAATTTGGAGAGCGGAAGTAAAACTAGTCAACTGGAAGAATGCGGTTGCACAGCTGTGCACACATTCTTAGAACTGGGATGAGACTGTTCAAAATTATGCAGCACACACACCTACCGGTGCCTCTTTTTTTAAAATACTAAATGAAGCTCAATTGTTCTAGTTGCCTTTTCCCGACATTTTGTGTTTTATAGCAGAACCGACTGGGTGCTATATTGAGCTGTTCATAATTCCCTCTACCTTGTCTAAGGCCCTAGTTCCATCTGAAGAAAAACAGCGCAAACCATAAACCTGCCAGTGCAATTCTTCACTGGAGGGATGGTGTTCTTTTGGTGATGATCCGTGTTGCTTTTGTGACAAACTGCCATTTGGAATTATGGCCGAAATGTTACACCTTGGTTTAGATTTGGCCACAGCAAACTCTCCCAAACCTGTAAGGAAATGACAACTTCAGAACTGTGAGTCAGATATGTTAACCACTATGCTACCATTCTGCCCCATTATTAACATTCGGCAGAAAACAAACAAAGGAACAACATCCTTACTGTTTTACTATATTGTGTAGCTCCTGACCCCCGGCATCTACTGCATATCGTCCGATATAGAATGTGGTACCCACTCAAGTCAATGTTCGTGCTACATTTTAGTGTGTTGTTGTTGAAGGACAGCACCAGACCTGTCTTCCTGGTGTACTGTAATCCATTTGTGGTACCTGAAATTTTGGTGCGAAGTGGTTGTTTGTGTTATGACCCCAAAATGACTATCCAATTCATGCAATTTGCAGACTTGTAAACATCTTACTTGCTTTGATACCTTGGTAGTGTCAAGACCTTAAACAGATTTATTTGAATAGAGGTTGCCTCCTTTAATTTAAAAAGATGAACCTGTTGGGTTGCGATCAAATCAAGCTTTTGGTTGCGATCCAACTCTGCGACTGAGAAGCGCATACCTCTTACCTCGTGCTTTCCCACAGCTGGCTCTCATCGGGCCTCCTACGGTCATCCCGGGGCTTCGTCTCTGGGGACTTTCACCACCTCCACACGAGGGGAACAATACATCTCCTTTGTGTGTCTAACTACATTACTCGCCAGCATGATAAGAGGTGCGATTCTGAGAAAGGCCCAATCATATCAGCAGGCCATTACCTAGGTTGACTTTTCTCTGCAGGGGTCACAGGGAATGCAATCCCTTCGCCTGATGACTATATTATGAGGGTTTTAGTGATGCCCTGCTGAGATGCCTTCAATTTTGTGGTGACTATATGAATTCATTCATGTCATACACTTACATTTTTTTATAAGCACTCAGGGAGCTCCTCTCCTCAAATTATAGTACAGCATTGTACTATATTTAGAAGAGCAAAGGTTTGTCCCTACAGTGTACGTGCAGCTCAAAGGTACTGCTTTTTATGCCCTTGACACTTTTACTGCTTTTTTGGCCCTGGAAAATTATGCTAGCTTTTACCCTGGAATCAAATAATTCAGCCTTTGGGGTACATTAGCCTAGACTGTACCTCGTTTAGAGTAGGGAATCCCTCAGCAGAGCTCGGAAAATCATTAAAGACAGTACACACTGTTTGAGCTCCTGCTATCTGGAAGGCGGCACAGATGTGCAAAAGCAACAACCAACAGACTGAGGAATAGTTTTCTTCCGAGAGCCATCACCACCCTGAACTCTCTCGTTTTTCCTCTAGGCACACTATTAATGTGAAGGCACGCTGATTTCAACATCTTGTGCAATACATTTTATGCATTCCATTTTGCACATCTATTGTTGTTTATTTTTATGTACACATTTTTTTCACTCTCATTTTTAATTTATTTTTTACCTCGGTTTTTGTGTACACTGGTAAGAAGTTATCCTACCTTGTTTTACTGTGGTGTAATGACAAATAAGTGGCATTCAGATCACAAACCTTTTGCAGTTAAAGGCTCAAATTAGCAATTAATCTTCTTCAGGGTCCGAAACATACCATAAAAATGTATTTGTCACTACTTTCATTGTTATACCAGAAATAATCCTTGTATTTGGGTAGTTAAAGTAATGAATGATTACAACAAACATAATTGAGTCTTCAATGAATCAAAATGTGTTTTTTGAAACCAGAGTACCTGTAGAAAACCAGCAGGAGAACATTCAAATTGTCACACCAGATGCCGATGCCGGATTTGAGATTTGAACCATCATTTGAACCGTGAACCTGACATGCTAACCATAATTCCACCGTGCTGCTTAATGTAACTTAAGCCCTATGATTTCTTTTAACCATAATCTTCCACATCACATATTTTTTAATGTTATCACACACATCAGTCCAATATGAAGCTTCTAAACCAGTCATCAAACAGATTTGACATCAGAATTGTTTTATTTGGTGGTATGGGTTGATATTTTCTTGTAACTTAAAATACAGTATGTGCTTTGGCTCAATTAAACATGATACAGTCCACATTACTTTACATGAAAACGTTGTTCCGGTTTCAATGTTAACAAATGGTTGCAAGAGACGTCAGGAAATTCAACAAACTGTATGATCAAAATTAAAAAACCCTTTAAGAAATATTCAACTCCTATTCAGGGTAATTTTCTCAGTGACAGTGTCCAAGCGAAGCAGACACATCTCTTATTTTATTTTTATTTGCTTTATATTTGTTTTTGGGTACCATCTCATTGTCATCAAAGTGGCTTTTCTTGCTCAGTTGTTGATTTCTTCCCTCAATGTTTGAGGTATATAACAGCTGCCACCGCCAAGCTAGCAGACGAATGTGAGCAACATACCCCGTCACAGCGATTGTGTCAGGCAACCCTTTGAAGCTGTTTGAACCAAAAAGTCATGCAGTTCTGTCCAGGTGGATGCATTGTCCAATTGGCAAAACTCCATCCGTAGCTCTCTCATTCAACATCAGACTAACTCACAACGTGTTGATAAGCGGAGCTGCTTCCCTTCCATGACAGTGCACAACGAAGTGATGATGCTCTCCTATATGTTTCTTCATATCAAACGTGGAACCAATATGACAGCCTTTGGCCCTCAGTCTACTCAAGAGTGACTACACTTGATGAAATCTCTGTACTGTGTACACCTTCATGATCTTAGCATGGCTACTGGAGAAACAGCTGAATTCTGAGAAACTGTTGGGAAAGACGACATATGTATTGTTGATACTGATGACCTCTACAATGACCTTGGTGAAAGAAAATGCAATAGACTGGATATTTGGTCGGCCATTGCACCATGTACAGTGCATTTTGGCCATCTGCTGTAATTACTGCAGTAAAATCCAACTCTCTGTTTCATTTAAATGTATTTATTCTATGTATTGAATTGTGTGTTCTTAAAATGAAGGAAAAAAGAGCTAAATTGATCGTATCCCGGCTGACGTCAAGAAAAGACTCAAGACGGTAGACATGATCGTGGACTTCAGGAGGCATCCTTTGCCACAGGTACCCTTCATTCTGTTCAACTGGACTATGCCAATAGTCAAGACCGTCAAGTTCCAGGGAATTACAGTCTCTCAGGACCTGAAGTTAGAGGCCAACATCAACTCCATCCTCAAAAGGCCCAGTAGAGTACGGACTTCCTGTGGCTTCTTAGGACACAAGGCCTGCAACAGGGGGTGTTGAGGCAGACCCAAAGAGCAGTCACCGAATCGATCCTGTCTTCATCCATCACAGTCTGATCTGGTGCTACTACAAAAAAGAACAAACTCCATACTGCAACAGACAATCAGAACTGCCAGAAAAATTGTTAGTACCCCACAAACAACCAATGAGGTGTTGCATGCTGCCAGAAATAAGGCAAAATCCTCTTGGACCCTCCACATCCTGGTCACCACCTCTTCCAGCCCCTTACCTCTGGTAGGCACAATTGAACAATGCAAACTAACACGACCAAACATTCCAACAATTTCTTCCCTCTCACCATCAACCTTCTAGAGGATTCTACATAATTTGCCCAACTATAATTGGATCAGCATGACCACATTGCAAGTAACAATCCATCGTGTTTTTTTAAAAATTGTTTTTACAGTATATCTGAGAAGTATTTTTTGTCAAAGTTGCTGTCTATTTTCGTACTGCAGATGCTCCAACTACTGGAGACAAATTCCTTGTGTGTTTTTGACATACAGTACTTGGTAAATAAAGTTGATTCTGATACTAATTCAAATTCTGATCTTTGGAAAAGCTGATTGAAGGTATACCAGTCTCATGGTCTTATATGTTGGTATGTGTTTGTTCAGCTTGTGTACACTGTCTGCATCTTGAGCGGTGTTTTTTCCTCAAACTGTTTATGCATTCTCTGTGTCATTTTATAACACCTTTATGACGTTTGGATATAAATGATGCAAGATGCTTCAGATAATTTTCGACGCACTACCAGGTAAAATAAGATGTTCACCTTCCATCGCAATGTCTTTGAGGTGGAAAGCAGATATTTATCATTTTCAGATCTCAACCTTAAAAAGAAAACATTAAAAGGGAGTATCTTGAAAACTGCTGTCAATCAAGTTGTAAAACACCCGACAGGTGGGGGCTGGTTCTCTGATCCACAGCAGTCCTACTTTGATGCACTGCTTTGGATGCAATAGTTATCACTGGCTCCTGTTTGTATATTTTAGACTATATGACACCTGAGTGTATGGTGGGAGGTGATGCTTGCTGCTAGCCAACCTGGAGAACAATAAAAGCTTGTCAACATTGGATTTGTGGATGTTGTGTATTGGTCTGATGTGCCCAGTGAAGCTATTAAGGCTAAAGAGCTTTTTGGCTCGCGCAAAGATTCTGAGAATCGGGGAGTAGGTCTGGGTCTGTGGCGCTGACCTGAAACAGCAGCATGTTGTATGGTGTATCTCAGGAGATGGATAACGCTTGTGCAAAAGCAGCTGTCATTAAGCTCTGTCACTGTGATTATTATAGCTGCTGAAGTACAAAAAGGACTTAAAGTGACAACCAATGATAAACTGCATTTGTAATAAAAGTAATCTACTGGGATGTTCAAGTGGGAACCCACATGACCAACATACCCAGGTTTGAAAGCTGAGTGCAATAACAACTAATATAAGAGTCCGGGGGGTTAAATCAGTGGCCAGCACCCACTTTAAATTCAATGCCACTGACGGCTGTTGAATTCACATATCCACGTTAACATTAAGGACGGCATTGAATGAGTTAAGGATTCTGAGGAAAGATATTTGACCCCTGAAAACCAGTCCCAGTCGGGCTCACAGCACCAATGTATCAAAGGGCGTCAGTCTAATTCGTGTAACTCACGTACTCCAATTTGAAATTTGAAAGCACTAACTAGCTCAGTGGACCTCTTCAAATATTCTGAGGAGTAGGGTTTGACTAATATTTGCACAGTGCAAGCTGGTACCCGTGGTACATCACAAAAATAATGTACCATAATATCGAGTAAATAATGCACACCCCTCCCAAAAATTGTCAAAAGTCATTAGTGCGCATTATAAACGTAAACAAAAACTTGAAAACCTTCACATTTCATTAATGTATGCCACCATCTAGAGTTTCTGAAAAAGCTGTACGCTTTCATTCTAATATGTCACCACCACCTAGAGGTTATGAGAAAGCTTTACACTTTCATTCCATTATCTAATATACATACGAATGGATATATGTATGGTTCTTCTCATAGGTTTACATACACTGGCAGAATTTGTAAAAATCGATTTTGGAGAGTGGTAAATGTAATCCATGAAAATCATCATCATCAAAATGTACTGTTGTAATAATAGTAATGTATTGTTTTAGATAGGCGGCACGTGGAACAGCTGTAGAGCGTTGGCCTTCCAGTTCTGAGGACCGAGGTTCGAATACCGGCCCCGCCTGTGTGGAGTTTGTATGTTGTCCACGTGCCTGCGTGGGTTTTCTCAAACCACTCCGGTTTCCTCCCACATCCCAAAAACATGCAGCATTAATTGGACACTCTAAATTGCCCTTAGGTGGGATTGAGAGTGCGACTGTTGTCTGTATCCATGTGCCCTGCGAGTGGCTGGCAACCAGTTCAGTGTGTACCCCGCCTCCCGCCCGATGACAGCTGAGATTGGTTCCAGCACTCCCACGACCCTCGTGAGGATAAACGGCTCAGAAAATGGGTGGATAGATGTTTTAGATAGTTAAGATACTTTAATATGGAGTAGATTTTACCTACACTACCTATTCGAAAACAGTAAAACTGCTGCCAGGAAAAAAAAAAACATCTACCTAAAAGCCATTGCTGGTACCATGAGCATGCCACATTGATTGGCTGATATGTAATCTGGTCATCAGTACATGCCTCAACTCGGAAATGTGGCGGACATCCAAGTCCCAACCCGGAAGGTGTGGGATCGATTAATGAGTAACTACAGTAGCTGTGTTCCCAAGTCAGTTGAGATAGGCTGCCAGGAGAAAGAGAGAGAGAGAGAGAGAGAGAGAGAGAGAGAGAGAGAGAGAGAGAGAGAGAGAGAGAGAGAGAGAGAGAGAGAGAAAGTAGCAAAGGGAGGGATTTATTGTACAGTATAGATTAGTATTTAAAGTATGTGCAAACCAGTTAAAATGATCTTGGCTTCCCGAGAGATCAGCACCCATAAATCTCTGATCCTAGAATTGTCTCTATTGCAAACTGAAGCTTGAGAGCGTTTTTTTTTTTTTTTTCTCTATCTTTTTGGTACTTGAACTGAACACATTCTCTGATATAATCGCATTGGTAATACTGTATAGTGGTTCACATTGCTGACGTTCAACCAAGCAGCCACACAGTATGGGTCAGTCTACTATGCAGTATGCAATTTTTAGAGTTACCATTGTTACAAGTACCATTTTTGGCACCATGTCAGCTCTAGGGACTAATCAAAGTACTACAGGGTACCTATTTTCACACTGCAGTCATGTCATTGGTTGACAGAATTGTTTGCTCTGTGAGAGAATTGGATTAGGAAGAACACATTCCAAGAACAAAAATGCAGAAAGACGACCATTATTATGTTTTGTTTACGATGTCACATTCCTCGTCTTTGTTACATTTGTTATTTTTATCATGGTCTGAGGTCAAACTAGTTCCAAAGATGACTAAACTATCTTCACCATATTTACACACCCCATATGGTACACCAAGAACAGGATTTCTCGAGACTGTAGTGAGATTTGCTGAATGGAACTGTCGTGTTTTGGAGGCCCATTTATCCATATGCAGATATCTGTGAGTCATAAAAGTGGTTTGGATCTGGAAAATTGTAGTGAGCTGGCCAAAATACCTTACTCCTTTTCTTCCACGTCTTGTGTCTGGAAGACTCGTGACCAGCAAATTCTTACGAGAGAAGGAACCAGCTGTGAGAAGTATGCATTAGTCGTCCCCCAGAAAAGAAAATGAGCCTGTGTATTCCATTTTTCTCATGATTTGAAATCCATTTTTTGTTTTATTTTCGCCTGACTGCCTATTGAAGTTTTCCAAGGTAGAATTGAGGTTTCAACTTCATGCCTCTGCGCCGAGCTCGTTTTAAAACCTGACATCTGTATAATGAAGGAAATGGGGTGTCGTTCCCACTTAAAGTCACGCAATTACGGTCCCTGAGCTCTTTTTCAGCTGCGCTATCACAACTTAAATACAATAATACTTTTGTGAGGTGCACATGAGATGATTAACAATACACGGAGATTTTCTCTTGCAGTATTACATGCCACAAGAAGTTGATATTTAGAATGTTTTTTCTGGCTAGAATCTTGACTCACCCTTTCGGCCCAGTACAGTAAGGCCTACTCCGATTAGCCCCCAGGCTACCAGTGTTCCTCAACAGCGAGGGAACTTTCAGTAAAGTGGCAGCAATGCATACCTTCACTTCTAAAAATGTCTTTTACTACAAGTAATTTTCTCAACTCAGTCAGTGCCCGAGAAGGACCTTTACATGCATGTGCTGAATTTTCCCTCTGTAGATAATCACGTTCAGGATGAATGTGTCAAATTCAGCAGCACCAAATGCATCCGCAAATGCATTCGGTGTCTATTTCATTAGTTATGTTGAGACCGTTTGACAGGAGGGTTGGAGTCAATATTCTCAGCGATTGGAATAAGACAAATGAAGTCATCATTAACTGATCACGTGATGAGGTACAGAAACTGCAGTTCTGGAAACACAAAAAAGGAAGCGGTAATTTTTTTGCTGTGAGGCCAGTTTCATTGTGCATGTTTTGCTGCACAACAAAAGTAAATATTGCATCTTAGAAACTTTTTTTGACACAGTATATTCTTATTAAATATTAGGTCTGCATAAAATCCTGCTGTTACACAGTCACCTTTCAAGACTCATCAATATCTCCATCGCATTAAAGCTCCAAGCTTTACAAATCACATTCTCCTCGTGATTAGGAGTTTTTTTTTCTTGATCGAGTCATTAGAAAGCATATTTGCAAAATGGTATTTTAAATCATTCAAATCATTCATTTCAAATGACTCGATCAAGAAAAAAAAACTCCTATTGTTGCCTGTTGGGGGATATTAACAGCACAGATGATTATAATTTCAGTGTTTAATGTACTATATTACTATCGGGGTTACTAAGCACTATCTGTGTGAGTAAGTGAAAGGAAGAATTCCCCAGCAGTTCATAGGAAAAAACATTTAAGCCTCCGACAAAGTTGCATAATGGCCCTTTCCTGTATGTCTGACTTGTGTGGCTTTCCTTCAAGCTTTCCCTCCCATTTCTTTCCATTTACAGTAGAAGTCAAGTTTTCCATCATGTGTCTGGCTCCTCCTCCCCCAACCTCAGCTCTATAAGACAACTACAGTCCACTCCGGCTAGCACAGAAGCGCCTAGATCCCAGCAGACTGGTTCCTTATTTCTTCTCTAGATCTGTGCGACTATGTCCTCAGGAGTGACTGCAGGTGAGTCCAGTATCTATATGAGCCAATAGTTTTCAAGTGGTGCACTTATGAGGATCAGAGAGCCATTTAAGAAGAAATGGCTACCAAGAGAAGTGTTCTCAGAGAAGCTGTAGGCTATATTTTGTCTTTTATAAAACAAATTTCTTGCCCAGTCGCATCTTATTCAAACTGTGGTACACTTTTACTTTTTGCTGGCATTCTATTTTATAACAGCTGTAATGTTTCATATTTCACACTTATGCTTTCATTTTAATGTGCACCGTGGCCACAATTTTTGTCATTCAACAAGTGCGGATTCTCCTCCCCAAAATGTGCGCATATACTTAAACTCAAAAGTAAACTGGCAATGTCCTCCTTTCAGTATATTTCAGATGGGACTTTTTCTTTCTTTTAAAGAAAAGTGCAAGTTTTTTTTTTTTATAACGTTATAGAAAATGCATAAAAGCCTTTCACCACAGCCTGGACGTTAAAATTTGGCCTTACTTAATATATTATGATCGATATCACACTTAACAGCCCAACTTCACTTAAAGCATCAGACTACATCGAGTTTAAGGGTAGGGTGAAGATTATATATATATATATATATATATATATATATATATATATATATATATATATATGTGTGTGTGTGTGTGTGTGTGTGTGGGTTTGTGTGTTTTGTTTTACATCCCTCCAAAACACCATAGGTGCTCTCTTCAAAACGACCTTATTACCATGCATATTACCAATTAATATGATCCCCCCCCCCCCCCACTACTAACCTCTCTCACAGACCTTTTCAGTGGAGATATGTAATTTGTCTTCCACTGCTGTGACATTTTCCAAGCAGACTTTGAGCTGGAGCTGCACGATTTGCTTCAAGAGTTCCAGGATGTGGTGAAGGAGCTGCAGGCCGCCCCCCAAAGCAGCCGCCAGGCATACCAGCACGTGCTGCAGGAAGCCAAGAGTCGGACTGCTCTGGGAGATGACAGCGGTGTCGAAGACTCTGATTACAGTAAGAAAAATCATCAATAGTAGTCTTCATTCTTCCAAGCTTGGCATTTTTCATTTGCATTAAATGAATGGTTATAGAACATAAGAACAGTATACACCTTGAATAACAGCGCCTTTTTGTTGTGAGATAGCCTTTTTGTTTGTTTTCTTGATGTTAAACAACAGCCAAAAGACAAAAGATACATGTCTGTCCCTTTTGCGTGCGTTATGTGTTTTTGACCTCTTATTTTTCACAATGAAAGCTTTTGAAAAAAGCTCAACCTTGGGAGTCATTAGACAATTTTTTTATTTTGTAGCCTGCTCCTCATTACTTGTGTTGAATTGCTTGATGGCCACTACTATATGTAAGGTATACCAAGTGATTTATGAAAATCTAATATATGCATTGAAAAAAAATCCTTTACAAAAATATTAACATGGAGTTATGTATGGCGGTAAATATGTGCCACCTGGATTTGAATTAAAAATGCCACTGAAAATTTGATGTTGTAAAATTCACATTGTTATTTCAAAGTGAAATAAATAGCTGAATTAGGAAATGCATGAAAACCTTAGGGAGATTTCTTCACGATTTTTCTTCTGTAGGTACTGTCATTAACGCAAAATTAATTGAATGCACTCTATATTGGTGCAACAAGATGAAACTGTGTGATTTTGGCAGAGAAACGACATTTAATCAAAAGAAAAAATCTGCTCGCAGATTCCAACAATAAATTTCAAGAAACTTTGAAGGGCGAGTGGGGTATGTGCTAAAGAAGCAACCGATCCATTTTGGAGAGGATCTGGATAAAGTTTATTTTCAGCCAATATGGGTTCCATAGCACAGTGAACCATCGGGAATAGTCACAGTGCAACCTTTCTATTAGTCATCCACCACCAACCAGACCTTAACATTCCTCCTAGTAACGGAGGACCAAACAAACATGAAACATAATTATTTCTTCCTCCATTTTTTTTTCTGACACCTGAGCCTTGGTGGAGGTCGAGCGACGCAATGTATCATCATTATCGAATTGCCAAAACAACCAATTAGTACATTACTACAAAAAAATACAACACAACCTGATATTCATTCAAATAATTATTTCCAATGAAAGCCATTCAATCCACTACATATGACGTAACCTATTTCAGTAATAGTGAGCGCAGTCTTATAATTGTTCTCTCCCACAGGCAGTGAAGCATCTTTGGGGAACAGTTTGAACACCAGCGAGGAGGAGCTGCACACAGCAGGCTTAACGCTGCCTCCAAAAGGTACCGGAGGCGTACTTCAGCATGCATATCTCCGTCCAGATCGCTGTTGTTCTCGTTGTACATACTATCACGTTTGGCACATGAAGCTGTGTGAGTGTGTGTGTGTGTGTGTGTGTGTTTGTTTGTTTTGACACAACAATGGCCATGCATGTGTGGTTGGGGTGTCTCCTACAGTGCCTTTTGTGTTATGTCGCAGGACTTCATCTTGAATAGATGAAAACGCGGCTGAATTTGGCTCCATATGTATGGGGGCCGTTACATTTCAATGAAAACAAACAAGCGTGGCCAGGAGGAGCTGATAACTTTGATTCTAGGTCACAAAGTTATGCAGATGCAACCCTGTGGGAGGTTGCAAGCTGTCAAGCTTTTTCGATGAACTCGTAAAATAAAATAGAATATCTTCCTGGTCTAAAAACAGTTCATTTGATATTCTGTTACTTCGCAGCACATGATTCAATAGGAACACTACAAAAATGAACTGTGCTTCAAAATCTTTCCATTGCCCTGTGTTTTTTTTTCTTCTTCTCCTGATTCCTTTTCTCTCTGTCCTCTTTTTGCAGCCAAGCTGGGAGACACAAGGGAGCTGGAAAGCTTTATTGATGTGTTGGACCGGGAACTTGCTGGTATGTAGTTAAGGAATTTAAACCTTCTATCAATCTTTTTTTTTTTTTTTTGCTCTTCCTCACTGACACAATTAGACACACTAGTAGTTTGTAAAGCCACATACATAGTGCCATATTCGATTTTTTATCACCCTATCCTTCTTGTGCACAAGCACCATAGGCTTAATTAATTTAGTAATATCACAAATGCTGGGCCCTCAACTGTGTGTTCCCACTAAACAGATTGTGGTGTAATTGGAAACAGGTGTAAAGGTGATGGGGAGCAGCCTTAGGTTTTTGTACTTTTGTGCTGTGATGGTGTTCACCAAGGGGAAATATGGGAAAGCAGCACAAGTGCAAAAGGAAATTTGAAGTAAAGGAATTGGCAGTGTTATTGGAAGAGGCATACACGCCTATTATAATACTGAGTTACAGGAAAGTAATCCATCGTTCCGATCATTTTGGCGAAGCCAGTGTAACGCATCAAGTGGATGCTAATCACAGTAGATGTACTGTATAGGTCCTTCCTCCATCCCTCCATCCATTTTCAACACCTTTTCATCCTGGTTTAGTCTTTGAGGGCACTGGAGCCAATCATATCTGATTTTGGCCAAAAGGCTGACTACACGTAGGACTGCTCGCCAGTCATTTGCAGGATGAGTTAAGCAAATCATCAGTCAAGTAACTTAGTCACGACATATTTTTGCACAGCGGTTTCTGTGTTCAACACTGTGATGGGTGAAAAGGCAGAGGACATATTTTGTCAATATGCATGTAATCACAAAAATGACAGCGATTCTTCTTCTGGTGTGAGCAATTAAACTTGGATGGTTCATGACAAGTACTGTCATCAAAAGCAACATTAGTATCACTAATGAACTATTACATGCTTTTATCTTGAAAGCACTCATCTTAGTCCTCACAAGTTTGCTTGAGATTTAACACGCCTGTCTACTAATCTGCCTCCGGAGCATCATCCTCATCCTCATCTTTTTTTTTTTTTTCGTTTGCAGAGATGTGAAGAGCCCTGTTAAAAGGAGGAGAAAAGAGGCTGGAGGGGCACAGCTCGGCTGACTGCCGCCGAGCAGAAGGACGGATCTACACCAAAGCACCTTCGAGGGAGCGAGCCCTCCTCTTAGTGCTTTAAGGGAAAAGGTTAAGGTCAGAATTAAAAAGGGGGTTTCACTTGAGGGGGGGAGAGGGCACACAACCCCCAACGACGTTGCGTCCTTGTCCACGCGACGAGGACCCTGCAGCATAGTCTTCAAGATGTGTGACATATTCCCAAATCTAGATAAACCTCCATCTGTCTGACAGAAGAAAGCTGCCTCCAGTCCTCTGAATAAGTCTACGCCTCATTTGAAATTCCCAACAGAACTAAACCAGGAAATCGCCCCAATTCCTTTGGCATGGCCTTGCGGAGCAAAACTATGGAGCACTTTACTTTAACTTGGAGTCCCTGCTGTGTAATTATCACAACTTAATTTGTATTCTATTTCCACTGTACAGTTCTTGTTATTGCTTTTTTAAAAAATATATAAATAAAATGTCATGAAGGTGAATTCATGTAGTGTATAAATAAAGCTCCATTTGGTAGGACTCCTTTCCTTTTTGTGCCCTTTACGTTGGATTGAGTTTCTAATAAAAAGGGTGACATTTGCTGGACACATTTTGTTTTCAACACAAACATTTCAAATGTACAGGCTACAACATTCAATATAGCTTCACCTTTGCTGCAGTGTACTGCAGTATTTGCTGCGGCGTATTATAACCAACGCAGATGTCTGATGTCGGCTGCACCTCCTCAGCCATTCTTCATTGTGTGCACGGTACCTTTGTTTCCTGTACGTGTGTGCTGATGGCGCTTTGAGTTTCGCTTCTCCCAATACGTCAGGAAAACCACAAATTTAGTTCAGACACAAAAAGACAGCTTGAAGAGGAAGTGCGTCAAAGGCACGGTGAAACAACAATACACATTTTAACTTTGTTCTGTAAACCAATGCAGGCTGTGACCCCTGCGCTAACGCTGGAGACGGAATGTTCTAATCAGAGTTTGTCAAAAGAAAATCTGTAAATACTATAAAAGATACTTTGATTGGAATGCTGACCTTGGAGGTCAACATTTTGTACCATAGGAAATAAACAAGACTGAAATAATCCTATCGATAAAGGTACAGTACTTAACCAGGCCGAAAAAAACCCCCTCAAAAACATACAAAAAAAGAGAAAAAACATTGAAGCTCTATTCTAACTTTGTCACAAAATACAGCTTTTCTTGAAAAGTAATTTTTCTCATAATACTATCATTTATTTAACATTATTTTGTGTCACTTCACCTAAAAATTGTGACAATAATAGTCTTACATAAGAGTCAAATTGTCACAATCTGAATTCTTTTAGAAGGTACAGGTATTTTATGTAAAATGTTCCATTATTCATACGTTAGAAGACGCACACTCACTATAAAATGAATTACAGTACTCCTAAGCGGTGAGTAGCGAGCCAGACGTGGGCTCGCTAGTAAGCAGATATTGCTAGCGGCTAACAATAGCAGGTGCTCATACTTAAAATAAATGCTTATTTTTCCCCAAAGTTGTTTATATTTAAGACACTATCATTGTATTTATGGAACTACAACATGGTGAATGTGTGGTAATCATAGCTGACGTTTGGGTTTTTGATTAGTGGCTCTGGCCTGCCTGTGTGGAGTTTGCACGTTTTCCCCACGCTTGCGTGGCCTTTCTTCTTGTACTCTGCCTTCTTCGCACTCTCCAAAAACATCCCCGTTGACTTAAATGAACACTCAAAATTGTCTAGCATTGTGAGTGTGATTTGTTGTTTGTACTGTAGGTGCTTGTGACTGACTAGGGACCACACAGTTCAGGGTCTATCCTCTGTCGCACCAAAATTCAGCCAGTTTGAAGCTTTTTTTTCTTCTAAAACATCATATGTCTGCTAAAAGCAGTCTCTCTCACACACACTATGAGCCTGCTGACAGATGTACTTGTGTGGAACTACTACTTGTTGACATGGCCCCAGTGGCCAAAGGAAGCCTATTTAAGATACTCTCCCTCACTGTTTGTCTGATTAACAGTCCTTCGCTTCACGGAGTATGCCTCCTCTGTGAACTCTGGCGAAATATTTTCCCTACACCGGAGCTGAAATTTTAAAGCGATGAAGAAGAGCGTAGTGATGGAAAAGTATATACATTATCTTCTGCCTCTCATTCTCATTGTCTTGTTCTTTTTAAATCACAATAATGTAGCTGCAAATAATAATAATAATAAAAATAGCCAAGCTTCTTCAAAGCTGCATCTCTTTGTCATTCGCTGTATCTTTCTTTAAGTGACCAATTAAGATGGAGAGGATTCTGCCCAACCGTAACGTCGCCAAAGGATGCACCGTCTCAAGAGGCTGAAGCTGCCCAGCAATTCAATAGAATTCAAAGAGGTCTCTTCCAATGACTTAAAAGTCAATTGTCTAGAAAAAAAAA